>NC_133987.1:17277500-17965000 GCF_047716275.1 Strix uralensis | reverse complement strand
TGTGCATATGTTTGGACTCTTTCCATGTTGTCCTGTTTACAAGTTAACCTAAGTTGGGGTGTTTGTCACGGGTCTTCTTGTTTTTGTATTTAAATAAATAAAGCAGAAAACTGTCTTGTTACAGTTTTGCTGCAGATAGTTATATCCTCATGTGTAATGTGCGTGCCTACTGGCAAGCACCTTAGTAAATTATCAACTCACCGCTGTGAACCTGCCAACTTGCTATAACAACTCTGCTTTAAAAAAAGTGTTTGTGATCAGGCTTTCTCTTTGTCATCGTATGTGCATGCAGTATGATCAGTTGAACAATAACCATCAATAAAGTTTCACAAGATTTGAAAACAAAGTTTCTGTAGCATTTATATCTAAGAATGAAAAATAAATTATCTTTAAAATTGAAACAGAGAGAGAAAGAGACTATATTAATCAATGAAAAATGGGGCAGTAACATATATTTATACTGGTGAGGGAATGAACTAAAATTTATTAAGAGTTCAATCCCCACATTTATTATATAAGATATACAAAACAAGCCTCCTATTTAAAAAAAAAAAAAAAAAAAAAGTATATTTCATTTAAACACCATAATAAAAGCAACTTGAAAAATGTTTACCAAATGTTAGGCTTCCAATTCAAAGTGTGGATGATACATCTTTTTTGGAATTGCACACACAAAATGTCTAATGTGGGGAATAACAGAGTTTATTTGCAATTTTAATTTTCATGAGATGGTTTTACAACTCCCACTCTCCAAATGATTATATGGCGTTTTAGTCTATTAAAATAATCTTGAAAGGTTGAGGGTGCAGCCCATAGTAGAAAATATTTTGTTTATAAAGCTCCTACAGTACTCCTAGTAGTCATTTTAAAATGTATGTCTGAAATAGTTATGTAAGAAAAGCATTTGGAATTTTTTTACAATATATATTGGGAATGTTTTCACTTATATAAATAACTACTGATAATATGACTTATGAAAAAAATTATTACTACCATATGTGGAATATAGTGACTTCTAAACAGATTTAAAAAAACACCCTACAAACCCAGAAAATGTGTATATCTGTCTTTAGAAATTAGTGTTTATATCACAACCGTGATTTGTGAATAAAGAAAAATGGTTTGTAATATCAAAATAAAAGCTTAGTCTGAAAAGGTAAAAATACGTTGGTGTTCAAAGTCATTTTGCTTTTCTTTTTTACTGTGTTGGTCAGAGCTATCCACAGCTGCACCATCTGTGCTGTACACAATATACTTACAAACAGATGTACTGCTGACAAGGTTCACAGCTTGGTTGCTGCCGGGAGGGGTGTTTGGGAGCCTGGTGGGGCAGAGGAGCTGGGGCAGGTCGGTGCCTGCCCTGTGTGCCCTGTCCCCTGCCCAGGGAGCGGGCTGCTGGGTGGGGAGGGAGGGGGCAATAACCACATCGGCCAGCCCAGGCTTGGCTGCTGCTGCTCTTCAGCCAGAGGCCAGAGCAGTGACATTCAGCACGGGACTGGGTGGAAGGTTTGCTTCCCGAAAAGGCAAGGTTAATCCAGTATCACGTGTATTTTTCAGGCAAAACTGTGTGACGTGTGAGGAAGAATTGGGTTTTGATCATAGGAAGGAAAAAAGGCATCTTCCAAACTGACTGCATTTAGATGGGACATTTCATCTAAGAGGATGACAAAAAGACCACTGAGATGCAATGTGCCTGTAGCTGCTCAGCCAAGAGCTGCTCAGGGAGCACCGACACTGGGGAGGGCCAGTCACTAGTACGGATGTGCCCACTGCTCTCAGTGGGGCCCTGTACCACTCCTCACCAGTGATGGAAGGGAGTTAGCCTTCTGTTTAGCTGTCTTTTTCATGGACAGCTTCTAGTGCCGTGCACCTTCAAGTACAGGGGAGGAGGAAAAGATAACTGTTCTTGAAGGCTCCTTCTTGTCACTCTGTCGCACTTTGTCATCCAAGACACAGAAAGACAACTTTATGCTTGTAAGTCTAGACTTACCCATCAGTCCAACAGCTCATGATGAGGCTGATGAGCTTAATGTGCCATTAATCATGTCACGTGCATCCCAACAGAGTTATATGGCTCTTTTACTGGGTTCCTCTTATATTGTAATTTAGCAGAGGAAAAGAAGACATAAAGATAAAGGATTAAATATTGCATGTTTTACAGTTTAGCAGCAAGCTTTACTCTAAAAGTGCTTTGGATCCTTCTGGGAAGGTAAAGAGAAGAAACCCCGATGTTTGCGAGGAACGATGCGGAGGTATTATGTTATGCTTACTTTATTTTTATATGAAATACAAACACTAAATGTTCAAGTGTACTCTCCTCCATACCATGCATGAGGGATATATTGACAGTGTTGCCTTTGGTGGCTGGAGGAAATGACACAGGTAGTAATGCTGAGCACGATTTGAACTGAAGGAAGGTGAGATACATGTGAAAAGATAAATGCAAGTGGGACGGACACACACACAGCCTGAAACACCACATAATTGTTGTGTGGTTGGGTTAATATGTCTGTTGTCTGGTACCATTATTTACGATTTAATGCAGTAGTGCTTCCTTTCTTGGCCAAGTAGCCAACACATGCTGAATTAATAAAAACTTTGTATTTATTGAACAACTGGCTAGAGAATAAGCAAAGCATCATATGTAACCAAAAGAAAAAAAGGAAATGAAATAAGGTTTTCAGGGTATTTTTTTCAATTATTTAAAGTTCTAATACAGCTTTAATTGTCTAGCAAAAATGAAATTGAATCTTTTTAGGAAATCTTAGAACTGTCCCCATATACCATGTCCTGCACTACTAGATCCTTGATCATCTTTAAGGGCATCCCGGTTGTTTATTAGCTTCCTATTTGGGTAAAATGTTAAGTTTTTTACTAGAAGTTCATTTTCTTTAACTTTCTGGGAACTTTGTCTTCGGTTTGAATTGCTTTTGTGCTGTATTGCTGTTGTGCCGAATTGCTGTTTCTTACCTCAAGTGATTTTTTGCAAGTTTGACATGTTCCTATTGCCACATTTTTTCAGTTTTACAGTACAGATGTGTGAGGAAAAAAGTCTGTGCAAATTATTTCCTCCCTAAATTAGAGCTGAAATATCATCATTTTGGTAGGTGGAAGGGAGAGAAGAAAAAAGAAGGGGAAAAAAAAGCAACCTTGTTTCACTGGGAAGAGAAGATTTGAGTGGGAGGTGAGATCAGAAGGGAGACAATGATTTTGAGAGGTCTTTGAAGAATTTATGAAAGTGTCATCAAAACCAGTCATCTTACCAGTATTATAAAAGTTTAGCATAATGCTTCATTTATTCCTAAAGGGCATACGCTTCACCTCTCACTATAACATGAGCTTTATGCCAAGTCTTTCAAGACTGGAACCTGAGTCTTTACAACATGTAGCTTGATTCATACAGCAATGGAGATGTTTACTTTTTGTCTGAAAGGGAAATTGTTCTCCAGCAGCTTTTATGCCTCTCCAGCACTTCCCTAGTGCACTGCGTGCCTATAATTGTCTTCCAGCACTTCACAAAAAGCACAGTGGACACAGACTAGGATCAGGAAAAAAATCTAGGTAGAATATGACAGTATATCATCAACGTGAATCTCTTCTCTTAATGAGATAAGACTGAGATTAGCACAGGGAGGAAAAAAATTAAAAGTACTTTGAGATCCAAGAGCTGGTCCTTATTTTCCTACTTGGAAAAGAAAGGTTTTTATTTAATGCTGGTTTGTGTTTAAGTATGTGGGTGTATTTCCTATATCCACACAAACAAAGGATGAATCTAATGCAATGGCAGTGTAGTTGAAACAGTGATGTGACTACCTGAGCATTTCACCACTCACTTTAGATGGCTAGGATACAAATACAACTCCTGCTATGCAGTAAAGCCATGAAACATACGGATTACCCATTTGCAAAGAGCAGATACTTTGAATTGTACCTATGAAGGGACCTGGAAATATCAGTGTAATTTTCCAGTCAGGCAGCATTCAGAGCCAGGAGCTCCCGTTCAGCTGTTGTTTAGCTCTCTAGTAGATGCTGTCAAACTTTTCGGAGTCCCACCTCATGTCCTGCCAAGGTGCTCAAGGTAGGTGATCTTGGTTTATGTGGTCTGTAGTACCTAGTTACGTAGGGGGTACTAAGAATAAGAGTTTTGGGTGGACGGGGAGGTAGAGATGATTGCCACTGAAACCATGTTCAACTCACAAGTATATGTGGAAGATGGTTTTAAAAATCTTCTCTTGGCTCAACTCAATACAAGAATGTTTTTTTTTTTTCCATATGGAGCTGCCACGTGCATATTGGGTCAAGTCATTCTCAGTTCTTCTGTTAAAGACCTTCCATTTTACTTGAATAATTAGTCATTGAACTTTTTCAATAGTCTGTTGGCTGGGACTCCGCCCTGGATTCCAGTCCCTGTTCCACATCAGTCAGAGTGAAAAAAACATGCTTCCATGACCCCATCACTTGCTTTAATGGGGACTGGATGACAGTCAAGTGTCCCTTCTCTTTCCCGTGAGACAGGTTGGCTTGTTGTAGGTTCCTGGTTCCAAAAGAGATTTACAGCTGAAAATCCAAACTGGAGAAAGGCTCATTGTGTTTAAGGTACTTCACAGCACTCCAGTCAGCTTCTCAGCACTGCTTATGGCTTGGTTTAGTTTGCTTTCTGTTAGCTTTGATTTACCCATGCATTGCCTGGGCAGCCTGCATGCCTAACCAATTTAATGATTCCATTCTTTAGCAAAAGGCCTGTAAGTCAGGAGTTCAGGACATAGGAAAACTGTTAAATAAAACATAAGTGAATGCAAAAATAATCATTTAATGGACATTATGAAAGGACAGTAAACCAAACAGTTGAGTCCAATCGATGATGTATAACATCTAAACAAATATGACAACTAATTAAGGATTAGGTTCTGTATTTTGGATGACAGGTCTTATAAAAATGAACAGTTAGGTTATGTTGGGGAAAAAAAGCTGCATTTTGCAAATGTCAGGCAGACAGCTCAGTAAGCAGAAAAGCTCAGTTATCCAATTAAAATAAATGTGCAGTGTTCTCAATATAAAGAGCTGAAGCATCCTTATGTTGAGGAGTTAAGATCCTGAAATATAAGTGGAGGAAAAAGTGCTCTCTATAAAGATTAATGTAATCTATCAAGATTAACATTTTGCATGCTGGCAAAGGCAGATAGTAATGTGTTTCAATTCCTGAAATTGGAAACATTAGACCAAGATCAGTACCAATTTAAACCCCAGGTAACCCCAAATATTGAATTGAATTCATTATTTACAACCATGATGGGCTAATAAACTTACCCTAATGGCTTCTATGGGAAATAGATACCTACAGTAGGTGCTATCTTATTTCCCATAATCCTCTCTGATACTTCATGTGAAATGTAATAACAAGTTGCATAAATGTAATTTAGGGAAAAGTCTTCCACTAAAAGTAATTCCTGTTTTATTCAGGAGTTTGATTCCTGTCCTAAGAAAGATTAAGGATGTTTTTGAACGTTGTCATGTGCATGAGTGTCATGAGAGTGGCCACAAAGTTTCAAGAACACCATGGGGGACATAGTTTAATCTCATTTTTTGTTGTTGCTTTCTAAAAAAAAGGAGGTTATTGCATTACAATGGAAAGCGAGTGGTGGGAAGGGATCACACTAACAACCTAGAAACTTGCCCTTTCGTTGTAGGAAAGAAGAGTCCACTATCTAGATCTTCACGATAACTGTCAGCAGAGCGTATCTTTGTTTTAAGCCAAGATTTAAACCTGCGCTTTGGTGTAGGTCTCCAAAATAAGAGTTTCTAAGGCTGGAAACTTATAAGCACACACAAATTTTTTAAAAGGATATTCAATTCAAGGAATTTGCAACAGAATTAACATGAAACATACAGATTTTCTGGTGGTTTATAAAGCAGAAAGCAGAACATTATTACTAGGAGGGAGGCTTTAGAGGCTTTACCAGTGGTATTAAAATGGAATTCAAGTTTGTGAGGTGCCTGATTTATAAAAAAAAAAAAAAAATCTGTCAAATGTTGAAATGAGAGGTGAGAATCACAGCTCTGCAGTGCTTGAGAAAGCATGGAAGATCATGGCTGTAACACTCCCACCTCTGTTTGATTTTGCCACCCACAGAATTGCCACCTTTTTTGTGAAGTGAGCAGTTGCACTTGCAACTCTGAGTGCCTCTGCTGTCCTCACCTTTATTCTTCTAGAAGCTTTGTTTCACATGTTCTTGGACACAACTTTTGATGTTCACCCACAAGGGCAATGATCCAACTTCATATTATTTGAGAAGAGTGATGTCCTGGGGATACAGACATTGTTAATTTACGGATTCAGCTGATAAACTGTGTAACCAAGGTTTCATCACAGACTTGAAAGAGCTGGAGCCCTGTTGCTCCACAGTTAAAAAGCAAACAAAGTTTTTTTCAGGGAAAATGTCAGGCAAGAGGGGAAAAAATAGTTGTATCTGGGAAGCTGAAAAGCAGCATTTATTGGCAGTTCTCATATACTGAGAATAGAGAGAGAAATATGCATGTTGCTGAAGGTGGTAAATTCTGCTGGAGAAATGAGAAATTTCTATGGGATGTCTCTAGATTCTGATACATGTCTTTTTATTTTTTTAAATTTTTCAAACATGACCCCCTGGTAGGCCATGCTATAAAAATGCGACATTGTCCCCTGTCTTCAGCCAACTTTGTCCCCCAATATCTGTTTTCTATGATAAGAATATCTATATCCCTAGGTACGCGAGGACGTAATTTGTGCACTGAGATTAAGAAGAAGGCATGCATCACCATAGCGTTCCAGTCATCCACTCCGAATCCACTCTGAAATCTCTTACCTCTGGAAAATGAGAAGTGGCAATATGAATATGATAAGCAGAGCAACATGGCCTACTTTTTGATAATCTTCTTTTACAGCTTTATTCTCGGTGGCTTTGAGGAGAAGTCAATAGAGAAAGCTTTTTACCCAGTGCCAAAATAATGGAAATACATGCGAATTTGTGGTCTCATCCTGTTGTCCAGCTCTTTGTCATTTAGTCAGCCTGATTCTGGCACTACTATAGAATTTTACACCTGTGTGGAGTCCATCATAAGACTGGGGACAGGAAAATAGAATGTCATTACTGGAACACTCTAAGAAGCAGCTCTCCAGTAAAATGAATTATTGTGAGACAATTAGAGATTTGTGAAAGTGAAAATCAAGTATCTTATTCTTAATGGTCAGAAGGAATTAAGTACCATCAGATACCATGGTTAGCATTGATCTGCCCAAATCTAGTGAGAGATCTTCAGAACATCTTCATCACATATCAAGCTACAGACAGGATTGTTTTAAACTGCCCAAATGCTGGTTGCCTTATTTTAATGTGAATCTTCTGGTGTTTTCAAGTTGTTTTGTACAAAGCACACTCAGGGTTTTATGAGACTGAAGTCACCTAAAGAGGTATGGTCCAACTTTGGCAGACTCATTTGCCTACATTTGCCTAGATCTTTGACAAAGGACAGTTCTTTTTAACTTTCTGCATTTTTTTCTACAAATTTGAAAGTTCTTCTCCCTCCTAATTTAATTCCTAAATTTATACTTCATTTTGTTCATGATTAAAAGAAACAATGTGGAGCAGATTTTTTTTTTTTTCAATTTAGATGAAAGAGAAATTAAGACCTTAACTTGCTAATTACCAGATCATTTCCTGAGAATTGTATTTTATGAAGATTTGGTAAAGTGCTAGAATATTTATATATAAACACATTGTATTCACTTCTCTGCGATGATTTAAAACGCTGTATAATATTTTCTAGTGCAACAGCCCCTGAGTTAGTGGAAGGAGCTGTCAATAAATACATTCTACTCAAATTTTCCAGACCTTAGTTGTAGCATCTTTTTATTGTTCTGTGAAAAGCAACCATTGTGTTGTATATAATAGTGATGATATTTTATACCACGCAAAAATTGCCAGTTATTTTTAGACTGTGTGGTTTCTTACCCTTCTTAGAAACACAAAGGACAGAGCTGCTTATTTTGTCAACTATCATTAGCATGTTACTACTCATTTTCTCTCTCATGCACTAACAAAACTCTAATGTCAAGTCTTACAGTAGCTTTTTGCACGAATACCTCCTGCCTGCATATCAGTGTCATAAAAGAATGTTCACATACTAACTTTGCTGATTTTACTCCAAAATTAACTTAACTTTGCTTTTGCTCTTCAGCGGACAAGAAGCTGTACTGCAAAAGGTAGATGATATACTGTGCTGTTAGCCAAGTAATCTGGATTACTTTCTTTCCGAATTACATTTAAAGATTATTAAAAAAAAAAAAAAAAAAAAAGACAGAAAAGGAAAAAAGAGAAAATTTGTTGGTAGTTATGCAGATATGCAGAGGGAACTTAATGAGGTAAGGGAAAGCAGTTTGCTGAGTGAGCAGATCCTAGGAATTTTAAATAACTTCGAGGCTGCTAAAAGGAAAAGTCATAAGGTCTCTGGTGCTTGTGATCACTCTGCAGAAATCCAGACAGCATTAAAAGGGAAAGTTTTCATTTATCTTTTGTGTGAGCACAAACGTGCAACAATATCAATAATGTATTTTTATCAGAGAAGAGACAATGTCTTAAATTTTGTTTTTATTGTGCTTATTTACAGGGTTCAGCCCAAAGCATGTAAGCATCTAAGGTGACCTGTTTATTGTAAATTCAGGAATGGATGTCTAAAAGCAAATTGATACATTTTTCAAAATTAGACGTAAAATTATTTTTACCAGGGAGATAGAATTTCAGGATTTTAGAATGAGCCAAGTAAAAGGCTGGTTTGGGACAATGATGTATATTTTTCATGTGTCACAGGCTAGCTTCATTTTGATCCTTGTTCATCGTATTTCATTGACCTAAGGACCCACGGAACTAACACAGTGTAGTTTCACTGTTAGAAAAAAGGAGTTCTGAAGTCACTGAAGGTATTTATTTTTTGGTTGAAAACTCCACCAAAGCAGGAGAATCCACAGCTCTCCTCCTCCTCCTCCTCCTGGGCATAGAACAGGAGGGAAGTCTGAGCTCTTATGGCAGATGGGTTTGGGAAGCTGCACATTAGTACCAACTAAACCCTCTGCAAAACTGCTGCAGCCTTCCCCTGCGTTAGACTGGGGCCTTGCACTGCAGTAGAGCAGAGATGAAGTCTCTGGTTGATGGATCATTACTTAATGAGAATAGTAATGTATTAAATAGCTAACACAATCAACTAATAAATATATAATGTAAAACACACAAACGCAACCATCTCAGGATTATTAAGACATCACTATGCATTGCCTGAGAAAGGAACTGCAGGGTGTCAGCTATGCCGTGCAATACTGATGAGTAACAGCCACTTGCTTAGTGATGTAATACGCAGGCACAGGCTGCATAGCTGTAAGGGTTTCAGGACAGTCTGACACCTTCCTGTTGTCTGGATGTAAGGCCACAATCACAACTGCTGAACCATGGAAGAGAGCTGGCTGGCTCTCCTGGTAAATTAATAAGGCATAGTCCAGTCTAGTGGGATTATATCTAGGCCTCTCCTATCACTGGTGCCAGTCTTTCATTAGGCCTTCTGTGCAATGGGGAACGGAGGGTGACTCACTCTCTTCTACATATTTCTTCATACAGGAATTCTCTTTCAGCCTTCAAAGAAAAACTTGACCTTGAAGAACATACAGAATTGATGCTTTTCTTCATCTAAGTTGCATTCCTCCACACACAGAGGAGAAATTAATGAATTTTTTTTTTTTTGATGTTATGCTTTCCTGAACATTTTGTGTAATAACCCAACCTAGGTAAGTTATTTAAGGGTAACTGAAAACTGAATTTTCTTAGAATCTCAACTGCAAAAGCAATGCAACTCTTCTGTGAATCTGTTGATAATGTAGAGAAAAAGGACAAAGACTTATGTAGCAGAAGGAAACCGATAGCCTTGTCAGGAAATTTAGAGGCTTAGCTCTTCGAGTCACTTTTAATTATTTCCCCCTAAATAGAAAAATCACCAGTAGCTTGTAACATGCCCGTAAGACGTTCCTTCCTTTCATAATAATAAAAGAAGCATGTGCCAAAGATTCTATTTCCTATTGGAAATAATGCAGAAGACTTTCCACTATCAATGAAGTGTTCAGTGCCATGCCCTCATTTACAACTGGCCATCCGTCTTTCAGAAAGTTTGACTTCAAACTGAAAAAGCCTCAAGATGGGCCATGCAGATGTTTGGGAAATTTCCTTATGATGCACATCTGCAAAACCTCCAGGACTTCTCTTTATATGTGGAGTTGCTTGTAACTTAAGATGGCTTTACTGGAAGTATTACTAACGTTTTAAAGATTACTTCGAAGAGATAGCAACTGTGATTGCACTCTTTTCAGTAGTAATTGCATTCCTACAGTGCAATTTATGAGGTTTTTTGAGATCTTATTTCTGTATTTGATCCAGGAGAAGCAGTTTGCTTAAATAACTCAACTCGGGCTTTTTTGTTTTTCCTTTTAAAGATTCTTTTTACAATTCCTAATATTAAACTGGAGGATATTGAGAAGATCAAAGAGCAAGACCTAAAAAGCGTAACAGAGTCTGGAGCTGGGAAAAAAACAACCAAACAAATAAAAGACCAAAGAAACCCCCCAAAGATTCATGCTCTCTCAGTATATTAACCTGACTTTAAAAGGGAAGAGCCCCTTTAGGCTCTTTTTTAACTAGCTACAATAGCTATCTTTCAAGAGAGACCTAGGAAAAGGGAATGGACATGCAGAGGAGCAGCCCCCAACACACTTGCAGAGCCATTCTTCCCAGAGAGTGTCTCACCAGTGCTGAAGAGCATAATGCAAAGCCATCTTACATGGTAACGAGGACCCCTCTGTAGGCACCTTCTCTTCCAAAGGAACGTTCATCTGTGTTGTGAAAGGCACAAAGGCACTTGCATTTCACTTTTTGTAGCCAAGCCATGTGGTAAACCTAGTCAGTTGGGTTTTAAAGCCTTTGTTCTTAGCCCCTGACTGATATATAGCACTGTGACAGGCATAAGTTTTCTCCTTATTCAGCATGAAATTAACTTGACATGTTCAAAGAAGCAAAGCTATCAAACTAGGATCATAATCAGCATTAGCTTCTTCAGGGGAATCTTCACAGTCAAACGCTAAAATGTAATCTGTACATGCAACGACTCCCACGAGCACCTCTGGCACTGCCGCGGCTGTTCCACACATGCTCCAGAGCAGACATGCTCTGGCTGCCCTTGCAAAGGGGTGAAATAAGGAATGAATAGTCCTCATGCCCTTCCCCTGCCTTCCCACGGTAGCACCACAGTTGTCACAAGCCAGCCCAAATGCATTGTTTTAAATATGCTTGTAATGAGTAAATGCATCCATAGCCATTTGGATCTGGTATTTTAAATGTTTAAGTGCCTTTTGGGAAGCTTTTAGGCTGAAACGTTGCTGTTAAGACACTGAAATATTAGTAAATCTTGCAAACGACACAAGTTCTAATGTTCCTCATTTCTGTGGTGCTGCATGCTGTGCTAATGACCCGGTGACTGGAGTTTCTGCTTTTGAAAGCAGAGCTATATGCTGTAAAACTTTCATCTAAGTTGAGCTGCCTCTCTCTAATGAATTTTTTATTTGTTTACTCGTTGTTTCACTAGAATTTAAAAGTAGCAATTAAAAAAAAAACAACCAACCAAATCCTCACCCTTTAATAAGAAACTTGCCTTAATTCAAGGTCTAATATAATGATGGGGAAAACGTCATGCTATGTACAGTAAAGTGAAAGAAGTAAAGAAACATGCATAAATACACTTAGTATTTTACATCTGAAGGAATGCATAATTCATGTGATGATGGTGTACATTCGCACCAGCCACCACAGCTACATTTGCCACGCAGCTGTGCCTTGCATGCCTCTGCATAAGCACACTGCACTGTCAGTTTGTTGGAAATTCCTGATGTCTTTTGAACGCAGACCCAGCTTACTCTCTGTTTCCAATGTGGTTTGCTTAATACAGGGTGCAAGATTTCTTGAGTTTGGCCTGGGCTAGGTGAGCGAGGCCGAGCTGGCACATTCGGCATCTCCACAGTGGTTTGAAGCAGACCCTGAGCAACCTGTCTTACCCTCTGTGCTCAGCTTCCCATCAGTGGGAGTCCGCTGCCCCTTGAAAAAGAGGCCAGAAATGAAAAAGAAGCAGGAGCAGACAGTGAGAGGAGAGTCCTTGCATGAAATGTAGAGCAAGCTAAGGCAACTGTGCAGGTGATGCCTGGGGTCATGGATGTCTCCCCAGGGGTAGGGAGAGGCAGCATGGGAGACAAGCTGGCTGTTTGTCCCAGAGTTCGCTTTTCTCAGGAGCAGAAAAAAATACTCTGTGTACAAAAATAAATAAAACAAAGCATCAATCCTGTTTAAAAAGCAGAGACCAATATTTATATCATATGTACTTACAGTAGATTTGGTCAGAACAATGTCGTTAGAAAACTATATGGTTGCAATATAGTTACTTTTGCCTTATTTCTGAGCCAACTTTAAAGATAAAAATTGCTCATCCTTGGGATAGGCAGTAGATAAAAGTTTGTGCCTAGTGGAAATACGTGATTGCCCCCTCTCCTCTTCCCTCTCAGATCAGCAGTGATTTCAGCCCTCCAGAGTAAGTCTGGCTGGGCGATGTCTTCACATGGCCGACAGCCAAACCACATCTGTGCCATGCAGAGCTCCCCAGAGCCCGGCACTCTGAGTGGGGTGCCAGTGGGGTGATTTTTAACCTCTAGCTGAAGTGCTTTGGGATGGCCTCTGCCACTCAGCCCTTGGCTGGAAGGAGCACAGCAAGGAGCCTCGGTCGTACAGGGCACAATGGGGAGGTGACGCTTCTCCACTGGTTAGTGAAAACGTATCCCTCCTTGCAAAGCAGAAAAGGAGAGAAGAGACATTAACGATTTGGCTATGGGGAAAGAGCAAAGAAATGCCAGCACACTCACTTACCTCACAGAAGGGGTGAGTTTTTCTTGTCTTCATCTTTTCAGTGCCAGAGGTTTACAGCTCAGCCTCAGCATGACGCTACTGGTGTTCGTGGGGAGTGGGCTACTGTGGCGCAAAGACTGAAATGAACCATGGGAGGAGAGGGCTGGGAGGGGAGCCAGAGGTTTTGCAGAGGTGTGGACAGAGGCCCAGCACCCCAAGGCATCTTCCTGCGATGCTCAGCTGGCCTCAGAGCAAAACAGAAACTGTCTCTTCCTCCCCATTTTTTTTTTTTTTTTTTAATCTACACTTAGTTCCAAAACTTCATATTAGAGCTCCAAAATCAGAGAGAGTAGTGTTGAGAGCTGTAGGTCTTTATTATGGTAAAATCATAACATCTAAAATCCAATTCAGTCCTTGCTATAAATAAGTATAATGAAGAATTTAATGATATTTCCACTAAAATTAGTTAGAAGGCAAACTTTAAAAAATGACACAGATCATTAACTGGGAATATTTCTCAGAAGAGATTTGTTATATTAAAAAGGCACTGAAATTACTAGTGTTAATCAACTGTATTGTATTAAAAACTCTGTATAGATTAATTAAGCACTTTAAATATGAAGAAACAAAAAAAAATGGGGGTGTAGGGGAATCACAGGCTTGAATCTGGGTCTCCTACCATGCTGCTTTCCCTGCATTTCTTAAGCATCTAATTTAGTAAGAATTCAGATTAAATAATTCTTCTTGGCTGGTCTAAGCTGTTTTTAATACCGCAACTCATAAGTAACAAAATTCCTGGCTATGAGATTGGCATCACTTTTCATTTACTTTCCTCAAACGCAGATGCTAACTGCTCCTCCCCCCCCCCCTGCCCCACTCTTGGCTGAATCTAGTCAGTAAGGGTCAAAGAGAGTCAGCAAAATACGTTTTATTCAGTTTCTGTGATATTTAGCTTTACCTACAGGACCTGGCATTTCTAGGTGGTCTCCCACCTGAACAAATCTGGGTTAGTTTAGCCATTGACTTCAGACAAGAAGTGCATTCAGCTCAATACACCTAAAATTTGTATTTGCCAATGAGGGCAATTTAGCCTCTGCTGGCTCCCTTAGGTACAGGCCGTTTAAAGCAACCTTGGTTAAAAGTACTATCCTTTCAAAAATTACTGTCAAATAGGTAGGCTACAGTTTATCCTTCTTGTGGGAGACACAGAGCAGCTCCTCTCTCTTCTGGGCTGAGACAGCCTTGCACAATATTAGTAAGGTTATTCTGTTGATGGAAAAGCAGCAAGATTAGGCCTGCAGTAACCTCATCAACACTGTCAATGGCTCTAGGAGTACATGTTCCTCTCTTCTACCAACCTACCTCATTGGCATATTCATTATCTAAAATATTAGAATATTCACTGTTAACTCTTGCAGAAAAATGTACTTCGCTATTATGGCACAGGAAATGCAAACCTGCATTTGCCTCCTTGAATCTTGCTACATTTTTCCAAACTTCTGCCAAATCCATTTGCATCAGCGGTATTTCAAGAACTATGAAAAAAAACAGAGGTGCTCCCTCTGTCTACCGCACTTACACTATGAAGAAGCATCTGTAAAAGTGGTCGCTACAGCTGTTCTCTCCCTACCTCCAAGATAAAAGGTAAAAATGTCTTTTCTTGTAGAAAGGTCTAAAATGAAATTTATAAATAAAGAAACTTTAAACCAGTCTTCTTCTGATCTGGCACATGCACAAATCACGGCCCAGCCTCCTAAAATAGAGTGAGGTTTTGCTAACAGAAATTGTAGCTCTTGGGCATTTGGAAAACCTGGATGTTGTTGACAAGCCTGTGTGCACTACAAAAGAAACGTCCTCCAGAGATCTTCCAGTTCAGTACCTGCTACTGAACAGGCAGCCCAGAAGTCGAACATTTCACTGGTTTAAACTCAATATTCAAACTTGAAAGCTGGGAGACTTAGGTATTTTTTGAAATCAGGCTTAGCATTAACAAAATTAAAAAAAAAAACCAAAACAAAGCCAATACTTGTGCAGTTTGTGTGGCTCAGTAGTAGGTATTTTATATATATATTCTTATTTCAATTGTGTGGTGCCTTAAATGATGCTGGGTAATACAGCAGGCTGTGTATCAGAAACAGGTCACCAGCTGATTTTCTGCAGTTGCTTTATAGAAAAGAATATTCCGTAAAACTCAAAAGCTCTTCAGCCAAGTCCCCAGTACTCAAGGAGCTGTTGTATACACAAGTTTTGTTATAGCATTTCTCACATTCTGGGCACGCTCTTTAGTTATGTGATAAAAATATTGACATACATTTTTGTAAAATGCAAGAACCTAAAATGTTTGTAGCCACAAACTATCACTCAAACAGAATGAGCTGCCTTCGTTATTTTATTTTATCGTAATTTAATTTAATTTTATTTTATTTTGACAGTAAATCGGAGAATTCCTTCACCTGTGGAGGTCAGCTCAAAGGATACACTTGTAATTATATTAATTGAAACATCTCAACACTGTCTTATACTGGAATTAGACTTACACTGCCTGCAAAATTTTTTTTTTCAATTATTTTAAAACAGAAAAATAGGCAGTTTTCAAGCAGTCTTGAATTTTCTCTTTTTCCTGGTGGTTGTTTTGACTTTTCCTCCCTTAGCAGTGGTTATTTTGATATTGGACAGGTAGTGAGAATAAAAACTGAAAGTAGCTACACCTCTCTTTCAACCTGCAAGCACTTTTCAGGGTGCATTGCCTAAGCAGCAAAGCTGCTTGTGAGGTTACAGAGAGGCTTTACTGGTGCAGCAGTGTTTCTGTTCCCGTGAGTAGTGCTGGTAGCTGTTAGGTCATTTCTCAGGTGTGAGGAAATCATGGGAATCAGACTGCATTTTTCTTTTTGGGGGGAAAAATGTTTTTGGCTATGAAGAGTTTTGTGCCTCAAGAAAAAAAAATGGCATGGGTGTTACTTAATGCAAAAGAACCCATCTTTGTTCTACGTTTCAGCTTTGTAGAGACAGGTGAAAAAAATCTCAGAGTCTTAAGAGTTGGTCCTGAGGAGCTGGGGATGAAAGAGTGAGGTTGAACCTGAGAAGAAGGGGAGTGGGGGGCAAAAGGTATTTTTGGTTTTGTTTCTCACCAGCCATCTCTATCTTAATTGGCAATAAACTAAATGAATGCCTCCTTTCTCCCCCAGGTGGAATCTGTTTTGCCTGAGATGGTAATTGGTAAGTGATCTCACTTTATCTCAACTCATGAGCTTTTTTGTATTTCCATCCCCCCTGTCCTGTTAAGGAGGGGGACTGAGACAGTGGCTGGATGGAAAGCTGGCAGGTGCCCAACCCGTACAAAGTGGGCACCATGATGGTGGTGCGGGATCACTTTGAGAAGAGTGGATGTCTTGAAACATGACAGATTCATCTGGAGAAAGAGGGAAAAGGGTTGTGAGACAGGAAACAGGAAGGCTAGGGGCTGAGGAAGGTTAATCTAGGCAAGAGGAAAACAAGGTATTCAGCTGAGGAAGATGCAATAATTGCAGGTTGTTAGTTTTAAAGTGATTTTAATCAACTACCACTAATATCATGTAAGGTTATATAAGTTAGATACAGACATTGTATGTGAGTTTCCAAGAGTACTTGGAAAAATAAGTGTATGAGGCTATAAATATACTTTTAGCTCTTAAAAATAGATGGTCTGCTTATACATGGTTAGCTGACAGTAAAGCATAAACACTGCAGTATAGCCCTTGAACAGAGGTGAGGAGCATAGGGCACAAAGCAAACTCTTATCCTGGATTTAAGTCGGATTTGAGGGTTATGTGTTATCTGCGCCTCATACAGCTCTGCTGTGCAGCGTGCCCAGTCACAAGCCCCTGTCAAAGGATGTCTGTTTGGATCAGCTTCGGAAAAGAGGTTTTGTTGTTTGTTCAGGTCCTTTCCTAGCAGCAGAGCTGCTGTGCCACTGAGGCAACATCATTTAATCTTGCTCCTAACAGCTGCCTCTTGCAATATATGTGTTATTAAAATAGTGCTATACCCAAGTAGTTTTAATAACTTGTACTCAGCCCGTTTGTGATGCAGGTTCATTCAGCAGAAGCGAACACATATTATTGCAAAAAAACCTGCTCTGATTGTGGGGCGTGTCAGTTGAAGATACATCACTTCTAGGTTACTTGGTTAGAAACTTAAAGTGAGTTTGGCTCAAGAACCCATATAAACTGGAGTACACTTAACTGGCTTTTTCTGCATTCGCTGGGAGGTGCCAATTAAGCAGACTGAACTCCACTAAAATTGTTTAAGAGGGCAGTAAGGTCAAAACCAAAAAAGCTGTGAACTCGGAGGGAGGAGGGGGTGTTAAGGGAGATCAGCTGAGTTCCTGCATTAGGAGACGACTTCCTAATTTGTGAAGCAGACCCTTACAGCCAGCAGCAGAAGTGCAAGCTCCTGAAGAAAATATCCCCAGAAGAGTTACTGCACTCAGCTGAGAAGAGGAACATGCTGTGCATGGATGTAAAGGTTTGAAATTTTCCTCCAAACTGGGGGTATATTTGCATTTGAGTGGCTCTTAATCTCTTCTAATTCGGTAGTAGCAGCTGGGTTTTGTCTTCCAATGTTTCTGTCTTTTAGGTGATACCTAGTCCCCAATATTACCGAAAGTAATGCTAACAGTGAACATAGAAGAAATGTCTGTATTATAATAAAGAAGCTATTTCCTACAGAAACATTTGACTATGGGCTGAACAATCTGGCCATAAGTGTGCTCCAGGAAAGGCTCATTATGTCCCTCACTGGTGCTCACCAATCCTGGCCTCTCTCTTTCTGTTGATGGAAGGTGATCATCGCTTATAGGCAACAGGCACAGGAAGGGATGTGGAAACATGATGCAATCACACAAACATATACTTTCAATGTAAGCCATCACAGTATAAGTGCCTCATATTCAGACAGATTTATCAACACAGCATGAAAATAGGTCTCTTAAGTTACTGTGCCTCAATGATGATTCAGGAACAGACTATAGGATCATCAGGCAGTGTCTCTTCACAGTTCTTCATACTGTGTTTAGGAGAAAAAATAATAGGCAATCACTGAGTTGCTGTGATTCTCAATTGTCTGAAGTGATGCAAGGAACCAGTACTTCTTAATAAGGTTTTGTGGTTTCATTGCACGTGTTTCATTTGAAGGTAAAGAGTATTTGCACAGGCACTAAAATACAGTGGAGAAGATCTGTACAGAATTTATGCTGCCCCTGGGGTTACGAGTGTCCATATCTGAGGGTTTATGTCCAGCTTTTTTTCCAGAAATGTTTGTGGGGTGAATTTTAAGTACTTTATCATGTGCAGGATTTGTAAATGTACAGGAGCTGGGTTAGGGCCATTGTGCTTTTCAGACAGTTGTTGTAAACCTGGCACTTTGAGAAAGCACGTGTACCTACGCAGCAGATTAAATTCCAGGATAAACAGGCTGAACATGCTGCACTTGTACTGCCTGATACATCCCCAAAATTAGATTTACTATGCAGAAATGGGGAGCTTTCACATGCGAATTGGAGCGTCTGAAAGCAGGAAATTAGTTCCTGTGATCACAGAACCAGTTAGCTTTTATTTTCTTTCTCTTGTTTAAAATGTCAGTCACAACCCGGACTGGAAGCCCAGAGAATCACAAAGGTTCTGTGATCCCCTCGGGTTAAATTAAGGTGAAACGACACCAAACGACCGGTTGAAATGTTTTACTTGCTGTAGAGAACAATTTAAACTTGGAAAAGGATAATAAGCAATGTGATGTCTTATAAATCTATGAGAGAGGAGAGGCAAGGAGAGGCGAGTCAAAGAAATCTGGATCACCACCCCTGGATCCAGCATTGTCTCAGGTCTGGTAATCTTGGGTGGTGGGTGCACACACAGCAAAGTTTTCTGTTGCCTTTTATGTTCATCATTTCAGCTGATTAGCATATCTGTCCACCTTTAGTTTTTTCCTCTGGTCCCACAGGTTTTTGCTGACTTCATGCTTCTTGAGCAATCACCCGGCCTCTAGAGTAGAAGTGCTCGCCTCTTATCAATTCATCAGCAATGCATGCATGGGTCTGGCGTACACAATAGAGTCACAAATGGCTACACCATGAAGCCAGTGATAAACATTTGGTTTTGCTCAGTCCATGTCTCCCCCTTTGAGGCTTATCTAAGGAGTTTGACAGTGCAACTGCAAGGGAGTGAGGGGTGCAGCCTTTGATACGCTCCTGCTTCCTTGGGCGACATTCCTTAGACTCATCCAAAGGCCACGGTTTGTCATTAAGGTTTTCTGTGTTGCTGAATGTTTGAGGCATTACTTCTTTCAGTTCCTTACAGCTTTAAACATAAATAATTTTTAAAAATACAATTACTTCTAGCCTAAAACTTGGGCATTATCAAATAAAAAAAAGTTTCAGTTTTGTGTAGAGAAGCTTAATTGGTGACTGTGACCAGTAACTTTAATCGAATGTTTAGAGCGCTTATCCAACCAAAGTGAGCATTCAGAAACGCAGTACTTCAACAGCAGTTTGCATTAGTGGTAAACAACCATCATGATGTTCTCACTTGTTATATTACAGCTTAAATGTTCTGCGATGCAGAACTGTTAGTTCTGCTTGTATATAGCTATTACTTCAAAGTGAATGAGCTATTGAAAAGAATGACTTTCTAAAGAATAACTTCAGAGCCCCCCAGCAGAAGGCCAAGTTCAGCACTCTGGCAGTAGGATTTTGCCCTGCCTGTCCCTAAAAACTGTGCATGCATCTCCTCTGCTCCCCAACCCCCTCCCTTATTTTTTTTTTTTACTATTTAGTTTAAAATTAGAATTGCACAAAAATAGGAAGTTGAAATGAAAAAGCATTTGTTCCCAGCATTGTGTTGACATTGGAGCATAAATTATAAAACAGAGCAGGTCAAAACCAGTTGAATTGCTTTGACTTCTTGCCAGTCAGGGATTAACAGACTGTACATTCAGTTCTGGTAATGTTCTTCAACTTTTCTCTGTTGCATAAGAAAGTTGTATTTACATCTCTATATTTTGCCACTTTCTAATAGCGCTATAAACTAGGGGTCGGAAACTATTCCCATACAGGGTAGACACTTGAACAAAAGTAGAGCTTTATGATCATCGCTGTTTTGACCTTTCTTTCCCTTTTCTGCTCAATTCATACTGTGATCAATCAATAGCTGCTGTGGGAACCCAGGGTCAATATAATTTAAACTGGTTAGTATGTCAGAATGATGCCACTTCAAATACTGTAACACTGAAACCTTGCTATATAAATAAATTTAAAAAATGCAGTAGAAACTAGTTGCAGAAAGGTATAGGCAGGTATTTTTCCTTGAAACATTTCTTTTACAACATTTCTGAGCTGACAAGTCTGGATTTATGCTGATATAAATTATTCTTAGAAAAACAGAAACAGACAAAAAACCCTGGGAGAACTGCTTCCCTAATCTCAAGCAGAACATAGGAGAACACCAGAAGATGCTATGAGCATGTGAGAAACTAGCGTTGTTTCTCTCTTACCAGGTTAGTCTCAAGTGCTCTGGTACATTAAACCTAAGCATAATTGAGTTGCACCCCAGACTTCTGGCTTAGAAAGCAGCATGTGTTTGTTACAAAACTCCTTCCTTGACCAAGGTTGTGTTTTCCCCTCTAAGAAAAATGTGTGTTATCTGGGTGATGGAGGTCCTGTTCACCTGTAGGTCTTGAGGGGCGTTCAGGCTGCCACTTGTTGATTTGGGTAAACCTCCTTCCTGTTCATGGTACTTTTGCAAAGCATTTACTTTTTTTTTTTTTTTTTTTTTTTTGTAAACAAAGAAAATCTTAGCTTGCAGACTTAATGGAAAACATGAACCATCTGTGAATGTTACTTGCAGCTCATTTGCTTCATTGGCAAATATTAAACAGTGTTGTAAAGATCCACTGAAATTATGGAAATGGGTTTTAACATTAAAATCAAAGTGCAATTAGAACATTTCACTGCATAATTGTTTGGCAGACTAAAATAGTAAGCAGAAGATACCCAGCTTTCTGATTTATTGGTCACAGGTTGTTTCTTTAAAACTACAGAAGCTGGGATACATTTTGTACTTGTATTTTTTAAATTATCTACACAACTATGAAAAGACAGTGACACACATCTCAGGTGTTATTCTGTATGACTGGTTTTTACATTTCCAACCCGTTATCTCCATTTTCTCTAACCCAGCATGAATTGAAACTTGCAGGACTTTGGGGTGGAAGGTACCTCCATGTTTTACCTTTGTGTATGTCCTTCTCTGGAACATATAGCATATTTGGTTTTAATTATCATTCAGACATAAGAAAAAATGGTTAATCACCAGTGTGGCCCAGTTTTGTAAGTAAACACCATGTTGCAACAGACATATAATCAATCACAAAACATACCAGTTCATACCATTTTCAGAATTGAAGCGGTTTAAACAAAAAAAACGACTTAGTGTTGAAATTCCTAAAAATAAATTTTATATATTTGTAAAGTATAGATATAGGGTTATGATTGCAGTTTATTTGCCAAAAGTACACTACAAATGGTCTCGGCTTTGCTGTTTTATATGAAACAATGAGGAATTATGTTAGGTAAGAGCTGGCCAGTGATGCATAGACTCCTTCGGCTTTTAATTTATGTATAGGGTGCTCAGAGTAAGAATATGTTTACTGTCTCATGCAGCTGAACCCTGGAAATGAAATAGCAAGTAGCTGAAATTACTGCACAATTGGTTTTAGTGTAAAAGCTTTTCAGAGACTTTTTCGTTCAGTGTTTGCATGATAGGGTCCTATTTGTGACTAGGTTCCCAGGTGCTATTGTAATGCAAATAATATTTTTTTTTTTTAAATGCACACTGTGAGCTCCAGTCTAGCTTCAGGAGTAAATATTTAAGTACCCTAATGTTGAACATTTACTGAATGCCTTAGTATTCCTGTTATAATTGTTTAGTTTGTTTATTTGTAGAATAATGTTAGTCTTGGGTGGAAAAAAGTGTGTGTTGCTGAGATCAATGTGAGTCTGGAGTCCTTGGTACTCTTCTGGATAGGGTGAGCAAGAAGCGCAGCAGGCGATTTCAGCTCTAAGATGAAATTATATTAGAATATTGTCCTTTATGAAGCCAGAGGTATACTTCCAATCAGTGTTAAGGTGAATTACTTCTCAGGGAGCACCGTTGCTCTGTTGCGTATGTTGCGGCTCTATTTGAGTTGTACAGTACCTGGATATTGCGTATTACTGAAGATGTAGCAGAGCGACTCTTCTAGTTTCTAGCATTACAGGTGGTGCAGACATGAAGTGTGTTCCCATAAGCACCCGGGATAATGCTAAAATCTAGCCATTTCCATGACAGTTGATTCAAAAGCTGGGTGTTTCCTGTTGCTCCTGCAGCAGTCAGGATGCTCCAGCTGCACAGCAATACTGAGCCTCCAGCTCTTGTTCTAGCTTCGCCACTGCTAACCAGGGCAAGAATATTTATGTTTTAGTAAATGCTTTAAAAACAAGCAGACATTGAGCTCATAAAGGATTTTGATTGCTTCTGCTTGTTCCCTGTAATCTGAGTGTGATGGAATTCAGCTAGTTCGGTCATAAAAAGCAGTTCTTGTCTCATGGGTGTTTTGGATACATTGGCACTGTTACCAGCACATTGTTCTTCAGTTGTTGAAAAACTGCACAAACAAAATGAAACTGGACACTGGGTGGCTGCAATGGTTGCCTTAACCAGATTCTTCTCTATTCCATATAATGTAGACGTTGTCTTTACTTGGATAAGAAAATTGGGTTAATTTAGCCATTTATCCTTAGACTGCTGTTGGGTTTGTCTAGCTCCCTTTGACATGCCAGGAGCCAACATGAGAGCATTGCAGCTGTTGGCACTGTATGTTAAGTAGCGATCAGATTTTGAGGCTTTTAAATGTACCAAGGATCCAATTATTTTTGCCCTAACTAGCCTCTGGGTTTTCTCAGTTGTGGAAATGCCGGGTTTTTTGTGTGGTCTGTTAACCATAGCACCTTTGACAGCAATGCCTTAGGACAGGGAGGACCTGTTGTCAGGACTAAGTGGTTTTGACTAGATTTTCAGCTACTATGTGCTAGCAATTGTAAAAGTAAGCCCTTCGCCTGACCCTTACTAACCACGGTGGCTATTGTGTGTATTTGGCTCTGTATAACAGTGCTACTAAGGCAGCATCTGCAGATATTTTTGTTGGGTGCAGTCTTTACAGGAGATGAGCCAGATGGTGGTGATAAGGCAGAGGTTTGAAAGCATATTATGTGCTCAGGATCTGGAGGTAAGAATGGGAACCAGGTGGTAGCTGAAGACCAGGAAGTGTAAGTAAGTTAGGAGGATTAGTTTTGTCTGACAGTTGAAGCTGGAGGCTGTTGTTTTAATCCTCAATTTATACCATGATGCTGGGTGGGCAGCTTACATAGTGTCTTCGATGACTTCTGTGACATGAGCTCATTCTGGCTTTGGACAACATTGTGTGTCGATCTATCAACAAAGATGGGCTGACAAGGAGTTCTGCAGTAGAACTACCTTTCTGGTTTTGAATCGGGGCCTCTACCACACCAAAATTTGTTGAGACATTTTGGAGCTAAGGCAAAAGAATTGTTTTGTGAATTCTGGGCCATTTCTCTGAACTAATGTGCTATAGGGTATAGTGTGCAGAGGCTGACAGTCTGCTTTTCACACCACCACTAAATACATGGATCAAACAAAACATTTCTCTAAAGGTAAAGAAAGCTAAAAAAAAAAAAAAAAATATCTCAGCAAGCATCATGCAAATGAATCTGCCTTCTCAATACAATTTCCCAGCAAACAGCAACACAGTGTAGGTCTTTGTAATGTGATAAATCAGCTGAAGCAGCAGGAATCTAACTGAAGGAATAGCAACTTTTTTGAGCACCTCTGGAGGTTAATTGATGAAAGGATTTTGAGTTGATAAACACAACAGGAGGATTTGGATGTTTTCTTTCAGACGAAAAACTGTATAGTCGGTGCTGCAAGATATTTATTTAACAAGAACTGTAAGTATATGATGATCATTTCTCCTCAGAAAAACCCCAACTTTCTCCATTTCAGTCCAAAGTATCCCACTATCACTGTAACTTCCAGATAATTTCAGATCTCTTCAGGGGTTTAGTACTTATGTACATGTACATGCTAATCCACAAAGTAGATGGAGCAGGAAGATGACCTCCGAGCTGTGAATCCCCATGGATTGGGAACAAACAAAAAGGAATGGACTAAGGCAACTTTGCAATATGAAGCTGGCACATGGTGATGATAAACAGTCAACACTGGCACAATGCTGTTGTTTAGCTTTCAACCGAGTTAGTCTTGCTGCTACCACTGGGAAAACTAATAACATAACAAATGAAACTATTGTTCAGTTTCATTAAAAAGAAATCTGATAAGATGGGGAAAATTGAATTAGCCAATCTCAATAGAGTTACCGCTTGTTGGAGCAAAAGCAATATCATCTCTAATAGAATATGTCCCAGATAGTTTTGGCTGGTCCACACAGCCATGGAGTATGAATTTTGTGTGCAGATGCTGGCACAGCCATGCAGCGTGCTAATGTTAGCATTAGTGGGTCAGCACTCTCCATCTCCAGCAGCAGCTCCATAGCCAAGGCTGGCAGTGATACTTGTTAGATCAATGTGATGAATTGATTTCTCTTGGCAAAAAAGCATAGGGCTTCCTTCCAGCGAGGCTGACATGCCACTACTGAGCGTCTGTCAGGTAAAGTGTGCCCTGAAATCTCACAGTCTGAATCCCATACACTAGCCATCACTGCAGCTACTTGCCACTGTAGATTTCTTTTTTAAAAATTCAATTTTAGAATCATAAAGCTGAAAAAGACTTTCATGCCCAGGCCTCTTGATGCTACAGGCCAATGTGGGTTTTACTGTGACTTTGTGAGTCTTCTGCCAAAGCCTCAGCAGAACACTGCTGCCCATAACTACATGTTTTCTGTAATAGTCCTAGATTGAGCTTGCAAGGTTTAAACGTTTGTATCTCTTAACGGTGACTCAGAATTATTATACCTAAAATAATCAGTACTTGCTCATTTTACGTCGGAAATCTAAGTTGTTATGACTAACATAATAGCTATGTTAATGGGACCTCTTAGGGTTCCTGAGCTACCTATGGCACAACCCAATTTTCTGTCCTTAACTTGTCATTGCAAGACTTAGAGACAGACCAGACTGGGATGCCATATTTTGTATTTGTATAGCTCATAAGATACAAGAGATTGCAGAAATTTTATTTGCACCTTTAATGTTTGAATACATCTATCTGACCTGCAGGGTACGGAGCATTTCATTTGTGAAACTATGTGAAGTCAATGTTTGTTGGTAAGAGCTGAGGTGAAAAGCGACAAAGTGTGGCTGTTGTAATTTTTTATTTTTTTTTTTTTTTTATAGTTCAGTAGGACAGTGCAGTGCTGGATTACAAAAAGATAGTAATCACACGTGAAAAACTTTTTTTTAAAGAAACCTAAAAAGTACAGGCATGATGGGAGCTGTTAGGCTTTGAAGCAGTACCAGGTGAGGGTGAGGCAGGAGGGACCCAGTTACAATCAAGTGATAGTACACTTCAGGTAGGATCAATATATTTTGTATGTAAAATAAACACCTACATATGATATTTGGAAACAAAAGGGATATTTAAGGAGGTTAATCTGAATCGAGATTTGTAGGGGATTACCCAGCTAGCATTAAACCCCTTTGAAGTCTCAGTATTAGAATGTCCTTAATTGAGTTTAGATACCTTATTTCTTATATAAATTAAAGTTATTTAATTTTGAATTAGAGAATTACAAATGCTTATTTTTACACTTTCATTCTGCTAGAATTAGTTGTCCAGAACTGCCTTTTCTTTTCTTCTTCCTTTTTTTTTTTTTTTAAGTAGACTTCCAGCTGACTTTTAGTAATCAAAACTGTTACTATAGAGAGGACTTATTTTTCCTTAGCATGGTTGTCTTTAAAGGGGGGGGACTTTAAAGCACTGTAGTGGCTGTTTGGTAATGCTCTATTACTTGTTGCATCTCCTAAAATATCTCTTATATTGTCTCATTCTTGCAAAAGTGGTGCATTCTAACTGTTCAGGTTTAAATAATATGTTATCAGATTTAAAAGCCTACTGTCCTTAGATGATCAGAGTGAACTACTTCATTTTCAGTGTGTGAGGAAATGAAACATTTTGTGATAGAAACTTAAATCTCCTGCCTCTGGAATGAAATGACCTTGCATGGTACAAGATTTACATTTAAGCCAATGGGCACTAAAACCTGTTATATACAGTTTTGTATTTCCAACTAGCTGTAACTCCATTTTTTAAAATCAAAATGGAAATTGTATTCTGAACATTTTTATTTTAGCAGATTTAAATATAGTCATATAAATAAAACTATTAGATAACAAAGACAGAGAAAAAGATATTTGAAGAGTAATATGTTGGAGAGACTGAGGATGTGTGGTAATTGTCAGAGAGAAAATGTTCTTGAGCTGCTGCTGGGATGTTCCCGAAATGTGAAACAATAACAGGGAGATGGAGATGAGTGGAAGTTTGATGAGAGCCTGAAAACCCAAATTAGAAAACAGCTGGAAACAGTTTCCAAGTGGGCTGCTCTTATAGTAATCTGTGGACCTCACAGCAGCTGTAGGAATCTGTTACAGCATTCTGTGTGCAAAGACTTTTTTTTTAAAAAAAAAAAAGTTTTACTATATAATAATCTTTGGCAATGTTATTAACTGTTCTCTCATACGCAGAAGGGCAGACTGAGTCCATTCTTTTGCATATTTTCTGAGTTGTTTGAACTGCCAAGGTGTGAATGACATTTAAATGTGATTTGAAACTTGGTACATAACTATCATCGGGTTACCGGTGTTGAGGAGGAGGAAGAGCTATTGTGATGTAAATTGTGTACTAAGGAAACTGGCTGTTGGGAATACAAAGAAAGTTCAATAAAATGCTGCTGTATCAAAACAGAACACTAAGAGGTTTTGCTAGTGGAGTGAGAAAACCTGGTGTCTCTTGGGACTGTGTCCTGTAACCCACATCTCGGCCACTGTGTCCTGCCAGCTCCCCCTGTTATCCCTCCGCTGCAGGTTACTGCCTATGTCCCTTGTCTGGCTGGGAAGGCAGCAGCATGTCTGGATGTTGGTGTCCTGTCCTTGTGGTTGTGTTTCAGGGTAGGACTTGAATTACAGTTGCCATCCTCAGAAGGGAGGAGGAGGATGGGTAATGGGAAACAGCATGTTAATTTGTGTCTTCCCTGCAAGCCGCGAGCATTGTAGATATGTCACGTATTCAGGAGGTAAATTGATCTTTCCAACAAACTTTGAGACATCAACATCTTTTTAAAAGTTATTGGAGGAGAAGGGAGGCATGGACAGACAGCGCTTGTGGATGTCATGACTTCTGAGGCTTCATCCTATTTCTGGTTTTGGTGTGGATTCCAATATTCAGTTTTATTGCAGTGCTATAGCTTTTTTAATTTTGAAGAAAGTGTTTCGATAGGACAGAAAATAAACCAAGCTGATGTTCAAAGTAATGCTAGAATCTACAGATACTAGTTAGGTGACTATATTAAAATTCATAGTGAAATGACATGAGGTACTGGAAGTAGAAGAAAGCATAGTGGGCCCGTTGATTGACCTAAGGAACTCACTTAATCTTGGCCTCTTGGCATCCAAGGAAAAATGAAAATTTGATTCATAAAAATCCTCTTTCAAAATGAATTAATTTGAATAGTAATCAGGACCTCCACAGAGGAGGCTACTCAGAAATGGATACCAGAGTGTGAATTTTTGCTATCTTGTAATCCATGTTAACATCCAACAATAGGCAAGTCTTAGTAAGTAGGATTTAACAGCCTATCAAAGTTTAGGACTTAAAAATCTGTGAAGTACAGGTTCCTAGTGACTAGTACTGCTTACCTGTAACAAAGTGTTTGTTGGTGGAGTCTCTGTTGTAAGAATAAGTGTAGAAATGCATCCCAAAGAATCTCTGAATAATCTCATTAGTGATGTCTTCATTAGTGTGCCTTTTATCTCTCTGCTTTTCTCCATATGACTACTAAAATGATGTTGAAGAGTTCTTCCAAGATAACTTCTATAGTTAATGTAAGCATTTTGATACATTCAGATAACTTTTTAATCAAACTTGAAAGTGTTCATATTTCATATCAGCATATTAACTTCCCAGTAGTTCCATGGAACTACAATGTACTTTTTTTTTTTTTTTTACTATTCTTCAATAAAAAGTAAAATGTAAGGAAGAAATTTAATGAGGAGCCAGTAAAACTCTAAATGCAGTTTAGGGTCTACTGCCTAAATGCATGCATCTTTATTTCTGTAGGATTTACTTCTCTTATTAAACTAATGCTGCAGTTTTATCATTTAAACAGAGTTGTGACATGGGTGGTCAAAACCAGGGATAAGCAGAATGATGCGTGACCATCAGATATTAGCCATTTATGAAAAATAGTGACACATATCTACAGTGGAAAAGGGGAGAAAAAGGCTATTAAAAAGTGGTCTTGGTTCAAAGACAAAACACAGGCAATTTAAAAGTGATCGGTGCAAGGGGGAGCCTGTTTTAAAACACCATCCAGATAACCATTTCTTGGTTGTACATAAGATGAAAACTAAAGCAAGTAAGGTAGTGATTTTCCTGTAAAGCTTCACGAATACCAGTTTTTCACAAGCTTATGATATTGAAATGTTTTAATTGGAAACAATATCATCTTTATAGATATACTTTTATAAAAATTCTTATTGTGACTGCTTTATTAATAAACTGGGCCTATGGCATCTTTGGGGAACACTTCCTTACATTATAGTCTATTCAAGCGCAGATGGAGGAGGCCTTTACAAAAGGAAGAGTGAGTTATTGTTCCGATGTGATGATGTTGAAGCTAAATTTTGCTGAAAGCAGGATGAAATTCAGTTTTTCCCTCTGTATTTATTGCATCTTTCTTTCCAATATCCAGTTTGCTTTTTCAGCAATATGATTTTAGAAGTTTTGATAAGTAATGGCCACATTCACATAAAATTGCAAATTCAAAGGTTGATAGAAACTGCTCTCTCAGATTAATTCTGAATCTCAGGAAAATCCAACTGCTGTTAGATAATGCTTTGTATGCTGTGAGATATATCATCCTTTTGATGGGGAACAAACAATAGATCCCAGTAGTGCATGACTGCTAAAACATTACTGAGCTAGCAAAATTCCTACTTTAATATCCTGGGTTTGACTTCAGCATTTTCATTTGTTGAAACCTGTAGCTCAGGTAACCATTTCTGCTGTGTGATTCCTGCTGTGGCTGTACAGTTACACTGGATTTCCTGTCTAAAACTATACATTTTTAAGAAACAGAAAGACTTTCCCATAGTTGGTAGTTAACTAAAACAAAATATATACATATGTACTTGCTTTATGGACTAAGTGTTTTCTGATTGTGTGCTATACCTGTACAAGTTCATATTAAGAGGATAATGGGTTTTGGCACTGCTTTTGACTGGGAAGCACAACTCATTAGCCTATACTTAAGCTGTGCTTCAGCAGAGTTCATTTTCCTTGAAAGAAGACAGTGTTCTTTCTGCTGTGGTGCTTTTGCCAACATCTCTGGCCAGGAACTGTGTTTTCTGTCTCAGAGGCAGCAGTCCCCTAAGAAGGCATTTTGGGCTAGTATACACTTGGCTCAGTTAGCCGGCCACCTTGTGTAGCCATCCCCAGCCCCTCTTCCAAGCAGCAAAAGAGCATGGTTTACCTGGACTCTGACCACACCAGCAGGACCCAGTCCTATTTCTGCTTGTCACTGTGGAAGCTCTGGCCAAAAAAAAGCACCTGGGAAGCCTTTCCTGAAGCTCCTGGGCACTGGCAACTCAAAAGTAGGTCTTTTTTTAAACTTGGAGATAGGTTTAGGTAAATGAGCAAGCTTATAGTGTAAAGGTTAAAGCAAGGAGTCCTACCCAGGCAGTTTACTTGTATTTTAAGTTTTTTCTTGATGCTTGAGAATTGTCAGCCCAGTCAACTTCTTTTTCTGGTTAAGGAAGATCTGTTTCTCTCAATTCCTGAGTACTTCAGGGCATTAGCTGAGAACGGTTCCTTCCTCTTGTTATTTGGACTTAAATGGATTAGTTGATTAGTTTCCTTTGACCTTATTGTTTATGAAAGTGGCTTCTTTTTTTTTTTTTTTTTTTTCCCCTCTTTCTCTCTCTTTTTTCCTCCTTCTCCATTACTTCTGGGAGAAACGGATCCTACTGGCTCTTTGGATCTATCCACAAGTTTCTCAAATTCATGGTTCTGCTACGATTCTTTGCAGCCTTTTGCTATTTCAATGCCTCCTCTGCTTTAACTCTGTACTACCTATCACACAGGCAGTCTGAGGATGGTATTTAGAAAAGAAATATTAAATAGAAGTTCCACAACACTCTGTACCAAAAGTGTCTGAGTGGCCAAAACATTTTCATGTATAATGCATACAGGTTAACAAGATGAGAGGACACTGTTGCTTTAAAATTAAATACTGGCTTGTAGCAGAGTAGAAAAATTCCCATGGTCATTACCTAGAAAATGCATTAATTGAGAATGAATGCATTGTGTGAAATAAATAACACAAAGGCATCTTGATAACACATGTCTGGTGTTAGAGTATTGTGCTAGAAGGTTTTTGAAGAAACAGGGTGTACAACTTTTCATGGCTACATTTTGTACTTCAGGTAAGTCTCATGCAAAATTGGTGACACTAGACTAATAGCACTGTTTAGCCTGTAATACTCTGTACTTAATAATGACTCTGTACTTAACATTTTCAGAAGAAGGGTAAAAACAATTCACTCCACAGGAGGCCTCATGGCTTTTTGTGTTTCCTGTTTTCCAAAAATGAATATTCAGACTAAGACAAATCAGGGAGTATAATGAAACGAGATAAGTATCTAATGCCTATTACTTGCATTGAAAGATCACTCTATGTCCTAAAATAGCAGCTGCAGTGTCTTCTTGAAGAAGTAATGGTGGTATAATATGACTCTGAAATTACAGCAGGTTGGTGCATCTGTATAATTCAAACATAGGCAAATTTAGAGCAAATACCTTCTGTAAAGTGAGACATATCTAGAGCTAATTCTTATAACATAGATCTTCTTCCAGTCATCTTAGGTGGAAATTAAGGGCACAGCTGGGACTGATCTTCATTTTGTCAAGCGGGACTGCCAACATGTCCAGCTTCTGTTACTTCAGTGTCATGAGGAAAACCAAGAGCTGACATTATTTACTTATTATTACAATCTCAAGTCAGGCACTGTAATAATAATAAAAAGTGGAGAACAGAAACATAGCCCACTTTGACGCTGCTTGATAATCTAGATTCAAGTAAAATAAACTTGTAAAGTATATCAACTCCTGTTGAATAAATGACTAAGGCTCAAACATATATTCTGCATCTGCAGTGATAAAATGGCAGCACTCTTGGTTGCCTTTCCACTTGTGATTTGTCCATACTGATGACAAACTTTTTTTAGCTGAGTGCATTGCTTATGGTGCAGGTCCCTGTCAGTGTGAATTTGATTCATTTTACCTTATTGCACCAAAGATTAAATCATGTCATTTCTATCTGTGGCTACATGTGGTTGATTTGTGGTATATGTCTAACTGGTGAATACATAACATAAGATTGATTACGATAGCATTTCTGAGAGCGTAATGATAACTTCTTATGGCTTTCAACTCTGTCATTGTGCTGGTGTCACGCTGTTCTGAAATGAAAGGCAGTTTGGGATCTCATGTTATACGTGTCACAGTATGCAGGAAAAAGGAGAGTAGCAATATTCAAAAGAACTGGGGGGAAATCACACTTATTCATTATATTTGTCTGTAACATAAAAACTGTCCAAACATACAGATGTTACACAACACCCTATAGAAAAGAACATATTCAAGATAGCACAGTGAATGGAGCTCTATAATAGCTGAAAATGAGTAAACAGAAATCTGCATTTGAGCGTTCATGCAACGTTAGAGATATGTGGGGTTTTTTAAGTATCTGAATTTTGAAAGGTCAGTTTTCATGTTGAGTTTGATGAGACTACGTGAAGTGTGTTGGACTGCCTGTGACCATCTTTTCAGATACACAGTGGTTCCACTTTTTAAAAGGAGTTAGTGATTTGGGTGTCCATTTAAAGGCATCAGAACTAATAGGATTCTTCAAAACCTGTTAGCTATATGGCCTGTGTGCTTTTTATATTGACAAAATAGCCCTGTGATACTCTTAAAGGCTGTGTCAGCCAGCATTCAGAATCTAAGCAGACCAAAGAAATACAGAGTAGATAGAAAGAAAATTGAAAGATACCACAGAAATTCAGTGGGGGAATGTCTCTCTAATATTTTGGGTCTTTGATTCTTCCTCTTCAGAAGCAATAAAATATCTGGCATCCTTGACTTCTCCTTGGCTATGGTATTTATTTTTTGCATGTATTTCTTCTGAATAATCTGACCAAAACAGAAAAAAGGGTTATGTCAAGTGTGGAATTTTCCTGTGGTCTGAATCATGGGGGAAAAGAAGGCAGTGATCACTCCCCAGGAAGTGAGTCGTTTGGTGTCCTTCATCTCAAAACCCAATGGGCTAAAGATGGATGCTCTATACCAGAAGAAATCCTAAAAGCTTCTCTTTCTTTCTAGAGCTGATCAGTTGTAGAAAGGTCCATAAAGTGTGTCCCAGTGTAAATGGACACTAAATATCCAGGGATCTTACTGCAGTAAGTGAAGGTCTAATGACCACTAGATGCTTTCAAAGTTGTATTTCCTATTTCTCATCTTCACTTTTTTTCTTTTTTTTTCTGCCCATACACTGTCTTTTTTTAGAGGACATGCAGATTTTAGCTTGTGGCCACAGCATGTTTTATTGAAGCCACTGGGTATATGTCGAGGTTTGAGCCCAGAGGGAAACACAGCCATTCACTCACCCCTTCCCCTCACCACTAGGAAGGAGAAAAATGACTCAAAAGGCTCAGGAATGGAAATAAGGATAGGGAGGGGTTGCTAACCCATTAATGGTCACAGGCAAAAGACAGGCTTGTTAGGGGAAGAAAAAGGATGTCACTTTAATTCAAAACACTAAAGATGATGACAATTAACAGACAGAATAGGACAGTGAGAAGCATTACCATATCTTAAAAAACACCTCCCCACACCCCTTGATGATCTTAAAGGTCTTTTCCAACCTAAATGATTCTATGAAATATAGGTGCTGTCGTTGATTAACTATGGTTTTAACTGTGTACTTTTCAATCAGTTGGAATAGGCAGAGAGCACAACAGAGCTGCAAACACAGCAAGAAATAAATTTCTTGCCTTTCTCCCAGGGTTATGCAGTAGAAAGAACATTTTAAAAGAGCATTGGCTGTGCTAACAGTGTTCGAATAGTGACTAAGGAATCTGACTCTTGCCTTGAGGTTTTGTGCTCAGAGAGGTCTTGTCATATGTCCCCTGTAAGCAGCCAGTACTGCATCAACAGAATACACAACTACTGAATCTCTCTTTCTGACCAGCTCATGGCTCCAAATAATAGCAAACCACATAGGCTAACAAGATGCTGATTGTCAAAGATCATTCAAATATAATGATCATGTTTTTACTCTGTTAACTGCGCCTTCCTATTTGTATAACAGTGTTTGCAAGTACCACTTAAAAGCTGCATAAGTTAATTAAGCTGTTCAAATAATGTGTACAATACTTCAAATTAAAAGCACATTTGATTTGTCTCTAACTGCTGTACAAATGCATCAGGGACTGGATTGTCACATCCCTTGAAGGTATAGTAGTCAGAAAACCACACTGACCATTAATTGAATGCTAATGGCAGGCACTGCTATCTGGAATTAATTGCTGGTTGGTATATAAATATATATATTTAATCTTGCACCTCAAAAATAAAAACACTGCAGTTTGATGTGTTCTGATATGGTTTCTAAGGCACCTTTCCTAACTGTTTCCTTAAGTTTCACAAAAAGTGTTTACTGGAAGTCACTTCTTGCTATTGGTGGTGTTTTCCAGTGAGGCATGTTTAAGAATAGCACATAGCAGTTTGTTTCCAATTAAAATTTTAAGTTATAAAAAGGTACTGAAGAATTTGAAGTGTGTTTAGTAGGGATAAGAGAAGTAGTTCAGGCAAAATAAGAATCAATTAAAGTGTAGGTAGAGTTTATTCGATTGTAGGGTTTTAGTTTGGGGGGTTTTTTATTCTCACACTCCTCTGTAATTCCTAATTTTGGACAGAACAGATGGACTGAAATTCTTTGTCTTCCCTTGTTTCCCTTCTGGGACAAGATACATTCACAGGGACAGATTAACTGGTATAATTGAAGTGCAGAACAAGCCTGCTGCATTTCTGACCAACTGAAATCTGGAATAGAACAAGAAAGTAAGCTTTTACATGACTTTTTAGTCAAAGGAAAAAAAAATACCCCATTAAATAAATAAATAAAAAAAAATAGCCAAGGTAAGTATAAGGATCAAGTCATTAATCAAAAGGAAATTATACAGATGTGTTGATTATGTTGGATAAAACAAAGAGGAGTTGCTGTCTGAGGCAGCTTAGAAATATGTTGGTGATGTGCCTGTATCCCAGATCAGATGGAAATGATGTAGAAAGTCTGGGTTTGCCTGAGCTCTTGACTATGCAAGTGCAGGGCTGTCCTTGCTGATCCAGGAATCTTATTGCCCAGCTTCTGCACCTACACAGTGAATCAAATGCAGGTTTAGGCAAGCACAGTAACTACTGCGTACAGGGATAGATTAACTTCATTGTTCAAGTGAAGTAATGACTGTACTATGCATGCTCAGCTCTAGTTAAAAATTAAATGAAGCAAAATCAGTTCATCCATGAAGATGAAGAGAATCCTGGCAGGTTAAGTTGTAGAGCTGATGTCTCGGGAGAAGATGCCAAAGAAGTGCAATGTACCACAAGCTAGGGCTGCAGCCCTTAAGTAGTCCTGGTGGGGACATCCAGCCCCAGTAGAGATCTCTGACTCAGTGGCTTGGCCATACCACTTTTTGAGCAGCCACATCCCATGACAGTTGGGATTAATTTGTGGCTTGTGACAGCAAAGACTAAGACAACCTCAAAATGGTTTTACCAAAGATGCCCACTTTTTGTGAGAATCCTCTTTGTGACAATAAGCTTAGGCAAAAGTACGAGGGTTTAGCTTTTATAATTCTCTTGTGCAAGCACCTGGAAGTGAGCGCCATTAGAGGGCTTCTGGACAAACCAAGCTGGGCTGAGGAACTCTCTACTGAGCTGAATATAGCTGGAGACCAGGAAAGGACTCAAAGTGTTAGATGAGTTGGCACTGCTGCTGGTTTTGCCTGGCTGTCTGCTCACAGCTGGTGTTGGAGATGGCAGACTGGTCTTGATGCACCCTTGCCTGAACCAGTACGATAGCTCTTTGCTCATCGTGTGTCACATAATACTCTACAAAGATGAAGGAAACCCACAACCCTGAAAGACAGACTTCTTCCATCTACTGGATCTAAATTCTAGTAAGTACGTATCTATGGAAGAGAAGGGAATAATAACTCTACTATATAAGAAAATTATTTAATAATCCCTTTAATGTCTGTACTTAAATGCTAGCCATCTGCCTTGGTAACTACAGGGAAGAGAGGCTACACTTTTTCCTTAACAACTTGTTTTCAATCAAGCATACTAAATTTTTGCAAGATCATTATGAGATGAACAGAAAATAGTTGATTACCTCAGGAGCTGTCAGTGTCTGATTTTTTTTTTTTTCCTAAGCTGACATAAATAATGTCTGGGGCAGCAAATATACATACGGCTTTTTATGTTTTAACATTATTCATGGAATGAAACTTAGCTTGAAATTGAAACAATAAGAGGAGTTAGAATTCTGGAAAAGCACCGCTTCAATTTGCAGTATAGAAACAACTGAAACTGCCAACTGGAATGAAGTTTACCAGCACACAGAAGGCAGAGAGCATGTGTAGTGTGATGCAAAGTACAGTGAAACTTGCTTATAAATCACGCTGCCTTTTAAAATTCAAGTCCATATCTCTGGAAAAGCAGCATGCTTCTGAAGTATTACCCCATGCCTGAAATTACTGTACCTGAGAAATATTGTTGTCTGTTTGCAGAAGAAGCTGCGAGAAAGGTGAACCAAGCAAATTGCCTAAGAACAAACAGCTCATGCTGTAGATCTGGGGTGGATGTTGCAGTTGCTTTTTCACCTTACTTGTGTCCCATCTAGGCAAGAATTCGAAAATTTCCAAGTTCTTTAAATATCTCAGTAATATTACTAAATCTCAAATGGCTTTATGAAAGGTCACTGCATCCACGCTTGCTTTACAGGTGGTTATACTTACACTTGGTAACTCCGCAGAGCAGGAACAACAAGAATACATCCCACATTTTCTATCCTGTGCTCTGAAAGTGCCTTCAAAATGTAGTAGTGTTACCTACCTAGCAATTGTCCCCAGCAACCTCTTGAGATCTGAGCTATTAACTACCAGTGAATGAGTATATGTGCTGTGGCCTTTAACCTCATCTTTGGGTTCTCATTTCTGATGTTTCTTTCAATAACTTCACTGTTGTTTTTTTTTTTTTAACTGCCACTGAGATTTTTTTTTTTTTTTTTTTTTCCAGAGCTATGTCTCACACTTTTGGGCTGTATCCCTGGGATAGAAATACCTACCTTTTCTTTCATATCTCATGTGCAATTTGTTGACCCTGACAATTCCTTTCATTCTGAAAAATATTGTTTTAGAAAAATCCGTTTCAAAACCTAGCAGCAACTCAGACTATTTTTGTCTGTAGCCATTCCAAAGAAATATCAGTTGCCAACTTGTCTTGAATGCTGCAACAGTAATCAGCACCTGGAGGTAATGGCTTCTGACACACTTTTGTACAAAATGTTGCTGAAAACTCATGATCTGGCTCGTCTTTTTAGGCAAACAAAGGAAAATGCTGGGGGAGAAAGATGAAAGTGTTTATTTCCTCCCCCTTGGAATAAGGGCTGTGAAAAGGGATGAGGAGATGTCAACATGGGATCCTGAACTTGCTGTGGATGAGCAAAGGGACACCGTTGTTGCGTGTCTCCAAAGGAGCTGTCACCTTAAGTTATGATGCTGTGCTGTGGCAGACTGCCACCCCCCACATGGGTATACTTTGAAGTGAATAGACCAAAAGTGGTTCAACTTCCCAGGCACACCAGCTTGGATAATGTCCAGGAGGCAACTAAAGAAAAGAAGTTTGATTGTCAACATTAAGAGAATAAATAAAAAATTAGCTAAACCTTTCCCATCTGCTGTGCCAGTAACTTGAAAACTGACCTAGTGGCTTTTAACCCTTTTTTTTTTTTTTTTTTTTTTTGTGTGTGTGTGTCAGGCTTTTAAGAGTGAAAAAATTTTAAAATGTGTCCTTTAAAATTCAACTTGTGTAGGTGGAGATGCAGTCAACTTTTCTCCCTTCTTGCCAGAAGGCATCTGAGGGAGATGGAGCACGTGTACCAAAATGATACCTACAGTAACCTGGGGAGTGCATGGGTGTCCCTGAGGAGAAGATGTGATTACTAACCCTGCACAGCATGGAGTTATGGCGCTATGGATCATGTGGAGCTTTGGAAGTAATGCTCTCTCTTCTTCATTTTAATGGACAAAGTTTTTCCTCAAGAGTCTTACAGCTTGGAGTTGAAGGTACTTTGTCTGTGTACAGCAATGTCTGGCACAAGGAGGTCCCTGAGTTTTGTTTTTTGTTCAGCATCATTCCAGACATAACTTCTAACTAAATAAAGCAGTGGTGAATACACTGTAATGATGATGACTAGTTTGTCTGATCTGAACACGGCAACCTCTTCCTTTGAATGTGTCTAGAAGGAAAAAGGCCTTTGCTCTTTTTTTATTTAATTTATGGGCGGGTCCTCCTGAGCAACTGCAAAGCTGTGCCTGGGCAGTGAGACTACTAGAAGGACAAAGGATTTCTGCTTGCTTGCTTGTTCTACTTGCAAGGTGCAATATGATGACTCCCACCTTGTAAACCTACAAGTCTTCAGCTTACCATGATGGCTGCTTGAGCACAAGTGCTGCAAGCACAAATGGTTCATTCTGGGAGCGAAGACTGTCCACTAGCACAGAAATCAGTTGGGAGCATCAAGTAATTTTTGACAGTGCTGGGTGACATTTGACTGTATACACTGGATTTTCACCTGTTTTTAAGAGCTCAGGATTTTCAAATGAACTTGTAAGTCAAAGTTTTTCTACACTGAAAACTTTTGTGAGGGATTAGTTAAACCAGGTTTCAAGGGGAGTGTGCACAAGAAAATCTATGTAGCCACAAAAATAAGCTGTTAAAATAACTGAACCTATTTAGGAGTGTGCTTAGTAACAACAGTTCATTATGTTATATACTCTGCAATTGATTTTGCAAAGACAAACCAATGCATTCCTCCTGCTTGGACAAATCTCAGGATTGACCATACATAAAATTCAGCTGCTGAAGGGGTGTACTTGGATCTCACACTGCAAGAGGGGGAGCACTTTTTCAGTAGTATTCAGAACTTCTTTTGTGGTACTCTGCTATATATGGGATGGAAAAGGCCATCTCTGGGGCGACAGCATTTGTTTTATAGTGGAAATATGAGATTAGTTGATCTTTCCTTTCCTAGACTCTGTATCTTTTCTGTTTGTACTTACAGTGCAGCTGTGAGTCTTTTTTGCATCTTCACAGCCTTCTATTTGATTCTTCAGTATGTTTACTTTTCTTTTTTAAGCTGCAACCTGGTCCTCACTGCTACTCCCATAGTCTGAAATGCTTTTTAAAATGCAGTTTGTTACTGTTAATAAAATCTCAAGCACTCTTTTATAGCTAATGTTCCTGTTCAGGTATCAGATGTCCATGGATGTGTAAAATAATGTATTTACAATTTAGTATAGTTAATAAGTCTTAGGGAATGGGTGGGATATACCATATGCAGCAAGAATCTGCTTTGTCTTATCTGGTTATGCAGAAATGCATTAATATCAGGGGAAAAGCACAGAGCTTCATGAGTTTCAATTCAATCTCATTTGTGTGTCATTATAAGGTACAGGTCTATTTAATTTTCTTTTACCCTCAGCTTTTTTTTTTTTTTTTTTAGGTTAAAGAACCAACCATGTTCTTCCTGCCCTAGCCAAATCTCTACCAAGTCAAGCAAAACCCTTCTTTTTATCCTTCTTTGATACTATAATGCTCTATACAGGACCAATGTAAAATCCTTTCTTCTACCCTTGCCACCTGACATCTTAGAAATAGGATTTATCTACGAATGTTTATTCTTTTCTGTCCTCTATTCTAACAGTGTAAATATTTGACTTCACAGTTATGAAGTTAGGATAAACTTCACAGTAAAAACTCGGCTTAATTAAAAACATCAAAATACATGTCAACTTTGTGTATGTACAAGGGGATGTATTAGAATTAGCTATGTACAAACGTTGAGGCACATGTTTCAGTGTCTCTTTATTACTTTTAGCAGAATGTCTTTCAAAGGTGGATTTTGCAGCAGGTACAATAGCACTTATGTAAAATTAGATAAGAATGAAAGTTTCTATTCTATCAGGCACCTCTAAATACAGAAAGTTAGGACTTATCCTAAAACTTCCTTTAAATATATTTTTTAAAAATACACTGTCACATGTGGTGTAAGATACACCAGTATGTCATAAATGCATCTGAATTTTAAATACCCTCTTGTTTTTATGCCTGCAATCATCTCGAAGCACAAAAAAAATTCTAGAGGTCAAACTAAATAAAGTAGTGATACAATCAGTTGTCTTGGCATGTAAATTTTTCATTTGCAGTAGTAATTGCTTAAAGATGTAAAAGAAGAGATCATCTTGAAAACTTGCTGGAAGTAGAAAACAAATGTATGGAGAAAAGTATGTGGATCACTTTGATCCATGACAGTTCTGTTTTTGATATTATGGCTAAACTTTATAGTTGCCCTAGAAAATTATTTCTTTTTAATGTAATACCATCTAGGATAATTAGTTGAGGGGGGTGAAGGTTACACCACAGGATGTGACATTCATTGGTACCAGAGTTTAGGTAAATAGAAAGCTGGATGGCAAACAGCAGCACTTTAGGTTTTATACAATGCAATGCCAGGTGCAGCTTGATTTCATAAAACAATAACCCCTGGCTGATGGAGTGTAATATGGCACATCTTCAAGAATAACTGAGACAAAATATTCCAATTACAGACTAATCTTACTTCTTTCTATCCTGAGCCAAGTATTTGCCTCAATTGTTCAGCAACAAATTACCCCAGCAGCAGCGAACTACCACAGAGGATAACAAAGCGGTGCCTGCTCAGAGAGATTAACTGTTGATCGGATTCTCATATTGAGAGTTCTTGAAGGAAAAAAAGCAAACTAATTCACAGCAGATGAGACACTGATGTCTTGTTCTTTGTCTTCAGAGGAGCCTTCTGTGCTGTGTTCACCAGGATTTTTTTCGGAAGCTGCTTTTTGAAGATTTGTGTGTGCCTTCTGCACAACACATGGTGCAATAAACAAAATCAAACCTACAGAAACAGTTTTATGGGGGGTGGGAAAAACTTAGAAGTGTTGAGCAGTGACAATTAATGCATGTATTCAGCACCTCTGAGAGATTTAATTAATGATTTGCCATTAACTCTTTCATGTATACATGTGGGAAGAATGTATTCCTTTTTCTATTCTTGTGGATTGTGGTTTTAAGACTGAGGCTGATTTTCCCCTGCATGCTGCAGAGGTGAATTTATAAAGAGGCAAACCAGAGATGCAGAGAGACAAATACTGGCGATACTACTTTCAGCCATACTGTGAAAATAAATCTATTATTGTGTTGCAGAAGTTTTAGCGAATGATGTTAATGTACGTACTGCACTTGGACTTACTCCTTTTTACTCTGAACTTCGGTATTCCCCCTCCCCACCCACTATAAATATTTTTATGTAGCTACTCTAATGATAGCCTTTCTGTGTTTTCTTCATTCAGAGCTGTGGGTCCCTCACAGTCATCCGTGGCCTGCACTGGGGGTTGGATGGGTATGCAATTCCTCATTTGCTTACAGCTGATGAAATGAATGTTGTTGTTCCACACAGACCCATTACAGTTTGAAATGCTTCAGTGTCAGGTACTATTGCAGCAAGGATCAGTTAGTTTGTAAATATTTTCTACAACTTAAAAATGTATCATTACCATGTTGGAAACAGCCACTTGACACAATGCATATATTTTAGACCATGAAGATCAGCTGCACTTTTAAATGTGTAAAACCACTGCACTGGAATATCTATACGCAGATAGCAGAACAAATATGGCCAAAATTTTCAGTGACTGGTTAGCAGTCATTATTTGGAGAAATTCAGGGTTTAACCTAGCATGGTATCTTAGTATAACACTTCACCTGTGTCTTTTCTATTATTAAACATCCAGATCTAGGTTAACTAAGCTGCTTAGCAAGCACAGGCTGTTAAAGAGAGTTCCTGACATCAGCTATTTCCTTGCTCTTTTGGAAATATTCTCTTGAGGGAGACCAAGCAGTACTTAAAACAAAAGCCAGCAACCTTATATGGTCCTGAGTTATTCCTGGGACAGCCCAGACAATGACTGCTGATGACTCTCTGCTTGCCCCTCAGTTTAAAAACACAGGTTCTGCTGACCTTGTTTCAGACTGCGTTGGACAGCATGTTCTAAATCACTTTGGGTAACAGTCACTGAAAGTCTCAGGTGGCTGGAAAGCCACAAACGTTATGGAACAATGTGAAGAAAAAAAACTGAAGAAAGTGATTTTCAGATTATTAAAAGAAGCTCAGAGTTAAAGGACTTTGATGAAATGTGGCAGTTCAGTGTGCTTAGGTTGTGGTTGTTAAATAATGGAATGTAACAAGCAAGAGGGTTTAGTGAGGGTAACTTCTGTTTGTTTAGGAGGGTGGGATTATTTGGTTTCAGCTGCTTAGGTCATGGCTAGCTCTTGTGAGCAGAGATGAGAAAGCACAAGTAAGATGCAAATCCAAAGGGCTGATGAAAATCAAACCTTTGGAGAACCAGCATTTGATCAAGTGCTGGACTGCCTCAGGAGGGTAGCACAGGTGAATGAGTTGCCTTCAGCTTGAAATACTGAAAAATACTTAGCCACTTCAAAACAGCAAACCAAAGAATGACTTTGCTGCTATTTTCCCCGCGCATTTTGAATAATCGAGTGCACTCGTGTTGCCATTTTGGCTCCAGCAGAGATGTGCACCACGCATAGTAGGTCCGTTGCCTCATGTGCAGATTGTCTGTAATGCTATAAACTAGATTATCAAGGTGTTTGCCAGTGCTGTGGATTCTCAAAAGGCCTGTCTATCCTTGAGACATCTGCAATCAGCCAACTGCTAGAGACTGGGCCAGCCAATGCAGTTTGGCAAATAGGAATTTGGCAGTCTCGTTATAGATGGTCTGATTTAACATACCTGCTCAGAAAAGTGGATGACTGTTCATTTAGCTAGTAAGATATTAAGGCTACTATTTCAACAGGTTATGATTTGCATTTGAATTATGGCATGGTAAATTTTATTTTTTTTCTGGGAGCAATTTAAAGTGAAATTGCACGGTTTTGTAAGTTGTTTCAAAACTCCATGTACTCACTTTACAAACCGTTCTAACAATCCACGTTCATGTGAATGCACATCTCTTACATTAACAATGTCTAAAAGGCTCCTGCTTGCTTTCTGCTGTCACTTAAATAAAAAGGGGGGGGGGGGGGATAACTTTTTTTTCCATGCTTCCTGACAGAAAATTGTTTCAAATTTGAGCTTTTCCCCCAATCACACAGAGTACAGGTGCTCCTTTGCAGAGCACCTGTAGCTGGTAATTCTCTTGGGAGGGTAATGTTATTATGGCTTCAAGTAAGTCTTTGTGCATTGTACTGGAAAACAGTCCTGAATCCTGGAATACTGACAAGATATGGCCAGAGCTGTATATGGGCAGATCCAGCACTCAGAAACCTGGTTAATATAGCATTCTGTGTCACCATGTGGGCCATGAAGGACAGACTCTGGCTTCATGGCCTTTTCTGTATTCAGGCTGTGTTCACATAGTGGAGATTTAGCATGGATCTTCAAGCCTTTGGCCAGGTGCCACAACTGTGAGATCCAGTCTCTAAATCCAAGAGATTGCCCCGACCAGAGCTAGAAATGCTCTGAGGTGCTTCTCTTTCTTCCTGGCAAGGCTTCAAAACTCACTTCTCCAGCCTACTGTAATTCCATAGGAAAATGGGACACGCCAGGCATACAACTCATTACTTTTGTACCTTATTGGGCTACACAGATTTTATGTATAATGTGTTTTTTTAAGGCACATATTTCCTCAATCATAAAGCTGTATTAACACAACACAGGTATATTGGATTATAGCATGTAAAAAGAATGTGGCAATCCTGAAATTCCTATTGGAGGCCTTAAAAATGTGTTACTTATATATTTACAGTAAAGAAGCAGCCTTTCTGCTAATGCCCTGAAATGTGTGCCAGGTCTTCAGGGCATGCTACATGATATGGCCCTAAGAAGAAATGTTCTATTTCAAAAATGAAGAAGTTAAGACAATGAATTACAGAATTGGATGGTGAGGAAATAATGAAGGAGACATAAGAACTAATTGAGGAGAGAGATGTCACAAAAGTATTTCTAAACTTCTACACTAGATCAATAGAAGTGGTGCCAAACTAGTTTGCACATGCACAATAAATGTATTCACCATCTTCTTTCCTTATGTAATATCTCTAAATAATTAAAACGTGCTCTTTATGTAACCAAAAGAACATACAGCCATAAGCAAAGTTTAAGGGTAAGGAAAGGTTTAGAAAAAAAGGTTTTCTACCCCTTTAGCTGTACAAATGATAGCCCAAGGATTGTTTTGCTTATTCCATAATTATTTGGGCCAAATTTGAGTGACATGTGTATTGGAAAGTTCCTACTGAAATTCATGAGAGTTCCTTTGCTTCTTCCAAGCTTAACTTGGGCTATGGTCATTATTAGTTTTGGAGAAAACTGTGTCTTCAGTATGCTGGATTTGCTGCACCCACCATGTACATTAGAAATTCTCCCTTCAGAGGCAGAAATCTGATCTTTTCTGATGTTTCTGAATGTTTTTAAACCTATCTTCTTTTTTTTTTTTTTAATGAATTGGGGGGCAGATAATCAATTCTGCCCAGGTTACATCTAAAAATGAGTAAGGTAGCCTCACTGCAGCAAACTAGCTTAATTGAGATGCAGGTGTGTACAACCACATTGTTCAGGCAGTTGAGTGCAGTTGATAAGCTACCAGGCTTCAGTTCTCTGTGGGCTATTGTAAAGAAAATAGGCAGTATCCATGGTATGTTTTTATTTGTTTTTTCTTTTAAACTTTGTTTTACGTTTATATAGTGTGTAGTGTTTCTATAGTTGTGTAGTGATGATTCTGCGCTATAGTCTTTGTGCTGGAAATCATTAGAAGATATTAAGGGTTTTTTTTTTAGATTAAATCTTGTTTTTTCTGTGCTAGAAACAGTTGAACAGCTGGAAGTAGCTAACTTATTTGTACTTCCAGTAGCCAAGCAGAGGCACTATAGAGCTCATATGCAAGACAGTTTTCAGAGGACTAGCAAAGTATCACTGTGGGAAACAGAATATGACTTCTTATTATTTGCTGTAATTAAGAATAATTTGGAAAACTAATCAAAACCTTTTATTTTTGTTAACACTTTTTTCTCTGTGTTTCAATTTTGTTTTTTGAAGTTCTTCATTAGTAATGTTAAAAGTGAAACGACGTTCTTAAGACATTTTCCAGTTGCAGAAACCCTCTTCTGTTTGCAGCTATGCGATGTGATATTTCAAAGTGCTTTTTTCCCTTCAGTGCCAAATACCTCTTAATTTCATTTGGCACGCAGTAAATATTTATTTTTGTTCTCCTCGAGATAAAGGATTTGCATGCAAGGTTTTTGAGCTGTTTTGAAACAATATTTGTCTTGATAATTGGATGCATTTATCCTGTTTTGTTGCTGCTTTTTTTTTTTTTTTAAATGGGTTGCTGTTATTCTTCAGTGGGCTCTGTCCTTTAAAGACATGTTTACTGAACCTAGATACTTAGTCTAAAATATACTACATATTACATGTTTGCCACACAAGCTGTGTGGAAGGAAAACTACAAAATTATTCCATCTTCTCCATTAAATTCTTGCCAAAATGGGGTGTGTGTTGGGGGTTATTTGTTCCTTTTTTGAAAGCTATTTCAACACCTGGTATTTACTTAGGAAGCCATCAAGGACTCATGTTGTTCTCAAATTGCTGCTCTTCTCTAATCTTCTTTCTGTTGCTCTTCGGATGAATGTGATAGACTGCTTTGCATGCCTAGGAAGCTTTATTTCTCGCTAGGTAGAATCACGTGTTGACATCTCTCAGGGAGTCCCATATGCCAAGACACCTGATCCAGTTTTTAATGCTTACTAGATATGTGTCAGACCTGGAAGAACCTCTTTCAAACTTTCTCTCTTGTCTCTCCTGTTTGCTATTTTTAAGAGCTATCTTAGTAGCATGCAGAGAGGAATAGACTATAGGAGTATAGGTTCTTACATATTTCTTTCAAGTAATAAATAAATAATGCATTCCAGGCTGTGTTACTAGCAGATGTTCATTGTTCTAGCATTATGGTTCTAGAGATAGTTAGTAATTAGATTCAAAGTAGTTTGATAATATTTCAGTTACTGGGGAACAAAGAAAAAGACACTGAAAACTGTTGCAGGTTTCAGTTCCTGGAAGTCAACTTCAAATAGTTAAGTTTTGCATGGTAGGAAGCGACAGGGGAGTTAAAATTCTGAAATCATGGAGTAACTTTCATATAACAAGTAGACTTCAGCCTCTATTGTCACTCTAGAAGATGAGTTCTAGTCATTAATAAGCAGGATGTCTCTCTATTATGACATACATTAATTTGTTTAGCTCCTCTTCGACGAGCTGAAGATCGTTGTTGACTGACTTTTCTTCAGTGTCAGTATCCTCTGACTGAAAGAGTGTGATTTGTATTTCCCACTAATAAAAGAGAAAAGGCACTGACTGATGACCAGGATTTCAGTCTTTCAGTTGTGTTTTATGAAGATATTGCATTAATTGGAAAGAAACCTAGGTGGACTCTGAGTCAAACCCTTCTCTGAACAAGGTAGTGAACAATTATTGCACTGATTTAGAAGAGGACAGCCATTTCATTTCTTATTCTAGTAGTGCCTACGGGCCTAGGGTGAGACCAGGGTCCCTTTGGCACAGTGCTACACAAAGAGTAGGTGGCTACTATGGCCCTGAAGAGCTTCTACCTCCAATGGATTTCCATCTGATGTTTTGAAGTGTGGTAAATGTCTTAAAAACTTTGATAAGTTTTGACAGTAATGCTGATTTTAATTTAATTTTCATTTCACTGGCTTTGAAAGAAATTTTTTTTTTCCTGTCTAAATTCTAAGGCTTTACTGAGCTTTAGCACCGAGTGCTCTTAATTCTAGTAGATTTGTTTTCTAGGGTTGTGAAATAACAGCATGACCACACGTGATGTAGTGGATGTATATCTATCCATGTGCACAAACACTTCCAGAGTTGTTACAGAATACTTTGCCAGCAGATATCAGTCACTACTTGTACATATAAAATAAAGGGATAACAAATTCTTAAAGGCATTCTAATACATCCTTCTGTCTGCCACATCACAGAGTGATCATTGCAAATAGGATTATGCAGCAATATAACAAATGTCTTTTGGTTTCTATCCTCCAGCTGTAATCAAATAGGAAAAAAGTGGGAAAAACATTCTTTCATACATGTTTTTTTCCCCATATTCTTTTCTATGATTGCTGTTTCACTTTTTAATGCATTTTTTCTTAAGCAAAGGATGAAAAATGTGTATGCTTTCTCGAAATGATGTTTAATATGATGGAAATCAGCATTCTCTTATGTCAGTGTTTCCTGCAGTTCTGCAGTTATGCATTAGGAAGGTAAACTTAGATCTATGAGATAACTCTTGTTTTGACAGCATCTAAACTTATCCACGTGTTTTATGTTGAACCATTTGTTGTGATATCTGAGGTAAGTATTAAAAAAGTAAATTCCAGATTTATGCTGAGTCTCAAATCTCTTTGGGAATCTTCCGCACTTGGTGTAGTTTGCTTTGTCATTATTGTTAGAGCAGAAGTTTAGACGCATTAATTTGGGTAGAAAGACACAAAATAACAACCTGGGGTTTTTTCCCTTTTATTTATTCCTTTTGCAGTCATATTTTCTCACTGTCATAAATAAAGGTCTTGTTTGGGAAAGGTTTCCCAGGCCATTTATGTCAGGGAATGAAGCTTTCCTGCCAGCAGAAGAGGTTCTGTGTGAGACACTGGTTCAGTGCTGGAGCCAGTACCCAAGGGCTGGCTGTAATGGGTGAAAAACAATGTGGCTGCCCACTCTTTTGGTGTCAGACTGGATTCCCCTTCACAGTGATTATAAGCTCAGCAAAACAGTGATGTCCAGAGAAGATAAGCTTACATCTCCAAAATGGCTGTTCTGAAGCCACAGAAGCGACGCACGGTGAAGAGGCTTGCATTGTTCAGTACGCAGCCTTGGAATGGAGAGCTTTATTTCCCAGGCTGTCAATTCAAGCGTTTTACACCAACACTAAATTTTAAATGAAAGTCTCCTTCCAGCAATGTATGGCAGACATGCACAGCTGTACAGCCTGGTGTTACTACAAATCCATCTGCAGTGCGTGCTGCAGACCAGTTGTTCATTTAGAGGCGCGTGTGAAGGGTAGCCTTTGAGAGTGATCATGGCTTGGGATTTGGGAAAGGGAAGAGGAGGAACCTCCCTGCTGTCTTTCCTGAACCAAGGCTACACGTGGTGTTAGGTGAACCCCCCTGATGGGTGGGGAGAGGAGGAAGGGCTGAAAGCAAACTTCAATTTTTGTTGGATGTTTTAAGATTTGCTATCAGTTTCTGGTTTTCTGCCTTTTTTGAGTCAAGAAGATGGTACAAGAATTGAATACCTGCTCTCTTCCAGTGCTTTATCAGTTGCTGTGCCAAAGCGTGAAAATTCCTGTGACAACGTTACCATTTTGCTAATGGTTCATGCCCTAGTGGATACCCTCCATTGCCCTAAAATATGCAATCATTTAATTGTCATTGCAATCCTATTATATTGCCATTATGGAACGTCTGGTGGGGAAAGCTATGAACATGTTATTAGTGCTGAAAGGGACAATTTACTGAATCTCGCTAAATGCCATCACTTCTCAAAAATGAATCAAAATTACTTTATTATGCATGTACTTTAATATTCTGCTCAGATAATGATTGGGAGACATTGATCATTTTCTGAGTTGAGATTCTTCGCACAATTTTTAGTTTGTTGCAACAACAGGAATGCTTGACTAGGTTTCTTCCTGCACCTCCAACCCCCCTCCCCTTTTTTTTTTTTTTAAAAAAAAAAAAAAAGGTAGCTCTCCTTGAACTGGAATTGTGAGTACAGATTTTGAATCCTTTTGTTTTCAGTAACCTGAGTAGTAAGTGTCATGTTTCTGTTCATAAATCCTATGCAAGTGAATCCCAGTCTCAGCTTCCTCCTAGTACTCTGTCACCAACTTTTTTTTTTTTTGGCTCCTCTTTCTTTGCTTTATTTCCTGTTAGCTGTTTTGTTAAACTCTTCAGAGCATAGAATACATCTCAGTGAGTATTTGAAATAACATTGTACTACGCTCTGTACAATTTTACTTGAGGTCTCCAATTACAACCAAAGTACAAATAATTAACTTCCCATGCGTGACTCTTGCACTTGATGAGGGTTGGTTGCGTTTGAAACACAATGCAGCACATTCTCACTGTGGGAGAATGTGCTTATCAAGTGAGCTTAAAATTATAGGCTATTTCCAGAGATGGTTTGCGTGATTGGTGAAGTTGAACTTCTTATTGATTCTAGAAATTACATTTCCTTCCATGGATAGCAAGTGAGGCTGAATGGATTATTCCTTCATCTTTGAAATTACCATGCAAAAAGCTCTGGAGAATCCATAAGAAAATGTCTTTGTGGAACACTATGGAGACAAACAGGGCAGTCTCACATGTATTATAAATGCTGGAGAAAAAGCTATTTTTAACCATAGTGAAAGAAAGTATCACAGAAGTCCTTTATAGCTTGGTATCTTTGTGAGTGCACATAAAACAAACTAAAGAGTATTACATGCAAATTATGATTAATGATTTGAGCTTGGGGGGCATTAAAAATTTTAAGGTGTGATAATTGAGAAATGTACCAGGATTAAGAATGCAGATGTATGCTTATGCTGCAAGTGTGTCTCCAAGCAAAGCAAGTATAGTTGTGACTTTTTCCTCTTTTCAATGCATGTGGTATGTTCAGCTATTTCATATAGATTCTGCAAATATCTTTTGTTTCCTTAATCCTAGATTTCTTCATGGTAATTTCAAATTTGTAGTTCTGGGCCAGCTGACACAACACAAATAGAATTATTACTATACAACTTAGTTTGGAAAAGGGGGTTTGAAAAGCAGTTTTGAATTGGCCTGTGGCAATTCTCTTGTACATAAACTCATTTTAACTGCATAAAACCTACTATACTGCATCTAGAAACTGCAGTGAATGTGCATTTAGATGTTATGAATAACTGCAGTTAAGTAGAAATGAAACTGAAATAAATCTGAATTTTATTTGCACTTTCCCTTCATTTTAATGCCACTCAAGCTGCTGCTACCTTTTTTCCTCAGAGTAACATAGCTGTTAAGGATAAAGAGTGTGTATGTGTTTATCTGTGAAATGCTGAAGTACTGTTGGCCTACATGTAACATGGTTTATAACTGCAAAGGCTATGCAATGAAATTTTGACTGCTGGACATTATTTTAAAGCTGTTTGTTCCTGTCATGGAAATGCACTGCAACTAATACAAGATACGGCAAAGGAATCTGAACAACCCCTGCAAAATTTAAGGTTTCTGTGAATGATAAGTGATACTTATGCCTTGGCAATCAAGATGCTGTTAAAAGATAATGGTGATGGGCATGCGCACAAGGACTTGTTTCTACAGATACTAATTGGTTTCTTGCGTTGTGCTTGTGGCCTGCCAGGACGCCTGGCTTCATGCTGTGACAATAAATGGTCTACACAATGAAACCATATGAATGACCATAATCCCTTTGGTCTGCATCAACATTTGACTTGGAAGACCACAAGTAACTGTGGGGAAAAATTTCAAAAGCACTTGAAAGATTTAGTCAGCTTTGTCTCATTTCTGAACATGATTTACCTGCTTAGGAATCTCAGTCCACAGAAAGTTAATGTGTTGTGTCTGCCACTGTAGTCAACAGCTTCTGAAAATTTTACCATTGAAATTGTGGGTTACTGAAGGTTTTCTTGATTTATCAGGCTGTAATGACTTTTAGTGTTCTCCCTGCTGTTCTTGTTTTGTGTTGCCAACTCATTCATACCTAAACTTTTTGGACCATTTCTCTTCTGTCAACTTCTCAACTTTTGTCATATACCACCATGTACAATTACCATCAAAGTGTAATTGGAAATGCTAAAAAAGGCAGTATGAGCCTGTGCATTGCCTGCCTGGCTCCTGGCAGTGACTAATGAACAACCTCTCTGTCCTCAACACACTGACATGCTAAAAAAAGCTCAAATTCTGGAAGTTCTGAACATAAAACTCTTAGCAAGAAGCTATCATGCAACTGAGCAGTTTGATTGATCATGCTGCTCTTCCACAGTGTTAACACCCATTCGAGGAAGCGTGACACAGCTCAGGTTGTCCTTCCGTTGTGCAGTGCTGGTCACGATGACCATGCCTTGCTCATCCCTGTCTGGGGCCTGCGATCACTCTGCAGAAGCTGCATGCTACTCCCCCAGGCTGGACGTCATCTGATCAGCCCTGGTGTTGTGCTCGCCTATGCAGGGATTGCCCATGCAGGGATTGCCTCTGCTCTAATAAAATCAGGCTGTGCTGCACAGCTCCTGAGAAAGCATATGATGTGTGGAAGGTGGGAACAGCTTGGGGTCTCTGTGTTGAGCAGTAAAACTCAATGCCTTTAGAAAATGTGTTAGAAGTCTTGGGACCCAAAAGAGGTGGTGGTTGTCCCTGCCATGGCGACTGGGTTAGCTTCACAGCGCTGCTGAGTGTGCTGAGTTCTTGCAGCAGTGAAGTGGATTTGGTCTTGCTGGCTTTGCTTCAGCGTTCCGAGCTCTGGCAATAGACAGCAGTTTGTGCACTAGTTTCTGGGCAATCCTTCTGTGAGGTTTTAGTGAGCTCTGGGAACCCTCTGAGGAACCTGAGGGGGCCTGCTGCTGCCAGGTGAGGCTAAGCAGGGCAGCTCTGACACCCTCTCAGCTGTCCTTGATCAGAGGGTGCCTGCAGCCTTTGTTCTAGCTGCCCTCCCTGATTAGGCAGGGTCAAGCACCTTAGGCAGCTATTGCTGGGACACTGGCTGGGTATCAGTCTGCTTGTGGGAGGTGATGAGAGATGGCCTTTGTATCCTTTTTTATGAGCCTGGGAAAGGAGGAGGGGAGCAGATGAGGACTTAGTATGCCCTAATGCACTGGTACAGTATCAAAGCTGTAGGCCGCCTCCTCTCAAGACCTCCTATGACTGCTGCTCAGATAAGTGGTCCTCATGGTAGCTGCTGGAAGCATAGGCATCAGGTACTGAAAAGAAAATTTTGCTTCATCAACATTTGACTTGACATAGCTGAAAAAATGTAAAATATTAATGTTTTCTGTACCCTTACCCCTGCTATGAAGAGGAAGGCATAATTATATTTGCACCATATTTTATTCTCTGTTTTGGAAATACAAATATCAACATAATGATATGTCTGAGAAAAGATTTGAGTAGCCAAACACTTCGTTTACTGTTTAAAGGTTGAGATTAAAAGCAGAGTTAATAGTGAAGCAAAGCTCATTTAAATGCTGTCATATTTTGCCACCAAGATTTTTTTATTTTCTCTCACAATATTTCTTACTCATTTGTTAATGTTAGTGAGTCACATTAGTCTTTGTAGAAACTACACTAACATGAGTTAGCTTTCTCCCAGTAGTACAGTATCGCCCTGGCAGTTGCAGATCAACAAAGAAAGAGCAAGGTTTAAGAGTGTGTTAGAAAGCATAAGAAAATACCTGATAATTTCACTTGAGGAAGACTGGTGCCTTCAACCTTATATCCAAAGGGGTGGTGGAAGGGCAAGACTAACCCTGGAGAAAGGCTGGATGTTAGTGTTGCACGCATAACAGTTGTAACTTTATTATCATTGAGGCTACGTTTCTGTCATAGTATTCTCTTTCTTCTTTTAATGATTAAATCCAGAGTAATAATGATTCTTCGATTAGACTTCATATTTCAATTATAGTACTGGGAAATCATTGGCTGGACATACACGGTACGTAACTTCTCTGATCTCTTTTGAGTTTACAATGACACAAACAAGAAAGAAAACATTGAGCAGTCTGCCACGTGGAGACTGACTAGATTCAGGAGTCATCCCACAGTGCAGTGCTCCTCCTCCTTTTCCTTCCTTAACTTTTTACTTGTTTTATCATGTCCACCCCCTTTTTTCCCTTCTTGAATGAGTTATCTAAATAACTGAGAATTAGTATAGCCTGGAAAATTTTTAATTCATGCCCTAATTAATGAACATAATATAATGTACACCTGTGGTGATAATACCTTTATTTGCATTGAAACTGTAGACATCAAAGCATTGTATCGGGCAAAACCATTTATATCTAATTTAATGGAATCACAATTAAAGTGTATTTTGTCAGAATAAAATCACATTGTAAGTGGAATTCTGCATGGTGAGCAGGAATCCCTCCATCCTAAATTGAAGATTAATAATATGGTAGGCTTTTACGTTCGGTGTGGTAACTGAAGCATTAGGTTGCAACACAAGTTTAACAGCAGTGAATATTTTATGAATTCACTCTTTTAACACTTGACAAGTGTCTTAAGAGGTAAATGCATTAACATTATTTTTGCTTTATAAATAAGGTTGAAACAGTGTTCTTACCTTAATGTGAACACTTTCAATAAAGAGAAGATGCTGCAGCTTTCAGAGCAATAATCCATTTCCTGTGTGGATAAACTGGGGGTGAAGGCAAAGTAGTTTGTCTCTATCTAGTATTGTAACTACATTACCTTTTGCCTTTTAAAACTGAAACCCTTCCTGTTAGACTACAAGCAATCCTGAGGTTTCTTTCCTGCAGCTTCTTTTGTTTCTTTTCTAAACTCCTCTCCTGTTAATCCTATTTTATAATAATTTGTTAAAGGATTTTTGTTTGGTTTTGTTTCCTCATCTCTCCAAAGCGGGAAGTTTGTTCTTACTGAAAAAAAAAATACGTTGGGAGATTTACTGTATGAAGTCTGGATATGCTTACTTTGGCAAAATTCTCCATCATCTCATTGTTCTTTTTAAGAACCATGAAGAAAACTGGTCTTGTTCAATATTGCCTGTTCAAGCACTGTCTTGTAGGCATGACAACAAGTATATGTTGTTGGGGAGTTGAATGCGGCTGGTTTTGGAACTCATCCATCTCTTGAGACAGGAGTGGGGGAGCAAGGGAAAGGTAACAATAAATTTGTTGTAAGACAAATATAAGATGAACATTTCTGTAAGAAGGGTAGCAGCCAATCAGAAAACCAAAAAGAAAAAAAAAAAAAAAGATAAATTCTCAGTATGTAGGGCTTGATTTTCATATTCTCTTGTTCATGTTCACATTTCTCTTCTGTCAGGAAGGATGAAGGGACCAATAATGGTGTTTTTCCCACTCTCCAACCTTTTTTTCCTTTTTTCCTCTATGGATTCTTAGATTTATTTTTATCTTGGAAAAGCTGCAGTTTACTGGTGCAGTAGGTTAGCTTTTATAGTTATAAAACTTAGGAGAGAGTGATATCTTTTCCATACAACTTCCAGAGTGCTTTCTAAAACCTTTATTGCTGTAATCTTTCAAATTCAGTAAGAATCCTTGACCTTTGCTTGCTCCATTATTTTAGAGATGTTGCATCATTTTGATTCCCCTGTACCACTGCATCATCAAGGCAAAATATCTTTCCTTATGGAAATGGTACAGCTACATCAGATAAACAAGTCTTTCACTCTTCAACCATGACAGTAAATGCTACAGAGGAAGACAAAGAATCTGACTGTAGTCATGTAGAGAAGTAATTACGACTGCATTGCAGAACAGGTACAATTTAAATGGACAGAAGATACCTAGAATGAAAATGAAGTATATTCCTCACGTATAGTGATTACCTATACAAAAAATTCTTACTCTATATTAAAAAAAAAAAAGTGAAACGCGTTTTTTTTGAAAACATGAGAATGAAACTATCCTTATTTTTCAAATTTTACAAACAGTATTTTCATTTTGTTCTAATTTGGGGCTTGAATTAACAATCCAGAATCTCTTGGTCTGGCTGCCAGAAACAGTGGATTCTTCCTAATTGCTTTACATCTGCAAATATTAATGTTGTGTCTTCGTAATATTTAAGTATTTTTGGTAGATATAATCCATAGATACATTTTTATATATATATATGCATATATATATATGTGCATATTTGCTCACAGAACTTCTGTGGAATGGGAGAAACCTCTTACTCCTGAGTTATTAACCAGGATTAATGGAAGATATGAAGACATTCATGATTGGCAATGGCATATTCATAGTTCATTTCTGTAAACTCTAACCATCTTAAGCATACGGGTGTAGGAATGATTGTGAAGAGCTGCTGCTTGTTGAAGCCAGTGACATTGTGTGTTGTCGCACTTGTGTTGACACATTAAACAATGTCAGAAGTGCCCAGCAGACCACATTAATGTTTTTAATTTACAGTTTTATTAAAGTAAGTATGTGTACCATTTCCACTTACCTTGCAAATATGAGGGATGTAATCTTATAGGAATATATTTGAATCTTATAGGAAAAAAATTCTAAAACGCACATAAAGGGCATCATAAGTCCAATTAACATATGAAAGTCCTAGTAGTGGAGTTGGTTGAAGAAAATGAAGAAAAACGTTGGGAGGAATATTTAGAGTTTACAGTTTCACACTGATCAACAGCTCTGTGTTCATTAACTGGCACATCCCTTCTAATTTGTGATCACATTTGTACTGTGTCAACAGCTTTTAGCAGTTCCTCTCCACATTCTGTGTATTTTAAAACATAGTTTCTGTAATCAGAAAGAAAACTGGGAGAAAATCAGCATTTCAAAACCTGTAGTCATACTAGTTACTACATACTCCACTGTTACCTGGTTGAATTTGGTTGGTTGATGCTGTGAATTGGTGAGGTTTTGTGTGTAAGTCTTTTCACATCTGAGTATAACCGGTTAGGATTTTCAGTGAATCACTACAGATTTTGTGACATCTTAAAAGCATTTCGGAACTGGCCTTTTTTTCCCTGATGCTATACTATCGAAGTAATCTTTTCTTTCACCTGTTGTGATGTGATTAAAAACGTGACTGCTGTGATTTATACAGGCAAATTTGGCACCCTTCCTGTTTACTTGAACTATAAGGTATACATCAAATTTGTGCCTGTCCCAATGAATAAGTTACCTGAAAGAGTAGATAGTGTGTTAGTGGATCAGACATAGATTAAGGTGTTGCTGTTGTTAGTCTGTGTGATAGGTACGATTTACAGTTTTAACTGTTTTCCCTTATTTAATTTAATTTGCTTTTTTCATTTTAGTTATGCGCTTTATAGTTCACTACTATAATTATTATATTATTATCATTTTTGTTATGTACTTTTAACACAAAAGAAGCTTACACAGTGCCAGAAAATATTTTCCATACAATTCAGCAATTTTTCTCTTCATGGTACAATGTATTTTTCCATTTGTTACTTTTTTTTTCAGTCAACTGCTATTTTAAAAGATTTTAGGACATTCCGACATGCCTTGTAATTTTGCATGAGCTGAATCATCCTAATTCCACTTATAATAGGCACCCAGGCTGACTCAAGACATTGGCTTCCCTCTTCTTCTGAACTCTGCTTCGGTTACATCAGAAGCTTAAGTCCTGTGAAATCGGGCCCAACTATTGTCAGCTGGGCCCACTGTTTCTCAACAAATTTAAAAAGTATGATCTGCCTGACTATTAGGTTTGCTATCTTCTTTTTAGTGCTCATTCCTTTGCTGGATTCATCTGTAACAAGTCGGAGTTCATTTGTTATAGAAACTCATACAGAAGCAGAAATCATGAAGAGAAGTTAATATTCTCTGTTCTTTAAAAGAGGAATGTCTTTAAATTATAAAGAACTGGTGTTGGCATCAATTTTGTTAAGGTCTCAGTCTCTTTGTCTAGGAGAATAAGAAGCAGAGGTATCATCTGGAAAGGAGAGGGAGGGAATGATCTAAAAACATCTTGGGTTTCATGTTTTGTAAGTTTGCAGAAGTTAATATAAGCCTTCTTGTTAACATAGCTTCTGATTTGGTGGGCTAGTAAAGGAGAAGGAACAATTTATGCTGTTTCCCCACACATGCTTTTGTGTGAAGTATCCTCTAGAAAAGGCTTGCAGTCATTTACTTGTTATGGGACCTTTCAGAATGAAAAACAGCAGGGTAAAAGAAGTAAGATTAGAACAAAAAAAATCGGTTGTGTAGTTAGCTGAAGTATCAGATAGAAAAGTTTGAGATATTAGTAACCTTCAAAAAAGAATTAAAATCAAGCGGGAGGGACTGGGAACAGCTGTGTGTGTCATGTAGCAGTTCCCACAGCTCTGCAGTTATCAAAATAGCTCTGTACATACTTGGTTAAAAATTTGGGTTAGTCTTCATTACAGCCATCTACTTATAATGCTCCTTATTCTTTCCTGCCACACTATCAATAAAGAGGGAAGGGAGCCTCAGAGCACTGCCCTAGTGTGCATCTTTGTAGACTTATACAGTTCCTGATGAAAAGACAAGTTTTTACAGATGTAGGGTGAATGAGAAGCTGAGCTGTTTCCTCAAAGCACAGCCTCTGCTTAATGGCATTTTTCACTACAGCACTGTTATTGAAATTTGTGTGGGTGATGTCAGTTTGATAGGCTCAGCACTTTTAGGGGACATTGACAGAAACTAAATTGGAAAAATGCAACAAATGTTGGGTTTTAGGAGCATATCGACTTAATATAGATTGAACAGGGGAGAAAAATATTGCGTGGTGTGCAACTTGAACTTCACATTGTCTCATTAAAGACTCTGCAATGGATAACACTGTCTGCCTGTTTTGCCCTCAGCTGTAGACCTAGCAGATCATTCATGTAAGGAGTAATAATATACCACTCCATGGCACTTCGCTAGAACTGCCACGAGGTATTTTGAAAATCTGTTTTTATTACTTACAAAAATCTACACTCCATTTATTTCTGTATAACCGTTTGGTGGTTTTTTTTTTTTTTCTCCCTCCCCACTTTCTTTTCTCTGGCCCCACATCTATTTCTTATTCATCTGTTTGACCCAAATTTCTTGCTTATATACAGCAGTCAATTGTGTATCTCTTGAAACCCTGAAGTCCCCAAACCTGGGTATGTAGTTAGATGCATTTGCCTTTTTTCCCTGTTTAATTGTGTACCTAAGAAAAATGAGTCAGAAGAAATATTATTTTCTATCAATGGGAAAATTTTGCCTGCTGTCTGGATTAAATTGATTAACTGAAAAATTGAAAACTGGGTCAATCAACCTAGATTTTCAGAAGAAAAAGCACTAAGTCTCACAATATAAGCACAATATTCACTTTTTATTTTCAATCTTTACATGTTTTATGTTATCAACAATGAGTATCTGGTTTAGAAATGTATAAGCCCTGGGTTGAGAGAACATTACTTCTGTCACCGATGTGAATTCAAAGCAATTTAATCTGATTTTAGCCAAAACACCTATTAACCAAATACGAGCAGACGTGGGTTTGCCAGACAGGCGTGGCCACTCATAACGTGGCAGAGCCTCCAGCACGTTCTGCTCGCCTGCTGTGACCGCAGGGGATAAAGAAGTTACTGAAGAGCAACTAGTTGGTGGTTAGTTTGTTGGGGGGGTTTTTTGGCTATGGATTTTTTCCCCCCAAACAAATTGGTTAATATAATCCTATTGTTTACTCACCAGATAATAAAATAGATGGTATTTGTCAACTGTGCAAAGAGTAAGCTTGTGGTAGGAGGTACTTGTTACGTATTTGTGGACTGCATCCCACAATGGAGCCTGAGTGTGACTGTGTAATACTGATATTTAGTGCTTTCCATTTTCTAAATAATAATTCTACACAACTTATTATTTACATTCAGCTTGCGCCAAAAGCTTTTTTAGAGTTTCATAATACGATTTTGTGCAATAGCCTCTGGAATACTAAGTTTTGCACCCTCCGTGCAAGAAAAGCTGTTCATCTGCTTTTAGAAAGTGTATAGATTTGACCCTTCATGACCAAAATATAATGTGAATAATAAATTCCACAAAACCCAGAGCAAAGACTATTATTAATATTTTGCCAGCTTGTATTCTTTTCATGACTGCAACACAAACGCTGGATGTGTTTTTCCCGTCTTGAAATAAGCACAGCAATAAGTCTATCTGGTCTGCCAAGAAAAGATGCAACATCCAGACAGTTCTTTGTACTGTCAAATGAAATGAGGCTATTTTGACTAGTGTTTAGGATATACAACATATGGCATGTTGCTGATTTTTGCTTGAGAAGGATCATGTTGGATTCACGTATCTGATGATATAATTCTAACTGCATCCTACAAAACACTGAAATGGTAACTCAGCATGTTCTTTGAATGGTGTCAGAACCATAAAAAGTTATTGTTGGCTCTGTTCCAGCACTTCCCCTCTTTTATTAAAGCTGATTTCTTAGCTTTTGACTAATGGCAGTTGTCTCCAAGGACAACAAAAGTATGTGTTAGGCAGATTGTTTTCTCCTTTTTTAGGAAGCCAAGTGTTTTGTGAGGTGGTTTTGTGTTTTGCTGTTCTGCCCCCTGCAACAGCCATTGACTGTGGCTTTAGTCTTCTGACCATAACTAACCTTCAACCTGAAACCTCATCCAGGACAGCAGTACTCATAATCTGCTGACAAGTACTCCTTGAGTTTTGGGGAAACAGCTTGTCTGTGACTCACTGCAGAGGAAGCTTTCTGGCTGGTGCTGAAGCCTTTGATTCCCAGTCACGCTGGCGAGAGCATCCTTGCCTTGGTGCTGTAGGTCTGCTCATATGATCTAATCATTAAATCTTTCAGTACTCATCCAAAGCCACTGCTCCTGGATTTGGACAATAGAGAGAAATCATTACTGTCTTATGTCTTCCATATTTTGATGTTTTATTAAGATTTGTATTTTTCTAGACCCAGCAGGGTAAACAAAAATGACATATTTTCATTGTATCTCTCTTTCATGATTTTCAAGCTAATTTCATGTTGATCAGGCTGTCCTTTTGGGGCTGTGAACATTACGATTTAAGGTGTTTAAAGCTTGGCTATGATGCATGGTTTCATGGTTAAGCAAACTTCGGGCTGTGCTGTACCCTTTCTTCCCCCTGTACCTGTGGACTTCTACATCTCCCTTCTGTTGGCATCACTAGTTATTCAGGGAGCTTGTTCAGCGCTCTGGTGTAGCTGGGAACAAATTGTTTCATAGCATTCATTTTCAGATGGGTTGGGAAACTGAGCTGATTGCCTGCTCGTTTTCTTTAACCTCAAGAAAACAAATGAAAATGAGCATTAGTTGAGCTGCTGTGTATATTTTGTTGTTAGGGAGACAGTGGGCACCAGCTTAATATACATATGCTGACTTTTGGGTTGATCCAAGCCCTGTAATTCTGAAATGTATTGCAGTGCAGTCTGAAATCACCTAATATATTCAAGCTCTGGTTTGGATAATACACTTCTATAAACCAGATTAATCACTTAATTCAGGTGGCCTTTTTATTTTGTATGCCATTTTGGGGTACTGGGTATTACACATGGGAACATTTCACTGGTGCTCTGGTGTTAAAGATAACGAGGAATAAGTGCTTTTTTTTAATGTCACCTCTGCGATCCAATACACATATTGTGATCCTGCCCATCTCTTTACTTGTCGTCTTACATAAATGTAATATTGCTGCCAGAGTATTTTCCCGCAGTCTAATTTTCTGGTAACTTTCAATTTTTATAGGCTAAAAAATACCTCAGGGAAAGAGCTTGTTGATTGGTATTCTTTTTTTTTTTTCTTCTTTTTTTTTAAAGAGCTATTTTTGTAACTCCTACGGTTTCTTCTCTTTTTTTTTTTTTTTTTGCTTGCTTTTTCAAAGGAATAGCAAATCTACTGTATCTGAGAGCTGATATGCCTATTTTGCTCATAACTCTTAGCTGCTATTTCCTTAGGAATTTCCTGATGATACATATGGTGTGTATGAACAAGATGCCCTTTCTGTGTATTTCCTTTTATTCTTTTCTTCCCAAAGGCTTCATGTTCCTAAAATTTTAATGTAAAAACATTTTTTTGTTTTAAATCTGTCTTGTTCTCAGATGATCCATAACTCCATTTTATTCAATCATTAAATTATAAGGTGCCACCTTGTTCTTTCTGTCATTTCCTCACTGATCCACAGTGCACAACCTGAAAGTGAACTTCAGTTTTAAAGTCTTCTAAAAATATTCCTTTGCTTCATTTCAAAGGGATTGCAGGAGTGGAATCCATTGTGGCTGCACGCTGTCTGGAGGGACACACGATGCAGACAGAGCAGCCCCCAAGCGTGCAAGAGTTGGACAAATTCCAACCTGAGGGTGCACGAGGACTGGTTTTTGAATGGATACTTAGAGGGGAAATAAATGACACTTTTGTAATCCCACTGCTATTTTCTTGAGTAATATTAAGTTTCCCATCCTAAATCATACAGGATTTGGACAGGTTGAAGACTTTTCTAAAGCATGTTCTCCAAAAAGTAAATATATAAAAGCATAATGATTTTTGCAGAAGCTTTCTCAAAAACAGTCCCAGACAATGAGAATGTCCAACTTCAAAACATTATGCTGGAATTTTCTGGGGAAAGTGATGAGATTTCCAATAGGATATATGAATTTAGGCCCATGTTGCAGTATCGGGAGTCTGTAACTTCAGTTGGGTCACATGAAATATCTAATTCAGGCTAAACTGGCAATGAGCATGAGGCAATCTGGGTTGTTAATTGTCCCTGCAGCGCAGCCCATGAAAAGACTAAGGATGAGATAGAGATGGCATCCCAAATTAAAACACAGGCTGTGCTGTGCTTGCCACTATTTCAAGTTAGGTTGCTTGAGGTAGTTTAAGGAGAATATGTGTTTAGGTTGTTTGAGTTTTTTTCCTGGTAGATATTCCCTAGCATGTTCTCCACACATATTGCAAAAATACTTTAAAAATTGTTAAAATGAGTGAAATAGACATAAATTAATCTGAATTAAGCAAAATTCAATGAATCGGGCAATATATTACTGACAAATTTATCTCCATTGAATATGAGGGTTGGTGACAAAACAGACTGATTGTACTGCATTGTTTTCAGATAATCTGTACATCTTCAATTAATCTGTGTCTTACAGTTTTGAAGCTATATGGCTATTGTGTTTTAAGAGTTAAGGAAGGAAAAAAGGGTTGTTTAGTGATGACAACTATGACTTGACTAACAACTCAGGCTGTAAAGGTGAGGTCATTCCAAAAAATAATGCAGATGTCTGTACATTTATGATGTTAGTTTTTTGTACATAAAGCCTGGAAGCTTGACGATAATGCATAAAAATATGACAGTATATTTTGAGGAACTTCCAATACTTAGTGACCTTTAGACAGTATAAATATTATTGGTACACTTTTCTTGTTTGTGCTAAAACAAGATTTGTAGAATTGTTTAATGGATCTTTACTCTTTCAGAGCTATGAAACAGCCATTGCAAATCCTACTTCTCTTTTTGACTTCTGATGGCTCCCTTTGGTTTTGATGTTATCTATTTCAAAACGAATCTGATAAGGGATAATGGCTGCATTAGATTTGAAGAACTGCTCTACTTGATCTGTCCTTCAGTGCCTCTGGAGAACGGTCTAGGGACTATCCTTTTGTGATAAACACTGCCATAGATGATCCTTTAATTTCTCAATCAATTTACTGGTAAGGTGAATGTAGACAGTTTTAGCATTTCTCAGACTAAATGCAAGTCTGAGGATTATGGATTGTGAAAAGCAACACGCACAGAAGTTAAGGGAGCCAATTAACAGAATCAGTGGGGAGAGGCTCTGTGGGAGCTGACTTGCTGGCCCTTGGACAGGGCCCTACCGGGTTGGGGCAGCGGAGAGAGAAGCAGCCTTGCAGATGGGGAGGTTAAGAGCAGGGAAAGCTGCAATTCAGGCAAGGCCTTTCACATACGAACTGCAGCAGGAGCTCTTGCCGACATACCACCTTTAAACTGGCGTTCATTATGCCTGTGTGACATAAATGTCGTGTCTCCCCCACCCCGTTCAGTCAAGATCCTCCATTTACTGGCAAATAACTGCACTATTTCTTGACATATTTCATAATTATCTATGCATATATACACTTATCTATGTCTATACACAGATATGCATATATAAAACGGGTAATAATGTATAATATAGGAAATCTACATCAATATATAAATACATACATATATATATGTATTTTTTAAAATAATAATTCTGGTCTCCTTTTAGGAAGGTAAGCAAAAAGTCTGTATGTCCAATATTATTGCTGGGAATAATGACCTAAATTATTTTCTTCTTAGACTTCAGATAGCTTTATTATTATAAGGTTTCCTCAGAGCAACTCTGAAGAATTTTTTTTGTATTATCTGTACTTATTTATCAAAAGGGCGATTATCTGTGTTAAAATTACAGTATGCATACTGCTTTTAGATAGCAAGAGAACTAAAGCTGTTAAAAAGGTAAGGATAAGGTTAAAAAACAGACAAAAAAAATCAATTCGTTAATTCATCACTTACTTCATGAGGTTCCTAACTCACAAGTTCTCCAATTCATAAATCGTAACGCATAACTTGTGCACTTAGGAGCAAACTATTAAGCTAACCAACAGTAAGGGTGCTCATCCTTCCTCCTCCATCACAGTGCAGGTGTCCCCTGTATCACACTGGGAAGTGTGAAAGCCTCAGCAGTCCAGTTGCTGTTGGATTTGCTTCAAAAGCTTTTTCGGTAAACTTATATGTTTACACCTTTCAGGTTGGAAGTTTGTTCTATACTTTTTCCATGAGTTAGAGGATTCTGAAGAAATCCACTTTTTGCAGATAATCCACCATGATGGCTGGAGGGGACAGCAGGCTGCAGGTGCTGGTGGTTGTGTAACGACCTTTAGCCCTTTCTGGCCACCACTTCCTGCCTACATGTTGCCCTCACTTTGACCTAACAGTGCTGATCCCAGCATACATCAGGCTTTAGCGTGAGCTGTGTGTTAGCCAAATTCTGAGCAGGAGTTGAGTGAACAGTCACAACTTGGTCTTTCTTATTCTTGGTTTGAAATTAGCATGCAAGCTACTATATATGGTTATAAGATATCTAAGGGTTTTTCTGTAAGCCTAAAAATTTATATTTTACAATTTTAGATTTTTTTTTTTTTTTTTTTTGGAAACACAGAGGCTTACCTATAAGTAATTATCTGATGAAGCAAATGTAACTTTGACATTTGATATTGTATGGGTTTGTAACCTACTGAAGAATTTACCCTTTATCTATTCCATAATAACATTAGGGAGAATGCCATGCCAACAGATCTAATTAAGAGGAGAGCTAGTTTATGCTGCGACAATAGAGTGTAGAAATAGTACTGGAGTATATGGTAATTAAGGTGTTGATGGCTTTTCCTAAACAAATGTGGGTCTATGGTGAACTTTGAATATAGTCCAGCCTTACTGTTTGACAGAACTTTAAATATACACCTGTGGCATGATGGCATTCAGCTCAGATGTGACAGTGTAAAAAATATTGACTCTACTTCTATTAATGCTGTACTGAAATGTACTTTGCACAAGAACTGTTTGAAATTAGTTCAGTTTGCTACCCCACTGTAACATATGACATTTTTCTAATTAGGGCAATGTTTAATTTACTGTCTCATGGCTTTTTGAATAAATATAAATTGTCATACTAAAGTGACAGGTGTAAAACCCTGGGTAGCTGTGTTAGAGAGGTTAATTTGCTCTTAATCAAATCAGTTCTGCTTCACTTTCTCATGGGGAGTGAGAGATAATAGGCCTGTTTAACTGGAGATTAGGCAGCCTTTTTCTTGGAATTCCCAAAGGGTTCACCTGAGACTTATTGTGTCGTATTCGCTATAAAGATATTTGAATACATCAACATTTAAAGATGTGCTGCATCTACTCATAAGGGTATTTCATTGCCCGCATTTGGTTCAGCAGCACTGGAAGGGGACCTAAGACTAGAAGAGCTATAGGAATGTGATCTTGTGGAGAGCTGAAACATACCACCCAAGAAGGGACCCATCCCTTTCCCAGGTTTAGAAAAGAAAGAGGGACAGATTATTTTTTTTCTTATTATTGAGTTGAAAAGGGAGAAAATGTCTTCAAACCATCATTACATTTTGCAGTGAGAAAGGTGTCAATATGTACTGTTCTGAGAGTTGATAAAAAGAGATAAGAAACATAAAGGAAGGCGCCTGCCAATTTGTAGGTAGTGAGAGCAACGTAGGAATCCATTGAGGGAATGTGTAAGCATAAAGAAGTTTGGTTTGTAGGATCGATAGGTGGAGGCTTTGTGCCGGAAGGCCTACTGCTGCAGCGCTTGGAAGGATTTTATGAGGAGGGGCAGTCCCTGGCGAGAAAACATGAGCGTCCTGCCATGAGGGGTGCAGGAGAGCTGTATAATGTGAACAACACTCAGCAAACAAACCTGGAGGGATAGAAGAACAGGCTGAGGAAATTTTGTGTGCTGAGAGAGAGCACAATCTAGTGTGCCGAGGAATGTCTGAGGCTATGGATGAGAGCAATGGATATTCTGTTTGCCTGCTACATCTGGGATAAGGGTTTGGCATGGAATTTGAGGACGAATTAGCACCTTATTTTCATGATCTGAAGTGTAAATAACTTCTTTACTTACAAAACAGGAGTGGTGTGAAGTGGCCTTTAGACGACTTTAAAGTTGTGACACTTCCTTGTACATTTATTTTTAAGCAGCCCCAGTTTGTCTTTTGCTAGCAGATGAAAAATGCAATAATCACCCCTGCATGGGAATCTGTATGCAGAGGAGAAGCCAGAAGCACAAACCTTGACAACTCCTTGCACAGCAAGTGAGGTTGTTACTGATTTGTCATGTCCAGCACGAAGGGATACAACATGAGGAGAGGTCTCTGTCTTCATTCTGCCTCAATGTCAGGGAAAACTCCCCTAAATTACATTAACTTCAGTGGGCTGGAAAGGTAAATATGTGACAGATTTGAGTCTGGAATTGCTACACTGGGAGAGGAAGGTATGTCTTGACCAAATCAGTACATCATGGAGAACCAGGAAAAGGTGATACACTACATACAGAGTTCTAAGTAATTCCTCCCTAAGTGATTACACATGAAGAAAAGCAATCTTCTCTTGAATAATTTAGTAGATAAGAAAATAATTTTTTGTAGTCCCTGGCGATAGATGAATGCTGCAGTAAATTCAGACTGAGTTTTGTTTGTGTGTGTCTCTTATACCTGGGTTATAACATGCAAAGGAAGACTCCCACATGTGACTTATTTTCTATTTATTTGAATGAGCTTTGTGTAAGCCAAATACTCAAAGAAATGTACCTTTTTTATTTGTTTACATAACCTATATTGTATGTAAAACAAGCAAATCCTCTGACATGTTTAGAGTCCTATATTCTGGATGTGCTGGGCAAAATAAGAAGGATAGATACTATCGCTCTTCTATTATTTATGGACTATAAAGTCTTTACAGTGGCATTGACAAAGGGTTTATAGTCAGTACACAAGCTGGTTATACCATAAATTGTAATGTTATATGATAAACTGGAAGTTTATAGCAGTAGTAGGTATCAAAGAAAAAAATGAATTTTGGTTTGAAATGATCTATCATGGGATGGAGTTGCTACACGTTTAAATATTCAACCATTTTTGTCTTCATTTATTTTGAAGTTACTGATAATTCATGTGCTACAGAACAAGGATTTATAGGTTTATTTAAAGACTGCTGTGGGGGGAGGTAGGAATAGACCCTTTAAACTCAAGAACAACACATTCTGGTGTGGTAGCTGAGAAACACTGATGCAATTAAATTGATTCAAGTCTTTGGTTTCCAGCTCTAGAGATGGCAAACAGAGCTGTTGCTAAATATTTGGTCTGTTGCTACAGGGCTCCCAACAATGCAATAAAATAGTTGAATTACTATTTCTAGGAATGTAAATGGAAACTACTTACAGCAAAAATGTCTTAAACATAATTTAATTGCTTTGAGTTTACATAAAAACTAAAAGCAGTAAAATGTCAACAAATGTTAATTCCCCTTCCTCTGTGAGTTTCATTCCTTCCTTTAGCTAATGATTCTGTAAACAAAAACCAAACTATTCTTAGTGTTTACTTACAACACTTTTAATTTCATTTAAAAATATCTCATTGTAATTTTTCCCATTGTAAGGAATTACTATGTATTAAATTCTTTATTTAAATTCATAATTTCTCACTATTCTTTCCTCCCTTCAAAGCCTTTTTGGTGTGTATAAGTACATTACGGATTGAACGACACTACATACTTAACTAATAATTTGCAGGTAAAAATAATGTTTTTCAAACTTTTAGAATTAACTTGAAATATAAAGTGTACCATAGGAATTATTAAGTTTTGAAAACTGTCCTGCTGTCTTAGTTTGTAATATGCTCAACACTTAGGTACAACCAGGGTTTTGGGAGGCTTTAGACACAAAAATAGAGGAAAACCCCCTTTTATGTAAATGAGCATTGATGATTTGTTATTGGTGGTTACTAGAGTGTTGGTATGTCGTTGACTCACCAAATTAAACAAAAAAAATCTCTGCGTTTGGCAGTAGGGAGACTCGAGACAGGTGGTTCAGGGAAGAGCATAGAGTCCAAATAGATAAAACAGCCTGACGGGAGACAGGAGATTGAAGAAGACAGCAAGCTGTCAGCCCACTGCAACAGAGCTCCTGGGCTGCAGGGCTCAGGGCCAAACCCAGCCCCTCATGGCCTTAATCTCTCTCTGTCCCGACCCAGGCAGAGCGAGCTGCTCTCGTGGGCCTCTGCTCCTCTCCCTTCATGAAGGCCATCCACACTGTGGTGGCCTCAATGCTTCCAAACCATCCCCTCAGTCTCTGCAGTCCACCTCTGGTTGTTTTAAATGTCACCCAGCACCGAGTTCAGCTTGAGATGGTTAGGGACAGTTAGTGGTGGCTCCAAAGTTTTCATGGCTCTGTCTCTGTTACTACAGATGAGCAAGTCCTTCCTTTCTCTCTGCATTGAATTTATTCTGAGGGTCCCCATTCCTCTCTGTAGCTGACACGTTCTTCAGAGATGAGAGTATATACGTTATGAAGGGAGAGAGGCTTTAAAACCTCTTCAACGGTCAGCAGAATGGCATGACAAATTATGTTTGGGGAGCAAAATATGAGCAGTATTTCAGTCTCTCCCTATTGCCAGGGACCCAGGTAATGTCTGAGTGTTTGCACAGCGCATGTATGGCTTGCTTCCAAGCTCTGCTCCAGTGTGACTAGATAATGAATATGTATGAAAGGGGAAAGAGGGGCTGGGTGTTTTTGTCTGGGCTTTCTTCTGTTGTTGTTATTTTCTAAAGAAATATTTTTATTTCTGGGGGGGAAAAAAAGTAACTGCTGTTTTCCCTTGAAGTACAAGTCTTGCATTGTGTACATTGTTAAAGTACAATGCTAAGGATGAAAAGATGTATCTCCCCAAGCCATTTCTTGAGTTGTTTTTCATGTAACATAACAGTTTTCAATTGTACCATGTAGCAGTCAAGTGGTCTTGTTTGTTTTAGTTATGCCAGAGGAATTCTCTGAAGAAATTAAAAAAAACCCCAACAAACCATTTTGGGGTTGGAATCTCTGCTTGTTTTCAGCTCTCTCTGATCTTTGACACCCCTGCAAAGGGATTGAAAAATTGGGATCAGTAGCATTTCCTCATTTGCATGGTGTAAATAAACAAATATACTAAGACCCTGTCTGATTTTTGACATCTGCTTCCTCTGTCACTGATGTTTTGAATATGAAATAGTTCCGAAGGACTTTCAAGTAGCAGAGCTTTATGGGTGCTTTGGCCACTGTTCCACCCCATAAACCCTCATAAAGTTGACATTAGTGTCTACAAGATAGGCTCTTTCAAGATGGGCATGTATTTTACCCTTTATGGTTGCCACTGACACTGCAAATCAGCACATGGGGACAAATTCATCATGTAGCCAGAATACTTGTAGTGAATTGTAGGCAGCTTTGTGCGGTGGGGGATAACGATGGGAGAACAGCTCTGCTGCAGCACAGATCTGCTCTTCCCCTAGCTGGGCACAAAGGCTGATATATCAGACTTTCTGTGGTCCTGTTCAAGCTTTGTCCCTAACTTTCCTCAAGGCCCAGAGAGCTCTAATGGGTGTTAATTGTTCTGAGCAGCCTCACCTGGCCCTCTTCTAATGGCCCAGGAGCCCTACTTAAGCTCAGGTTGACCTAAGAAATCGTTTGTTCCTGCCTGGTGTCTCCTGAGTGCTGGGCTCTCGCCTGGCCCCGCAGCATCACCCTTGCTCAGGTACTGCAAGATTGTGCCCGGCGGTGCAGGGTCAGCCTTTGGGAGCGGTCCCACTCCTGCTAACGTTGCAGTGGGTATTCCCAGCAGAGTTGGATTTCAGCTACAGAAGAATTGTGTCGCCTTTGTGTAGCTTCCCAAATTTGATTTCTCCCATGTTTACTGTGACTGGTAACGCAGTTTCAAGAGTCTTAGGCTATTTTTGCTTTTTTCTACTGAAGTTGCTACCTACTTTGTTTATGAAGTTGCATAATTTATCTGCAGCTTAAAACCACTCCCTTTGTATAGCACAAAGAATGACATTTTCAGTTTATCAAAATAAAAAAAAAAAAAGGGGTGTGTGTGTGTGTGTGTGTAGACCCAGGGACATGTTTACATGCCAGTGGTTTTTGTTTGTGCCTGGCAGGTAAAGTGACTGAATCATTAAATTACTGTTGTATTCCTGTATGAGGTCATCATTGATTTCTATGAAATACTTTAAAGTTGTTCCTACCTCATATAATCTGTAACGAATACTCATTGGAGCACGTATATTTTTGAGGATTTATGGGCTGTTCATGATGCATTCAATCATGAATACGATATGCACCGTTTTAATCTGAAACAATTCTTTGGGTGGTAATTGTTCCTTTTTAATTTCCTGAGCAGAACACACTCTTGTAAGCACAATACCTGTATTAATCTATCACTATCTAGAGTGAATAACTAAAAATATATTTAAGTTTTCAGTTGCTGTGATAGACACTAACTCGTAGTTGTCGATGAATATGAGCTGTGAAATTTCTATTTGAATTCTGTGGGCCTATGCTCTCCCTTGCTGGTGGAAGAAGTTAATTTCAGTTGGTACAAGGAACAATGTCATTACAGGACTTTAAAAAAAGGTCCTTAGCTTGCATCTCTGATGCAATCTTGGTGGTCTTTCTGGTCTCCAGGTAGAGTTCCCATAGGGAGGTGGGGTATTTCTGGATGCCTGTGTAGAGTAAGCTGTCACTCCAGCCAGGCACACTGCCTAAAGATCTTGAAGGGTATGAATATTTCTGCTGTGGTAGAAAACTGTCTATTATGCAAAGTAAAATAACCCAAATCTTTGGTATCTTCCCAGTATATGCTTGCTGAAATGTTAGTTTTAATACAGATATTTTTAGCTCTGTACAAGGCTTTGGGACCTGGTAATTTGCTCAAGCAATTGCACTCCTATTTTCTAGATAGCTGGAGGTACCTTCAAGTCTGGACTAATAAAAGCTAGCTGGTGTCTTGTCCTAGTTATGAATATTTTTCGTAATAAATGCAATAGAGTTCAACTAAATTAGTTTCTTTTTTGGGAGTGCCAAAATGCCTGTATTAAATCTTAAAGATTTTGCCTTTGGAGAGATTTTGCCTTGTACTCTCACCATATGTGAAGCTTGTCTTCAATATGGTCTCTTTGGAAAAAAGAGAAAAGGCTGATGGTCTGCTTGTGCAAGCCTTAAGCCCACATAGGACTTCACTGCTCTGGAATCCATCATCCCACAATGTGTGGCGGTGATGCCTTTCAGTTTGCATAGCAAGAAGGATGAGCCTCTGCAGCTGCACGGAGGGCACTGCAGAGATATGCTCCTGCTTCTCATCCCTCACTTTCCAAGAGCTGTCTTGACATACTACTTGAGCTGGGATTTTTAACTATGCAGTTATACTGTCAAAGAGAAATATGGATTGTGATCCACATCTGAGCTGTTTATATTTTGTTCACAAAATATCGTATTTTTTTGATTCAAGTCTAGACCTGTATGCACTTTGTAGAGTATAAGCAGAACTTAGCACTGAAATGATAACATCACTTCAGCTTGCATTTTAAAACTAGAGTCAATGTTTGCTAAAGATACGTGCATGTTATACCTTAAATGCATGCAGTCCCTCTTAGGTCTTCTAGTAGCAATCATGGCTTACATAGCTCAAAGCTAATTTTGCAACAAGATCTTCCAGGTATGGTATTTAGAAAACCAAATTATGTTTACAGGCAGAAGGTCATCCTGGCTGTGGAAGGTCCTACATACAACTTAAGCTTTCCATTAACAGCTCAAGTGATCCTCCTGAGTTGGAGGTAATTTCACACCAATACAGGAGTAATAAGGTGAGAACAGTCTAACCACTACAAGAGGCAAAAGCCTGAGCAGCTAATTGGTTTGGATCACTGCAAGAGGACTGTGGCAAGCCCATCACACAGAGCTTAGGAACAGCTGTTCATATTAAGCATCCAATATTGATTTCAAGACACTTATTTGAACGCTTTCTCTTCAAAAGTTTTTTTATTTTTTTCTTTCCCTCTCCCCCCTCATTTATCATCTACAGTGCCTCTCCTTCCTTGCTGAGATTCTAACTGAATCTATAAAATAACCAAATTTGTTCCAAAATGGAAGGCACATTTGTTTTTCAAAACTGTGGTATACATAGAGAAATTTATTTATAGGGAAGAAACTTTCCACCAGGTTTGCCAACACACTGTTCTTGCTCAGACTCTGTATAAGTGAATAAATGATTCATCTAAATGAATCCTAATTGCTCATAGTATGGGTAAGGTATTTATGAGTACAGATATAAGTGGCTTCTGAACTTCTTACTATGTAATGTGATATTGAAGAGATCTGGGCTAATCCTTAAGAATGAATGGCAGCACAGTATGAAGCTCTGCACTAGCTCTGAGTAGCAGAGTAGGAAAGGTAGCACACCACAGAGGCTGGGTGGTCTCTGGAACTAAAGTCAGCTCACTGAATCAGCTTGCTGAATTCTATCCAGTTCTGCATTATATCTCCTGCTGTTGATTTCCCATCTTTGTTTTGTTGTATATTCTTTAAGTTTGTGAGTTATTTCTCTAAACAGTTGGGCTGTTGAGGAATGCTTGTAGCACAGATGTGTGATGGTCAGCCTACTGCAGCGATCCTTTGAGTCTTATTTGATATTTGGCCTACAATTATCTTTCTAGCATGTTTGGTAAGAAGTAGCTGAAAGCATGAGATTACAGATGTGTATGATGACATTACCATAATTGAGACATACTGGCTGGCTTAAAGAAATTTTAGTAAATGTGCTGAAGCTTTCAACTAGCATAACACAAACGCCTAGTGTTTACTTAAAATGTCTGCATTTGCATCTTATGCAACCCTAAGTAAAAATCCTACAGTCTTCAAGTTTTTGGATTTTTACTTGGAAAGAAATGTTCCTCTTCATCTATGCTAACCTGCTGCCTGAGCGAGAAAGTAGCTTTTGATTCTGTCTGTATTTTCCTCATTAGTAGAGGAAGCATGATCCAGGTCCCTCTTGAGCTAATACCTTAACACCTGTCTCAACTTAAACATTGATGAATACATCCTCAGTCTGTGAAACAAGAGGTAGCTAAGGAAGATAACAACCAGAGTCCCATCTGTCCCGCAAGTGAGGGTGGAAGCAGGGCTGAGGTCCATGTGCTACTCTGTGTGATGCTGGGTGGCTGTCCCAGCACTGGAGGAAAGCATGCAGGCAGCCCTGGATGCTGAGGCCAAGAACAGGGTTCCCCTGGCTGTATTGCAACAACTGTCTTTCGGTGTATCCTCTAGGAAAAAGAGGCTTGAACAATTCTGTTACCATTTATCTGCCTGTTTGTCTCTCAAGCTTAGTCTTTTAACCACGTGAAACAGATCTAAAAGAGAAATTTCCAAGACAAATGGAACCCTATGATTTAGGGTTAAGCATCTGGTAGAGGAGACCCAGGGAAAGAATAGCCTTGCAAGCTTATTCCTGGCTAGTACCAGTGAGATCACAGGCAAGAGAATTGCTAGAAATGGCTAAATAGCAGGATGCTGTTCAGTCAGAAGTCACAACCAGCTTCCAACACATGCCAATCAGGCTTTGCTATTCATGTAGCTTTTCTGTCTCAGTATCTTCAATATTGGGCTGTACAATTCAGAAATCCAGACCAAAAGCTTTCACTTTGTGGATTTGGTCTCCTACACAGTAGCTTTTGTAGCACTTTGGGATTTTTTCAGTCTGTCTCACCACTTGGATGTGGCAAGCTTTGCATTGTTTGGGCACTTTCCAGCCGTTGCTCTCTTTCTACATTTTCCAACAGTATAAGAAAATGGTTACATCATTTTATTTTACTGCTTTGTGTTATGCCTTACAGCCTATATGAATGCAGAACTTGCTATAGGAAAGGTAAAATAAAGGAAGAGAGAAAATATCTCCACAACAAGTAAGCAAGTTTAGCTAATTATCTATTTTGTAATTATAACTCTTCAGCACGTCGGCATAATTTTTGTTGCCCAAATTACCTGGAGATTAAAGTAAAGCTTACATATCAATAGAAAATATTTCCTCTGTTCAGCTGTGAACTCCCTGTAAGGCAGAGGAACACGTATGTGCATATTTTACAATACCACTGAGCCCGCATTTGTCATTCTTTTTAAGTCTCAGTAGGTTTATGTGGCTGTGACCGTTGGGCCTTTGATCAGCCTCGCTGTTTGAAATCTCGGAGTGGCTAATAGCTCCCTGTTAGCGAGGGGGAGGAGATGAGCACTGAAGCTTACAATCACAGTCAGTCACTTGGTGAACTCCTGAACCAAAGTGTTTTGGAGTGATTTTTAAAGCGGGAGTTTGAATTCACTGAGTTTGAGGTTCGCACCAATATCAGTGCCTCAGCATGGAGATGACAAGTCTTTCTGAAAAGGGAGTGGGTTAACGAAAGGAACTGGGGAAGCGCACGGGATGTAAGTGTGCATAGCTGCTCAGGTCCACCAAAAAGTATCTCACACAGACATGCAGATCTCTGTAAGGAAGGTCCTTATTTGTCCATATTTGAAATCTTGTGCTATTAAGGATTGGAAGAACCTTCTGGAACTCCCCCTAATCAATAGGCCAGCCAATTGTCTTCTCAAAGCCAAGGTTAAAGGCTGCACTCAACCTCAAGAAGAGGGTAAGTAATGTGCTTAGTGCTGTTCTGCACCATGGGGTAATTTACAGGTACAAATGTGAATGCTGGAAAGAAGGAGGAACTCAAGTAATGTTTTTAAGTATCTTTAAGATAACCAAGACCAAATGTCAAAAGTTTTGAATGTAAAAGTCTGGATGTACCAACAGTGTGTTGGTACGTGCTGCTGGTTTTGAGAGCTGGTGGCAGTCTTCTGGTGGGGGAAAAAAAAAAAAAAAAGTATAGTTTGGGTGGCCTCCAGATCAATAAAGAAGAGTAGTGAAAACTAGTAACAAAAGGGGAAAAGTGACAGTAAATTAGTGCTTATGTCAAGTAAAAGCATGGGTAATGAAGGAAAAAAAACACAACACCGAAACCAGGACTTACAGAAATAAATTTATGATGTAACTTGTATATAACTTGTATCCCAGTATTAGGAGTTGGGATGAGATTTACCTGATTGAAATGTTAGAAATCAATAGTTATGATTTATTTAGGACAGATCTGGTAGGCATAGAGGTAAATAACTCTCCTGTAAAAAATCACGTTTCTAAGTAAGAGATACTGGAACAAAATTACTTTGAATGGTTATGGATCAACTTCTGATCAAATGAGGTACTACCTGTAGTTTGTTTAACAGCCACTGAATTCCAAAAGACAACTGGATAATTCCCTTCCTGCATTTGCTTGCAATACTTAAGGGGGAAGAACTATGGCTAATTTGGCAAATTCAATTTGAGACAGAGATGCTGGAGACCGAACGCTGCAGGTAGTAAAACACATCAGGAATTTTCAACTACCATATGCCCCAACTTAAAAACTATTGTATTCAGTACGGGGAAAATTTGTATTAGTTTTCCTAATTACAGGCAATGGAACTGACTACAGAACTAAACGTTAGCGATCGTTTAGCTATACGGTGTAATTCTGAGGTATACTTGATGCAAGGAATCAACATGTACTTTCATAAGACTAAATAAAAAGTTATACACTGAGCAACAGAGAGCTTAGACCATGATTTCAGGCTGGGGTGTTTGCATACTTGACAAGAATCATGTTAAAAATAGTTGAGGATCTGGAGAATACAACTATGATGGGATGTTAACTGAAATGGTTGCCGCAGTCCAGTCCATAAATGCATTTAAAGGGGAATCCAAAGAAGGCATGTGCATGCAATACTATGTTTGACTGGTATGAATCACAAAGGCCTCATTTTGGTTTGGCTCTCCTGTTTGAGGCAAGGTTGGTTTTTGTGAAATTTTGGTTTGGTTTTGGTTTGTTGGTTGGTTGGTTTTCAAGAAGATTCTGAGAAGCACTGGAAAACAGTGCTGGAAAATGGAAATGGCTACATCTTGTACTTGTCTGTATACCCTACATCTGAATGTGAATTATGCTGCACAAGGTCAAGGTATGAAGTTGTTTGGGAAGTCCAACTCAGCTCGCCTTCCTGGACAAACTTGAGTTTCTGGCTTTTCAGGAAGGATGCTGAGTTAAAGGGGAAAAGGGTGATTATTTTCTGCCTTTCTCAGAAGGCTCTTTCTGGTTTTCCCCCAAGGTCTGTATCAGTAAAAGGTGTTTTGCTCTTGGCCTGAAGCAGAGTCTTCATTTAATTTTTTTATTATTATGAAATCTTAATAAAACCCTGGCATGTTCAATATCAGTAAAACTTTTGCAGAAATGCTTCTTGGAGATCTGTCTGGTTTAAGACCATAATTTGATGCAAAAGATAAGGGAAAACAGTAAATAGATGCAAGAAGAGCTTTAGAGGACAGTGTGTTCTGCAAATCCACAATTCTCATTATCTCCCCTCAGCAGCGAATCCAATCCCTGACTGTCAGATGAATTGGATCTCGCATTGCAAAAGGCATTATCTTCCATTGGGAAAAAATGTTCAGGAGGCATCAAGGAGTACTCTGAGAACAAGAGCATCATTTAAGCAATGAGTAGCTGCTGACTCACCAGAAAAAAATTCTGCAGAGGCAGCTAATTTACATACAATGATACTTAGCATTTGTAAACACTGCCTTGCATCTACAGAGAACTGTGCAAACATCTAATCATATATCACTTACACAGATTAGTTCTGTTAGCCACTTTGGACTCCTCCTTTCCTGAGAAATGTAATCCAATCTGTAGTCTCAATTTAACTTGTTTAGGTTTTTTTGCAGTAGTTTGTCAGGACAGAAAAAGGGAAGGAAAAATCCCAAGATTTTCCAGGTTGCTTTGGGGAGTAAGGTATCCAGCTCTGAACAGCAGGGGTAACTGAGCACTTAATTGCTTTTGAAAGTCACTACTTTTAAATTCAATTTTAATCTCACCTACAAGAGATGATAACACAAATTTCTGTACTTCTTACATGTGAAACATTTATTTGCCACTATGAGATACACTGCAACATTTACAAATGCCTCAAATAGCGGGGATGAGGGGGAACAGGCTGAGGTGGTAGTTGGGGAAACTGAGACTCTTGCTCTAGATTTACGCTGATGTTCTGTAAATTTAATACTTGGCTTCTCAGTCCTTTTGCTAAATGATTCTGCTTTGTAGATGAAGTAAATAGATTCAGAACTTTCTAGACTTTTTCATTACACTTAATATCATCTTAGACCAATGAGGCTGGAAAGGTGTAAAATAACAGCAATAGCTGACAACTTTTTAAGTAATTAGCTTGCTGTTCATGTCAAAGTTAGCTAGAAATAAAAAAAGTATATTACTTTAAAGACAGTCTCCTCCAAATTTTGCCATACCTGGTAAATTAATTATTATCCTTTATGTGAAAAAAAAAACCAAAACGAGGTGATGAATTAGTATTCTTCAAAGTGTGTGTCTATATATATTTTTCACAATGTATGTCAATCAATATTATGTTCAACCACTGTTTCTTTCCTTCTTTCTGTAAAACTCAAACCTCCAGTAAGGTGCATAAAGTCCTATGACATTATGGCTTCTCTTGCTTCTTAGTGAGCTCTGCCTTTGAAATCAAGGATGTACTTTATTGAGCAGCTCTGAGGGACAGGGCATTGGACTAAGTGTCAGAGATTCTGGGCTGGATTTCTGCCTCAGCCATGAACTTTCATACATTATTTATGTTATTAAATGATGATTAGCACAATGCTGTATATTTCTGAAAATGGAGCCTTAACAAGTTCATAGTATATAAGACTGTGTATAAGTGTAGTGATAGGATGTGGGGTAACAGCTTTAAACTGTATGAGGGCAGATTTAGATTAGATGTAAGGAGAAATTCTTCACTATGAGGGTGGTGAGACACTGGCACAGGTTGCCCAGAGAAGCTGTGGCTGCCCCCTCCCTGGAAGGGTTCAAGGCCAGGTTGGATGGGGCTTTGAGCAACCTGGTCAGTGGAAGGTGTCCCTGCCCATGGCAGGGGGGTTGGGACTAGATGATCTTTAAGGTGCCTTCCAACCCAAACCATTCTAGGATTCTATGAAGTGTGTGTGTGTATATATATATAAAAAGTCCATAGTGTGGAACAGTAAAAGTAGAAGGATCACAACAAGGAAACAGGTTAGCAGAAAATTAGAGTGCATAGCAGCTTGTAGTAGGTATCAAAAATATACACATCTTGACTTTATTCCATTTACTTCTTCATGGGCAGAAGCTGGTAATAGACTATTTTAATACTTTTTCAAAAGCTGCCTAGGAAACCTAGCTAGTAAGCCATAAAGGGAATGAATAAGTCCCCAGAAGGCTTCCTTTCTTTTCTTTTATAAATATGTAGGGGGAAAAGCAAGATAAAAACCCTACAACTTCAAAGATCGATGTAAAATAATTTTTCTTTATCTATTATCTTGCCTACTGCAATGCACTAAAGAAGTTCTCTGAATGTTATGGAATTTAACGTTAAACAAATATAAGCAGAAACAAAAATCTGTTCTAATTTCCTTCTAATTACTTGCTCAGAACCAATCAAGCTGCTAGTCAGGGGAATTCAAGACATCACACAGATTAACATTTTACTATCTTTGTTTTTACATACAAAACTTGGTTACTTTGTTAATGGACAAAAAAAAGAGACTGTTGAATTTTGTTTAAAATGTAGATAGCTGATTATTTCTTGGAAGAATATTTACATGATCTTGCAGCAGCTTAATCTTGAGATTGCTTTTTTCCAGCATTATTGGCCAAAGAAAGATTCCTTCTAATCTCAAGGAGGTTTTTCAAAAGCTGCTGAACAAAATCCTAAATTAAAGTAACATTGATAATACTTCTATTCATTGAAAATAAGGGTGAGAATGCTGAGTGGAAGTGCCTTTAGAACAAATACATATCTAAAGATCAGAAATGGCTCAAAACTTTTTCATCTTGAGTAGTCTTGTAAACTCTAGTAAAACCACTAAAACTCTCACCATTTCTTTTTCTCATGTAAATGAAAGGAAAGCATGGGCTTACAGTTTTCAAAGTGCTACCTATACCCATAGGAAAAGTACAATATATATTTGGATTATTGTGTTTCTTTATGTTATTATATTTCTTTATGCTGGTCTCGAGTGTTATCTACTACACTTAGGAAAGTATGTGATTTGTTTTCGGAGGAAACTGTACTCCTAAATTCCTTTGAAAAATCTCTCTCACTGAAACTGTTACAGCCCTAATTCTTTATAGAGATAACAAACAGCACGTGTCTTGTCTTTTCTTTATATGCTGAACAAAAATAGTTTGATTAATTTGAAACTACAGGCATGGCAAAAGAAGAAGTTATAATGAATTTGTAAATGGGGAGACTTTTACTTGGGTTTCTTTTTTTTTCTTTTTTTCCTTTTTTTTCCTTTCTTTTTTTACTGTAGCTTTATTAAAGTTGTCTACTGGTAAGGAGGAAGGGGCTTGTATTTAAGCTATCAGTTTGGAATACTGAAGGAGTTTACATCTTTTTCTACCTGACATGTTTGTTTCTGAGTTTGATACCTTTTTTTTTTTTCTATGTTGCCGTATATCTGCAAAACACTGGTAGCATAATACTTCTGAAGTTCTCAGAAACTAAGATGTGGGAGGGAAAGCAATGTCTACGCAAAACTTAAGTTTTTGTGTAAATTCTTGTGAAATAATGATTAAATGATTTTGGTAAATTATAAGATCAGCAAACAAAATAAAAAAAGTAACAGAAAACCTCCTAAACTCAGAAACCCCAGCTTTAGCCCCTTTCCACTCCGTAAAATTTCAAACATTTATGTAGTAGTAAGGATGTGCGTAACTTGCAGAAGGATGCCTGAAGCCAGGATACAGCTTTTGGGATAGGTGGGGAGAGGAGGGAAGGCCCTCTGACATTCAGCATGGCATTTACTTACATGGACCTATGCCAAGTAATTATTTTTTTGGTTTTGCTCTTCTTATTTGTTTTATTGCTTATATGTGTATAGCCTTTCTTTCTTAGCTAGTATTTGTTTATTAAGTTGAACTTAGTTGAACACTTTAAATAATCTTGTTCCAGTGCATGATTTTTTTCATGAAAAACTCATTTTCCTTGTTTACCTTCTCTTTGGATGTGGTTATTTAGCTCACTCAGTGGTGAGTTCTGGCAGAATTACTGAAACATCTATAGAAAAGAGACTTTCAAATGGCAGCACACAACTTCTTGTGAACATGAAGACATTCGCGTGAACATGAGAGAGATTTCTGAATGCCCACATGGCAAAGCCCTGTTGTGCAAACTCATGGGTATGGACGCAAACTTCATTTTTCTGCAGCATTATCTAGTTCTGCTTCACCACCGTAAACCCCTATTTTTTTTGATTTCCTGAGTGAGAACTATAAACGTCGCAATATGATGAGTTAATGAGTGAGCACCAGGCTGGGCTCTCTGCAAGTCTTTGCTATGTGGCTTTAAATCATAAAATCAGACCCCTAAATTTATCTGAACATAGCCTCTTTTTTTTTGCCTATGTGGTTTAATTAACTAATGTCTTAAGTGAGGATTCAAGTACCCATGTAGACTAAATGAGCCAATTTAGGATCCTGTAGGAGCTGAGTCCTTCTGAAAATACATTACATCTCTTCTTCCACAAAGGAATGCAGAAAACACTTAGAAAGCATGAAAGAACAGAACCGATAAAGAGAGGAAACTTGGCTTTTTCATTAGTTTTTGGTATAAGGTCTATGACAACAGAGCATTTTCTTCTCATCCTCCAAACGCTTTGGCCTGGCATCCCAAAAAGTTGAGAGCACACAGCCAAGAGCAGGGGGAGAGCTCAGGGCCCCTTTCTTATTGCCAGCTTTACTCAGGAGCCTGGAAGAAACTGCAGCAGCCGTATTTCTTCCATTTGGGCTTCAGCAGTGACCACGGGTATAATCCGTGACCACTGGTGCCAACTGAATGAAAGCACAGAGACACCCTACGGCCCAGCAAACGCCATTCTGGCCGTGCTGCTGTGCAGTAGGCACCATCTTGTGCGAGTGCCAGGCCCTGGGACCTGCCTGGCCTGGGCCTGGGCCTGCGATGGCTGGTTTTAACGCTTGTGCTGGGGTGAGGGCCGGTGCCCTCAGCTGGCTGAAGCTCTGCGAGGGGCCTCTGTGAGGAAGGACTCTCCAGCCACGGCAGGCACTGAGTGGTGCCAGGAACTGCCCTTCGCATGGCCGCACACAAGCCCCAGCCCCGGGGAAGGAGCTGCCACAAGCAGCCGTGGCACCTCCTGGCGAGGGGCTGGGGCTGCCCCTGGACCTCCCCCCGTCGTCTGTCCTGTCCCCCCACTCCTGGGCAGCCCTGGTGGTGCCTGGGAAGCCAGGACAGCCAGAGGAGGGAAAACCACAGTTGAGATCCCAGGCAGAAGCAGGTGATGCTCCTGTATAACTAAAGGTTAACTAATGAGAGGGAAGCTCCATTAACATCTAATATTAATTAGATAGCTTGCACTGTTACACTCTTAAAACCTTAGCTAGGCAAGCAATAACTTTTTGGCTTCATGTCTGGTGCATTCCTTTTTTCCCAGAGCAAGTTTTGAGGGTGACAATGGGTTTATCTGGGCTGATAATTCAGTTTTGCACACACTGTCCCAGAAGGGCTTCTGCTGCTTCAGAGGCCCCACATCACTTGCAGACAGTGTCAGATGCTGGTTGGTGTTTAACATCGCTGAAAGTTTACAGTTGTTTCCTCACATGCGCTTATTTTTACATGGTTGAATATTCATTGCAACTGCAGAACGGCTTGCTATGCCAAGAAGCCAACTTTTGTATAAATGAGAACAGAAAAACTTTAAAGAGCTAACAGTAAGTCAAAAGAAGCATGTTACAATGTTTAATTTCTACAGACATGTATCACACCGAGACAAAGAATGATGTGCTTGTTAACAGTCACCATAGACAATGGGTTTAGAATAATTAAATCTTTAGAATTGAAGGTATACAAATCAGAATCAAAAGACTTCACTGAATTTAGCATCTCAGACAATATTACTGTTGAAATAGGAAAAGTATTGTATTACGGGTGTTAAATTATAAGCTCCTACACACAGAACAATTACAAGTTATTCAAAACTGCATTTTTTCTGTGAAAAGGCATTTATAAAAATGCAGAGGCTCATCATACCTTGTATAGACACTGAGGCAATTCATGGTGAAGGCTTCTGGAAACAGAACTGAGATTTGATAAGTGATTGCTAAGATAAACATTACAGAAATGCTGAGGTCCTGGTTTTAGAAGTGAGAAAGGCTTCTAAATCTATCAGGTGCTCCTGAGAATGTTGCTATTTGTTATACCTCTGCAGCATTTCAGCGTTTAAGTGCCCATTTTGAGATACTTTGGGCCTGATTAAAAAATAATAATAATGGCTGAGTAGTTGGGATATCCACAGAATTCAGTCAGGCTAATATAAGGCTGTGTTGCATTATGAGCAGAGCCAAGGTTGTCAGTGATCAGTTTCCCAAGCGGTATTTTAATATATAACTAATAATTAAAAGATATTTTTGTGACTACTGAGGCTTTTCTGTCCGAGTGCTGGTTTTCTTGCTTTGTTAGAAACGGGCCATCCCAATGCATCCTGGCCCCTGGAACTGGGCTGGCGACCACAGTCTTAAATTCCTAGATGAGAAAGGCTGCTTGCTGTTGTATGATATGGACTATTCCTTGGTATTTAGTTTTCCCTCTTTAAAAGTCTTGTTCTCTTGCTGGTGAGAAGTGGGAAAACACTTTAAATTTTAGGAATGTTTGTGATAAAAGAAACTGTTTTCTGCTCAGCTCTGTTTACAGCTATAGGAAAATAATAAAATATTTTGGTGGAGAAGAGTTGGAACCCTTAAAGTATTATCAGAAAAATATTTTTCCAGACCTTTAATACAAATAGTCAGATTACACAGACATTTACTGTGAATGTTTTTGCATGTAGCTGTTTTTAAGAAGCTATTTTGATGTTCCTGAATACTGTGCACAAAAGAAAGCATCCTCATTTTGTTAGTTACTACTTATGAAAATGACTTTATACATCTTATTTATAACCTAAATGTAGAGTTGTGACTTTATCTTGGTTGTTATGCCTTATTGGAGTAAAAATACAGTTATACTAAAGCAGCAACAGAGGAAAAAAATCCTGTGGTTTCTGTAGGTAGCTATTGCATGCTATTTTACTGGGTTGGCTTACAAGACAAAAATGTTCATTCTTTATTTGTGTGAACAGCCAACTGTAGCAGCACCAATGTCTGTAACTGGATTTCATTATGGAAATTCAGCTAAAAAGGGCCACAGGCACAAAAATCCATTAAAATGTTTCTATTGCTTTACATATTCTTCTGTGATAAAAATAGCCCTATATTTGAATTTAAGAAGCTTTAGCCTAAAGGGTAGCAGATGGATATTAAGGAGATTATAATAAAGAAGGGTATTATCAAAAAAAAAAAAAGGGCAGGAAAAAAAAGGCAGATGGGGGAGAACCATTCTTTCATATTTAGGGAAATCATTTGTAATAGCAAAGGTATTCCAAAAATCTGATCTCTTTCTAGGTAATCAAGAATGACTTGTTGATTCTTTATGTTACTACATGAAGTCCTGATATAAAAACGGGCTTGTTCAACAATAAACTGATACAAATGGCAGCTAAAAAATTGGATGGATCTAGGACACTTTCATTGTTGTCACTGTAACAATGTAAAATGTGACAAGTGGCTGCCATCTGAGCATATTTCGAAATACATGGAAAATGTTATTTGGCTTATTAAGAGTTTCAAAAAGCAGCCTTCAGAAGTTTCTGAGAATGGGCGGCCGTTGCCAGTTCTAGACACAATTTCCCTTGCTATAGGACCACTCTATATCTGAATGTTTTTCCCTATCTTTGCAAATTTGTCCTGACAGATTTAAAGGGTTTCTCAAGTTTCTTGAAAATTTCTGGTTCCCTTGGAGTTCAGAGAGACCTTTCCAGCAGCCAGATCAGAGTTTCTGCTTCAAACACAGAAATAAGTTCTTACCTACTGTGGGTGCATAGATCACTTGCACTGATACATGTGTTACAGGTTTGGGATAAATCAGACTGACTTGCCACATTTGCATGGAGGGAGAAGCAAACCTGAAACATATCTGGCAATTTTCAGAGTTGTTATCTTGATATGTTATGGTGCACAGGGGCAAGTCTGCAACCAAACTGTCCAGAAGCACTGAATAGTAAAGCAGTAGCTTATTGCTTCTTAGAAGCCAGACAGGCTTTGAGTAGTTCAGCATGCTGTGTCTTGCATCCTCTGGCCTTTGGAAAGGGGAGATTCTTGGATTGCAAGGGGTTGCTGCATCTGCTGTACCTCTGTGATGAAGGGTAGAGTGGCTGACGGGGGCGGGGGGGGGGGGGGGGGGGGGGAATCACAGGTGGCTCATCTCAAGCTCTCTGGTGTGCTGGCTGTAGGTGGCCCATTTAAGTCTGATGGGATTAGCTGGCTTCAGTGGACTTGACATCTCTGTGAGTAAGGTTAGACTTTTCCTTCAGTTCAGAGTCTGTCATACCTAGCTGGGCCTAATGATGTTTCAATGATTACATTCCCCTTCTTATACTTACCTTTTCTTGGTTGAATATTGTGAGCAGTGTTATAAGGACGGATTTGTTAGATATTGCTCATGCTATTTGAGTGAGCCCTGGGACTTTTCCAGTGAAAGATAAGGGAAGAAAAGGACAGGGGGAAAAAAGGAAACAATTGCATGTCTTAATAACTAAGAAGGGTTAAACAAAGAGATGACTGCTGCAATGCCTAAATGTTTTTGGCATCCCTTTAATGTGAAGCCTTTTCATCTGAGTTATACCTTCAGAAGTCAGATCTCGCTAGACTCCCTTTGAGTTTTGTGCTTCCATTTCTGTCCTAATTACCTTTCTCAGAGTGAGATTGCTCTTCTGTCTTAGCAGAGGGGGATTTTTTTAATGCAATGTTGTATTTTTATATATATATATCTAGAGAGAGTCAGATTCAAGTCTTTTGTTCTTGGCACTCACCATATGCTACTGTTTAATATTTAATCAGCCCCACCTCATCAGAAACACTGCTGGCCTCATTAGATAATTAATGGCTGCCTGCGTCTCATTTGCTTCAGTTGATACATCTGCAGCCAGTAATTAGAGCAGGAGTTTATTAGTTGCACTGGCTTAGTTTATTTGTGAAACAATCTCTCCTTTGATTGAAGCCGCTGGGATTGGCATATGTGGACAGCCTGCCTCCCTGTTCAGTAGGGCTCTTTTGTTTACATTTTTGCTACAGTTTTGCAACACTGCACATCCTGGCAGTCCTAGGAACAGTTGGTGGTGAAGATTTGCCTTTTATAATTTAGAAGGTAATTGGGTAATTCAGTGCAGTAAAGCTACTGCAAAGCAATTCTGTAACTTTGGGGAGGGGTGAGGAGGGAAATCTGGTAGACAGTTCATTTATAGTTTTTAGGTTTTTAGGTTTTTTTTAATTTTTCTAACATCTTAATAAAAATTCTCTGGATCTGTGAAGGATATATGTGAATAGCACAATGTGTTTGGCAAGCTTTTAATTCACAATTTTTATCTTGATATATTAGTTAAAATCCAACCAGTGTTCTTAAATATTGGTGAGTGATCACATGCCAGTATCAGTAACCCATCCTCCTTAATGAATTCCAGTGTTAAACCTCTCTCCTTGGTCTGTCTCCTCATTTGCAAATGTATAAAACGTACTGTGATATTTCTTCTGGCCTTGAGAATTTTTGACAAGGCTCTCACTGAGTAGTCTAAAGGAAAACCTTTATACAATTGTCTATATTAAAATAATGAGATGAATTGTTCCTGTCTCCGAGAGAAAACACAGAATCTTGTCTTGTCAGGATTCAGCCTTTGAAAGATCCTTTCCTATCGTTATACCTCTTAAGGTATAACAGCAATCCTGATTAAGTGGGTTTGTTTTCTCTGAGAAAATAAGTCATAGCTGTTTCTCCTCCTCTTAAACAGGTTTCTGTACCAATGCTTATCCAGCCAGGCAGAAGTTCGAATGGGGAGCTGCTCCCTCCTCATTGCCTACTTTTGTCTTGCATCTTTGCTGAGTAACTGGCCCTGGCATTGCCTTTGTGCGTACAGGTATTGCTGCATTCAACTGGAATGGCACGTGTGTATGTTGAACAGCCCCTAGCAACATGATGGAAGAGTTAACAGTTAATGTTGGGAAGAGATCTGTATCAAATTCAATTATCTTTACCACTGTGAATAGAAAGGCAAAAAGAAAAATTGTTTTATTTTTTGCATTTTTATTCTCCAAAGGGCCAGATTATTGAGTTGGCACTGATTTTTTCCATGTGAGAAAAGGTAATTCAGGCTGTTAACTCTGCTATTGCCCTCAGTGAGGATTCAACTAAAGTGAATATTTCTGGTTAGGTCTTGTTCCAAGATTAGCCTGTCAGATCTAACCATCCTTGCCTGTGTGCAAGAATTCCTGCAATTAAGCCTTATTTCTCTTATTGTACCTCTGTCTCTACCAGCACATAAAAGCATACCCTATAGCTCCTCTGCTCTGGGATGCTCTTTCCTTCTGCTTGTTGTCCCTTGTTTAACCGGGGGAAGGCTATTGCAGGGCTTTCAGCATGTCAATGATTTTTGCCTTCAGCTTTGCTGCAAAAGAGATAGGTTCTAGTCAAAATTTAAGCTACACCTTCTTCTAACCTGTGTGCAAACCAGGTAAGTTACTGCAGGTTGGAAGCATCATCAGCCTCCAGAGGGCTGGGTTAAAAGTAACCCTGGGTGAGTTATTCAGTTAAAGACATAAACTGTCTGATTAGACTTGGGGCCACCAACTCCCCAACCTTGTTTTTTTCATGCAGTAGTGAAGTGCCTTTAGCTGTCTTTCCTGTGAAATTTTCTTTCCATTATTCTGTGCATTTGGGTGGGGTTTTTTTACTGTTTGGTTTTTGTCCTATTTTGTGAGGAGTTAGCTACCTCTCTTGCATGGCTGATTTCTTTTAGTTTTTTTTTTTCTTTTTTCTTCCTGATGTCATGTAGAGGTTTAACCTTGGAGAGGAGCTAGAATTCATGCTAGCCACATCTTAAAAAGAATGGTACCAGGCAGTCTGGCTGCACAATTGGAAGGGGTGTCAGCGAGCAATAGTTTTACTATAGCTCCAAGCAATGGTTTCCTTATCAGTCTTCAAAACATTAAAAAGTCTTTTCTTCTACTAGATAATCCTTTATCATGCCTCTGTAGCTCCACTTAGCCTACACTGGCAGATTCAGTGTGTTTTGACAGTTCTGACCTGATGAAAAAGCTTGTGCTATGTTTGTAATTGATTGTACCCATAAATGACTCACAGACTCTATTTTGTTTCTGTTGTTCAGTGTGTCACTTGAGCTTTTTGTTTGTGTTTCTCTGGTTCGATTTCTCCACAGTGAGAAGAGCTTTGCAGAAACAAGTTTAGATTCTCATTCATAAGGTGGTGTTGGGCTGCCTCTGGAAACAGGGGAGGACGGAGAGACAGCCGTCAGCATTTTCTGAGCAGAGCAAGAGTCTAATGATCGCTTCCTGTGCTCCGTGGGGTATGCACAGGCTGCCTGGGCATTGCTGCCTGGAAATCTGGATCAGACTAGTTGGTTAATAAGCACTCTTTTGCTCAGATTTTTCTGTCATTGTGTTTGGTCAGTAATGATGTCCTGAACCCTAGTATTGCTTAACTTTCACTTTACCATATTGCTGGTACAAGGGTGTCTGCCAAACAACATTTGGGTTAAATTTCTAAATGGCAATGCTAGATGTGCCTACACAACTCATTTGAGTATGTATTTGGCTAGAACTGTATGTATCTGCGTGTTATTGCCTGTACTGCTTCATGGATTTTATATATTTGAACCAACCGTGTATTTGTGAAATTTTCCAAACCCCATTTTTTTTCCTGAATCCTCCCAATGTCTTATGAACCGTGTTTTGAGTGCCGGGTTTTTGAAGGCTGATTGTTTAATGGTGTTACATTCCCAGATCTCCAAAACACCTTTGGGTATTTAACTTCCTAAGATGCCTTTGAAAACCCCAATCTTATTTTTGAGTCCTAAACTCTAAGCTTTGTTTATAGTTTGTGTACATGATGACTTTTATTAGCTCACAGGACTCTCATTATTGTGCATGTATTCAGTTATATTGTGACTTTTTTTCACCTTTGTATGGTGAAGTGATGAAGACAAAGGCAAGGGCATATGCTAGTTGATTCTTCAGAAAGACAAATGTCTTTTTTTTTTCTCCATTGACTTATACATTGTATGGCAATTTACCCTTGCACACCATCTCTTCAGATCTGGAAAGTCTTACTGTTTTATCCAACCCTTACAACAGAATTTACAAGACTAGAAAACCATTCTTAAAATTTCATTAGGAAATGAAAATTTTCCAGACTACTTCAGTCTGTTAGAAATGTCATTTAAAGTAATATATAGATGAAACCTATTCCCACAAGCTGAAATGTAACAGAAATTTAGCTGACATATCATATAATAGTGAAAGAGACACTACACGCACTACTTCGATAACAAAATGATGAAAGGTTACAATAAATCTCCCTGTATATGCCTTTTTTTTTTTCTTAAAACACTCTAATTTCATTGTTGTCAAGTTTATATATTCAGAGTCTATCTCCTTTCAGTAATCTCAGGCTTGCCATTCTCTCCAAGGAACACAATTATGTTAGTTCCAAATAAGGGCTCTTTGATCTCTTTTTATTCCTCCTTTGTTTCTGCACAATGAAAGCGAGAGGAACTCAATTAAAGTGACTTAGTCTAGTCTCTTGACAGAAGTTGTTACAAGTAAAGGGTTTGATTCTCTCCTCAGTTAAACCCGTGTTTTGCCAGTGTAGCTACATTGACACTATCAGAGTTGCATTGATGGAAAGCTGGTATAATGGAAGAAAGGATCAATCCTGAAGTTTCTCCAAATAGGCCATTCCAACGAACAGACCACTTTCTTTTTCTCAGCTGAATTGAAAGCAACTTAATTGGCTTTCAAAGTAGGCTGTTCAGTGAAAGATTCCCAAACTGAAGGTGACCATGTTTTCAACATGAATAAGAGCTGCATGCTTGTGATAAAACTTTTGTTTGTATTAATATCTGGTAACCCTATAAAAGTAAATTTTAAAAATGATGTGCCCATGGCTGTCACTATTGCCAGACCTTAAAGCAGGAGTGTTACTCGGAATTTTTTCAAGTAAATAATGTCTTAAACTCCCTTATCATGCACCACATATGAACAGTTTCTTTTTTTGAGAAAAGGCATGAATTTCACGTAGTATGAACTCTGCTTTTATTTTCAATCCAAATAATATTCACCATCCTCAATGTATGTTTTTAGGTCTTAAATCAGTCTGTCTCTTGTAAAATCCAAAGATTTGCTAGAGCCTGCAAGGATTATTAACACTTGGTAATTACTCCAAATTAAAATACTTCTATTGATAAAATGGAAACCTTAAACATTACTGCACCTGTTGCTGTTCAGAAAGCAAGTTCAGGACAGAAAAACATCATTGGAAACTTGGAATGTTCCAGTAAAAGTAGAATATGTAGGTTCTTTACCCTTTGTGAAATACAGTAATTGGTCATTAGTGCTTTGTAGAACTGCTGGTTTTTTGCATAATATTTGGCTTTGCCCTGTTCAGTTTGTAATTGGTTATTAATCAGAATCTGGGCTATTGGAATGTATCTTTGGAGAGATGATCTATCCATAAAGAGAACTTTGAACAAGTAAGAGTTAACCTCACTGGTGAACCTAATATTTTCAACTTGGTTTTGTTTAGATTTTGTGCCCCCCCCCCCCCCCCCCCGCATGCATTTTTAATTTTTTAAATTGTTTTTAGTGTTTACTAATTTATTTTGAAACATATTTGCACATGTGCCCCGTTATATATGGGCACCACTATCGTGATTAAAAAACAGATATCAAAGACTACTTCTCCCTTACTCCTTTTATTTTGAGGCATCATTTCCTAATTATATCCTGCGAAGGGTTTTTGTCAGTCAGTGGAGTTATTCTGTGCTCAATTGTCCACCAACCTTATCCTATAATGCTCCTGTGAAGTTTGTGGTCTTTTGGTTCTCCAGCTTATTAAAGGTTCCTTGTTAAGCTTTATTTGGGAAATCATCTGATTTGGCTTCCTTTAATTTCTGTCAGGATGCACTTATCCCTGGTATGCAAACTATACAAAGCTGGTTTTCCCATTATTCCTCAGAGGTATGAGAAATACAGTTCATATAGGCAGGTTAGTTACTGTCTCCTAAGTGATTTCTCCTTTTAGCCTTCCCACTTTTCTTCTCCTCTGCATCCATTTCCCTATCCTGGGTTAACCCCCTCCTTGCCAAATCACATCGAGTTGGAAAGCCTCATTACGCTGCTTTATAAGGCTGCCTATCTTGACAAGAGTAAGGATAATTTTTTTTGACACACAATATTGTAGTAGTAGTGGAGATTGCCATCAGAAGATGATCTCGGATGTATTTACTTTTTTTTCTGAAATAATTTTTCCCCTTTTCTCATGTTTCTAAGCAATGAGGACGGAAACAAAGGTAGTATGCTTGCTACCCAGAAGATTGAAATTACAGGCAAGCAAGAAATGAAGGGAAAGCAAAGAATGTAAGTGTGGGAGGTATTTTGCTTTCCTCTCCAACCTCATAGTCAATTTGGACTTGTCTGGAATGAATCTAATGATCTCTGGGATATTTGATCAATTCTTATTCAAGAAAATTCTCTCCTTGGACTCAGAGGTGATTCAGTGATTAGGGAATGCTTTAGACAACTCTATTTCCTTTGTGTTTTTTTCACCACATGAAATTTTAATGCCGAAGAAGTATGATAGTCTGAAACAGACTGGTGAGAGAGATTATTCAGATGATAAAATAGGGAGACAGCAAAATCTGAAGTCTTCCAAAAGGTACTTCACAACGATATTCTGCTGCTGGACCTGGCTGATGTTTCACGCTGCACCTCATAAGCTCAGAGGAACAAAAATAACGAAAGAATATCTAGTGTACAAAAGTTCATGAAAGAAATCAAATGTATATAGGAAATCCTAAATGCCATATAGCAAGACTATTACATTTTTAATATATGGCAAAAATGAAAAAAAGTTCAATCAATGCTTTTTACCCTGTCCGTAATTGAAGAACAGTAGGCCAGTCAATGAAATTAAATGGCAGGAATTCTTACAATGAAAAGACACCAATACCCCTTGAGTCTGATATGGCTTATGACATTGAGGATACAGGGCGTCACATATTAAAATACAGTTGTGACTGAAACTAAGGGTACAGATAGAGCTATTTATGAAATTTTTTATTAATATTACTTAACTATAAGATGTGATCATTCACAATGTGAGTTTTTGGGGAGGTGGGGGGAACTTTCCTGTACTCCTGCCAGTTTTCTTGCTGAATTTTCCTGCTCAGACTTCAGCATACTAAATCCTGTGGCCAGGTTACATGAGTCCCACATTCAAGAAAGGTTCTTGGGAGCTAGATTTCCATCATCTTAGCTAAGAATTTGTACCCCACCTTGTGCTGTGCTTCTGCTCTCAGCCTACTCATGACTGAGTTATTCAAACATTTCCATTTTTATTTCTGCCAAAGAAACAGAACAAATCTTACAAATATTTTTCTCCACAGCCCCCTCCCCCCTTTTGGAAAAAATACTTTAAAATTCTCTTTTTCCATGACAAATATTTTTCTATAGAATGAAAGTCTTTTAATGTCAGTCTTTTAGGTGGCTTGCGTACTGAGCTTTGACTATCTAATTCATTTGCTTATTAGTAAAATCCAGGATGAGAGATTTGCATTTCAGAATCTTGCATTTTCAGTAGGGCAGGAAAGATACTTGCTTGCAACGATCCGAATCTGATGATATGTAACACTAGAGTGAAACATTAAGACATTGTGCATAGTAGAAACATTGCTCTGTGCTCTCTAATTCTGCTCCACTGATTTAAATGGAAAATACCATCCCAAAAATTATGATGAGGAAAAAGATGAGTTATTACTCAGTTCTGCATATGTTCTTCCATATGCTAACAAGATGCAATTAGGTTAAGGTGAAGCTAAGGCATCATTTTGTACCCATCTAATTCTGCTTCTGCCCATTCACCTGAGCAGGGTGTATATTTGCTCTGTCCTTTCTTTTTATCTGCTGTGCACGATGTAGGTGCTGTTACAGGAGTAACACAAATCCTTTTAGTCATGTGCAGCCTCCCATGTATTTGGGCCTTACTGTACTACATTTTTATCCCCTCCACACATACCTTTGGTTTTACCAAGCTCTCAAGAGGAGGTTTATCTTAAGCTCAGTGTGAAGTGGAGGTCTAAATTCTGAGCTGTCTCTAAATCAATTCGCTCTTCCCTGGTAGAAAGAGTGCCATTCACGACTGTAGTGGGGATAGTAGTCTTTTCAATATTAGTTAAATGTTTTATCCTTATTTATCTTATTTTAATTCAACAGTTCTAAAGTACTTTTCAAAGTAATCAGGTATGACAGTGCCGGGGTTAATTAACAGTTGGTATGCTGCCAGCAGCTTCCCTGTGATGGTATTGATGATGATACTGATCTTATCTGATATGCTTTGCTAGGAAAAAATCCTCTAGAAAGAAGCAAAGACGTTATGATATGAATGTGTAAGGACAGTAGGTGTCCTTCCTGCTGTTTTATGAATGTGTCTGAAGGATTTCCTTTGTGAGAGAGAACAGAAGCTCAGCCTAACCCTTATCTGTATTACACCACAAAAATCTATCTTCAAATGACATCAAACACTTGTCTTAAAACCACAAAGCAAAGAAGTATAAAGCAGAGTCTGAGAACTCATCTTACTGATTGCACTGAAGTAGTATCATCCATGTGATTTTTGAAGGTCGCTTGCTATGTGAAGACATCAGTAGTTACTATCCATGGGCTATGGACTTGCCATACTTCAAGTTTCAAATTGTCAGCTACTCACATATACCAACGTTAATGAGACACATACTGAGGTCTTTGTTTTATGAATCTGAAAGATTTGCAATGTTTGTTCGAGGTGGAGCAGTCAGAGAGGCATTAAGGATATTCGTGCCTTGCCACTTCTTGCTTTTGCAGTGTAAAGGGGTTGGGTTTGGTTTGGTTTGTTTTCCTGCCGTAAACAAAACAGAAAATATGATGCCAATAAATTCTCTAAGAAATTAAAAAATGAACTACAAAGAAGTCTCACAGAAATACATCACTGTGATAAAATGCTTGTCTTATCTTTGTGAGTGAAAGGAAAAAATAAAATCAAATCCCATATGTGATACTCAAAGAAACCAAGTTCCCCAGTTAAGACCATGCCTTAAGAAACAGTGGTGATTAGATTTGCCAAAGACATATGTAAACTGGTGTTTCTTTTCCAGTGCTCAAAGTCTTGTCTCCTGTACGGACCAGCTCTGTCAAATGCAAGCTGTCTGAAAATACACACGTTTTTACACAGTGTATGAGTACCAACGGTTTTTCATGTAGCCATCAATCAAATTTCTGTTCTGGGCTCTCTGTATTTTCAGAGACAGCTAAAGGAGGAGTCCCTTCACACTACTGGAGTGTTGCCACTCAGCAGAGCTACTAGGATGAAAAGTCAGTGCAAAAAGGAGTTAACCAAAGGCAGGTGAATGGACTAGGTGTTAACCGTGGATGCTGGTAAAATTTAGCATCCACACTATCGCTGTGCCATTTTCACATCCCTATTTGTGACTGTTTTCCAAGTATTTAAATTGTGTTCATCAGTGCTTTTCATTTGAAAATGAAATTTTTTAAATAACATGTATTTTTCAAAGCATTCAGAACTTGAAAAAAATTCAAAATTTAACCTGCTTAAATGAGCTGTAAAACTTTTTCATTGAAATCTGGAAAAAATTTAAGATTTCTTCAGATTTGATTTCTGTTGCAAATATTCCTGATTATGATCTTAACATTTGTGTTTAAAACTGGTCTGTGTGTGTATCTGAAGTCATGTTTTGTTGGCTTTTTGGCTTCACTTGGGTTTGGTTCTGAAACAAAGAAATTGACTCAACAGTCAGAATCCAATAGAACTGTTAAGCAGGAATTCTTTATTAGCAGCACTGGGGTCACCCTGGGGATTCTCCACCGTAAAGGCTCCCAAGAACTAGCAAGGGACATCAGTTTACATACACACAAATCATATATATTAATTAGATTTCCTAGAAAGGAGTGTCTTATGATAATGACCTCCTGGAATTCATTTACCTAGCCCGAGCATGTGTAGTAAAAAAATAGAGGGAGAGTCTTTGGTGGTCGAGGGAAAAAGCAAGTAGTCGTCTTCACAGTGTTCGCTAGTTGACCTTCCTTCCAGAGCATGGGCTGTGAAGTAAAGTCCAGGTGCTTTCTTCTTAAATTAGCAAAATTATCTTCCCTACATAGGGTCTCTGTGTCCTCTTGTTCGAGTCCCCCTTACCTTAGTTTGCCCATTCTAGGAGTTGCCCAAGTGTCCATTGAAGGCTTTGAGTCTGCTATCAGTGATTTACATAGGGAGATCTAAACAGACAAAGAGGTCTGGGGTAATAGTTAAGGAGTCATTGGGAAACAAAAAACACAAGCAAAGCTTTGAAACAAAGGAAGTAAAACAGAAGCAAAGCTTTCATGTATCACAGTTTAGTCTTAATCAATGATTATCAGAAATTTATTTGTTTGAGCCCTTTAGTTCTTTCCTTTGCAACTTCTGTCATTGCTATCATTTTATTCTTCAGACTTGCCTCTGTAACTTGCTGCTGCTTTTTTAGCAACTTCTAGACTTTCTTTCTTGAGCACAGGGTCAAAGATGTTAGTGTTTTGTTGTAAGCTAAGCAAAATGTCCCCACATATTGACATTTTGTTTTCAAAAGTCAGCTAAGCTCCCAAGTTTCACTAATAGGTCGGGTTAAGTTTATTCAAACCTCCTCACTTGATTTTGAAAATAAAGACTCATTCTATAACCCTGAATAATTTTTGAAAAAGAACACACACATCCATAGAAAAACAACCATGCTTTCAACTCCATCTGCAGCTAAAAAATGAAATGCACTATTATGGTTATATGATTATGTCACCTGGTGAACTTAGGTATATTTGTGCATAAATGCTATTCAGGAAAAATTGACAGTATCAGTACTAAAAATTGACCTGTTAGGGTGGGGGCAATGAAAAGAACTGGAAAAGACCTTTCCCCCGCTCCTGCCCTTCTCTTCCCCCTCGCCCCCCCCGTTAATTTATAAGAATACTAATTATAGTAGCCTAGAACCTGAGTTCCCGGCCGAGCTATTTGGATTTTACAAGCTACAGGTAGCATAGCTTGACAAATATTAGTTGTTATCATTTTCAGGTACTGACTAGTGATTATTTTGAGAGCATGGCAAGAATTAGGGCTAAACTGGTTTTTGCTCACTATGATTGCAGTAAAAAGAGTTCTACTCTCCAAAGACCTTACAGTCTGGAAAGTAAATAACTTCCTTTTGAGATACCTTGTAATGTTTAATTTCTTTTATTTTTATTTTCAACTCCAACAATGGTAAAGTTGTATTTGATGAGTATTGGTTGGGTTAGATGATGATGAAATTTGATAATAAAAAACTTGATTTAAAAAGGGAGGGAATTTTTTTGAGCTCTAATATCTCTGCAAATACTTTCTTTTAACCTGCCAAAAAGCAATATGTATTGTTCCTCCCACTTTGCAAAATAGAGTGAAAATCTTGCAGGTAATGATTTCAAATTTCACATAGTGCGATGACTTATTAAACTCACAGTGACATCAGGGAAGCAGCTGAATGGAATACTTCTACTAGCCTATTGGTTCCTGCAGTCCAGTCCAGTGAGAGCACTTTATGTAGTATTAGTACTGTATCCCTTTCTCCCAATTGGAGCTTGTTATTCCTCTGTGCTGAGTTGACTGTTGCTCAGATACTACTTGGATATTGTGCGAAATTTGCTCTGTGTGCTTAAAGGGGCTCCAAGATGTGGGTAGGTCTTGAGTTGGTTATTAGCGTATGAAGGCTCTTCACAGTTTTTGGATTAACGTTACATAGAGCAACAAGTTCACAGATGAATGCTGCATACAGTGTAATTGGTGTTTAAGATGGTATTATCAAGGTGTTTAATGCACCCAATCAAAACCAGGAAAAGTGAAAGTATTTTTAAGAGTTATAGAATTACCTTTAAATTGTTGCAATTATTCCCTTTTTGACTAGAAAAGTGGTAGTGCCTGAGCACAGACTAATCCATCTGTTCTGTTCCTGGTAGTTTTGTTGTCAGCAGTGACCTAGGTAGGTGATGATCTCTATTAGGAAGTTCTTTGTTGTCATGGATATCTTCACCCCTATGCTTCTTGTTTAAAAAAAAAAAAAAAAAAAAGTCATACCTGGTGGCACTTTCTGCCCCACTATTTCCATGTGTACCTGCCTGCACATTTGGGCAGAGTGTGACCTTCCAGAGCTCTTTGGGTAATGCTGTGACTTCGATGTAGAAATCAGATTTTTCCAGTTAGTGTTTCTGTATGCCTAAGCAAAGACTTCCAGATTTGTTTGAAGGGGAGATTAATAAGGACAATATTCACCAGACCTGAGGTTTCCTTCAAAGAGGTGGTTTTATATGCAATTGTCTCATTTGTTTTAGGCATTGGTGTTACCATCCCTATTAGCATCATTTTTGGTCTCCGGTAAGTCACTGAAGCAGCTGTATAACCTTTGCATTTTTAGGCAGCTAAGGTGCATGTAACTTTTGGTGGGACTTTGTTGTGGTAAGCTAATCAAAGAAGAAAACTTTTTTTGAGCAGTTTCTCAAACTTCATTAGCAAATCAAGCCTTTCTTGTTTTAGTTGCAAAACTTTTTCTCTGTTGCAAGGTCAGTAAAGAAGGAATTTGTTTGACAGTTTCTTTTTTCAAGGTGTGTGTTGTTTTTTTTTTTTTTTCTTGGGGATATTTTCAAGAAAATGGACAAGACAGTGTTTTACTTGAAAGTTTAGTCAAGGAAGTGATAAACTGACTAAATAAAACATATCTGAGTTCACTTATAGAAAGAAGTTTTGGTAGTAACTCGCTGTATGTTTTCTTGGACCCTAAATTTCTTGGAAGAACTCTTGGAAGCCATTTCACCAAGGATTTTTATTTCCATGTTTCGATCATGCAAAGACTCAGAATGCTGTAGGGTAATTCAATATATTGATGACCTTGGTGCCAACGTTAACTAGGGGAGCAAAGGAGGAGAGATGTGCCTGCAGCACAGAAGTGAGCTAGATTTGAGTCATGGTTTTAGTATCTTATTTGAGCTGTTCTGTTTTGCGATATCAGTTTAGACCATCTGCATTTTGGTTATAACAAGCTGTGTAAAATAAAACCTTGACAACAAGGTATATGGTATAAATCCTTTTACAAATTCAGTTTAAAATAAATGTACTTCAGCTCTAAAGAAACCTTTTCTTTTAAAATATCCCTTTCTCTATTTTTCTTAAATGTAAGAAAATGAGCTCACTTTTTTCTCAAACATACGGTACTTTATCAAACTTGTGTATAAATTACTTGATTCTTCATACTGCTGATATTCTTCCAATTGTTTTAATAGACCATAAAAATGGTAATACTGTGGTAAACCATTAAACGCTTAGCCATTTAGCCCAGCAGTATTCCTTGTTTAATAGTTTTACTCATTTAACACTTACGATTTGTAACAGAGTAAATCTAATTTTAAAGTAGGTTGAGGAAGTTAAACTACCTCTGGGGAATAAATCTACACTCCCTTACCTGGAGGGCAATACTAATTGCTATCCAGACCCAGAACAGGCTCAAATGAAGTCAAGCTCCAAGGATTACTAATGAGTGAGGCTTACATTGTACGAGCTAAAAGTCTTTGAATGCTATTTTTTACTCGAGAAACTGGCTGAACAAAAGTCTGAGAAAATCCATGCAGTCAGTAGGCTACTGGTGCTTTTAAGCATTAGTAATTATCAGCCTTCCTCCTTGGGATGTTAATGATAGTGGTTTGACCTTACCCCAGCATCCCTATCTAAATGTATAACTTAGCCATCACTTTGCTTTAAATCAAGCACTAAATCTGTCTGAGTGCCATTTCATATGGATATTAAAAAAACATCAGGGTCTACTTGGCTTCTTTTGTCAGCTAAATCTTGGGCAATTGTGTGCATAAATTAATGGATGAAAGGGATCCTTTTTTTTTATTTTACAAGTTTTGCGTTGGCCTACAGAGGGGCACAGCTGTATTTATTTCAGTGCAGATAAGCTATTCACAGACATTATTACAATATTAGTAGTATTATGATGATGTTACATAATCGTCTCAGTGGGAAGGCAAGAGAGTTGCTTTGTGTGAAGACCTTCAGCCTTTCTATCAGTTTTCCACTCTTTACTTACAAATCTGGAGTTAGCTGTATTCTGAGGTTGTCCTGTTATTTTTCCACCTTCCCTTTAGTTCCCTTTGTTCTGCTGATATATAGGAATGGAAGCATCAAGATTTGTTTAAAACATTAGCAAGCTGCATTTAGACCTTTTCAAAACAAAGTGTGAATGTGTTTGCAATGATTAGCTAGACAAACGTTAACGATCAATAAATTGTAATGTAAAACACTTTGCAGGGCATAAAAGAATGGGAGAAAAAAAAAAGATTAGGTCTCTGTTCTTTCATTTAAATCCTGTTCAAGCCCAGAGGGTTTAATAGGTACTTAAGTGGTGCCCCAGAGGGTGTGATTGGAACTTACAGGGTGCAAATACCTTCATCTGACTTTCTGCTGCGACTGAATTTTGCCCCCAATGGCCAACCTTAGTAAAACCTAGCTACTTTCTTTGAATACTGGAGCTCCGGAAAATCCAGCAAGCACGTGGAGATCAGAACTAGGAACAGGCCCTAGAGGATTTTTAACCTAAATAGAAGAAGCTGTATTTCCAGCTCTGAAAGCTGTTACTGCTTCACTATTCTTTCTTTTTGCCTCTGGGATAATCCCGAAACGTGTGCATCTTCTGTTTTATGAGATGTACTTGCCTGCCTTAGATGTAGAGAGAAACAGGAGGAGGTGGACGATGGCATGGCCTCCAGCACTTTGTTTATGAGAACATCCTTCCAGCAATTTTATGTCTGCATGAGGTAGAAGAATTGTTTCCAGACTGCCCTTGAGCTGTGGATCAAGTGTTTTCCTTCCTCTTACTCTTTTCTGCTTTAAAACTTTATATTCCTTTTCCAGACTCTTTAGACGAATGAGGTTTTTTGTCATTTGTAGAGGTTGCAGCACTTTCAGCTCCCTTTCCTTTTCCTAGGTGTGTTTCACAGTTGATCAAGCTAGCATCATGCATTTCTTTCTCTGCAAAATAGTTATCCTGAGACTAGGCCTAGCACTTTGTCTCTTCTTCACCATACATGTAGGACAGTGATATGCTGCAATCATTGCCTCAAGCTTCTTTTATTATAGCTTAGCCTAATGAAATGGGGCTGATTGGTCTGTTAGCCAGAGTTGTGTTCTCAGGCTGCGTATCAGCAGGTTTGCGTATGGAAGGCTTGGAGAACTGAGCTGACCACTGGCTAGCTCCTTCCTGGGAGGAAAGCTGTATTTATCTGCTCGTTCTCCAGTCCTCCTGCTGCTAATGTCTGAAAAATCCTCAGTTTCCTGAAAAAAACCCCACCCAACAAAACCAAACCAGAACAAAACCCCTGACTCCCAGAATTTTTTTAAAAATTAATTTATTTTTTTTCCCAAGGTGACAGTAACCCAGAAAGTGATCGTAGCGCTGGGTATCATTCAGTCCTAAGAGAACAGGCAGTGCACCTTGGGCTCCCAGGCCCAGGGCTGGCTTACCTCCAGGACAGCAGCACTGCTTGTGTGAGGAACTCCATGTTTCTGCATTTACCTCCAAAGTACCACAGACAAGCGCTGCATTTGCTGTTGGAAATTAAATATTGGCCTTTGCAAAGTTGTCAGATTTATTTGTAAATAAAAACAATCTTTTTTTTTTTTTTTCTTAGTAGTCTCATGTACTCTCTATGTGATGCCCTAGAAGAGGAGATTATTTGATATGTTCGTTCTATTCTCTAAGGAATTACAGGTGTTGCTCTGCTGTAGCCATTGAGTGGCCAGTTGACACTGAGTTTAATTCATATAACAAGACAAAATAAAACCTGTTGCTCAAGTAACAATGTGTCATCATCTGGCAATGCTGATTCCTGAACAGTAACGTCTATGTAGAATACTGCCTTGTTTATCGTACTGCTAATTTACAGAAATAAATTTCTTTATCCATTGAGCGTTGAGACACATATGTGCAATTCACTAGTTGTAACTTGTTATTAGCTCTTATCCTTCCACAACAATTTGCCAAAATAATTGCCTCAGCCACAATGACCTTGTTATGTGATGTTTCTGAGTAAGATGTGCAACAATTTATTTCGTACTGTAGCTTTCTTGTTTAAATTAGCATAATTTCTTCTTAAAAACAAACAGATCTGACTCCTCCATTCAGCAGTAGTGCAGACAGAAATTGTTTATGCTGGTTTTACTTTGTTATTACTTTGCGTAGAGTTTTTATTTTCTTTTGAAAGATAACTAATGATGGATTAGGAGGTAAACAGCTGCTTTCATGGAGTGATGCATTAGCACGTAGCTTGCTTCTGTAGAAATTACTTTTAAATCATAGAATCATAGAATGGTTTGGGTTGGAAGGGACCTTAAAGATATCTTGTTCTGGCCCCCCTGCCATGGGCAGGGACACCTTCCACTAGCCCAGGTTGCCCAAAGCCCCGTCCAACCTGGCCTTGAACCCTTCCAGGGAGGGGGCAGCCACAGCGTCTCTGGGCAACCTGTGCCAGTGTCTCACCACCCTCACAGTGAAGAATTTCTTCCTTATATCTAATTTAAATCTACCTGCTTTCAGTTTAAAACCATTACCCCTCATCCTATCCCTACACCTCCTAATCAAGAGTCCCTCCCCATCTTTCCTGTAGCCCCCTTTAAGCACTGGGAGGCTGCTCTAAGGTCTCCCCAGAGTCTTCTCTTCTCCAGGCTGAACACCCCCAACTCTCTCAGCCTGTCCTCACAGGGGAGGTGCTCCAGCCCCCTGATCATCTTTGTAAATACCACTGTCAGAGTGAAATTTATAATGAGGAACACTTTCCTGTAGGGTTTGCTTTTATAAAGCTTAGCCAAAAATCTGTACAGATGACAATATGTGTATAAGGGTATTTCCTAGCCTTTATTTCCTGTCTTTTCAGCAGTTATTAATCTACAAGAGGACCTTTCTTCCTGTTCCGTGACAGCATTCAGTGAAAGGCTATGTCTCAATTTTGTGGGGGGAACACAAGTGCACTGTATTGGTTGGATCACTCTTTTTTTCATTGCTCTTACTGAGAGACCTGGGAGGCCCAGCTTTCCTCCGAGGTGTTGACTCTTTCAAAAGTCTTTGATATTTAATCAATGAGGTAAACATTTTAGTCTTTCATTATAATTTCTACCACTATACCCATTCCAGAAGCTGGATTCCCTGGTCTCATCATATTATCTTTTGTTCTACTGGTGTTAGCACTAATTTAAATTGTAGGTTACAAACCACAATTAGCTGATCACAGATTTTATATCTGAGATCCTTTGGAACCACTGGGTACATACTATGTGTTTCTATTAATTTTATCAATTTATTCTAAAAGCTTTCTATTGACAGGTCAGTTTGAGAAAGTATTTTGCACTCACCCTACATGGAGAATCTCTCCAGTCCAGAAATACCACTAAGCTTCTCTATGGAAAACATGGACGTGTAGGATTCATTCAGTTTGCCTTCCTTGTATGTTCTTCATACGTATCCATCAGCTCCGTGTGGTCAAACAGTTTGCTGCTTCTTGTGGATATTTGAAAAACTTGTTATTTTTAATTTTTATGTCTTTAGCAAGTTATTTCTGAAATCTTCTCGTGGTTTTTTTTTTTTTTGGTTTTGTTTTGTTTTTGTTTTGGTGGGTTTTTATTCCCCCTGATTCTGGTTTTATGTAAATTTTGGCAGAATTTGTTGTTTTCAGTTTTCTCAGGTGAATGCAACTTCTGCTTTTTGAAGGATCTTTTCATGTCTAATAGCCTCTTTTACTCTGCTATTTGAGCACGCTGACTTTTTTTGGAAGCCCAGTTAAAATTATTTTTGATAGGTAATATACATGTACTCTGAGCTTTTACAGTGGTGCCTTTACAGAGTCTCTATGCCAGTTTATATAAAAAGAAAGCTTTAAAATATTTATATGAATATTTTAAAATTTTAGCTGATTCTTTTTAATTTATTTTTAACTAGCTTCTTCATTTTTGTATCATTCTTCTTTTTCAAGTTAAGCAAGCTAACCTTTCAAGTTAAACCTCTTGTGGGTTTCCTTTTGGGTTTCTTTCTGGCTTTTTTCCCCCTCTCATACAAGCAGTTTTGTATCTGAGTGTGGAGTAGTGTCTATTCCGGAGTTTTTCTTGGATAACTTCATCTTAAATCTTGAGTTGATTCAAGAACTGCTTCTCATCCTGTGAGTTTTTTCAGTAGCTGCTTGAAAAAGCAGTTCTTTGTGGTTTAGAATGTCCACCAAACATGATACGTAGCCATAGCATACTATATGGGGAATAAATAAAACATGTCATTGTTATTGTGCTTTATGTTTTTACACCTCTTCACTCTTTCTGGCAATTTGTAGCCATTGTCATCTTAGTATATTTTAGACATATTTTACATTTCTATTTTAGTACACCTTACTTATCTTTTCAGAGCTTTGGAGAGAAATAGGAGGCATTTTCCTAATACTTGCACAAATAATGAGTTACTAGCCCTAATTAACACATCCCTGTTCCTCTCATTCCAGTGATAACATGTGTTTCCTTCCCTTGCAACCTTGAATTGCAATATCTCTTGAGTAATTCTGATGGTTTGCAGTTGTGTTTTGTTACATTGGTACCTTTTCATGCCATCTTATATGAATTATACTACTGCTGATTTATCCTCCATGCCAGTGCCACCTTTTAGATCTTCTGTAACAAACTACTTGTAAACCACCTATTCTGTTCTCCTTGAAACCAGGTCAGTGGTGATTTTCAGGAATGTTTCTCAAGGTGGAATACCATACAAATCTTCATGAGTTTCGTCAAATGAATGACAGAAATTCTTAATTTTAGATATTTCCTATCATCCTTCTTAATCAGTCAGACTCCCTTATGGGTTTTCATCCCATACAGAGCTCTTGTAATCTGTGGTGATTTCTTTTGTCATTTGTCTCTTACTTTCTGGGCTACTTTAAATATCTTATATTTTCCCAGTATCTGTTCGCTTTTCTCTCCTTAATCTGTTGAGTCATTGTTTCAAATCTCTTAGGAGTTCACTCTTTGCTTTCAACCCTTATGTTCAACTTGGAAAAATTCTTCCTAAGTATACTTACTCTTCCTGAACTTCTCAATTTCAGCTTTATATGGCAATTACTCTCACTTTAATACACTATGGACTCCATCACCCATTGTGTACATGACTCTTGACGAATTTGAGTTAATTGCAAGTTAATTACTATTTCACAGATTTGATTTTCTTCATTATTTGCTGAACTACATGTTAAATTATGCTGTCTTTATGAGGAAATGACTTTCCACAATTACAGGTATATGCCATGTTCAAACCATTTGGCACTGTTAGATGTGGCCATAACATCTTTGCTGATGTTGTTCTTTTGTTTATTTGAAAACACACTTCTGGAATATAGATTACTTTTTTACTTTTTGACACTGCTGTTGCTATCTCCAGGAGTACAAAAAGCTCTCCTGCATGGCCAAGACAATGTTTCTAGAAATGTTATTATAGACATACAAGTTTGGGAAAAGTGTATTGTGTTTTTTTTTTTCTTCCTTGTGCATTCATCTAGTGGCAATATTTGCACTGTGACCAAATAAACTTTATAGTAAAATTACGCAAGATTAAAAAAAAATAATAATTGGGATGGGCTACCCAGCATATGTAGCAAAGTTGAACATAATAATGACTTATTTTAGCTTTTACAGGACACTTGTTTGACAGTATGGTTCCTGCAAAATTTGGGATCGCAGAAAACATTGATTAAAAATAGAGACATCTTTTTGGAATACACTTTGCAACTCAAAGTGATTCCACCTCTAAGTACACAGTGAGTTAGTACTTTTAATTCTTTTGCTACGCAGGGAATTTTTGATGGGAAAAGATTTAAACGGTTTGCATAGGTGATCCATGTCTCTAGATAATTGAAAATAAAAAATTAAGCATGATGTGATCACTCCAAATTTTTTGTGAAAACCTATGCCTCCTAAAAAGAAATTATTTTTTTTTTTTTTTAGCTACTGTATTTGCTCTCGCATAAATCTTTGTTCTAACTCGCTATTTTGTAGTTTCTGCTGATCCAAATCATGAAGTCTTCCTTCAGACTTCTTTCAGGCTATTCTACCTCTAATTCTATATTCTAAATTATTGGGAGCTTATCAGAGTTTCAGTAGCAGCATTTTGGAACATATGATCACCATCCCCTATACCAATTTAGTCCTGAAATGTTACAATTTCATCAAATTTAACATTCCTATATGATTTCCTGCAATTACTTCCTCTAGATATGATCTTATTTAGTAAAGCTGGTATTTATCTGTTAATTGCAGAGAGCCATGGTGCCTTGCTAATATGGTGCACACAGTATTATTTTGTATAATGTGATCTGAATAAAATACTTGAGATAAAATAAAGTATAGGCAGGAAGGAGAGGCAGAGTCATACATCTGAATTACAAAGTGCTCCAGTCTCAAACTAATATAGTGGGTTTTTTCCTTTTCTTTCTTTTTTTCTTTTATTGGAATCAAAACATGCCCGTTAACATGGTCTACTTTCTGGTTTTCATTTAACCTGGGTAAGTGTGGTGGTGGTGTTAACTGTTCAACTACTGATGGAGTTGCAATGGGTTTGTTACATAAGATTGTTTATGACCAAGGAAATGCAGGGATTTTCAGTTAATTACTTTTCTCCTGAAAACCTCCATGCTCATTCCTAGAAAGAGGAAAAATTCAAATCCCTTGTGTCTTCTCCATTGCACCCTGCTTCCTCTTGGATGAGATTTTTAACCATTAAATATCAAAGCTTTCTGAAAATTTTGTTAGTGGATGTATCCGTTTTGCTTTTATCACATAGGGTTTACCCCATATGCTTTCATCTAGTGGCTGACATCCGTAACTTATAAACAGCCCCTAATTTTGGTCTGTATCTAACTTATTATGTAATTTTTGAATCTTTGTCTGAAGAGGCACTCACATATTTGTGTTTTTGAAGAAACACAGATTTCTAAGACTTCTACTCTTTTACTGAGCTATCTCCTGCTCCATTTAAGGCCTGAATGAAAACTAGGTAGGCAAACTTTCCTAAATGAATGGTGGTCTTTTGTGTTACTGAAACTAAAAAGATGTTATTTTGAAAGAAGAAAATTTGCCTGTGGTAGCATGTGTATGTTAATTCCTTTTGATTGTCTTTTGCCTCCTGAAAAAGAGAAAATAGGTTTTTATGTGATGTGAGCTCAAATTGTAACTTGATCTCTGCATAAGAGAGATGAATGTTTCTGGTAAATATGGCTTTCTTAATGAGGACCTGCTATTCTGCATGAAACACTGTCACAGATAATAATAAACAGCACCCAGTTTCTGCTGTTGCAGTAAGAATAAAAAATGGCTAGTGAATCTTTCCTTCACAACTGTGTCAACACCAGGTCCTCATTACCTGTCCACAGCAGCTGAAAACTGATATATTCCCTGATGGTCACAATGCTGCCTAAGCTTATTGTCTTTGTTGAATTTTTTTGAAAAAATAAATATTTTCCTCTTTTTCAAAATGATTTTGTTGGCACTCCCTGAAGCTGATTATGCTACTTTCAATCTATTAGATTGCTAATGGACTTTCTGGACACTGAGCCTGTGAGCTGTAGGAATTGCAAACGCATGTGATTCCAGCCAAGCTCCTGAACTGACAAGTAATCATCTGATTAGGAGGTGGGAAATCAGATTGTGATTTCTTTTGAAGAGGATTTGCCTTATTGTTCCTGCTTTTGTGGTAAATGCACAAGAGCCCACTTTTCATGTGGAGAATATGAGAAGCTCTGTAATGTCATTATGAATAATATCACATCCCTCAGTTTCTTCATTTTCCTGTGTGCCATTTTCGTCTGGAGTGTTCTTCAGTTAGTCTGGGCCGCAGGAAGGAAGCATAGGAAAACCAGTAGAAGAGCATTTGACTTAAAAGGAAAGAGTGAATCAAGATCTGAAGAATCACTACAGAAAGATTATCTTGGTAAAGGGAGTAGAGCTCTCTATTATTGAATATTTGCTTTTAATGATGCCAGAAGGAACAGAGAAACTGGATGGGAGGAGACCATTTAAAATTTATTTTTCAGTCTAGCATAGGGACTCACAGGTCTTCCCACAGGTGCAAGGACAGGCAACTTGAAACAAAATGGTTGGGCCTGTTCTTGTTGACCCGAGGAGTCCTCCTGCTCACTCTTGGAGTAGATAAGTAGTAAGAACAGGCCCGTGTGGAGAAGGTGATTCCATGTCACTTATTTCACTTTGTTTAGAGATCGTGACCACACTAGGGAAGAACAGAGTTAGAGTTGCTACTGAGGCCCTGGAGGCTCCTACATCCAAGGCTCCATCTTAAGGTTGAAAGATTTATACCCTTTATCTGACTCATGGCTGTTGCAGGCTTCATGATATACCGAGAATCAAAAACCCTTTTAAAGGTCCAAACTTCATAAATCTTAAATCCTGTAAACATTCTGGTTCCTGGAGTACGAATTCTAGGAATATTTCACGAAATACTATATTACAATAACTTTGAGTCCTGTAGTCCTGTTTTCCAGAAAAGAAATTGAATTAAAAGAGGGGAGAAGTAGATGAGAAACCTCTGTTGGGACTAATTAGAAATATTTCTGAGTGGTGTGAGTTAGATGAGCAATCCACTAAAACTATGCAAAGCCATGGCTGTCCAGCTTCCAGCAAACTGAGTGAGAAAGGAAATGAGAGACTATCCTCAGAGGCAATTTCTTTTGGAAGAGGAGGGAAAACTTCATGGCTGATGGAGTCTGGTTTGTGCCATTGCTTCTCTGAAAGGAGTATGTAGCAGTCTATGGTTCAGAAATACTGCTTCTCTGCAGCAAATCACTGAAGCAACAGACACTAAAGAGGGGGGAGAAGATCTAATTCTGTACTGGTTGCCATAAGATTTGAGATTAGCCTTCTCTGCCACCAAAACCAAACTGAGGCAGTGCCATATGCTGGAGTGAACACATTCTCAGGGTGAAGCTAAACATAGAGGTTCTTGCTTTATGGTGGGAGGATTTGGGGGTGATGATATGATTTTTTAATTTTTTTTTTTTAATAATTGCATTTCACAGAGGAACAAAGAACTTTTTGTGAAGACATGTCCATCTTTCCCCCCTTGCTCTCTCAATACATCCAAAAGAAAAAGTTTCTAGAGATATAGCTTAGGATGTGAACAACTTTAGGACTTCAAGAAATCTCAGTCATATGAATTCGGGTTTATGGCATCTGCATGCTTTTCTTCTGGGATTACTGTTCTGGTGTGACACTTGTGGCTCTATGTATTTTGTTTTATGCTTCATGGTGAGATAATTGTGTAAGTAGAGTAATTCATATTATAAGCACATCTTGCAAATGGTTCCCTTTAGGGGAGATATTTCTAAAGAAGAGGTGTTTGGTTTAGCTTTATCATGTAGTCATTCAGTGTTCATTTCATAGTAATATATTGATTTCATTAACAAGCAGTGTTTAATATGAATAGAATATCTTTAATGCAAGCATTGATCTATCTTACAAAGCAAAAGTTGTCTCACCAAAAGCACAAATGAAAATGACCACCAGGCTTAAGATGTTTTCCCTTTCTTGAAAATATTAAAGCCTATCTGCTAAGATGCTAGAAGCTTCATAGAGAACACCTACTTTTTTTCCAGTTAACAGAAACAGTGACAAGTGTGTTCCTATTTACAAAAATTCTAGTAGTCAGTGGACAGTTTGGGGGAACTGTTCCTTAGCCTGAGAGAAATGCAGGTTTTGGGAGACATGTGAGAGTTTGAGTTAGTATTTTTTTATGAACCGGTTGGCCAAGCAGGGCATAAGTTTGTCCTGTGCACCAAGAAGCTGGTTTGTGTCTCTGCAGTGTATTTCTCTTGAATGAAAGGGATGAATTTTTATCCTGATGTTTTATTTTTGTGATTTGGAAAAGGAGGAGAGTGTTGTTCTGGATGTATCTGTATTTTGACCAGAAATTTCAGTTTGGTGTTGGAAAATATTTCTAACAACAGTCTCCAAAGTTGAGTTTCATTTCTCACAAGGCAGTTTTCACATTGTTTGGAAATGTTATCAGCACTGTGTTTCCACACCCTTCTCTCTGACCCCCCTCCCCCCAGAAAAGCAGAAATATAACCCCACAATTCTTTGACAGTGTTACTCGGTACAGGGATTTTTACACAATGTACTAAATGTTGCTAACGTTCTTCATTTATCTGTTCATCTCTAATGGCATCTTAATTTCTTAAAAGCATCTCAGCTGAAAACTTAAACAGTTTTTATTTTTATATGTTTTGCAATGAAAGAATCATCCAGTGGTAACTCAGACTTGCTGTGATCCCTATTGGCTATATTCATAGAGGCTTTAATATGATTATCTTAATCTTTAGGGGGATTTGTGTAAGCACGAAGTATTCAAATGAACTGAAATTCAGAAGAGCTTCTCATAATTCTTTGTTACTGAATTTTTCAGGGAACGGGACTTTTATCACTTAACATTTCTACTTCAAACAAATGTACAGGAGGTCTTCCTTCTCCATAAGTAGCACTTCAATGTAACAGTCAAGAGTTTTGAGGACTCATGTCCAAGACTTACAAATTTGACTAGAGGTGTCATCATCTCTTAACTCCAGATTTCCACAAGGAGACTACCCAAACCTTTCTGAAGTACTGTGTACCTTTTCCTGAAGTCAGGTGCTAGTGTACAAATATTATTTGTTTTCTCTGCTTTCCAGTTTGGGTTTCTCAATGTCCTGAAAAGCTTACGTTCCATTATGTTTAGGGCACCATTTTTATATATATATATACACATGTATATTTATGTTTTAGTGTGGTTTTGTTTCACTTTCTTTTAAAAACTTGCATCTAGGTCTTTGGAAAATTCTTTTAGTTATGGGCTGTTGCTTCAGTGTTAAATTCCAGGAGCTGAATCAGCTACACAAGACGACTAGTTCTTTATCTGATATTTTGCATATATGGTTTGCAGTAACTTAATTCACCTGTAAGTTTTTCTATGGATATCAGTAACCTACAAAGTACGTACAGGCACACTTGTGGTTATTTAATTTGTACAGAAAATAGAGAAGTATCTTTTTACACTAGAATAAACAACAAAGCAACCAACCTGGAAAACTCTACCCTTTTGAGAGTCCAATAGGTTTTCCAGATGTTGTTGGATGAACACTTTTACTATTTTTTAGAAATTTTATTTTATTTTTAATATCCCAATTACCCATCCCCTTTGCAGTATTAGGTACAACAGACAGTGTTCCCTGTGTGACGGGTCATAGGGGTTGTCTTATAAAATAGTGACTGTACTTTGAACATCTGTAGAGGAGTTCTTCAGAAGGTGTAGGAGGTGGTTCCTTTTGTGAGGCATCGGAGAAAGCTTGAACTGTACAGTCTGCTTTTCCAGTACTACATAGCTTTGAGCACTGGCTTGATTTCCATGTACTTCATTACACTTTGTGCAGTTTGCATATGTGACTGGCAACAGTTTAGAGAGAGAAATTTTTTATTGAATATGTTAATCACCTAACAACATTTAGCTTGCAGTCTCAACTATAAAAGAAATGGATAAGAGGAAAATAAAGGTTCCATGCATAAAATAAATGTAACACATGAAGGAAATGAAAAATACAAAGGTGAAAGATCAGTTGTTCTCTCAAATCCTTTCAGTTCTAATAATGTATTTTTAATACCTCAGAAAAAGAAATGGCGTCTTTATATGTGATTTTTATCTTGACTCTGATCTTTTATTACTGCTAAAATACTTGTGGTGTTTGTTTGAGAAAGTCTCTTTACAAGTTATTTAATGAATTTATTAAAATGGCAGTACGTTTCCATACTTTATTATGATTAAAGTTCTGTTGGCTGGACTGTTCTTGTATGGCATCCAGTAAGTGTTTTTGTGTTTCTGCATTGGTGATGTATGGGATTTGCAATAATGGATGTCATTACCCTCCACTGAAGCTTTGGAAAGAATTGGACATCAATCATAACGTATAGTCTTTTCAATTGTAGCTCCTAGTAAATGTGTTTTCTTCATTTATTTAGAAGCTATTATGCTGTCATTTAAAAGCACAAGGGAAAGGGGAAAAAGCCCTTTTAATAAGACTTTGTGCACTCTGTTTTTTAATAGCAATGGACTGTTTCATGTTAAACTTGAAGCGTGTAGTTCCTTAGCAAATAGGTTTTTAGTTGGTTCATATAACGAAAAGCAGTACAACTGGAATATGAGCATCTGCTCTGATCACGGTTTTCAAACACAACAGAGAACAAACATACATACTTTCCCTGGTTTACACTTTGAAAAGTCAAAACTTTTCTTTCTCATTTAATTGCCCTTGCAGATCTCATCAGTTACGGTTCACATGCTGTGTTTCACAGATCACAGAAATTTCAAAGCTTGCTTTCTGATGAGTAAGAGGTTCTCCAGCCATCATCACCAAGACAGCCTTGCTTCCTGCTTCTCTGGCTTTTGCTTTATTGCTTTATTGTCTTTGCTGATGCTTAACTTACCAGTTTAGGTTTTCGTACTGCCACATAGCACAGTAGGACCTGGGCATAGACCTTGTTGCAGAGCAGAAAAGCTGTTGTTTGCCTTTGATGTTTCTTTTTCTCCCTTTTCAGGATGAATCCACAGGTCTTCAGGGTTATGTGTGATTATGGTGTAACAGTTTAAAATTATTTTTAAAACACGATTATTTTTTAGGTCACTTAATGAATTGAGATAGACAATGTTCTAAGAAAGGAATCAAGCTAGCATACTGTGACATAAAGAACTTATTCTTGCAGAGCCTTCTAGTTATTTTAGTCTGTTCCCAGAGTTATACTTAGTAGGAAAAGTTAATTTAAGACATTTAAAAAAAGCTTCATAAATATGACCACATTCCTGTCAAGTGCGTGGCTTTCATGACTTTAAATGTTAGCATCTGACAATGTTTCCACAATTTTCACTTATTGAGAGAAGTTCATAGTATTCAAGAAACTTTACTGGAAAATTATGAAATGGTGTTTCATAATAACTGTTCCTTATAGGTTAATCAACAAATATCCATTTTCCTCTAACATGTTTACTTTACCTTTGTTGTAAATTGCTTCTACAATTTTATAGTTGTTTCTTGTTTAGGAAACATCTACACAATGTCCTCTTTTGAAAAAACTTTTAAACCTTAGTCTCAAACTGCAGAGCTGCAATTACAGCAGTGTTAAAAAAGTTCCTTCTATCATGTTTTTCTTATTCTCTTGAAGAATTGAAGAATTTAAAGAATTCAGTGCTTTGTGAAAATCATTAACTACTAATGCAAGTAGTACATACTCATCACTTTACCTACAAAAAAAAAAAAGCAAAATGTGTAATGCTCATGAAAAAAATATTTGGACCAACGCATAATTACTTCTTTTTAAGCAGACTTTCCTTCTGAAAATACTGGAAAAAAAAATATTAATAGTGACTTGTTTCTTTCTTTATCTTGAGTGCAAGTTTTTCTTGCCTTGTGATATAAAGGTAGCTATGGTAACTTAACATTTTAATCACTCCTTTGCAGTGCATTTCTTAAGTAAAGAGTATGTAGAACCTGCACTTGGTGACAGAACTAATTAATTCTGCTTTCTTTTAAATAATATTTCAGGAAAACTGTTCTTATTTTAAAAATAAATAAGTGAAACAAAAATGCCAAATCTGTGAAGGAGACCACAAATCTGCATTTGAAATTTTTTTGCTGGATCCACCTGACTGAAGGAAAGGGGTTTTCTGTGCTTATAAAATCCTCACCTTTCCTGGAGAATGAGGGAAATCCCATGGCTCTAAGGAAGTGGTCATATTTTATTTAATTATACATCAGCAGCAGTACTGCAGGCACTGGCCTTTTGGCAGATGCACTGTCTCAGAGAATGTTAAAAGAACTCTTGAGTTAGCGGCAACTGCTAGCTCTGCAATAAGCTATTCCAGGCTCTTCTCTCGGTGCTCTTGAGTATTTTTTTAGCTCACAATGAAAACAAATGTTGAACTCTTTCCCTAATCTGTAAACAATTTTGATTGCTGTATTTATGTGGGAAACAAGCATCCATCTGTAGTAGTGGTGTTGGTAGTTCTGTTGTAGGGGAAGCTCGTCAAGCCTGGAAATGAACATTTTTTCCTTGGGATTTTGGATTTGTGAATGCTCCAAAACAGCGTAGAGTGAAATGGAGGTTGATAATGAGCTTTGTCATTAAGTGGTTCTTTGGGTCTGTACTTTCCATATGTGCCTCTTTCCAGGTGATAACTTTATTTAGCTGTGCATTTGGATATTATTAGTGAAACTCACTACTATGAATTTTGAACACAATCTGTGGTCCTCTAATTATTTAAGTAACCTTTTCAGCAAACTCCTTGCACAGAGCTATGTCTCACGTGCTTCACATTCTGCAACTGTAGGACACCAGCATCATTGCATCCCTAATAAAGAATGTGATTGTTTGTTTGTTTGTTTTTTAGGGTAAAGTTTAATTTGTCTACCTTCTTTTTCTGTTGGTTTAAATTAGAAGCCAAGAGACGTTGGCACCAACAGCTAGAAAAGGATTTTGAGTTCTGTTCATCTCATGGATGCTGAAGCTGTCACATACTCAAGTAGCTGACAGAAGAGAACAATGCAGTTTCTTTGTGTCAGATTGAGTATTACACTTTTTCAGGACAGTTATAAACGTCTTGTAATAAATCTCCTTGAAAACCATTGTGATCATTTTACCTAGGAATTCTTCAGCCTTGTTCTTTTGGATTCCACAGGAGCTAGTAAACTAAAATTAGCATGGTAAGCTTTTATTTATTTTTGTGAAACCATTGTAAAAACCAGTTATTTCACAGCAGTTAAGAGTTGACAGTCTTAATTTTTTAAAGAATCTGATTCACATCAATTAACTGGGAAAAAAAAAATTCATATCACTAACTATATGAAAAGAGCTTACTATAGGAGTCACAGACCAGCTCACTTAAGTATTTTTGTGGCACATTTTTGCTTAATTCATCTTGGAGTCGTGTGCTTGCCATATCTCTGCTACAAGTAGAAGAAAGAATTTCCAGTTCTGCTTCCTGGGTCTTGTCAGCCTTCTCTGCCTCTCTGCTGGAGAAACTGCTTAAGCAAGAAAAAAGTTTGGAGTAAATCCATTTCTACATTAGCAGAGCTTGCTATAGCATTGGGCTGCAGCTGCCTTTTACTCAGTGCTTTGTACTGCAGCTTTGAAGGGAAGTGTAGGAGATAGAGGGAGGGTTAAAAGAATTGTATGATTTTTGTTTAGAAGATGGCAATGAGTAATCATTTAGGCAGGGGTTATCAGTGGCCTACTGTACATAATAGAAGCCTCACTGAAACATGTGCGGAGTTCAGACAGCCGTTGGCGTTTTATGTATTCTATATAGTGTGATCAACAAATAGTCTGGGTGCACAGCACTCCATATTTCTACGCTCATGTTTTGAAAGGGTCACTCAGTCATTCATAGGAGGGAAGTGGAAGGACGGGTGGCTTCAAAGAGGCACAGCTTGCTGCACTCACAAATGTCAACATAGAGATGTTATTTTAATGCAGGCATTTTGGCGGCTGGGAAAGATGGCTCTGGCAATAAGTGCAGAGAGTTAGAGTAGCAAAGTGCTGGATGAGTGAGTGTGGAGAATTTGGGGAAGCAAAGGCTTTGTACGCCTGGTATGCATGTTTTTGAAGCCAAAAAATGTGCCTGGTCTCACATGTGGGATATGTCAGCATTTGTAGATGTTTCTTGTACATTAAGTGTCAGGAAACAAGCGTAGTTCTTTAACTGCAATTGTACTTGTTCATGGAAACATGAATTTAAACAGGAGAGCAAACACATCAGCATTGGTCTTTGATTTTCTTAATATAGAAAAATATTTGGTCCAAGCCTTTGACAAGATCTATGGACAGGACTGGTCAGGAATTATTGTGAGTGCTGTGCTGAGTGCCAGGCACCATGCTTCTTAAACTCGCAGAGCAGCTGAGCAATTTGACTGTGCTTTTTGCAGACTGGCTGCCTGGGATGTAGCCAAATTAGACAGCCAGTTTCTCAGTCTTGGTATGTAAATAAAGGAGGGTTGTGTCCCTAAGTATCAGCCCCTTAGGCTAGAGGGAAAAAGACTAAGAGGGGTTAATGAATTAATTCCCTAAACCACAGTGCACTAGAAGAGGGGGCGGGGGTGGTGGTGGTGTATAAAGAATAAGTTACTTTTTTAAGGGGAGGGGGCACTCATTACAGTTAATCAAGTGAAGAATAATCTGAGAGTCAAAGGCCCTTAATTATGTTTTCACTTGGTATGGGTTTTGTTTGTCTGACAGATCTCTTTGGCAGCCATGCAAAGAGGCTCTGATATATTTAGGGCCGTTTGTATTCCGTATATGAACTATTATCCACATCTCTAGGCAAAGAGTTCACACACACAAATGAAAATTCACCTGCGCTTCTCTAAGGTGAAGGAGTCAATCCCCAAATGGCTGCAAACTGTATGTATGTATGAGAACTTTGGATTGCAGAACAGAGTGGTAAATGCTGAATGTGCAGAATGGCTTAATTTCCTGTATGCAGGGCTGAGCTGGGTTATTAAGAAGCCCTTTCAAGTTTAAGATTTTCCCCAGGGAAACTCCAGAAACACAGCTGCTTAAAAGGAGAGAGAAAAAGAGAGAGAGGAAAATACTAAGAATAAAAAGGGACTGAAATGTGCAGGTGCTGGCTACATGCTGCATAGAAGCTGGAGGCAATATTTTGTACGGACGTGAGGTGAGGCAAGGTAGCAGCAGCAGGAATGGCAAGAGGGACTGAGCTTTCATCAGTGCTTGCTCTTGCTCCTGATGTGTTGCAAGTGTAGAGAGTTGCTGACGCATGAGAGAATGAAACCTGTGAGTGTTGAATCCACAGCTATAGCTGAGAAAAGGATGAGAAAAGAAAGTATGGATTTGTTCTGACTAGTGATGATTTGGGGAATCTGTATATGTGACTTTGCTGCATCATTGGAAATATCAGTGTGAGTAGAATCCACTAGCTGCTGTCTAGTGCACCTAAAGGCATATTGTTATGGAGGGAGACGGGTGTTTCTGGGGAAAGTAGTAACCAAAGTCAAACAAATACGCATGGTAGTTTGGGATAGACAAGCCCCCTAAAAGGGTAAGTTTTCTGAGAGGCTTTCTAGAACTCTTCCAAAACAATTAATGAAAAAAACCCTAATGTAATGTAGAAACTGTGTAGAAAGCAGCATATGGATCAGGATGTGTGTAATTTCTGAGCTATCTGAAGCAAAACAAATGGATTCAGGAATGCTTTGCAGAATAAACTTTTACTTTCAGTAATATCATATGTGTCCCTAAATAAGTCCCAAAGAGTTGAGAGTAGGGAACAACTGGAGTCATTGCTAATCTTGGAGCCAGAGCGCCATACAGTCCTTCTTTCATAGAGAGGTAGCAGCGACAGTCTGCTCCAGGGCAGCCGGAGCACAAGACAGGACCGTGAGCTTCCTGAGACCTTGAAAAGCTGTGGCCATGTGAGTCGAGCATGCTGGAACTTGAAGGTAGCTGTTAGGTGATGCAGAGATTGCCAAAAGCCTGTTACTTCTCTACAGCAGTTGTTGCTCTTCAGGATTAGAGTCGGTCCTTGTACGTATGCAAGTGCTTCTCCTCTTACACTGTGTGTCTAGAGCTGTTAAATTGGGAAAGGTGAAAGGAAGTTAGATTGTGGCTGAGAGCTCTTATCCAATTAAATATCTTTTTATACATGTTTTGCACTCACAGCTGAGGAAAACGGTACAATTGGAACTTAAAACAAGAACTAGGATCTTCCCTAGCTGCTCTTGACATAGAGGAATAGATTGCCCTTTCCCACCGGGCATCCCAGTGCCAGGGTGTGACACTTACTCTGTGCTTTGTTCCTGTGTTGGCTCTGACATGTCCTCTTCTAATTCCAGCATTTGGTATATTGTCACCATATGTGCTAATGTCTAAAAAGGCAATTACAAATAAAGCGATGCTCAGTTCACACAAAATCTAGAAAGATTGTGAAACACTGACATAGAGTCTATTCCCATGCTTGATGTGCTCTCTTAGTAAACATGGTGTGCTTGTATCACACAAGCAAGAAGGATTCAAGTAAGATGCAAGTAAGAACGATTCTCCTGTGTTTGGATCAGAACCTAAATGCTAGCACACTTAAAATCTCCCTGAATTTTTTTACTAATGTGTGAAGTCTTCCTGCAGTGGGATGCTGTTAGAGGAAGGCTGTAGTATGAAGAATAGTTTCATCTAACTGCATTATGTCTGCATTATGTCAAAGTCTTGGCTGACTTAGTTCCTTGACCAACTTAATTATTTTTATGAGGAATGCCATGTAGTGTCACAAGCAATGAGATGTTTGAATTCTGTCTCCAGAATGGGAGATTAAAATAGTTATTGCTATAGTGTCAGTTCAAAAAAAGACCTAATGTCAGTAAGTACCTGCGAAAACAAAGTATAAATATAACTAAAAATGTACGTATAGTACAGTTTACCAGTTTCACCTTCCACAAGTAACTGATTTTATTTGGAAAGAGTAGGAACATTTTAGGTCAGGCTTTTTAGTATTCTAGAACTGGAAAGTTCCATGTATTTTGAAATGTGTATTTTTTTTTTAATTCCTCTTGTTTTTTCACACAAAGAGTATGGGGAAAGGGATTATAGAATAGAGTCGCTTTTAAATGTCAACAGGAAGAGTCCTGTTAAACCAGTTGTTTATAAACCCACAGAGATTTGCATAATACATTTGTTTTGGGCAGATGCTAGAGGGGGAAAAAAAACAACACGGGAGGGTGGGGGGGATGATTCTTAGAATAAGATACATCTACAGATATGTCCTGGGGTTTAAAATGTGAGTTTGATTTGGAGTTTGTTTTGTTTTGATGGGGGGGTTTGTTGTTTTATGTGTGTGTGGTTTTGATTATATTTTTTTAAACAGGTCTACTTCTAAATTGATGAAAACCTGAGAATGTAGAACTGAGATACAGTATCACAGTGTCTTTGTGCCGATAGTGGGATTAGATAATACTTGTGCTAACTCCCATTCCTACCAGCTCCATGTTTTAATGCTGACAGTGGAGGATGACACCTTCTTTAGTATAAATAACTTTTTCTTAATAATCTATATGCACTATGAAACATATTGTAGGTATCTGTACTTTAACATTCATTTTAGTCAACTTAGGTTGTATGTAGGAGAAATTATTTTCTTTCACCATTAGTATTCAGAATCATATTTGTTCTTATTTAAATCTTCTTGTTGAATTGTTTAGCAGCTTTAAGTAGACTGAAAGGCTAGTGCAGCATTCATCAAATTTCAGATGATATTTAAGCCAAGATTTTGAAAAACATGCAATAAACTTTTTGCCTCAATTTTTGGATACTCAATAAGAAATGCCATGAAAAGATATTTTTTTTAAAAAAATTGGGTTATTCATAATGAAGTATTTTCCTTATTGGGTTAATTAGCTTATAGTTCTTTAACAGAATAATTAGCTGAGCTTCGGTTAAGTGTGGAAATGCCTAGCGCTTCTGGAAATTAAGTAATCTTTCTGAAACTTCCAAACTTCAGGGTAAAGTTTTCTGGAGTAAAAACTTAGATGTCTAATCTGTTTTGAAATAATGCATTTTCAGCCAGCAGTTTCATGTAGCCACTGTGTTGTGATTACAGCCTATATAACCATGAGAAATCATTCCTTCCTCTATTCAGAATTTGTGCCTCATATTTCTGTGTATCATGGAAAAGTTTTTTTGACCTGTAGCAAGAGTCTGATGATGAAAAACTTGCTCACTATGCATTATAACAGCATAGTGCACAAGAAATTGCCTATGTTGGTATTTGAAGATGCAAAACTCTTCTGTGCAAAGGGCAAGTTCTATCATAGTGGGCTGCTCCATTTCTTGTTGCCCTACCTCAAGACAGACATGGAAAATGACACTCAAAAATTGCCAATAGTTGCAAAAGTAGTCATTCTTAACAGTGGAGATGTGTATAAAGAGGAGGTGTTGTAGTGTAAGTAGTTACCTGCCGTATGAGTGACCTTCAGTTTAATACGCGGTTGTCTGTATTGATTTTATCTTACAGCATGTTATTGAACAGAAAAACAAGATGAGCCAAATCCCCCTTATTGTTCTTGAATGCTGCAAGACTTCTTATGTGAATAAGGGGACCAGGAGGTGACTCTATAAAAAGAATATTTAGCTGGATTTTTAGATCATCTGCCAGATTCTAATCTCTGTAGGCATAGAAACAGGGGTTTTTTTTCTTTGACAGCCACGCATCTGAAATTAGAGTTTAACTCCTACAGTTGTCAAAATAGATTTTCTGTGGTGTCAGAGCTTTTTCTAGCATCAAAAGAATATTCAGTTTAAGTTTCATCCCTGTCTTATGAAGACTTAGGTTAGATTTTTAAATAGGCTGATTTCTCATCTTCAGTTAGAAGACTAGGTGCAGCTTTGTATGCCACTAATTATTATAATTTCTCCTAAAGGAAACAGAGTTTAAACAGTTAGTTTAGATGACGTATGCCATGGGAGGTTATGTCTGTACACTTACCCAGTTGTAATACATTTGTTGTCAATCAATGGCTGGTACTCTAGATATCTCTTTACAGATTTTCAACCTAAGGACCACCAAGGCAGCTGAAATCTACTGGGCTAGTATAGAATAGAATGAAGACTGTTGTAACAAGAGGATACACTGCTCAGCCAGGAGAAGTTTCTAGAGTGGTCCAGTGAATTTATAAGCTGAATATGGAAAAGGAAAATTTCAAACCTTCTTCAATAATTTTTGATAGAATCTTTGCCTTTTTTTTCTTTCCCCCCCCCCCCCCCCCCCTTCACTATTCCCAACTTCTTAACAAGATACAGCTTGGAAATATACATGAAGTTGATTTTTAAAAAGATAAAAAATAAATTAAATCAACATAGTTAAGATGATGCTAAACACTTTACTCTCAGCACAAATTTTATCCCATGAAAAGAAAAAGCAGTAGTCTCGTAAATTCCCATTTGGGACTGTGCTATGTGTATGTTGTGTTTGGTAGCCAGATGGATGATATATAGAGAGGAAAGATCATATGAAAATATTACAGGAAATAAACAATTTACTCTGTCTCTGAAATTCAAGTTTTTGACAACAATGGGCTTTTAAAAATATAAGGATAGAGGCATTATGCAACTGCAGGTGTGAAAACAGTTTAGGCAAAGTAGGAAGACCTCTTATTTAATGCATTTAATTAACCACTCTGAAATTATATTCTTCCATTTGTTTTAAATTTCCTGGACATCTGATCTTTCCTGCAGTAGAAATTGGAGTGTTAGGATTTCTTATTTCCTTCACTGTGGGTAATTTATGCATCAAATTAAAATCACCTCCCACATTAGGAGTCCGTTCATTTGAGATCCCACTCTAGGACATCAATTTTCTATTTTAGAGGAAGAAGAGCAGGTAGAGATCTTAGTCATCTTGTCTGTCATCCTGCTTCAAAGCAGGATCAACTCTACTTTTTTCATTGCTGGCAGATGAATATATAACTGCTCTTAAAGATCACTAGTTATGAAGTCTTTGCAGCATCCTCAGGGAAATCTATCCTGAGCTTAAGTGTTCTTACAATTAGAAAGATTTTCTTAATATCTAACCTAAATCTCCTTAGCTGTAAGTTAAGCTCATTAATTCTTGTGGTATCCCAAGTAAAAACGGTGAACAGATTCTTTCCTTCCTTTTAGTACATTAAGACTATTATCAAATCTCCTCTCAGTCTGCTTTTTCTGTAGGCTAAGCATCAACCGTTTATTTAAGCTCTTCTTGTAGGACAAATTTAAGACCTTTGATCATTTTTTTTTGGTCTTGATTTTTTTTTTTAAATTATTTTTGCAAATTCTTCAACTTTTTCTTGAACACCACTGATCAAATATGCAATATTTCAGGTGATATCTATATGAACTGTTATTTCTGGAACATAGCATACTTTTATGCCTCCCAGGAAATTGTTCCCTTTCTTATAAGGGCATGACATTTACTGAGTCATAAACAACTTATGATCTGCTATAACCTTCTGATCAAGTCTTCAGGATCCCTAGTTAGCTGACTATTCACTATATTTTCTTTGTCCCTCAAACTTCTTTGTTCCGTTTAAATTGCCTTCGCCTTTCTAGATTACTTCTCCAATTAGTCATAATTTTCTGGGAAAGTTTTGGGGGGAGTTTGTTTTGTTTGGACTGCTTTTGTGTTCTTGTAGAACTTCCTGCAATCCTGTATCTTCTTCACAGGAAAGTGTGTACTCTATATAATCCTGTTACAGTTACATCAAACAGTATGAGAACTAGTGCAAACAGTGAAGGAACCTGACTTGATGTTCCCTCTCTAATGGTGGATGCCTAACAAGTGTAGAAAATTGTTTTCCGTCCAGTATTAGTACAGCATCAATATTAGATTCATCTAGTTCACAGGGTTTTTTGTTTGGTGGCTGTTGTTGTTTGGTTTGGTTTTCAGTTTAGATTTTTGTTGTTGTTGTTTTTTAATTCAAGCTTGCCCCTAAGAATGTGTCAATAAGCTTGCAAGTATCAGGATGTTTAACATCCATCTTTTTTTTTTTTCTTCTTTCTCTTTTTTTCTGTCTTTCATGTGCCTGTTACCTTGTTATAGAAAGAAATTAAATGTATTTCTGATGACAACTTTTTGCCAAATCTGTTCTGACTGTTTCTCATCATCTAGAAGTTTCCAACTAGTTTGATTATTTGTCTCAATATTTTTTCAGGGGAGTAATTAGACTTCTTTGTAAGTGTATGACCTTTATTTTCTCTTCCTGTTTTTTAAATGCAGGTAGGCATAACATTTTCCCTTTTCTGTTGGCCCAATAGTTCACATTGTCATGAGTTATGAATGATAATTAATTTTTACATTGCCTTAGTCAGAGCTCTAATGAACTAAATCCACCCTAGCTGTTTTGAAAATATTTAACTTATCTAAATAGTCCTATATTGTTCTTTATATTTTAGAGAGATTCTATTTTGCCCTGATTCATTGGTATTAATTGTACTGGCAACCTGCTTGCACTTATGTCACTAGTGCAGACCGAAGCAAAAAAGAGATTAAACTTTTTGGCTTTCCCCATTTTCCTCTTTCCTGCTTTTCCTCTCTGTGCCATAGAGGATCCGTAGCTCTTTCTTTTTTCACTCTCTTTGTGTGTATGTGTCCCTCTTATTACCAACACACTTTTAGAATTATTTCAGTTAACTCTTATGACCCTTGCTAGTGGTGCCTGTGTGCTCTTGGGTTTTTTACTTTGTGTATGCACTTGTGCTATTCTTTTCTACTTGATTTGGTAATTAAAAACATTTTCTTATTTCTGGCCTTTGAAGTCAGTATAAATTTGTGGTTTAGAGGAGTGACATCTTGATGACCATCTGTTTCACCTGCATATATCTGCTTTTAACTGCCCTTTTTAGTAAAGGAATTCCTCATTCTCCTTTATATTTACATTTTTCTCTCTTTAACTGTAAAATTTGTCAGTTGGAGGTCTGCCTGTTGGAGGTCTGGGGATTCTTTAAGCTTATTCAAAACATACTGAAATCTGCTTTAATGACGACTTCGTTTTATTTAGTCATATTTTCTCATTTCAACATGATTGTCAACTATTATCTTGTGGTGACTCTTAAGGGTAAATAGCAGAAGGGTTACTATCACTGTAGTGTAATGATACTAAGGAACTAATTTCCTTTATCACAGCAACTGGAGACCTCTTTGAGCTTCAGGGAAATGTGTGAGATAAGTGACTTCTGAAGAAATGGAAAAGGGTTTGGGAGGGATGAATCCTACAGGTGAGCTTAGGTAATGCCTGTGATATGAAAACTTAAATACTGTGATCTGTTTCTATCAACAAACTAAAAATATATACAAGTTTTATATGATGTTTCTCTTGGGAGATGGTTTCTTTTTTTCCTTCGTAGGAGCTTTTAATGTTTCATTTGGGTGTGTTCTCCCTCTTTGTCTGTGGAACATGAGTCTTCTGAGGACACTACTGAGTTGGCTTTATATCATAGAGGAAAGTCTGTGGAAGAAGTATGAAGGGAAAATTTTAAAATAATATCCACTTCTATGAGAAAGAACAGTGAGTGTGACTGAGAATTATATTACTGATCTACACATGGTTTAAGGTATTACTGCTTTTTTTTTTTAAAGTATTTTTGTGTTGATTACTGCAACCTATGACCCAACATCAGATTGTCTAATAGAAGCTGTTCTGATTTCAGCTGGGATAGAATTAATCACAATTAGAGTTTATTACAGTTACTAAACTGTTTTTTATCTCAACCTACCAGTTTCCCTCATTCCTTTCCCATTCCTTGGGCGGGGGGGCGGGTGAGCAACCAGCTGTGTAGTGTTTGGCTGCCAGCCAAGTTCAAACCACGACAGAAGCTAATATTCTACATTACAGAGAAACTTTTTCTGAAAAGTCTGGGTGCAAAAAGCAGGCCTGGTATTTTCACTTTAAGAACCCTTCATTTCAGGAAGGAGCTCGCTAACAAAAGGTTATACACACTGATTTTTCCATTTATAAGCGCATAATTTAAATTTTCTTGCCTCAGAACAATTCCTTTCCCTTTTCCACTGAAGTTTTTGTAACCATGTTAAATTAGATGGGTAAATGGGTTGGCAAAATTACTACTGAAAGGCCACTGAGAACACACCAATTTTGACCATTACTTGTTTCAGTCTTAGGAGAACACAGCAGATGATGTCTGTGAAAGCTGGAGATTTATGTCATGGGAGTATAGGGTTTTTTTGGTGCTTTATGTGAACTACATATTAAATGTATTTGTCGGATGAAATATAATTCAAAAAGGTCTCTGGTGGAGATTGTCTATTTGTATTCTTCCTTCTTTTATTGCTTGCCTTCATCTGCAAAAGAGTATCTAGTTATTTCAATGATGGAGAATTCTAGAAAGGACTAAGTCAGACATTCTTCTCTGAATCATTTGCATATAGTAAATACAATTAGCAAACTCAGTGAGTTTGCTAGATATGCCAAGTACTTCATAGATTTTATTGATTCACATAGAGAGAAGGGGGAATGGCATGCAATTTTTTCACCTTATCTTCTCTGCACTAAAAAATTGAAAAAAATCTCTTGTTTTAATTCTACAATATCTACCATGTAATGTTTTTCTGTGCACAATGTACTGTCTAATCTTAAGAACAATAAATTTTCTGTTTTGTACTGAAGTGCTATGTGCATCAAAAAACATGGCAAAAATGGATTTTATGCATGTTTTAGATGCCTACTATACTTTCATAGTGAACAAGATTATAGGTTTCTGAAAATGATCACTGAGCATAACTGGAAATGCACCATCTAGAATAGCTTTATAAGCATAAAATATTAAGAAACCATCTGTATCAAATAATAAGTTAATAACACCTTTTGGTAAATGCTCTGATACTTTTGTCTGCTGCTGCCACATCACAGTGCTTTATATAACATGGTTTGAGTATAGATTTTAGTGCTTTGAAAAATACATATAGCATTCACAGTAAGAATTTCTTATACTGGTTTGTGACAAGGATAGATTCATCAAGATGCATTAAGATAAAATTGCAACGTACTCAGCACGCTGCACTAAATCCCTCTATTGACAGTAACTTACTCTAGTTGCAAAGAATAAGCAACTTTGTACATACTGTATGCTAAAATGTGAATGCCAAAAATACTGTGGTGCCATCTCCTTTAGCTTGCATACCCTTAATAAAATAATGAAATTGGCCTCAACTACCAACTTTAAAAGAAAATCAAACCAAAAGTAACTATATTCAAAAATTAATTCTTAAAATGCTGTGTTGGGTTTGTGTGTGACAGGGTTTCAGTAGCGTAGGAGGGGACTACAATGGTGGTCCCTATAAGAAGCTTCTTGAAGACCCCCAGCTCCAAGTCAGACCCACCTCTGGCCAAGCCCAAGCCAATAGCGACGGTGGCTGCACCTCTGTGATAATGTATTTAAGAAGGGGAAACTGAGAGGAGGAGTTGTGAGGGAAATACCTTGGTGTTTGCAGAGGTCAGTTGAAGAATGAGGGTAGTGATGTGCTCTGGGGCAGAGCCCCCCTGCAGCCCGTGGGGAGAGGGCAGGCTGTGCCCTGCGCCCGTGGAGGGCACCCATGGAGCAGATGCCACCTGCAGCCCGTGGAGGACCCCACGCCGGAGCAGGGGCTGTGCCCAGAGAAGGCCGGGACTGTGGGAAGCCCCCGCTGTTGTAGTTCGGCGCTGGGAGGATTGTAACACACAGGAGGGACCCACATTGGAGCAGCTCAGGAAGGGCTGCGGCCTGTGGGGAGGACTCACGTTGGAGCAGTTCACGGAGAACTGTCTCCTGTGAAAGGGACCCCACGCTGGAGCAGGGGAAGAGTGTAAGGAGTTCTGCCCGCCCTGAGGAGGAAGAAGTGTCAGAAACAACAGATGAACTGACCACAACCCCCATCTCCTGTCCCCTGTACCACTGGGAGGGAGGAGGTAGAGATATCAGGAGAAAGGCTGAGCCCGGGAAGAGGGAAGGGTGGGAGGAAGGTGTTTTTTAAGCTGTGGTTGTATTTCTCGCTGTCCTACTCTGATTGGTAAATTAAGTGCTGGTGGTGGTGTTCTAAATAAATTGATGTTCTTTTTATTCCCCAATCAAGTCTGCCTTCTGCCCATGATCATAATTGGTGAGTGAGCCCTCCCTGTCCTTGTCTCAATCCCTGAGCCTTTTGTTTTATTTTCTTCTCCCATCCCTGAGAGGGAAGGAGTGAGTGAGTGGCTTCGTGGTGCTCAGTTGCCCTCTGGACTTAAACCATGACAAATGAGTAGAAACTAACTTGCAACATTTTAGGAAATTGAAGTCACACATATTAATTGTTCTTAAACAGCAACATAAACTACACCTCCAAAGCTTCACAAATTGCCAACCACCATAACAATTCTAACCCATTATTCTAGTGAAGCCAGACAAAGAAGGGAGGTCAGGCTGTGGTAAGGACCAAGAAGAGCAAAGGTCCAGGGAAAAGCAGTTGGTATTGAGGACCTGAAATACACACTATAATTATTTCTGGGGTTTTACTTCAGGCTTGTTTTAGTCTGGTACCATGAGCTTCGTATCCATGAGCAAGTGAACTACACTGAGTGCTGTCACAGATCATGTGTTTTGCTGGAATCTCACCTGGATGAAGTATAGTCCTTGAAGTCTGAAAGTGCTCTTCTGCATGAGCAGAGGATGTACAGGCAGTTGGGAGACTTGCTTCAGAAGTGAACTCCTGATGCAAACTGAAATGCTGATGCTCCCATTGAATGTCGTAAGGAGTCTGAAGAAGTGTTATTTTGCTGGAAGTGTTATCCCATACTTTGAAAATTAGTTTATTTGATCGTTATAATACTTTCCAGTTGAATGAGTCTTTGTTAGGTGTTTCTGCTTTTCTGAAAGAGCTCTTTAATCTGTCTGTCCTCTATAAGGATCAGTTTGCTCTCAGAGAATTCAAGGAGAGTTTTTCTGTATTGTGATGGTACTCTATAGCAATCTCATTACAGAGCCCAGACAGCAGCATAAAAAAAAAAAAAAAAAAGGAAGAATTTACCTACCTTGATATAATTAAAGAACTGGAAGACAACAATCTTTTATGAGCATTTATATTTTTATAGAAGGAAAGTTTTAAAGAAAATAGAATGGAAAATATGGATTGAAATTCTTTTTTGGGAAAAAAAAAAAAAAAAAAAAAAAAAAAGAAGCTAAGTTGCATATCTAGAACATAGCCTGAACAAAACCTTCATTTCTGAAGCTCTGAAAAATTCTCATGATTAGTGTTCATTTTCACTAAAGATGGATTTGAGTCAGTCATAAATTCAAATAATCTTTAACTTGGTATAAACTTACCAGAGATTCAGATAAACTTAGGTGGAAGTCCTGGGGCACTTTGTGTGGATTTGGGAAGCTGTTGCAGGGAAGACATTGTCAAATATGAGAAAGTCCAATGGAGGGCTATCATGGTGGCTGGGGGTGCATCATGCAATGTATGAGGAGAGGCTGAGAGCTGCATTTGTTTAGCCTGGAGAAGAGAAGGGCCAGGGAGGCTGGTACTGTGGTCTACAACTCCCTAATGGGGGTGCAGAGTCCTGATGGAGTTGGACTTGTCTCAGAGGTGTACAGCAATAGGTCAAGAGGCAACAGGTTGGAACATGGGAAATTCCAACTCTATGTAAGGAAGAACTTTCTTTGTAGGAGTGGTAAATTATTGGAATGAGGCCCAGGGAGGATGATCATGCCTGGAGGTGTTCAAGACTTCAGTGGACACAGCCCTTGGCAACCTGCTTTAACTGCACTTGCTTGGCGCGGGGATTTGGACTAGAAACTTCTGGAGATCCCTTCCAACTTTCTATGGTTCTGGGCATCATGATCCAAATACCATTATTTCAGTTTTGTCACATCTCTGCCTTCGTAAGTTAAACTGGCATTGGAAAGACTGACATATCTCAAGACACCTTTGGAATGAAATAGTCAGGAAGTACTCTCAGTCAAAAAGCTGAAGAATTTCAGGTAGATAGGCAGACTTCCAGGTACTTCTAAAACCCAAACAAACCTCACCTCTTAGACTTTTGCAGTCTGTCCATGCGATTCTGAACTTACCTTTTAAATTGACCAGCAGCTTACTGAATGAATTTTAAAGGGCATAACTGACTTCTAAGCCAAGAAATACAAAATGAGCTAGACTGTGCTCATAACCATATTAGTAAATGCATATGTTACATGATGATGAGTCCCAGAAGGAGCAGCATATTGAAAACCAAATTGTCTAACCTTTGTATGTTCACTTCATCCTTTTTTAAATGCTTGACTAATATCTGCACAGCTACTTGGGTAGATGTACTCAGTTTTTATTCTTTTTTAGTAAAATGCTGTAAAATATGGCAATAGCACTACATAATTTCTGCAAGGTTATATACCTTTCTACATAGATTTTTTAATTATTGGAGACACACAGACTTTTCCTCCAAAATTAAATAAACATTTAATTAAATAAAGATTTTTCTCTTCAAAATGGAGTCTACAAATATCTAATCCCAGAGCTACACTGTCTCAACCTTCCTCCTCTTCTATGAGATGTTGCTATGGTTATTACCCTGCTGGGTAGTGAAATGCAGTAATTTGTTTAGCAATTCCTCTCTTCCACAATACTGTACACATATATAGGAGGCTTGCATTTACTAAGTGCATTGGTGTGACAAGTATGCTGTTACAAGTCCTTCTAATATGAGTCATGGTTTGTAAAGCACATATATTTTTGGTTAGTAACTGAAATTCTTATCCAGTAAAAATAAATTTCTCTACTGGCAAAAATAAGTTTATAGAAAGCTGTTCCAAGTACTTCCTTCTTTTTCCCCTCTCTGCAGAAAATTTGATGACCCTTTTCTTTGATAGCAGGGGCAGCAGATATCAAGTATGATATTTTTATGAATTTATAGGACATTATTAGCTAGATGGCAAAATAATCAGAATCTTGAAAGAAGCTCAAGTCGTAATCGAGGTTCAATTAAGAGCAGGATAACGGCACTGAGATCTGTTTAAGAAAAATGGTGAGAGTAAGGATAATCTTGTTGCATCTGTTATGTTTCAGTATGATCTGTCTTCAAATCTGAAAGCATGACTAATATAAGTGGTAAGCAATGATCAGATTTGTAAGGGTTTCTTTGAATAAGGCATGCATCTTCAAAATTGCACAATATTTATAAGCCACTTAGTTTATAGGCTTCTTGAAACAGTTGGGCTGCATTGAGCATAAAATATTTGAAAATGTAGAAGAAAGGTTTGTCATGACAAACAGGATAAAAAGTTTGGGTTTTACTTGATAGATGGTGGGGTTTTAAGGGATTCATCTGCAGAGGAGTTGAATATGATCGTTGTGTTAAGTAAAGAAGGTGCTGCATTGCAGAGGTGGATTTCAAAGCTTAAAAGGGCAAAGAGAAAGGAACTGATATTTAATAAAAAGATGCAAGGAAGTAGGCTGCAGGTTAAACAAGAGTGGGTTTTATTTAGGTAGAAAACTCAGCAGGTTGATGTTTTGGAAGTATAGCAGAAGAAATCAGTAGTGTGCTTTTTTTTTCCCCCCTTTATTCAGAAATTCACAGAAAGAGACCAGGCTCAATGCCACCTTATCAGCACTGTACAGAAGTAGATACCTTTTGCCACCATTTCTCAAGGCAGGGAATGAATTTGCACCTGATAAAAGGGTGTAGGCTAAGTAGGCTTTTTGCTGGAGGGAAGTGGGAGAAGATTCCCACCTTCACCTGGCAGCAAGTTGGAAGATGTTAGACACTGCTTTTGTGAGTCCCTCCAATGCATTAGAGATCTAGCAAGATACCATGCTCTTGTCCAGTCATGCATCTTCAGCTCCAATAAGTTTCTACTGTTGCTGTTCCTTTTTGTGTTACAGAAATTGTGTATTCTCTTGCCCAACCTCTGTCTATAGGACCAGACAGTCCTTTACTTTCAATATGCACATTTAATTTTTTGATAACTTAAAGTTGGAATATACCTACTGAATATCTACTATACCACTTTACCAAGTCATGAAGTGGTTTTTCTGCTGTGGATTCTCCTTAGTTTTGTTCATTCTTGTCATAATGTTTCAAGTGATGGAAATTCCACCTCTTCCTCTGGGAGGGTATTTGTTCTGTAGTCTAATTAATCCCACAGTCATGTTGGTTCTTCATATTGTTCAAACCAAATATTTTTAATTAACACCCAGCCCTTCTTATTTTGCATGCTCAGCAGAACACATTAGAATTGATGGTCTATGGACATTCTTGCTGCGTTTTGTGTATTATAGCAGCTACCTCCTCAGATGATGTCACGCATACTCTAATAGACTTTCTTATTCTATAACCTGTTGCTCCTCACTCTTCACTGACATTTGCAGGATGGAAAAAACTCTGGAGTCCATTTTCTGGAAGGAAAAAGTGAGGAATTGTCAAAAATTAAAAAAACAAGTAAGGCATTAAGCTCTACATGCAGTTTATGAAAGCCTATGGACTGATTCTACCAGGAAGTGGTCAGCCAACTAGGATTTAGAGCCTTAGCTAGTTCCATGTAATTTGGGAAAAAACCCAAGGCAAACACAACCCTGTGACTGAATGAAGTGAAGTCTATGTCGTGTCCTGTCCCCTCGCACCTACACTGGAGCGTATAGTAGTAACAGTACTGTAACAACCCCTGTACAGTGAATGAACTGAGGGTCATGGAGGGGTTTATATAAATTGATCACATTTTGCCTCAGTGCAACATCAGATGAAAGCACGAATAGCATTTCATCCTTTTCCCTCTTTCAGCTGTTTGCATGTTTTAGTGCTATCGTCCAGCTATTTGTGTGTTGCTGGGGTTTCAACAAACTCTTCTGTTCATTTTCATAGGATGAAATAAGTGTTTTATTGCAATTGTCTGGAATTTTCATCATTCAGTCTCGCAGAAAAAGTGCATCTGTCAAATGCACCTGTCTTTCTGTATTGAACTGTCAAAAACTGATGCATAGCTCCCAGAAGTATAGAGAAGTTGTTCTCGGCACCTTGACTTACCTTTCCTTTCTAAATCACCCAGGATTCTCCTAACCTTTTATTTGCCTCACAATCGTATAGTAAATTCACAGCAGATTGACTTCTCACTTCTTATTCAGCCTTCCAGACTGTTTCCTCTGTTGAGGTGTTTCCATATTTCCACTTCATCTGCACTGGCTTAGGCCTGTGGGATTTTTCCCCAGGTTTGTGGATACTTACTCTAATCTGTAGAATATTACAGAATGTGAAGTTTTGTGGCAGTTTGATTAGTATGACATGTTTTGAAATTACATTAGTTTCCATTATTTGATTATTCTGAAAGTCTTTCATTGCCATCTTCTGTGCCTTCCCAATCTTCCCCCTCATTTTTCTTCAACCAAACAGGGTCAGTACAGCTTGAACATGACTATGTGTCCTTAATGGTAAGGAGTTCAGGGAATAGGCTTAAGTGAATGGCAGAGGTCGAATATGACCTCCAACCTTTAAATTTTATGCAAAGGAGGAAAAGTACTAAAGATTCTTTCTTCCAAAATATTAATAGTAATAGTCATATGGAGAAAAAAACTTGACTACAGTCAACAAATTATAATTATGTTGATGTTATATGTTATGTTATATGTTGATGTTGAAATTATAATCATGTTGATTATGATAATCAGTAGTTGTGTTGCTGTTATGTTATATGATGTTATATGTTGATGTTAAAACTATAATCATATTGATGATTAAAATCAACAAATTATAATTACGTTGTTTGTAAGTTGAATCAAGTTCCTCATGGCCTTGCACACTTGAATTTGGAATATCTCCAAGGGTAGAGATTCTCCTTTTCCACTCACTTCAGGCTGGCTCTGTCATCTCTACATCTCCCAGTAGGCAGCTCTAGAAAGCAGTAGATCCCTTTCCTGCTTCCTTCCGCCTGCGCCTTCTGTCTTCTCCAGGTTGAGAAAAACAACTCTCAGTCTCTCCTTGTAGGTCATGTGCAGCAGCTGCTGCCTACGTTGGTAGCTTTCCACCAGACTTAGTCTGGCTTGACAATGTCTTTTTTTGTACCCAAGGCCTCAGATGTGTCCTGTCTCATCGCTTGGATTTATGTATGCCCAGTTTGCTCAAATGTAGCTCAGTCTTCCTCTACTACAGTAGTACTTCAATTCTCCAGGGTCTGCCCCCCAGGAGGCATGAGCAGACCTTGCCATTTAAGATTGAGGCATTAATCCTCATCGAGTCCTTCCTGTATCCCTTACCACTGCATCCTTCACCTCATTGAGCAGTGGGCCCATATTTTCCTTTGACTGCTACTGTACCTATAGAAGCCCTCTTTATTGCCTTTGCAGCCCTTGCCAATGATGTTTCTCCATGCTTTGAGTGTGTTGAGGAGATCTGGCCTCAGAGCAGCAGAAATGGGAGTAATAGCACAATATGATTTGTTCTGTGTGCGTAGTTAGAGTAGCTTCCTAAGGATTGCATGTCTGTCAGCTTGGGCAATGAGCAGCTCCTGCTGACTGGTGCAGAGGAGCTAGTGTATGCATTAATGAAGGGGATCATGTCAGATAATACAGTCATGTAAGACTTGTGATCAAAATCCAGAAAACTCTGCATTGTTTTCCCTAAAATGAACTTCACCCTTAGCAGATTGCTTGGGGGGGTAGGGGAGCGTGCAAGATAAAATACAGGTTTACAGCTGTAAACCCGGGATACTGAGGTAGAGTAACTCCTTCAAACTCTTATTCAGCAATAAAACATTAAAAGCTTGTTTCATCTGTTCTTTTGACAACTGTGTCTTAATGACCCAGAAAAGAGGTATCCAAGCAAAAATATAGTAGGACTTTAAAACCCTAAAGGAATTCAGTCACTAAATTGTCTACAATTATTTGACACCCACACATGCTGACTTAATGTATTACACTGAGAATATGTTGACGACTTCACCGGCAGTTTCACATTAAAATCACTGAGCAAAGCATGGAGATTTTATTTTTCACTCGTTATGTGGGGAAGTAAATTTAATAAATATTTTGTGAATAGAATTACTTTATATTAGCTATATTTACATGGGCATATATAATTTTAAAAGAAACTATTAAACTCAGCAGTAAGAAGTGAGAATATATATATCTAAATATACAGTTATGCTCATTAAATGGGGCTGTGAACTGACTTCATCATCAAAGTAGAGGTACATAAATGGAGAAGAAATGCCAGTACTATGTTTTACAATTTCAGTCTTCTCATTTTTCTTAAGGAGCAAATCTGATTTCCTGCCCCCTTCCCCCCCAGTGAAAAATGAGGATAAAATTCTTTTTTTCAATTTAGAGTTAAAGGTTGAATCCTTTAGTCTCAATTAAAATGATAATGGTTAATGGAAGAATGGTATCTTATGAATTTTTAAAGTTAAATTTTAAACTGAGAGATTTTTCCCCTCATAAAATCTTTTTTTTTGAAATGATAGCTTAAAGATTAAACAAACATTGGTTACAGTGACCTTGTGTCCTTATTAAATCTTACTGTATAAACAGGGAAAGCTTTAGACGAGAATGAAAGTAAAAAAATTGTGGGAGAGAGGCTCCACATAGTATTTCTGACTTCTCAGTGTTGCTACAAACAAAGTCAGGAAACGTGTTTTAGATTTTCACAGATTTTTAGTATAATAGTTCTGGAAACTCAAGTAAAAAGGGATAGGCCTTGAAGAGTGTAGACATTCTGAACATTATGGAGAAGTATCAATTGCTTCAGGGAAATCTTGCTGAAGATCACAGAAACATATTGATATTGATTGAAAGTAAAACTTTTTTTTTTTTTTGCTTTGATTATCTTTATCTTTATGCATTAGAGGAAGTGGAATTCCAGGGTTTTGCCAAAAATCTAAGGTGTAACACATTTCTGCTATTTGATGTTGGGCAAGTTAATATTATGCCTCAGTTTCCCTGTCCATAAACGGGGATAATGATACTTATCTCCTGTAAATTGCTTTGGGAACTTTTGATTATGAAAGTTGAATATGATTATTCATTATGTTTGCTTCCTATGAATATTCTAGTGAATGTGTTTCGCAAGGGGATGATTAATTTTCAACAAATATCGGAGACTTGAGAAAATGAGTTTATATCCTCATAAATATAAATGTTCTGTTTCAGATATTGAGGAAATGTGACATATTTGTATTCCATACAAATGAAGCCAGTATTCTCAAATGAGGAACACTGAGCCCACATGTGTTAATCACATGTTCTTTCATGCCAAGAGCTATCAAGCTTCCCTCATGCCAAGAGGGAATGATTCTGAGTGAGGAAAATATATATATGTTTAAACAAAAGCAAGGAAGAGATGTAGATACATCATTTACTAAGTTATGGTTATTTCCACATGTTGCAGAGGTAAAACATATGGGATGTTTACTCTGACAAGTTTTAAATATAGAAGGAGTCATTCTATGAGTCAGTTTGCATGGTATGATTCAGATCATGACTATCCTGTGCATGTCATAAATGTCTTTCTAGTGTAACTGAAGGGAGAACACTATTTAATAAGTATATATTTCAGAAAGGCCTGGAATGTCAAGAAACTGTAAATCTGTGATTTGCCTTTACAGGTTTTTCCAGTGGTTAGTCACCCTCACTGTGAGGAACGTTTGCCTCTCAGCTAAGTTATTCTGTCTTGGTATTGTCGCGCTCTATTTTCTCGCCGTGAAGCTTCTCAGATGGTAGAGTCACGTAACAGTAGAGACCCTTTTAGATAGGCTAAAGATATCAAATCTTTGTCTACCAATAATAAGACACGTGTTCCTAACCTTGAAATCATATTTGTGATATGTTTGTACTTTCCCTCTAATTTCTCGTCTCTCTTTAAAACTGTGATTACCAGGTGCTGTATAGTCCAATGGACTTGTAACATTGTCTTGTTCTTACTCCTTACGCTTCTTTCTTTGTCAGATATTGAATTAGGGTGTATTTTTGTTTGTAACTAGCATCATGACAGAGTATATGATTACATTTCCACTTATTCCCTACTTCTTTGTCAGAATTGCAGCTTTTTTGGCTTCAATCTGTCATTTCCTGGGTAGGACCTGTATTCCATGTTCCTCAGTCTATAATTCTGATCTGTATTTGTTTCAATGTAATTTTCTTGAAACATAAAGTCTTTCCATATGGCTTTTGTCACTGTGTCATCCACAAATTTTATTAGTAGTATTTGTATTGGCATTCAACTGTGTGATCAAAATGATTCTTATTTTGGTGATTCTTTTCTGCCTGCTTCCCACTCTCTCACAATTAGACTGTGATCTACCAGCATCTTTTACCTAATAATAATTTTTGTGCTTGTGTATGTCTTTAAAAAAAAAAAACCAAACAAAAAACCCCCCAAACTTGATGTAGGTGTGTTCACAATTTAAGAAAAAAAACCAAAAACCAAAACCAAACAACAAGCAACAAAACTCACAAAAACTAAAAACCAAAATCAGTTTCTATTTAAAATAATTAAATCTAATGAATAAACCAGCAAAGTATGCGTATGAGAATGAGCATCAATAATGTTATCTTAATCTTGTTAATGAAAAGCAACATGTAGGCAATATCTCTTTTAATTGTTTGAAAAATGTGCTTGCATAGGATTAAATGAACACAACTGTACTTTACTGTGAGGGCCACGAGTTAAGGAGGAAGTGAGAGCAAAAGAATCCCATCTCCATTTGTGCATAAAGAAAAAAACATAGTTTTTACTACAACTTTAATCTCTGTGTCCAGGAAACAAGGAGCAAAATAGCAGGACTGGTCAGAAATGATCTGCATCAGCAGAGATACTTTTGGGCCTAGCCCTGAATTTAGTTGCTAGTATTACTGAATAACTCATCAGCTATGGAAATTCAGCCCTCCCTAGAAAGACAAATGTAAAGCTGTCTGTAATTCATGTAAGGGACGATTTCCATCTCTAGTGATGAAACATCAGAAGCATCACTGACATATGGGGAACAGGAGCCAAGGAGAAGTTTCAGGTAGTCTGAAACAAACAAGGCAGTAACTGAAGAATGTTCATGCAGGATTTTTCTAGGATAGCCTTAAAAAAGTTATTTTCACTTACAGGAGCTTAATTGAATAATTATTGCCCTGTGGGCAGGCAGGTTATAGGTCAGCAAACACTTGCTATAACCCTCTCTAACAATCTGAAAATTAGTTGGGGCATTTGAAAAAACGAAACAAAACCCCCAGCAAAAGCGAGCCAGCAGGCCAACGAGCTTTATAATTTTGTCAACTTTTATTGTATTTTATTTTTTTCAGAGGTGTGAATAGATATTGAATTGTGCCTGAAATGTGTGATTGTTTTGTCACTCCTGCTACACCAAGGGATTTTTTTTTTGGCAGTTATCGTTAAATAAAAACTGCCAGTGAAAGAGTTGAGCTAGAGGAACATATTTGAAAGATTCCTGCACCAGTCAAACTCGCTTAGCCCCTTAATCCCTTACATTGGCAGTTGAATCCAAGAGACATGTAGTAGTGCACAGAGGAGCTATAAACAAACAAAGCCTGAAGCTCTTGGCACCTTAAAAAAATTGCCTGTTTCTTGTAAATACATTGCAATAAAACAATAGCTACTGAACATTAGTGGAGAAAGAAATCAGCCATGAGAAACTTGAACTAGGTGGCCTTCCAATTGTGGAGAAAAAACACCAAGAAAGAGGTTGAGATAAATCCTGCAAATGCTGTATGAGGTATTTGAGGATTTATTAATAAAAAAGGCACTGGTAGAACACATGCAGGAAACTGGTTGATCATTTGGTAGAATATTTGTCTTAGGCACCGAGACACTCAGTTCCCTGCAATTTAAAAAGTTTTCTTTGATTACACATTATACTACCACTGCCTTACCACCCTTTCTTAGCCCGTAATTGCTTACATTCTGCCACCTTTTTGCTACAGAATATGCAAAAGAATTAAATAAAATTAGATGTCACATTTTTAAAGTGCAGTGATGGCAGCAAGGATTCATTCTCATAATTAAGAATGTTTCACTGTGAATAGTTTGAGTATCCTGTTAAAAATGCAATGCGAAGAATTTTTGTACTGACTTAATGATGCATATGCCTAAAACTGAAAAAGCAGCATTTGAAATTGTTAAGTTTTAGTGGATTGAAACTCCACTACATTAAAAACATTATACTCCTGTAAAATACAGACTGAGGTAGAATTACTATGTAAAATAGATGGCAAATGGACAAATTAAAGTTCTTCAGTTGGCCCCTTTATATATGTAAAAGGTATTTATTGGTGGGAACAACTATATCCCTATATAACCATTTTTTTTTAGTAGATGGGATGGACAGGTGAGGAATTAGGAGAAAATTGTAGAAGTAGGTGAAACAAAATTAAGCTTTTAAAAACTGAATTTGCTTGTTATCTTTTGTACTGTACTTTGCCTTTCTTTTGATTTAGCATCCCATACGTTTCCCTTTCTGCCATCTGTGATTTAGGTCTACTCTCATGATTATTTTAAACCATTTGTTAAATCTGTTAGTACCAGTTGAACACGTTGGAAAACTAGTTCGTGAATTCTGTCTGGTTTGTGAAATCTAATTATGAATGCCTAGGATACATCTTCATCAGACTAAAACTTTCATCATGATGGGAAAACTAGTTCACCTTCTTTTTGGTCTCACTTCTGAAGTAAGACTGGCATGAAATGGAGAGGGTAACATGGATGAACAACTGTGGTTTAGCCAGGTGTTTTCAGTAAGTAGGCAAGGGCTTGCCTGAAGAAGTAGACCAGATGTCACATCAGAGAGGAGGATTCTTCCTCATAATTTTAAGGAGCAGTAGAAGGAAAGTCTCTAGAGGATAAGATGGACATATCTGAGAGCCTTGCAGGACTGTCTTAAACCTCATGTTCCTTCCCTACGCTTAGTAAACTCTCCAGGAAAAACATAAGGTGTTGTGTTTGTGTAACTCAATTTGTATAAAGTTACTCCTTGGAGTAGTTAATAAAACACATGCTGGTATGCCTGCGAGATGAGGATTGCAAAAATCGTACCCCATGAGAGCATGTACTACACTCAATCTTGTTAGCAATGGAATTTAATAAATCCCCCATCTGCAGGCTGCCCCAGGTGACTTTGCATCCCAAGCTGCACCCTATGTAGAGCACACTGCATCCTCCAGCATGGACTCTGCAGGGCAAAGGAGAGGCTTCCCTTGTGCACCTGCCTCCTCCCTGCTTCCTGCAGAAATGTGAGAAGTGGAGGGCACGAAGGCAGAAACTTCTGGACATTAGTCTCCCTGTATAAAGCAGCTCTGCTAAATCAGTGGCCTATCTGAACAGTTTGCAGGTTTACTTAAGTCTGGAAGTAACGTAGACAGCAGCATTGTTTCTAAATCTGTGTAACTCTATGCTGTGTGAACATAGCAGTGAGGTCCCTGACACACTGGGATCTTTTGTGTCGTGGAGTAACTTAGAAGTGCTCAACGTCCAATAATACTATTTGATGTCGTCTCTCATAAAATACAGGATTTAATTTTGTTGTTCTGAGAATGATCTCCGTGGAAGTCAGTACTGCTGGAGAGGTGTTAAGTAGCCACTGCTACTGAAACCCTCCCAGGCAGTTCATGTGCAACAAACACAGGCAACAGAGTACAGATACACCATAATGTGTGATTAATATACCGTAATGCATTAATCATGTGCCTCACTGCTATCATCTCTAGAGAGCAGAGAAATTATTATTTGTTGTCTAACTGTGAACTAAATAGATATTCCCTATTTATTTTGCAATACCCAGAAAGCCCTCAAGTTGGAATGATATTTTAGTTGTATATTTTCCATCCACATCCAAGGTTTTTTCACTGTTTTGCATTCACTATGTCATAATTTTGTCCTAGAATTCACGGGGAATTATTTTCACTTACATGAAGATCTCTTCATGCTGTTCTGTCAGCAAAAAGGAGACTTAAAGTGGGAGTAAATTACACTAATATCCAGTGCTGTTATATTGTCAAAGAGATGTAAAGCAGTATTATTGTAGTTGAATACTACGTCCATCTGCTCATTTCAGTTCTCAACAAAAATAAATTCTCTCCTTAGCTAAAAAGGATACAGCAGGAACTGGTGAGCAAACTACCTTAGATTAATGAAAATGACAGTAGCCCTTTTTGTCACATACCTGATTTAAGCCAGTAGAAGAGAACTTGGTATGATTAGCAGTTTTCGAAGCAGTCATGTTCCCTGGGATGACTGTATTGCTACCTCAGTTTAGGTAAAGTCTTAATGAGTGAAAATTGTGGATGTTTTAGAACAGAGAATGTGTATGAGTGCCTGCATGGGCTGTCTAGCAGTATGAAAAAAAATTATTACTGGTGAGCAATGATGGTTTATTAAAAAGAAGTGCTTGGCTCAGAGAGATAATATCACAGTGCATTTCCAGTTGGATTTCTTAGAAAACAAACCAACCAACCACCCCCCCAAAACCACAACCCAACAAGAAACAAAGTTAATGGGAGGAACCTGTAATGTGTTTAAAGAAACTGTGATTTGGTATTCGAGCATTATATGATAACAGGAGAGCTCTTTAAATCCGCTTGGGATCCTCCTACCTGCTGGGTTTCATTTTAGAATCCAGTGTCGTCACTAAAGGACAAGGAAGCTATTCTTACACTCTTTAATCTGTATATTCCACTGCACTGATTTTTATTGGAACCAGCAGTATCTTTCCTTTCATGAGGGATTACTTCATGAGGCGCCCTTAAAATTTCTGATCTTGATTTTTGGTAGTGCTGACTGGTAACCACTATTTATTTTATGAATATTAGCTTTTAGTATGAATATTTGAATTAAATTCAGTATGAATTATTATGAATAATATATTTTAGCATCAAAAGCAATCACTAATACTGTAGTATTTGAAGTTCTGGATTTCCTCTACCATATGAAAGCTTTCTCTGTGCAAGAAGAGTTACATTATCTGTTTAAAAATATAAATGCATAAATTATGGTTCTAAATATTTCACTATGTCTTTTGTCCACCATATAATTTCACAGGCTCATTGCAAACTGACCATCTTATGGTTTTGACAAATTCAGATTAAATTCTTAGAGCAAGTGTGTGTCACAGCTGTCTGTGGTGCTAGAGATTTCAAAAGCCAGCTTCACAAAGGAGTTTTACAACAGTTGTGTGAACTCATAAGTTAGTGGTTGGTTCTTGTTTTTATGGAAAGAAATAATTTAAGAATATGTTCTGGCTGAGTTAATATTGACCTTTGGAAGGGGATGGAATTAAATGCTCTTGTGATACTTTTAAAAAGTAAAAATGGCAGTGTATGGAAAGTAGATAGTTACGCAAATGAGAAATTTGAGAAGGCTTGTAGAAAGGTTGCAGTAAGTGAAATAAAGAATTTTCCCCATATAAGTAAGTTTGGACCATCAGCAGTTCTGGCCATGTAAAATTGTACATCATCTATCACAGCAAAGTTATAATCATCTGATGAGGACTCCTAGATATTGCCATAATATTAATAGCATCGTGCCACTAAGTTTGATCCTATGTATAACATTTCTTAATAAATTAATTTCATACAAAACATGCCCACAAGAATAAATATAGGTCTCTACCATTCTGTTTCTGTCCTACTGGAAAAAGGATTATTTCTAACTCAAGATACCAATGTGCAGAGGTCAGGGTCTTTACTGCAACTCAAACTGTCTTAAAGTGTAACCTTAAACGCACGCGGAACAGATGCTGCAGAAAAGACTCTCTTCTGGTACACAGGAAGTGACAATCTGGAAGAGAGTTGTATTTACAGTCTCTTTACTACACCTGTATTTTTTGAGCCTAAACCACAAGCAAAATAAGTATATATTGATGGCACTTGGTTTTGGATAGAGAATAGGTTTTGTAGACCATTAATTTTGTTTCAGAAAGAGAACAGTTGTTGAATTTGTGTACAGACCAAGGCATTGCTATGGATCTACAGAATTTTATGGAATTCATTCCAAGACCAGGTAGACTACAAGTGTACACCAAATATGAAGGGTAAGATGCAGAGAGGGTTTCTTTTGAGGTGATAGTGAAGCAGATGTCTGGTGCTTGCTGCTGAAAAGGTAGAACTGCTGCAGTAATTTTGGTGAATGTGGAAAAATAATGCCACTTACACACTTCTGTAATTTTACAGAATCAATAGAAAGGGAAAAGAGTATCAAGGAATATGTTTCTGATTCTAGTACCTTCTTGTACTTTCTTGATCAGGGCAGTGGCAAAAACCAAAAAGGTACCAAAGAAAGAAGGTGAAGGGGGATGGGACTGAGGAGCTCAGCTGGGTGTAGTGTTCAGTACATGCACTGAAGCACATATAGACTGTATCATTTGAGTCTCTGGTCTTTGCTTTTTTCTAACCATGGCCAAATAGTAATACAAGTGAATTCACAGGTCCTAGATGTGCAGCACAGCAGCTGTAATGGTGCACTTGCTCCTTTTGGTCCCTACTTTCTCTTGGTGTCAGTGTGAAATTAAGATCTCAAAACCAGCATATTGAAGGAAGAAAGTGAGATGGAAAGAGCAATGCCTTTCGTTATTTTATTCACTAATAGGGCTTAATTTCCAGCATAGCTATTTTGGTCCATTAATTTCTGGCTTCATGCTCCCCTTGTTTACTAGAAATTATCTCAACACAGCTGTTTGGTTTTATGAGTAGGCATTTTTTGTTTGGACTAATTCAGTCTTTCTGTCTTCAGCTTTTGTTGACTTCAGTAAAATGCTTTTGTGCATCAGCCTGGACTTTTGTTTCCTTGGATAACTAAAGTAGATTTCTCTGTGGAACAGGAGCTATAGAAAACAGTAGTAGTGTTGTCTTTATTTCTCTGTCACATACTTGCTGTTTTAATTTGTTCTTTTTGCCTCTGTTTTCTGAGTGAGCTCTGGGAAACTGAAGCAAAAACAATATAAAAAGAAAAGTCAGTTCAGGAACATATGAACCTTACTTTATATTCAAACAGAAATTTTAGTACTCTGCCTTTCCTTAAGAAAAAATGTGCAGGAAGATTAAATTTACTGTGTGTACTTAAACATACCACCCTTTTTAACTGAAGCAGTTGCGCCGAGAGCTCGGTTGTTTGGTAAGCGAGCATTCACATGCCTGCAAAATGAGAGGAAACACCCTACATCTTAATATCATATGCAGAAATGAAAAAGGGTAGTGAGAGGAGTGATAACTGTGCAGTTTAAAAGTAGCAAGTAGCTAACGCTCTACTAAATTAATGGATTTCTCTTCTTGTCCAGAGATTTATGTTGTTTTTAATAGAAAGACTTGTGATATATTTCCATGATTAGCGATGCTATTATAACATAAAATTCAGTGGTCATGTGAAACAGCATAACGTCATTGTCCACAGATCCCAGATTAGAAATTGTAGGGCAAATACAGAGCTCTACAAATCTATATTTTATCTTGTATAATGTTCACTAAAGCTTTACAGCAGGCTTAATCAGTTGAACATGAATTAATGATGGTTATCAAACAAAAAATAATGAATTCCAAATAAATACTTATTGCATAATTGAAGTCACAAGAATTTTCTATGAATAAAATATATTTGTATTTACAATGCATAAATTCAGTTGTGACACTGTTGGCCATAAACAGCTTTCTGATGGAAGTATTGATGAGCTATGTTAAATTAGTAATAACTTGAATACATTTCTTAATTACGTCACCAACTTTGTGTGCAAGAATGTTGTTTAAAATGAATTTGGTGCCATTTATTTTGTCTGCAATAGAAGAAGAAAATGGTGTTTTGTTTTTATTTTTAAACTGTAATACACACTCAAGAGCCTCAGTTAATAATCGAATATTTCAGATGAGTCTCTTTGTGTGTATATATGCAGGGGATATTACGTAGGTTACTTCTGCTTTGCCAAAGAAAATTCAGATAATTTTTTCATTGATGCAATAATTAGCATAGAAGTGTTGCCAAAAACATAAATATGCTACTCTGGACCTTCTTGAAGAGCAAGACGGAATGTACTAGAGAGTTACATGCATGTTGTAGTATTAACAGAATAATTATTTAGGTTTTAAAAGCAAGCAAAGAAACAGACAAATCTAAAAGTATCATTTGGGGATACTCAGGGGTCATTCTAGAGTCAGCAGAGTCATTCTGTGCAACTGCAACTGAGACTCTCAGTTCTCTGGAAATATTCAGCATTGAGCAAAGGGAAGGCTCAGAAGATCGGCGTCTTTGCTCTGTACAGGTTTCTGTGAGGTCGTGCTATGCTGTTTAGTGATTAGGGAAATAAATTATTTCCAGACCCCGACGTACTTTGTGACTGAGTGTGGAATCTTTGTAAACCACATCTTATTTTTGCACATCAGTTTCCTATTCATAAAATGAGAATAACTCTTACCTATGCAGCTGGAACAGCATGAAATTTATATAATGTTTTTAATCCACTGAGCTGAGCAATCCTCAGTCACTGCAGCGTTAGTTTTTGAAAGACGATTTGAGTGCTTACAGTTGAATTAACATCACACATTTCAAGAAAAAGCATGGATGGGAAATCTGATTTTTAATGTATGTTGAGCATAAACCACATTCTGCTTTGGAAGCAGTGTTATCACTGTTGCTATCCTGATCTGAGAGCCCTAGTTATGGACCATAGTAAAATCCCTCTTGCAAAGAGTTCTGAAAGAGAAACAGATAAATAGAAAAGGAAGAAAGTGCAAGAGCATGATAGGCAGAAGCCTTAACGTGTCAGCAATCTTATTCTGTTTTGTTCTTCTTTTTTCCTCAGCAAATGGGAACTTTAAGGAGATAATTGTAGAACAAATAATGAGCCTTGTAAGAGGGAGCCACCCCTAAGTGAGAAGCATTCAAAGATATTTGCTTAAAAATTTCACTGATATGGGTAAAAGAAGGCTGGAGGAATGTGAGGCAAAGTGCAATGGATGGGCAACGAAAAGTGGCTGAGATCATGTGAGCAAGTGGCAAAGTTAGAAAAGAAGTGCAAAAAACCCTTGTATTTGAGACAGAATAATCTGGTGGGGTAACCAACTTGAAGAATATCGACTAGGTCTTATGTCAGTCTACAACAGTATCAACCTATGGGTGGCAGAGGAGATATACATATGCCTTTGTGAGCCCTGGGGAACTGGTGATGTCCCAAACTTTCTAGCTGAAGTGGATAAATAAGGGGAAAATTAATAGAAAGATTAACTTTCCTTATTGTCCTCTTAGCACTCAGAAAGAATTTCTGAAGTATGAAACCATGTTGGAAAAAATCTTTGAATGAACGAAGGGCAGAATGAAAAACAGTGATGCAGGTACACAATCACAGTTTTCTAATCAGTAATACATCCGCTTGTGGAGTGGTATCTGGTGATCCATCGGGCTTCATGCTCCTCTTAACAAGCTCAGATGAATTGACTGCACTTGCACTAAAATCCAAATGGGTTCACACTGGAAGAAGTGCTTGTGATTTCTGAGAATTGTGACCATCTCTCTTGAAAACTCAAAGCAGCAGAGCACCCTCTGCAGAAATGTTGAAATGCTTCAAGTCACAGTTCTGCCTTTGGTCTATCAGGGAATTTCCAGATCTGGTCTAAGGAAAAATTCCTCTTGAGAAGTGATAAAATTCTTCATTCGGAACATTTAAAATTTACCAGGAAAAATGTGTAAGAAACCTACAATGAAGGGTAGTGTGTTAGCATAGATGGTATCTCCACAGTTTTTCTTCCTTTTTTGTATTTTATAAATGTTTTCTAAAAGCATGAATATAAATAATACACCTTACTTCCTTTATCTTCACTCTATGTTCCACTAGTTAAGAAAAATTCAAAAAGACAAAATCGGGAGTGGTTTGTTTTTTTTTTTTTGCTTGGAATAATAAGAAATTAGAATGAGGTTTACAGTGCTGCTTAAACTCCTGATACACCTAGTCTTGGATTCTGTTTCTGACAGGCCAGCGCTAGATGCCCAAGAGGAAGATTGGAGAGCCTCCCACTCAACAGTTCTAGTAAAATCTGTTCTCCAAATAAATACTTCTATCAATAGTGCCAACTAATGTGCAGAAACAGCTTAATTTTTGTCATAAGATTTGCAACATTTAGGTCATACTTAGACTGAGGACAAAGAAACAATAAGATTTTCACTTTATTGCCCCTATTTCATCAGTAGCAGGAATAGGTCAGAACAATTACAGTACGTCTCATAAAACTGTCTGCCTCCCTACTCTGCAACTTGATTATTACATATAAATTTTCAACTGAAACTGTAAAATCTGCAATATTTCTACTATGACATGAAGCTACAACAATGTGAAACCTCTCCGTTCACTTATGCTATGTCTGTCCACAAAAGAATCGAGATTTTACATTGTTTTGCTCTTTACGGTCTGTAAGAAAATAACACAGACTTTACCCTTCACAAATCAATTTACTGTAGCATGTTATTTTAAAGTTACATATTTTGGTCTTATACCCAAATGAAAGAATCATTAAAACAAAACCCAGTAACATCTGCGGGTTAAATTTTGAGGAGAAAAATGACACCACACAGACTATTTTTTAGAAGACCTTAGCAAGAACACCACTCTTTTAGGACCTGAAAAGAGCAAACTTTTACATCCTTGTGGCAGTGCCGGTTGTGTTTTGTTTTTTAAATGTTGTCAAAAATTATAAAGCATAAAAGCTTTCAAGCACTGAAGATTAATCCTCCCTCCCAGAAAGATATAGATTGTAGTCAAATTCTATAAACCTCGTTTTGCTTCGAGCTACATATTTTTAAGTATAATTCTGAAGCAATATCAAAGCAGATGGTGCAACAGCAGCATTGAAAAAGCATTTGGTGTATTGTAAGTGTCAGGTTAGAATTCACAACCTGATGAATTGCCCACAAGTTCAGTGCTAAAATGGTGCCGTTTCTGTTTTAAAATAACTAAGTTAGAAACTATTTTCAGAACTAGAATTAAAGTAAAAAGAAAATAAATAACCCATATGTCCCTTGTTGTTTTTAAATATTTAAGCGTCAACTGGAATTGTGAAAGCGACCGTTATGCGTATTGTATTGCTATAAAGCTTTCCATTTGTTCAGAATTTTCATGCTGCATCAACTGTGTTTTCAAAGACCTTTGCAGCTGGTATTGTCAGCATATACAGTAGATTGGAGTTTTACATAATACTTCAGGAACAAACACATTCAGCTTTGAAAGAAACTTTGTTTTAAAGGTAGCAAATTCCCAACAATATCACTGTCTGGAATTGGAGAAATCTTCCTCAGGTGATGGATAAAAATTGACCTTTCTAACTATGAGTAATGTCAAGTGTTGAAGCTGTTAAAGTTCAGTTTCCTCACAACTGTAAGGCTACATGGTGCTATTTTATATTTCTATCCAGGAAAAAAAAAAAAAAAAAGAGGATTTCTTTCATACTATAGATAAGAGGAGCCAGCTCCCATGTAGTTGGCAATTCCCACAAAGAAATTTGAGGTTTTATAACCCTATTTCAGTACCAGAGGATTCACGGACCTTCATTTAGAAGCTAGGAAGACAGGGCTGTAAGAAACTCTGGAATAACAAGTTTCCAGAGAATAAGAAACTGCTTATTCCAGAGTTTCTCTGCTATCCTTGTTACAGAGAGAATCCCCCACTGGCAGATTGGTGGCAAAAGACCTGTGCGAATTTGCCATCTGACAGCCTCTGACAGCATCGGTTACCTTGTCAATGATAATGCAGCTAGGAAGCGTCTTTGGGAGGAGAGCCAAACATTGATTTGTTTCTGGAGCTATGCTGGTTCATTGGCAGCCCTGTGGGCTTTGGGAAACTTGGAAACGCAAAGCATAGCTTGCTTCTAAATGTGCTGCCATGCTGGAACAGATGCTTTTGTAATGGCAACCAATACGCTGTGACACTTGTGTGTTCAACACTAGTGTCGTGGGTCTCTGTGGGGTGGTAGTAATGAGAGCACGTGGATCCTTAGGCTGGCTCTGCTGAATTACTTTGATATTTCAGTTGTGCCTTTGCTTCTCCCTGTATTAATAGCTCTTGAGGGGGCTTAGCTGTAGGTTTTGTCTTTTATCATTCAGATTCCGACTTGGAGATATGCTTTAAGAGGGGAAGACATCTACCTCTGTTGCGTTGGACACAGTTATCAGCAGGCTGGGGCGTTGCTTACACAAAGCCACATTCAGCAATAAAACTTCCAATCACTACTGTGAGTTTGGTGCATCTTCAGTGTAAAGTGGAAAGACAGTGGCACTGCAAGTCATCAGGTATATCACAGAGACAGGTGATGAAACTAGCTCGTTCTGCGGAGAATATGAGAATCTTCCTCCTGTAAGGTTTTGTATTGTTTCCAATATGTTGACCCATGGAGAAGTCAGCTGCTTCTCAAGAGATTATAAAAATGAGATGCCTAGCTACAAGCGTTCCACAGTATGACAGGTTTATGGCTATAAACATACTACATGGGGCACATTGTTTGAAAGAGATCTGAAATGCTATTCTGAAAAAAATCAAATTCTGAAGTGAGGAAAAGACAAGGGGGGGGGGGGCTCTTTGTACATGAGTGAGTTTTTTCATCTACTATGAAGCACAGCTGATGTTTAATCAAAACTTCGGTGAATTTAATATACACTGTAGGTATTTTAGTACCTATAACCTTATTTCTTGCTTGGTTTCTTGAAAGGAAAATAACCTCTCCTAGGATTTGTTTTTAATGAAATGTAGGTAATGTGTTTTCTGAGCTTACGAAGGTGATGCCATGAGGCTGCTCTGGGAGGGAGTGTGGGGAGTCCTTTCACATCTGTCCTTTAAAGGTGCTGGCCCTGCGTATTCACCCTGCAAGCAGGTGCCTCTCTCTAGGTCAGGGTTGCTGGCAGGCTCTGCTGTGCTCCGGGGAGGGGAGAGGAGCACTCGGTTGTGACAGTGGCATGTAGTAGAGCGTGTGTTACCTCTGAAACTGCTAACTGGGGGGTAGGAAAACCTTGCTATTTCTCCTCTTTCCCCTGGGATGAGTCAGTGCTCTTCTAATTAATTAGATGTAGCCTTAACACAAAACTTGAAAATTATCTGCATCTTTATTTATCTTCTTCAGAGCTTAGTATTTAAATTACCAGTAGTGCTAAGCAAAGACTTAATGAAGGAGATGTTTGTAAATGCTTTACATATTTGCATCTAAAGCATGGCAGATTTCTGTAGTTCAAACTGGCACCTAGGTATGGAGGGTTTGGCTGACTTCAGCTGTGAATGGGTTGAGCAAGATACCCAGACCCAGTATCATGGGAACTGCAGTCCAAATCCCTTTTTGAGCCTCAGGAATTAAAGCAGAAATGTGTACTGCTAGCTAATAGGCAACCATGAGCTAATAAGAGGTTTGCATATTTGTGCAGGAAAGACAACTTTCTTTTTTGCAGTAAGACTTGACCTGGGACTACCGAGGAAAGTTATTGTTAAGGTCTTTCTGTCATGGGATAAATGATCAAGTAATATGATGTAGGATTTGTTTACTTTTAGCTTATTTAGCTGTAATTTTTATGGAATCCTGATGTTCTAACCTTTCCTGGCCTTCTGAGGTTAATGCTGAAAAAATCTCAATTTACAAAAAGCCTGAAAATTTCCAAGTGAATGAAGTGATTCTTCAATTGATATGTAAAGGAATAATGGTTTGGGGGGTTGGGGGGTGGGGGTGGTAGTGGTGTCGTCTATAGTTCCCCCCCCCCCCCCCCCCACTACTTTAGATTTGTTTGTGCTGATGGAAAAGTTGCTGGCTGATGGCTGATGGGCAGGTTGATGTAGAATGTGTGGGCAGAACTGACACCGTACTGTAGAAAATGTGGCTGGTGTTAATTATCACAAGCAGCATGACCAGAATCAAAGGGGAGAGCGAACAAACCAAATATCCTTGATACTGTTCTGCTACTTTAAGGTCCTGGGATGGGACATAGCTCATTCATGTCTTGAAGCTGCTTTCTTGTGAGAGGGGTGATTTTTAATTTTTTTTTTTTTCAGCTGTTAAAAAGAAAAAAAAAGAAGTGAGGATTATGCACCTACCATTCCCAGTTGTGACATGCTGTATTATTTCTTCAGAAGCCTTACTTTTTCAGATTATTGTAATAGGCGATATCTAAACACAGGTTGATTCTGTCATCCAAAATAAAGGAGAAACAATGCTTCCTAATACACCGGCCCTACCACAAAATGAAAATATTGAGAAGGCTTCGCTTAACTTCTCTAAGCCAAATGTCTCAAACTGCTTACGTGCTCGGGGTTAGTTGCCTTGGAAACAAGTGACTGTGCACATGCAGCACAAAGAGAGTCCACAGTTTGTGGACATGGCCCTTGGGGGCCCCATTACAGAATTTCTTATGTTTAGAAATACTTTGTAACAAGGCCCCTGGTGTCACTTATTAGCAGTAAAGTGTACAGCAGCCTTCATCAGCATCAACTACCAATTTGTTTCTTATGGAAATGAATCCACGATGATGGTATATAAGATTTTTTTTTTGAGATTTTATGCTGGAACAGAATTCTCACTTTCTCTTTTTATGCTGCCACTTGACACACACTTCTCTAATTTGCGTGCTTTTCTACTCGTTATATTGATTTCAGCCTTCTCGGTGAAATGAAGTAACAACTTGCAAGGGGAAGGCGGGCACAGACAGAGGAAATAAACTTGTATAGAGGCATTTTGTCTGCACCATGATCTGCCTTAAATTACAGCATTGGAGTGAAGCAAAGCAATTTTAATCTTCACTCTTTGACTAATCTGCTTTCTTTTTTGGAAAACTTTCGTGCCTTCATCTTTACTAAATATTGTTTTGATTTCCTTTAAAATACAAGCTAAAATATTAACTTTTAAGGGAATACCATATAAATGGATGTATGCCTATTTGGTTTCTTTTCTATTACCACATAGGAAATACAAAGATGAATAAGATATTTAAAAGGTTATAATCTAGCCACATATCTGATGTAAAAATGATTTCAGTTACAAGGGAAGTTCTGGACAAAAAGCTCAGCTTTAGGGCTGTGGAAGACTCTGTTTTGGTTTTGTGGGATTTTTGTGTTTGGGGGGCATGGTGGGTTGCTTTATTCTGTTGTAATTATTGCTTCATTATCCTGCAAATATTGCAATGATACCTGTAAATTGTGGTGAAATAATTGCTGAAAACTGAATTAGCAAATAAAAGGAAATAATGGAAAAGGAAATCAACACAAGTACTATGATGGTTCCCTCTCCCAAAGGGAAAGAAAAAGCAGCAATTGAGGACAACTTATTGGAATCACTCAAAGTTGGTGAAGAGAATTATCTCAGTGGGAAGGGGGACCTCAGATAAATCTACTCTGATTTCGTGTAGTCTTGTCAGGAGCTGGAGCATGCTGTGAACTGGAAATTCAGGCTTGTCGTGACTCACCTCTCAGGCTCCAGCTGGAAGCCCAGGAGCTGCCATTGTTCAAGATCAGTTATATCTTCTTCCCCAGAAACCAGAGTGAGAGAACAGGGGCATGGCTGGTGAAGGCAGTCCTCTCCCCAGGGCTGTAGCATCCGATTATGGAGACAGAGTCATCCTGGGTGCTGCTGTAGTAGCTACCACTGGGGCTATACCCCTCTAAGGGGTGGGGGGCTCATCAAGCAGCAGCATGGTACTGATGAACCAGCTAACACCTCTGTTGTCTTGTGTCATGGACTGAAGACCACAATGAACAGAGGTCGTGGGTTTTCCGGGGCATTTTTCTCCCCATGCCCTCCATAGTGGAAATGCAGAAATCTCTCTTCAGGTCTGACATCCTGCTATGCTTGTGAAAGAAGGACAAGAGAGGGAAAGAGAGAAGGGCATTTCACTACTCGTGTTGAGTAGGTTGGTTTCTTTCACTGACAGTTGTGAGATATTTGAAGGGAAGGGCTAAAGACTACTGGAGGAACCAGACAAATATGTGAATTTAATTTTAAAACCAAAGATCTTCTGCTATTATCTTTTAATTAAAAATCCCAGAAAATACAAGCATGAAAAGCTGAAAGAAATGAGAAGCATATACTCAATAGATGGCCTTTTCAAGCAATCACAGTTCTGGGGTCTTTAAGAGCCTCTTTGCTTCAGGGTTGAATTCCTATAATCTAAGTTGTGCATACACTACTATATACCAAGATCAGTATCTTTTGAGTAAACTGCTTTTTTGTCATTAAGACTTGACATTTCTGTTCATTGTGGCTGCCTCACTGCAATAAAGTTTCCCTGGAGGATATACAAACTCTATTTTCAGACATGAATACCAGGAAGGGGCTGCATATGAAATAGGGAGAAGAAATTATTCTTGTTCACAGAAGATGACTGGAGAGGAACACCAGTTACTGACATATGTTACACATCTTCAGAGAAGAGAGGATATAGAAATCAGAGAAACGAGATGGACTGTTAGGTTTTTGGTCTCGTGTAATCCCTCACTGATGTGGGTTGATTTTCCTATGGGAAATTCTCTTAGGTTTTGTAAAGTCAAATTTTAAATGTCTCTAGTGATAGGGTATTTGACACTTTCGTTGTGAGATTGTACTAGAGCCGGTATATTTCTCCAGTAGGTAGTCTCCTAATATTCTATTAAAAAAAAAAAAAAAAAAAGTTTCTCTAATACTAATGAAATACTGCCACTACAGAAACTGAGCCTATAAAGATCCTGCAAGATAAATGATGTCCAGAGACAGAAAAAAAGATTAAATTCAAAATGGCAAACAATGGAAGAAGAGAGCCCTTTAAAGAGAACAAATCTCCATTGCTTGAACTTCATTGTGTAAAAGGTCTCAATTTCTGAAACCTGTTTTTCTTTGACCATCATCTCTTAATTACAGTGAAGACATCCCTTGAATACCCGACATAATTGATAATTGGATCTCATTCATTGTTGCTCATAATAGTCTCTTTAAAATTATTATTTTTAATATATATGTGTGTGCATGTTTTTAATGTTAAAAACCCCTGTGAACTGCAAGCTATAAACTATACTTCCACTTGAATGAGAATATGCATAATTATCACCCAAAATTCCCACACCAAAAAAACCCCCAAGATCAGTAAAGAACACCAACAAAACCCCTTCAAATTGCCTTTCTGGAAAAGAAGAGTTAGGTAAGTTATCAGTGTGATTTCACACTGCCCTCTAACCTTTCCTCATTTATTCTAATTCCCTCTAAGTTGTAGTTAAACTTTTATCTATACCCTATGGTTGTCAGGGATGTTGAAGCTATATTTGGTTTCCCGTGGCCATATCCTTTATCCTGGCTACTGGGGACAGAAAGTGGGTATTTGCTTCTCTGCCCAGCAGAGATTACTTTTGCATGAGAGGAAGTGAAATAATCAAGTTTCCTCTTTTTTTATGCTTGGATCTTCCACACAGTATCACAGGGCATTCTCTTTCTAAGTTATTTAGACCGAAGCAAGCTGTTGCTATTTTAGTAAAAAAAAAAAAAAAAAAAAAAAAGAATTTTCCTTCTTACTTTTCATTTTGGAACTCTTGAAAGTTCAGAGGTCTGATGAATTTTTTCATATAATAATTTCAAAATAATGATAATAATTTGGTTTAATTTTGTATTGATTTTTGCTAAACTAAGGAATAGCTGAAGAGATTACAATCTCCAAGTTATCAGAAATGCATTTTCAGTTAATCTTCATTACCTCAGAGCCATTCTTGCAATGGCAAAGTAAGAAAAATATGCTCTGAGGAAGGTAGAGCTCAGAAGTGGCAATAACTGCTCATGCTGTGCGTAATGTTCTTCCAATTAACAACCCTTATAAGTATGTTTTCACCTAATATAGAATATCATATTAATTGAGAGAGGATTGTCCTGTGACCCTCTCAGATAAAGTAAAACTTTGTTATGCATTCTTCTGCATTAACAGTTTCTCTCAGTGCTGACTGAAGCCTGCTCATCTAAAAACTTCAAAAAAAGGTGTAAGGGGGAGCATTGTGGACTCAAGTGTCAAAGTGGAAATCCTGACATTTTTCACTGAGTGCTATCTGTCTGAACGTTTGCTTTTGTACACACAGAAATGCCTTCACAGGGCTGAGCATCCTGGAGACTGAGGCAGCCAGATCTGAAGGGAGCAGATGTTTCTCCAGCTGAGCCTCCCAAAGGACTCCTCCTGGGTGGCATCATGTGTCCACTCTCCCTATCCCTTACTACTTAAAACCAAATCAAAATGGATGTTATTTTCTTTAAAAACATGATAGGAAATGTGTTCAGTGGCTCCTCCTTTTTATGTTGTAGCATTAGAATAAATGTACATTAAGTGTAGGACGTTTGAAAATTTGCATTTCTGAAAACTGAAGCTTTTGTAATAAGCAGTCTTCCTATCCAAAGCTCTGCCATTGCATGCTGAGAATCAAAGTTTATGTCGTGTCCTTATCAAGTGAATGGTAGTGTCCAGCAGAATTAGAGCAAGCATACCTCACCCCGTCAAACCTTCCTGGCTTCTAAAAGTGCGGTGAGACAAAAGGACTTAGATGTGTCTGACAACAAACTTCTCTTCCTGAAAATACATTTATGTTAGTAGAGATGAAAACAAACACACACACACACTTTTTGCACATGCTTCAGATATCTGCGGTAGAACTTAGAAGGCTCAGAAGGGTTGTCTGAAGCCAGAGCAGTACAATTTAGTGTGACCTGCCAGCTTGGTAATCAAACGCTGACTATTCCCATTCTCCATCTGCTTCCATTCAGATTCTGCATGGAGCCAAATCTGACTGTTGCCTGTATTGAGATGCAGTGATCTCTCTCTTTGGAAATAATTCCTCCTTCTTTTCAAAGATGCTAAGTGAACAAGTCAACACTGTCTGATTCAGGCATATGAAGGGCTCCAGTTGTAAAAGGAAGGATAGACGCTTCAGTTGTAACCCACTTGCTCAATTAACAGCCTCCTTGGAGGCTGTGCTTCAAAATAAGCACACCCATCGGTGCAGTTCCTCTAGACAGTTGCCACAAAGAGTCTTGATCCAGCTTTGTTACTTGGGGGGGACAATGTGCTGTCAACACTGTCTTTGGTTATCTGATTCTTCCACTCATTGTCTCCTGAAGGAGCCTCACCTGTCTCTCCTACGACTGATGTGTGGCGTTTCCAATGCCAGTAACATTGGGAATCCTTGCACAGACAAGTCACTAGCTTCATTCAGTGTAGCTCAGAATAGGTCTAAATCAAAGCGCTGTCTGAATTGCCAGTGAGAGCCTGACTTTGCTGCTACCATCTGTGAGGCTGAGTCAGTGTTAGCAATGTAGGGAATGATGAAGAAAAGTCCCCTAGTGACTTAGTTCTCTCGGGATATCTGTTGCCCCAGGCAGAGCAGCTGCTTGCGCCATGTGCTCCCCTCCTGCATCTTGTTCACTCCTGATGGTTAGTGACGGCTGGAAGACTCTTGACCAGGTCTTTTGCAGGTGCCACATTCAAGCCTCTTTCAGGGATAGACCATTAAGTCTTTTGTGTCCCTTGAATTTGCGTTTCTGATGCAGCCCTGCCTGGCGCTCACATATGAAACAGCACTTCCCAATTGGCTTGTGTTTGGGTGACATTGAACGGCTCACTTTAGCTGTCAGTCTTTTAATTAAAAATATGAAAGAGGGGATCATTAAATAATTCTGGGATCCCTGTGCATGTTAAAACCCTAAGATTTAATATAAGAAAATACATGGGGATAGGGTCTGATTGAAGCAAGACCTTAGTAAAGGTGCAGACTACTGAAAAAGAACAGATTAGGGTTACAAAATAAAAATGGTAAGGTATATTTTTAAAACATATAAGATTATTGGCATAGTTTTTTATTTGGATTCTTTAACCTTTGAAAGTAAAACAGTGAAATATTCTAACATAAACTGCTATTTAAAAAAAAAAAAATATTTTTCAGAGCCCTGTAAAAATAGCACACTCCTTTTCAGAAAGGATTTGGTATAATCACAGAATGTTTTCAGTTACAATTAAAGTACATGTTGTACTTGCTGCCAATTAGTTTAATTGATATGAAAGTTTGAGTACATCTTATAAGGACAGGATTTCCCTACCTCAGCTGAGCCTTCTTCAGACACCGGCAGGAAGAGTGTGTGTGGAAGAGAGAAGGATGAAGCTCAGTACAACAGAAAGCCTCTGTCTCTAATGGCACCTGGACCAGGACAGAACTTGATCTTGGGGTAGAAGTTGATACCAGGGAGCTAGAAAACAGCTTGAATTTCTTTTAGACTTTTTTTTTTTTAATCTAATCTGCTAATTGACCTCACCTGTTCCCCTAATAAGAACAAGCTTTGCCTCAAAATTTTGTCTTAAGTGTTTAAACTTAGTACAATTTAAATTGAATGCAGTGTGGGCCTTGATTCAGGGCAGTTTCTGTTTTTCCTAATGTCACTGTGTCACAGAAAGGAGAGCAAGGTGACAAATTTAACCTGTTATGTAATAGCTGCTGCTTTGAACTTCTTTCTTTTTTTTTGCAAATATAGGAGTAGCTGAGATGTGATTCACTCCTGTATGATTGTAAACACAGCTTGCTTGTCTTCTAGACAGTTGAAGCTCTCAGTTTAGCTTTTCTTGATATAAAGGAAGGGTTAATTTGGGGAAAACTTGTTTCCCCTCAAGCTTCTCTCAGTAGTGAGCTGCATTCAGAGGTATATGTGCACACCACTGGCTAAGCCCCTGCTGTGTTGTGCTCTCAAGTACAGATCCAAGTTTAGGAGTCGCGCTGCCAACACTGACAGGCTGCAGCCAGGTGCCAGCTCTGCAGCTTGTATCCTCCCTGCGCAGGGCTCCGTGGGGCTGCGTTGGCATCCGTGCTGGAAAGAACCTCTGAGCTTCGACTTCTGGCGAGGGTGAAGATTTCTGCAGCAGCTGCCAAGCAAAGCAGAGCAAGAGGAGAGAAGTTAGGAAATCATGACCAGCAAACAGATGGGGGAGGAGAATGGGGAATTTCACGCTCTGACGGCTCATTTGGCCGTCTTTGGTTTGGGCTAGTCTTTGGTACCATGTCTGTATTTCCCCACTCCTGGCTTGAAGCGCACGTATTTATAATGCACTCCCATTTAAAAAAAAAAAAAGGAGACAGAAGAAAGAAAGGAGGAGAAAATGAATCACTTCAAAGAAATTCAAACATTTGAAATTGTAAAATGCTAACAGTGACCAAGTGTTGCTTCCTTGCAGTATCAGATGATTCCTTTACGCAGTGACATTTTAGATTCTCTGTTTTTATTTTTATTTGACTCAGTTCTGCTTGAAACTGTAACCCTTTAGGAATTCTCTCTAGTAAACTCCCATTCAAACCACTGGGGATTTCAACAATCTGTTGGCACAGTCTTTCACCGCGTTTCGAGTTATTTATAGATTAGATCTTGCACCACTGAAATATTTCTGCCATATTGCTCGAGATAAAGCCAGTAAATTCAATATGCCATTGTGTATCCCCTGACTTGCCTCCAAGGCCTTGCTTTTCACAGAGTAAAAAAATACTTTATAGAAGAGTGGGAGCTGTCTGACTGCGAAATGGGCTTGAATAATAACACCAGACTCTCAGCTGAAATTTTATACTCTAGATGTTTCATCAAGTGCTCATTAAAGATCTATCTACTGTAGGAATAGATAACAAATCTTCCTCTTGATGTTACCCTTAGGATCTGGACAAAAATAATTTTATATTGGAATGTGAGAATGGCAAACTTGACCCATCAGCAGTAGTTTCACTTCTATTTGATTCTAACCTGAGAAACACATATCTTTTGATGTTATAATAACACTAACATAAGAGCACTCATTATCCTTAGAAGACCTCATAGTGAAGCATGGAAAGGGCTGTGTCACATTCCATTCTCCTTGGACAAATTGTCTTTTGGATCAGATATCAAAAGGGCATCTCTTCACCTCAAAGTACTAAAGGGTATCAGGGCACATCTTGAAACCGAAGAAATCATGCAGCTCTTTTTAAGACTCTCTTTATTTCAGTTTGTGTCTTTCTCCTGTAAACTGAATTTTGTGGAAGGAGAGAAGCATTTTGAATAAGAAATAGATTTAATGACTGTGATTATGAATAGATTTTCTCTTCTACAACCCCATTTTAGGAATGACAGCTGTGGATCAGGCTGCATACTTTGATGTAGTTCTTTACTACATTCTTTATATGGCTCGGTTTTCTTTACAAATAACAGTTTTCCTGTGCTGTGCAATGACTGTGTCTGATGCCACAGTGGAAGCTCTGCCATGCTATCACTGAATTTATTTCCCTCTTCCTAGTGTTACATGACCCCTCATTTGCCCGTGTTCAAAACGTGCTTGGTAATGGCTACGGTAATTCTGTTCGTACTGCAATCTCATTGTATTTCAATCACATTTTATTTTAACCCAAGTTTGACTTGTTGCTGTGAGACTGCAGACTGTTTAATATAATAAATCATCAATTTTATGTTTGCACAAATACTTGATTTTTAATATTTTCATAGCCTAGTTTAACTGCAGTCTCAGCAAATAAAACTTTCAGATCTACAAAATCATGTACCATAACCGTCATGTGTTGTTTCTAAATGATTTGTCGTTTTTTCCATTCCCCATTTAAATGAGAAGTCACCATGAATAGTTTTTAGCCCTCTCATTACTTAATTGCAATATCTGTTAATTTAGATTGTGTTAGTGCTTTAATGATACAAGAGTCAGTAAATGGCTTTGTTCATTAGCCATAAAAATGCTCTTTGTTTGAGTTTTGGGGATTTTTTTTTTTTTTTTAGATCTACTTAATGTCAGTTCTGTTAGATGTAGAATACTGTAAGGATGAATGAGGTAAAGTTATTTTCATTCATAGCAAACTAAGATATCTCTAAAGCGATCATAGTGGAATCGTTAATTTGCTGTGATTAAATGTCTCTCAGTTAAAGCTGCTTTTACGTTTCTTCAGCATTCCATGATTAACTATTACAAAGGTGAAGTTAGTTTCAAGCCTCTTTGGAAGTTCATGTTTTGTTTACTGGACGAAACTTCCTGTCAAGTTTGTGTTTGTATTCCCATGGTTGACACATCATTTTTGGGTAAAAAGGCAGACACTGGATAAAGAAGGTGGCCAGATAACTTGTTAACAAGTGACCTGTCCTGTGTTGCATCTGGTATTACTTTACAGTGTGGCATTTTTTCTGTGCAGATGAAGTTCAGCTGGGGCAAAACAGATCTTAAAAGCATATGACTAGCAGAAGCCAAGAAAGCCAGGAGATGTGTGAGTATGTGGATTTCTTACTTTAATTTGGGACAGCTGTGGTTTGCACATGTCACATTCAAGGGAGAACAGAAAAGGAACAAAGAAGGAATGACTGACATTACGTCACTTCAAATGCAAGTTACAAACTCCTCAACTTTTCCACGCTGAATGGTAGGTCTCTCCACACAAGACTGAGTTTGATGTCCTGATAACATGATGTTAATTTTACCCTGAAAAAATGTAGTATGTGAATCCAGCAAGTATTGGTAACCCTGAAGCTTGCTTAACATTGTAAAATATTCAAGGTGTGTCAGATCAAAATTGGGCAGTAGACGTTTTTTATTGAGCTCTATGGACTTCAAATATTTGATTAAAAGTTCCACTTCAATGTGATAAATGCAAAGAAATGGTGGTGGAGGCCTACTTTATATGTATATTGGTGTTTTACTACCAACTTGCTTTTGTTGAATATAAGGTGAATACAAGGCCAAAAAAGGAAGCAGAGAGGAAGGAGTTGCGGCTGAAATGGGTCATGATACTTGTGAGATGTTAAAATTGCAGAATTTACAGGCAGCCCCACTGTCTTCCTCGTTTTTTGCTTCATCGTAGAAAAAATACTACAGCTTATCTTTATTTAAAGCTGTTCAGTCCTGTGTGTAATTTGCAAGAGCATGAGGTAGTGAGGAAATAGAGAAATGGAGAGGGTTTTCTGTGGGGTGAGGGTGTGGGAGGCAACTTGCTTTTTCCCTCTTGGTTTGTGTAAGGTACAAAGACCAGTTTTGAGTCGCAGAGCATATGCCATTCCTGTTTGGTCCTCTTGACCTGCAAAAGAGACAAACGGCTTCTTTTTCCAGATTTCTATTTGATGTCTGGAAGGAAAATCAGACTGTAAAGTAAGTTAAGGATGTAATAAGCCCCATACTAATCACTTTGACAATGTGCATTCTACTGTCAACAATGTTACAATGCTGCCTTTGGAAATTCTTTTAATTACTCTTCTGTTTTACTATGGTAATAAGATCTTCTGAATTTTAATAGAATTTATAATATTAAAAACAAGAGATATATTTTAGGTTCTGATGAAAATGTGCATTATTGTATTATAAACTAAAAAAAGAGAAAGTACTTGGGAGTAAAGACATATATTCTCTTTCATGTGGCGCAGCCTCTTAATGAATTACTTGCCTTTTTTCTACATGTTCCATTATGGCCTGTATATCAGATCCAGTAATATGTTTGTACTAGGAATAAGATGTCATTTTCAGTTATATGAGTACTCCAAAAATCATTCTTTTAGATGATAATAGTAATTATGATGACACTTCCCATTTAGAGAAAGCACTTTGTGTTTTCAAAGTGCTGTGCAAGCATTAACAAATGAGGGGTCAGATCCTGTAAACTCTTATCATGTAAAGAGCTGATGGCAGCGGAATGTCTTCTGTGAGGAGTTGCAGGAACAGACCCATTATACGGATGTATCCATGGCTTCTTGAGTCCCTGTCCTCTTGGATCTTAGCTCATCATAGAATCATACAATCATTTAGTTTGGAAAAGACCTTTAAGATCATCAAGTCCAACTTAGTCTAGCACTGCCAAGTCCGCCACTAAACGATGTCCCTAAGCACCACATCTACGGGTCTTCTAAATACCTCCAGGGATGGCAACACAACCGCTTCCCTACGCAGCCTGTTCCAGTGCTTGACAACCCTTTCAGTGAAGATGTTTTTCCTAATATCCTATATAAACTTCCCCTGGTGCAACTTGAGGCCATTTCCTCTTGTCCTACCACTTGTTACTTGGGAGAAGAGACCAACCCCCACCTCGCGACAACCTTCTTTCAGGTAATTGCAAAGAGCAATAAGGTCTCCCCTCAGCTCCCTTTTTTCCAGGCTAAACCACCCAGTTCCCTGAGCTGCTCCTCATAAGACTTGTGCTCTAGACCCTTCACCAGCTGTTGCCCTTCTTTGGACATCTTTTCAAATGAGGATGATATGACAGAGGTCCTTTACCTGCTTCCTATTGTTAACATGGCGTGTATTTGATAAAGTCTGGACCTGTCTAGAAGACAAACTGTGTTAGACACCCTTTATAGGTGTCATGCTAGGGTAGGGTTCACTGGTAAAGGAAAATATTTGGTGCAGGAGCCTCCGAGGGAACTATTCAGGTTCCTAGAAGCATATAGGACTGATGCAATCCAGAAAGATCCTTTGAAATAGCCAGTTATTTCTATTTGAAAAAACCAACCAACCAACCAACAATACAAAAAAACCCAACAAAATACAGCCAACCAACCGAAAAAGAAAAACAGAAAAGGAGGTGGGGATGCTGGCCTAGTGTGTCTACTGACTAGTCAGTATTCTGACTCTGAGAAAGAGGACCCTAGAATAGAGCTATTTCAATCACTAAAGACTATATCTTTGTAATCTCTTTATTCCAAGACCTGAAGTAACTGAGTTCAGCTGCCAGGCATCACCTGATGTAAAAACAAACAAACAAAAACCCCACTTTCATCTTTCTGTTCTTCTCTTAACAGTACTGGGTGCAGGGCTGTTAAATAAATAAAAAACCCCAGCTGATTGCTACATGTTGTCTCCATGTCTCCATCTTCTATTCACAGGACTCCTGGCAGCTCCTCCTTTTTGCTATTACACCATCTTCAATGCTTTTTGCAGAGGGTGAATGTATTGACGCTTCTTAGGTCCTGTTTATAATTGATAAAACTGATCATTTAAAAATAAGACTATGTTGGCCCTACTTTTAGTGTTTTTACAAAGTGAAAGTAGGTATGGAGTAATGTAGTGGTACCCCCCCAATTCAAACCAGGAAAATAAAGGATTGTAAAAGAAAAAAAAAAAAAACAACCCACATTATCATTAATTGTGACTGTGAGATTATACATGTTAGTGACTATGAGCATTTCCTGTTGTTATAGAATAACAAAATAAAATAAATTACTTGTCCAGATACCTCTGTGATATGCAACTGTTTCAAAGGAAGCTTGGTAACACAGGAACCATGAGTTTTGAGTTTCACCATCTCTCGTTTGACTATAAACTACTGCTGGGATTTAGTTGAAAATATTTGATTTTCCCAGACTATTATGTCTACTGACAATTCAAGCAACACCAATACAAGTGGTTACATGGTCTTTTAAAAATGTTTTTATGCAAAAAATATAAGATCCAATTACAACAGGTTTTGATGTTAATTTGATGTACCTCTTTAACACTGTGAAGAATATGTCTGTTCTAAAACACAGGATTAGTTTATGTGTTTTATGAAAAGAAACACAAACTATAATTCATTCTTCTCTAGAAGTGGCAGAGAAAATTTACTTGGTTTTGGGTAGTTTAAGTGTCAAATTGGAATGAGTTTATTTGTGCAAAAAGTACTTGTAACCTCTGTTGTAAAGGGCAGTGGTAATGCCTACTCTAAGTGAACTGATAAATAAAACAAGGTGCAAGAATCTCCTCAGCAAAGCTTAAAATTGAATTTTTATACTGACTAATTGGTGGCTGTTCTAAGGGGATGTTCATTGAATGGCTGTTTGAAAGGAATCTCAAGGAAAGTTGTGCAAAGCATTGTTTCTTTCACGAGGAAGGTCATACCAAGTGAGACAGAGATTTCACATTGTCCTTTATTTGTGCTTTCCCTGAAAAATTGAGTAGTTTTGTATTTCGGGCCTTGTGCCTTAATTGATGCAACTTTCCTAATGCCTTTATAATAGACAGTAGGAAAGGAAATCCAATCAGTGGAGAGTTCTTAATCACATGCATATATTACACTCCACAGGATTTTTCCAGCTCATTTAATAGATTCCTGATGCCCCAGTAATTCTGTCTTTCAAATAGTGCTTATTTTAATCAGCTGTAAAACTCCAAACATTCCTCAATCATTTCACATCAAAGGTAAGTAAAGAGGTCAGGAAAACATGTGAGTGATGGTTTATTAAAATATGTATGGTTTAAAAGAACAAATTATTATGTCGATATGTAAGGAATCGATAAATAATTCCATCAGCTTGCTACTGAAATGGTCTACAAAAATGTATAGTACAGTGCAATCGCATGTGGCAAATAAATCTAATATAACTATACTTTTCTGAAAGAAGCTTAAGAGTTTTCTTGCTGTTTTGTTATATACACTGATGTACAGGGATAAGATTTACTACTAGTTTGATTTGAGCAAAATATTTATTTAACAATATACCTTAGATATGTGTTTTGATCTCTTGAGTAAGAAACAGTATCAAATCTTCAGCAGCATGGATTTTTCACAGCCAACATTCATTTTTTAATATTTTTTGAAGGAGGGCTGGCAGCTGCAGAAATATTGATCATGCATCTTCATTCAAATCCACAGGGCCAGGAATACACTGGTGTTACCATCTACCTGCCCTGGGGATCTCTTCTGTCTGGTGACTGCCTTTCAAGAGGTATGAAATGCTCTGTTCCATACCACTCCACAGTGGGAAAGATTATCCAGTGAAACTTGGTTAAACAAATTAAACCCAAACTCACTGTGTACAACTAAACATATGTATGAAAGTCACTTAGTGACAGTCCAAGTTCAGCCACAGTTACTAACTCCTGCTTTTTGCTTTCAGCCAGTGAGGGGGTAATACAGACTTTGCTTTGATCCATCAGGTCCTCCCCACTGTATAGTTGTCATGACAAGTAGTGTTTAAGTTTTAGTGACTGTTTTCATTTGTACTGTTTTGATTCCCATGATTCTTTGCACAATTATGAAAATAGATTCAGAATTCTCTTTCTTGTAGATTGGAATATTCAGGATAGCAACAAGTATGCACGAAACAGCACTGTTACTTGAATTTTAAAATGAGATTTCTTGTGTTGTGCTGATGAGAACGGTTAGACTAGTGCTCTGCAAAATGTCAGGCTGTATGCAAATAGGTAGTAGCACAGGTGCCCAAGAGGCTGCAGTATCGTCATCAGGTGTTTTGAGCTAACTAAAATGTGTTGTGGAGCTCTTAAGGTCTCCCCATTTGTATCTGTTTATAATTGCTTTTATGCAAAACTTGTCTTTAACTTCTGCCAGCCTGATTGCTTAACTTTACAGTAGTCCTGTCGTGCTTGTTTACCACTGTCATCAAACCTTAAACCAGAAGGGGTCCATCTTTTCCTGATATTCTCCCTAGACAGCCAGAGAAACTTTTTGCATGGATATTTCAAGTCCGGATTTATTGATGGGACTCCCAGTGCCTTCTAGATCATGTGTTTGCATTTGTTGGCAGCAAGAGCTCCACACTTTCAGAGCCCTCATCCTGGAGACTTCCCTCTGCTCACAGCTATTTCCTCGCCTGTTGAATTATATGTAAAAAAAAACCAGAAAACCAAGCAGACTTGTGAATACAGTGGACCCCCCCACGCAGGTCGATATCTCTCTTGTAAAGATAGTACAACTGCAGAAAGGCAATCCTGTAAATGACACGGATAATAAAAACAAAGCAGTTAATCACCTTCAGTGTGCCTTTCACTGAAGGCAAAACGCTACCCTCCACCTTTGTGTACTGCCATCTACCCATACAAACAAACAAATCAAAAATCTAATTGTCTGAACTGATGCTGAGTATTTCCAATGCGACTGTTGTGGGAATGTTCAGTTCAAACAGTCTTTTCCCTGGCAGGTTCATTTGTCAAAACCAGAATGTGTTGTAAAACATTTTGATAAGTTTCTGGTGGGTCGTGGATAGGTCTCAAAAATCCATTCATCAGGTAACTGGCGAGATGCTCTGGAGACATTTTAGGTTACTGTTGGTGAGGTATATAAGTGCAGGGAGTCAGAGATAAGCATTTGGGAGGAGGTAGTGTTCCCAGGTAGCAGTGGGCTGGGGGAGGGATAAAGGATAATTTATGGATTGTCTGTCTGTCTCCAAGAGCTGTTTAGATGACTGGAAATAAAGAGCTGGAAGCTTTTAGTTGGCCTCGTGCCAAATACTATAATAATTTTTTAAGTGATTTCAAATTTTCTTTCACAGAAAATTCTAAAATGTAATTCTTTCTCTTAGAAAGCTCAGTTTAAAAGAGGAAAAACAACTTCTGAGAATTGGAAAATGTGTGTTCATGAACACAGCCTTTTGTTACAATGTGTTGCTGAATTTCAGATGTTTGAAATACTGCATTTTGGAGGTAATTCCCTGATTCAAAACACCTGTTTGTACCAGAATGTTTTGGTTTTCTTTTTCTGAACCGTCCTGGCTTTTTGAAGATGAAAAGAGTGTGTCTGGTGTGAAAAATACTTTGATTTATCAGAGGTAAGCCATGTTGTTAGCAGAGATAAAGGGCCTTGTTTACAAGGTGTCTATATCCTTAGAAAAAAGGAGTTTCCAATAATTGAATAAGGTGTCCTGAATGTATAGATTAAACTAGAAGGCCAACAGCAAACATGATGAACTTCAAAAGAACAGCTTCTCATCTCTCTGGGGACCTTCATTAACGAGTCACCAGATAGGCAATTACTGTACAGTTCTTATAATGACCAGGATCAGACACAAGCAATCAGCACAGTAGGCAGCAAGAAAGCAAGCAGAAAAAACCTCTGAAAATATGCCATTAAATCTTAATTATTCTTCAAAAGAAAACAAGCACGACTAGGGGGCAAATAACTGTAAGGAATATACAGAACTGTATCAAAACCTGCTGGCTCAGGGCAATGATATTTAGTTATTAGCAGCTTCACCGTTTATTTAAAGCTAAGCACTATGTTCACAGACCATTCACAGGTGTGTTTTCCACCTGTTTGTTAAAAGCCTGAGTAAGAGCTAGTCTTTGCTACCACAGGATTGTTTCTCAAATTAAGACACACCCCCCACACCCCCACACCCCCCCCATTATTTTGATCTCTATTCTAATAGCCTCTAGAAACCACAACAAAGGCTGGGGGCCCAGGTGGACATACAGACAATGAAAGACAGCTTTTTCCAGGAGAATGACTTAAATTGGTGAAGGAGGACAGGCCATTATGGGAGAATAAGAGAGGTCATTAGGGCTGCTCAGCACCACCAGGTTTGATGAAGTCCCAGCCCAGTGCTGTAGCCACTTCAACATCCTATGAGTATTTGTATGCAGCAGATTTAGTACGGGTCTGTGGGGTTTATTTACCAGTGAACACTCCCCAGACTCTGAGTTGCATAAGTGATTTCTTTGCAGCTAAGTGGTCCTGTTGAGCTCACCGGAATTCTCTGGGGAAATCCTTTGATGATTATGGGGATATCAGTTTCCTGATGAGTTTCTTCTCATCCTTCTGTGTAAGAAATAATTACGAACTTATAAATAAGCCCCATACACATGCTGTTACTGGGAAGGAGGACTACTCAGAAAAGGCGTTTCTGCGCAGTAACTCCCACACTAGAAAGTTGCATGTCTTTCATCTGCCCTGAATTGCCTTTTAAAAAGCAATTTTATGCAGTGGGCAACAAAGGTCATCCTCATCACTGCCTTGCAGCAAACAATTTCATTTTTTTGTCTCTGTCCTCTAAAATGTCCTCACACAAGTAAACTCATTTTGGTTTGTCTTAAAAGGCATGAGTAACCTAGTACAATGTGGATTTATTATTTCACCATCCTGTGAGCTACCCCTGCATCTTTCTTTTGGTTTCAACCTTGCAAAAATTAAAGGCAAAAATTAAATTGTCCCACTGTTAGCATAAGGTTCACCTTTCTGAAGCCCAAAGTACTCCAAGGTTGAGGTCTGGGAAATAACTTAGACTCATTTCTACTTCTTGCAAAACATGTCAGCAAGAAAGATGGTAGAAAGAGGCAAAAAACTCTAATAAAGGAGTAATGATACTTCTAATGGCTATATAAAATTGATCTGTTTATTTGGTAAGTGCCTGTAAGTTCTATGAAATTTACTGTCTGCCTCTGCACCTAGGGAGATTTGACTCTAAAATTGATAACTCACTTAGGATAACCTTCCTTCACAGAAGTACATTGAGGAAGTTACTTATTTGCACAGTAATGTGGATTTAGCTCCAGACTATTGTATGAGTAATTGTCTAATGACTTTTTCCTGAGTATGTTTTTCATAGTGCACCATATTTTCCCTGCAGAAAGAATAATTATGTAAATAACTATTATCAGAATACAGTATGCAGCTAAAAAGTGTAAGATGCATTGTATGATCATATATTTATATAGTAAGTCTGGCTCTGGAAAAGATAAAAGTGAATATTGAAGCTGTAGTAGTTTATTTATATGTATTTCTGTACACTTATCACCTAAAGTATTTTAACAATTTAAAGATTTGTTATATCTGATATAGGCTATTCAATGTGGGAAATTACCCAAAGGCAATAGTAATGTTTTGCATTCAGAACTCCCAAATATGGGGGCTGAAACTGGATTATGCATCAGTGCTTTTGATTTCAGTGTTGACTGTCACAGTGATATTCCCTCAGTAAGGATTCCTTTAGTTTTGCTGGGAAACCAAACAGATAACAGGAACAATTAATCAAGTTTGCTTTTTAGCATTACTGATCTCTAAAACACTAAAAAAAAAAATTTCCTAATCTTTCCTTTTTTTGTATTCCGAATTGCTGTTTAACTTGGTTCTTTAAACCAATATTTAGTTATCAGTCTAGAGTATGTCCTCAAGTTAGTTTGGAGGAAGAAGGATGCATTTGCCAGTGTTCTGCTTTCATCAGCGACTAATATTAAAAAAAAAAAAGTTGAGATTGTGTGACAATAGAAAAATTCAGTCAATTCACAAAACCAAAGTTCATCCTCCTGTAATGTACTTCAAAATACCTTAACGAACATAAATCAAACGTGTTCCTAAAAAAAATTTTTATCAGCATGTTCTATTGAAGCAGTTTTAGGTTGTCTAGGTTTATTTTCAGTAAAACTACATTACAAAATAAGAAATTTAATTTAGTAACTATTCTTGCTAATACATTTATCAGGTTTTTTGAGCATAATTATTGAGCCATAGACTAATCTCAATTCTTAGCATTAATTTTTTAAATAGGAACTCATGGTAGTTTCCTGGATCCTGAACTGTATGATTTGATATTATAATTATGTAGTAGTCACAGATTTTTTTTTTTCTCTTCCCTTTTCCCCTCCCCCAGCACACCTTTAAAATATCTCTTGCTACTTCTGCATTTTCCAAAGCGGTCAAAAGTCGCAGTCAAAACTAACCTGCATAATTCCCCGCTGATTTGGAATGAGGCAGGTGACTGTGGTGTCCTGTGGGCTACTTAATGAGCAGCCCGTCATGCTGCCACACCACATTCATGAGTCAGACTCTCATGAGTTCTCATCTGGTTTTGGCATGAATTGCTGACCCTTCTTGAATAACCTTATTCACCTGAAAACTGAAAATAATGATATATATGAATACTTACTTGGTTGTTATCTAATGGCTTTGCAACAGTTCTGCAGTAGAGGAAATAGGATAAATTGCATGCAACCTCACAACAGCATTCACAGAAAGCCTCATCTACAATAAACCTGAAACATAGCTTCTTTACATAATTCTTCTGTTGTAAGCAAATCCTAATCAACAGATTTTCATTATTTTCCTGTCTTCCTTTGGCACGTGCAACATTTTACTGAGTTCTCCTTGAATCTAACCTGAATTAATCAATATAAATAAAGAGGTATTCATAGGGCAGTCATATTTCTGGTGGCAAAAGACAAGTGAAACCTCTCACTGGCCTCCTTTGACTGCCAAACCCACCCTTTCTCATGGCTCTCCATACGTTATTCTGGTTGGATACAGACATCTGAATCATGAAGTACCAGGACACGTTTACTAAAAATACATCTGGAAAGCACATTGAGTACCTACAAAGATGATGTCCATGAAAAATTAGATTTATACTAGCTGTAGACACACTGCTATGTATCCAAACCTGTAAATGTTATTTCATATTCTGCGTGGGTCTATGGAACAATGAGGGCAAGTGACTTGCCAAGGTCACCTAATGAACTCTCACAGCTGACATTAAAATTCAGGCACTCATGGCTCCCCACATCTATATTCAGTTTGTCATCAGGAGTATCCTTTAATCGTTATACAGTCTTTATTTTTGCATCAGTATTCTCTATTTCAGCAATTAATATTGACTATCCTGACTATGCTTCATTTCTGGATGAGGTTAACAGGTATTTATTGCCAACTATCATGAGAATGTGACGTGAGTTCATGACCTAAGCAGAGAGGTCCTCTATGGCAAGACATTTTCTTTCCAGGTCTCCCTTTTTGTTACTTTATACTTTTTTTCTTTGCTTTTCTGTTCACCTTTTTATATTTTTCTTGACAACTTTGATGTCAATTGGGCTGACAGGTCAAAGTGAGCAATAGCCTTTCCTTGTTTTCAGATGAAGAATGTCACCTATGTAATATTCTTAGATGATGGTGTGACCTGGAGCAAATCTCAGTTCACTCCCAAATGCAGATATTTGGAACTGTGTTACAACTGATCAAAAAGTTTGTCTTGGAGTATGTATTATTCAGAAGAGGTTTTACTATTTAACTTCAATGGCTTTATCTGTTTCATTGTTAATGTTCACTTTTTTATGTTGTTTTTTGGCACATTTTGTGTCAAAAGGGAGTCTGAAGTTTCGTCTCTGCTTATGTGTCTACCCGGGTTCTGACAAGTTTCAGGTCATGGTAAAGGGCTGTGGGTTTTTGTTATTTTTTTATGAGGTTTTTTGACTGAAGATTTTGTCTAGGGCATGATGAATGATAAAGATACATCTTGCTGCAGCGGTCTGACCGTGCATATATACTTTTGAAAGCAATTGAAATATCAAGCTGTATCAAACTGTAAGGGAAATATAATGGGGGAGAAGGAGGAAATGTTCAAGGTAAATGCATAAAAGTGTTGCTTTGTTTATGAAATTTCAGCTTAAATTTAAAATTAGTAGGTATCCTCCAGATGGATACCTACTAGAAGTCAGAGCTTTTAAAAATAGCTACAAAGTTTTATGTATCCAACTTGAGATATCATAAAGGTATTTTATTTCCACTGGGATATATTCTTAGCAAATCAAACCCTTTAAAGAGTTCTGACAATACAGTTTGCCAGATTGGAAGTACTTGAAAAAACCCGCGCTGAAAGCTCTTGATTCTTGTAAATGCTGGTACCTCTTCTGGCAGCAGCTCACTGTTAGGTGCTTCTCTCACATGAGGAAGTTGAACATGTGTATATGACATAACAATAGGATTATGAATATTTTCAGTAAACTTACTGTGTCCTGTACGTGAACTAATAATGAAATTATACCTTTGCAGACTACCAATAATACCAACTCTTTCCCGAAAGAACAAATTCTGTCAAGATACAAAGGAGTTTGTGTATAATTCATTTTATTCTTAACAGCAGTTAATCTATGTGAATGGGCAGTCTGGGGAATGTATTCCTTACTCTTGTGGTATTTTTTTCAAAAGAACAGTAAAAAGTAATTTTAAAAAATCAGTTTAGGAAAGTTTTTCAACTAATTATTCTATTTCACTGGTTTCTTATTGTCATACTGAAGTTTCAATGACTTCCTCAGTTTTGTGCCCAGCCTGTCCAGGTTTGACAGTTATTTTGCCCTTGGAGAGAGTCCTGGATTAGCCAAATTTACACAGCAGTGTATGAGTGTGCTGGGTGTCTCCAAGTCTTCTCTCCAGGAGCTGTCAACAGACAACTCTCCTAATAGAAGGAACAGCAAAAATAAGAAACATAACAGCATGATGAAGAGGCTGCATTTTAAATATCTTACCTCATGTTTGATTTTTCCTCTAGAAGTTCAGAAAGAATTAATTGCTGTGCATTTCATGCCGTGCATGTGTGTTTTATTTTGGAGATGCAGTAAAGTCTAGGTTGGCTGGCTCCTCAAAAAACTTCATGGATTTCTTCCATTCCCTGGACAGGAGGGGAGTTTTTGCCCGGTTTTATTCTGCTCAGTCTCAGCCTGGCAAACCACCCTAACTTTACCACAACTAATCAGGCAAGTAATTATTGTTTTTTAACAGATGCTTTATCTCAGTTCATCAAAATTGTTCTCTTTTAACTGCCTTTTCCCAAACCAACCCACAGAGCAAATGAAGTTTTTTATTATAAATGTTCCCGTGATCTGGTCTAAGCACAAAGTATTACTGGATTAATGAGGATCATTCCCATGTCCTTCATTTCTGTTTACATCATTAGAAGTATATAAGGAGCAGATAAAGAAAAAAACTCTGGTGCATTCTGTCTGAAAATATTTAAATTTAATTTAGAAGATTAAGCATACCTGTTTCAACAGCAGAAAGCATTTCGTAGTAGTGAATTGTTATCAATAGCTAGAGAAAGACCAAAGGAAACATTTTTACTTGATTCACAATGAATAATTTTGCCTTACTGCTGGTTTTCTTCTTGAAATATAAGCCAGAGATATATTTCATCGTTAACCTTTTGAACCGGGCCAAGTATAATTGGCAATTCTCCTGCAATGTCCATTTGTCTGTATTATACTGTTCCTTTTATAGAAGAAATAATTGTCATTTTTTCTGTGTACAGTTTTTTTTCAGCCAACCTTTGTAAAGGATCAAAAATACTATAAAGCCCCCAGATGATATCCTATTCCATCTAGGTTTGCCTAACAATTTGTGGTTGTATATAAAAGTATTTCAGTATGTTCAATATGAAAGAGGAGTACAATTGAGAAATTTTGTTTAGCAGATTGGATTCTTACCCTTGTCTCTATTTAAATTTGGCAATGAGGTTCTTAGAGATGATTGTGCTGTCTCTTAACATACTGTAACACAAAACAGAGGCTTGAAAGTTGTGCTATGACATACACCTATCTTGTCTGAAATCACCTACTGTCAGTAATAATGCCCTTTGTTTACTGAAGAGCTAATCAAAAATTTGGCCAACTGTAACTGGAATTGCCTTTTAATATGTTAGCTGTCAACCTGCAAGTATGTCTTCTTGACAGTATATTTTCAGCAATATATATGACATAGTAACAGATAACAGAACAGCCTTAACATCTGGAGCAGAGTCTAGCTTCAATCAAAATGAAGGATGATATGTTTCAGTACTTTTATGACGAGTGGGAGAAGATTTCAGAGAAGAGCTACACTAAGATTTTTAATGGTCTTTACTTACTGAATCAGTATCTTTTTCCCCCTGTTGGTTGCTTGCTGATTGCTGAATATTTGCCCTTTGCCCCTAATCATTATTTAATACATTAAAAAATACACCATCAGGGACATAATTTTTATTTCTCCTATTAGTTATGCTTCTGCTGAGTGCACTGTTCACTAGTGGGTACTAGCATGCTGTTTTACAGTAGAAATGACACAAAAGGGGCACACATTTTCATTAGAAATGCAATTATCAGGCTGGTGGTTGATGGCTTACTGCTCCTTTGGCCCACAATTTATTATGTAAGACAGAAACTGGAGTAATGTTTTGATACATCTGCCTCAGTCCAGCACACTTTTAAAGTCCATGGGTGTTCTGCCCTTGACCTCCTCCTGAGCTGAATATAGAATACTTAGTTGGTGGAATATCACTAGCATCTTGAGATCTACAGATAAAAGCCGTTGGAGTGGAATTGGATATTATCACTTTTGGTTTTGCTTTCATTACACAGTGAAATAATCTTTTGGCAGTATATCTGCCCACTTTTGATTTCTCAGATCTCTGAATTAAATTCAGGATAAATTGTTAGTCATGGAAAGAAGCTGTTAGAAAGACACTGTATCAGTGGCCTCTGAACTTTACCATTTTTTCTTAAAACCCTAGGGTAAAGTGACTTAGTGGCCCATAAATCTATCAGTTCGAGAACCCTAAATCTTTGTATAGCTTCTTTTGAGATTTCAGATTATTTCCCAAAAGGAGGGTATATGCAGCCAAAAGATAAAATGGTATGTCATCACAACTGACTTGGATATCTTCAGTGATTGCATCAACAGGCACAGTTTGTGTTGGATGGGTGTGGAGATGAGCCAGTTTCTGCTCTGACCCATTAGAAGTAATGCCTATCCAAGTGTTGTGGCTTAACCCCTGTAGGCAGCTAAGAGCCAGGCAGTCAGTTGCTCACTCCCTGCAGTGGGATGGAGAATTGGTAGGGTGAAAGTCTGAAAATCTGTGGGTTGAGATAAAGACTGCTTAATAAGTGAAAAAAGGAAACAAAGGAAAACAAAACCAAGAAAAAGGAGTGATGCAAAAAACCCACTTACTCACCACCAGCTGACGGATGCCCAGCAAGTCCCTGAGCAGTGGCAGCCCTGGCAATTTGCCCCTCTCTCAGTTTTTAATGCTGAGCATGAAGTTATACAGTATAGAAAATCCCTTTGGTCAGTTTGGGTCAGCTGCCTCAACGGTGTCCCCTCCCAACTTGCACACCCCAACCTACTCGCTGGTGTGGCAGTGTGAGAAACAGGAAAGGCCTTGACACTGTGTAACCACTGTTCAGCAATAGCCAAAACACCCCTATGGTATCAGCACGGTTTTGGTTACAAATCCAAAACATAGCTCCATATGAGCTACTATGAAGACAATTTATTCTATCCCAGTTCAATTCCCATCCCTTATTCCACACCATTTACACCGTCCTCAGGTTCCATGCTATCCAATACATCCTCCTTACCCACCACCTCCTTTAGTCTTTGGGCCACCCCTGTCAAATGTCCATAAAATGTCCATTGAGTTCATTTAGTCCATGATTTTGGGCTCCATCTGTTATGGTGATCACTCAGGACAGGAGAGGTTGTGTGTTGTGTGAATTGAATGGACACCAAAGCCAGCTCAGGTTGGGTCACTGCTGCATTTGCACTGCTTCTTGTGAGGCTCACCCTCCAAGGGTTCCTCGCCCCTGCTTTGGCATGGACCCACAGTCCCATAGGGGTGTACCCGCTCCAGTGTGGACTTATTCACGGGCAACGGTCTCTTCAGGGGTGTGCCTGCTGCAGTGTGGACTTATCCATAGACACAGTCACTTCGAGGTGTACCTTCCCTGGTGTGGCCTTATCTACAGCCACAGACACTTTAAGGATACCAAGAAATGCAAGTCTCTGTTTACAGTGCCCTGCTGCTTCTTTTTCCTGGAGAAGGCAGATGGTAGGAAGAAAAAGGAATTTTTATTTTCTCTGTTTTTTGTCAGATGTCCTTTCCTTAATAAGGAAAGTAAGTGTTCAGAGATTGAATTAGCTCATCACTTATAACAGTTCTGTTTAATCCTTGAGAATAGTTGGGTGGTGGTCTATTGCTAATATAACATAGTGCTGTACTACAGAAAATAAGCTTCCTATTTAGTACACTGATGTATGGAAAAGAAAGAGTTAACGCAAAAAGATTTTAACTGTCTGAACAAATCCAGACTTGATGTGTGAATTCAGGTGGTTGGCCTTGGTATGTATCTGACTTACAAGACCAGTGGGATGTGAGAATAAATATTTTTTTTTCCATCCGATTATGTACCTATTTTGCTTTAAAGCTGTAACTTGAATCTGTTAGGAATTAATTTCTTACGTTAATAGAAATAGACTTTCAGCATTTTTATGACCCTCTTTTTAGAGGACTTTGTGTTTTGTAAATCAGATTACTTCTGCATAGTATTATTAGAGAAACCAGAACACTAAAATTTAGTATCAATCTTAAACTAATTAGATTAGGAATTTTAGATGCTTAACTTTTGATGACTCATTGCAATAATCTTCCATTCTCCTGCCTTGTGGAACTCCAACCTTTAAAAAGGGTCTGAAATTAAACTTCTAGACATTAAAGCATTGATTTGGCCAGTATCGCATAGAAAGTCGCTGGCCAGATTGAGAAGAGAAATTATAATCTCACTTGTCATCTTCAGACTGCTTCATCATTGTTATGAAAGCAGTTAGTGATTCAAAAATATTCTGTCAAATTTCTAACACAGGAAAAAAATGAGAAAACAAGACATTATCTTAGTACCTTCAAATAAGGATAGGGACTTAGGCTATATTTTTGCTAAAATATGTCATTTTGTATTATTGTTGAGTTTAGTTGTATCTGCATGAGAGTGATACAGATACATTAAGATTATTAATCCGACAGGCATCCTACTGTACTACATGTATGCAAACAATTAGTGTTTTATGCAAATGTAAGTATGCAAGCAGAAGTAGCAGGCTGTGTGTTTCTCTGCTTCCTAGGATAACCCTGTGCTCCTCAGCTGGTATTTACTATGTAAAACGCTATGATAATTTCTCGTTGTGTTACTTGACAAAGGCAGAAAGAATACTTTCAGAAAAAGCATTAGAAGACCTTTTTCAATATGTTTGGTTCCAAGACAGCATTAACTCCACTGAATGGTGAAAGTAATAGGGATCTCTCAGCCTGCCTTAAGGCCATGATGAAACTATAATCTGTGTTGATAATTCTGCAGCCCTGTGAGCCTTCTCATTTGCTCCATAAATTGTAGTGAAGAATACCCTTTTTTGGAATAACAATATACTAATTTCTCTATGTTTAAGTAGGGTATAAGTAGTTAGAATATAGCCTAAATACAATAGCTCTTAGGATATTGCACACCCATCAAAGTAAACTGGAACCCAACAGATCAATAGTTAAATACCATTAAAAACAGTTTTGAGAAAAAATCATAATTGACTTTGCCATATGCTTCATTTCCTTACTAGACTATCTTCAGAGCGAAACACAATCACCGTTCATAGAGAAGCTAATTATCCACTGTCAGTTAAGCCCTCAATAACTGATCTCTTGACAGCTGGTAATAAGTCCCAAACCCCATTGCAAATTGCATTAAAATACATGTTTATCCACTGGAGAAAGATGGGGAGCACAGCTCATACATTCACCAAACACTACAGCTAGCAACAATTGTCTTCTTCAAGATAGCTTTCCTTGCACATTTCACTTCAATTTTGGATTTTTCTCTTTTCTGACTACTAAGGCTTGCACATTTCAAATCCCAAATGGTGAAAACATAGTTTTGGCTTTTGTAGTCTCTCTTCAATGAATATAGGAAATTATGCCCAGACAACACCTAAGCGTTTGTTTAAAGTTGCCTTTTTGTATAGTCTCACTGAGAAACTACAGGTGTGGACTAAATTTTGCATTTGTTAAAGCAGGTAACACGGGGTGTCGGAAATGGGAGAACTGATTTGAAAGTCCAGTAGCACACTGATATCAACTCTTCCAGGTTACAAAACTGTTCCTTCTCTAAGGTTTAGACCACAAAGAAGCAATCTGTTTCCCAGATGAGCTCTATGTCACCTCCCAACTTTGTTTTCCTCATGCTTTGATCTGCCCTGAGGGCCAGTATGTACTGTTCTTAAAGCTTTTTGCAATGTAACTACTGTAAGAACTACTTTGTAGATGAAGATTTGAAAGTCAAAACTCATTTAACTTTGTTTCATTGCCACAAAAACTCCCCAAACCAAAAAGCCTGTGAGTGACAGAGGGAGGAAAACAGAAATGTGATGGAAAAGTTGTTATGACTGTTCTTGAATATAAATAAATATACAGTAATAGTGCTTGATTTGGAAGAACAAGGACAAAATCATTTTACTTTAATTATATAAAGTGATAAAATTAAAAGATCAGGATACATTCCATGCAGGTTCTAAATGGTAGGTGAATGTGGCAAGTCTTGGCTGACATTCTGGTGGCTTGTTTTATCTGTTCCTGCAGTAATGAATTCTCTTAATAAATACCCACTGCTGAAAGGCTTCCTCATTGTTACCTTTCCACTCTTGGCTCAGACAGTTCCTCACTGTGTGATCTAAAGACCAATCTACTGCCCAATTCTGTAACAGTTCAGTAGAAAATTTACCGTTCAACTTCAAAGGCTGAAGCTACCAAATTTCTTTATGCTCTGATTTGTTTTTGTATAAAATTTATTCTAAAATTTCACAGGGATAGTGTGAATTGGATTAATTAATAGATGCAAAGTATATTTGTACCTTTGCATTAAAAGACCTGCTCCATATCTGTCTATCTTGTTCTCCACCACAGAAGTATTTAAGGTCTTTGACATTATTATACACAAAGGAGGAAATTAAAATGTTTCTAGTGATTGTTCCTCCTTGTTAGGCAACCACATTTTTCAGTGCTTTTGATTAGTGTTAAAGACTGTTGTACAGCAGTGAATCAATAGATGATTGGTGTAGCCTTTTCTTTTTATTGTCACCATCTCCACTGTAGATAGATCGAATCTTTTTTCTTTTCTTTCTTTTTTTTTTTTTTTTTGGTGCTTAAGAAAGGAATTGCCATGAAAATGGAACAATCTTTAGTTCCTTTTTTTTTTTTTTTTCCCCCACTCATCACGCTGGCATGCGCATCCATCTGTCACTATTGTAATGCGCTTCTGAGGTGTAAAAGGCTATTTAGTACATCTTCTTAGTAACTACCTCTGCGTAATAGAAGGACCAGAACTGAGAGCACTTTTCATTCTCTGAACAACTGGAATACTTTTAAATAGATGAATAAATGAGTTATGTAAGCAAGAACATCAGGAGAACCAGATAAGATAGTGATGTTATGAGAACCTTGAAAATAATTCTCTTAATGCTCCTTATATCTTAGTGTAATTAAACTATATATGCTGATGACTAAATAGTCAAGATATTTTTAAATACCTGCTTTCATGGTTTTTACATACCCGAAACTCACATGCTTTACTTGTCTTCGTACCAAGTGCCATGCTGAACAGCGGATTGTAAAGATAGTAGCAAAGTAATTCTTACCATCCTAAAATGTAATAGCCAGATAACTGTGTCAGTTAAGTACTGGTTTAACAATTTTGTCCTTAAGGTCCAGAGAATTTCAAATAATTCCTCTGGAGCAGCATATGCTTCCAAGTGGGTTATCTAATATTTTCCTTTCCTTGTCTGGTCCAAGACAAATTTTGCAGTGTGCCTAGATATTTTTGTGGAGTGCTTGGTGTGTTCAAATGACAGATCTGTGATCTTTCTGTAAAAATTACAACCTATGAAATCAAATGTCTCTGGTGAAGATTTTAATCTTGTGCTCTGGGACATAAGTAACGTCTGTCACTCTATCAGAATAAATGCCTACATTGCAAAGATTGTGCTGACTCATTACACAGATGTATCTCTGCACCGAATGGCAGGCAGCTGTGCTCTTTGAATATAGTGCCAGAAGCAGTAGGGAGGGGGAAGGACGGGCAGAAGATAGCTCTTCCATCACACTGTGCAGGATATGGGATCTGAACGTTTAGAATGTGCTAAGTATTTAGTATTTTGCTAAGTGAGCTCTTCCACGCTCCTCTTCTCTTAGGATCAATTTAAGACCAATGTTATGTCTAGAGGGAAGTACCTTTTATTCCTGAGAAAAGAAGTGTAGCCTTACAGTAATACTAATTTTTCATTTTGCAAGCCTAGTGCTGTTTTTCACTATTTGGGATATAATGGAGAGAAGTCCTAGGCAAAGAAAACCAAATTCTTTAAAATACACATTGCTGTGATCCCATTCTTCCACAACTGCAGGTTCTCCCTTTCTAGCCAAATTCCTTTAATGTATATTAGTGATTTGTACAGTTCCTACCGCTGTTATATCAAAACAACGATCACCTACTGAGACGTGAGACTTGCTCACCCAAGAGGAGACCCTGTGTGCCCATTCTTGATGTGGTCTGCCCCGCTGGGTGGCTGTGAGTTGCAGCCTTCTGTGTTTAAGTTACAGAAAGAAAAGGACCAACTTTAGGAAGGCTGGAACTGCCCAGGTGTACTCAAGAATTTAGTGCAGGTTGATGTGACTGCCACCTCCAAATGTAGTCATCTTCAAGTTCATCTGATCCTGCAATTTTCCAACTCCTAATCCAGTAATGCCACCTGGATCTGTTTGTCCAGCCACAAAGGAAGATTACTTTGCCGTTTTACTCTCATTCCCACACACCTAAGTGCACAGAGATTGAACCCATTTCAGTGAAAAATGCACTTGGTTTAAATTACACGCTTGTGACCAGTGCTTCTGTAGTAACATCTTACATTTTATAAAATTCCTTTCATCTGGGAGGTTTTGAAAGCTGCCTACATCACGAAAGCTGCAAATTATTTGTAAACAAGACCCTACTACTTGCAAACTTAGATGTTGTTTTGTAAAGTAAGATAGATTGAATTATTACTTAATGTTACTCTTGTTTACAGCAGACTTCCCTTAACAATAAATCTCCAAGCCCGTGGGCACTTTCAATTACTGCTTCTTCCTTGCTTAGCAAAGGAACTCATAACCCTCTCTTTCTGGCATATCATTTTGAAAGATCTTTGTATGTAATGAAGACTGTGTCTCTGACAATGCTTATATTAAGAAAGACTTATTAAAAAGATAACTTCTGTGGTTCACCTGTCTTTGCCTGGGACCATGGGAAAGAAGGGATACAAAGATTAGTACAGGAAACTTTGACCTTCAAAATTTATTCCTCTGTCATGTGAAAGATGGGTAGGAAACACAATAGAACAAAATCTTTAGAATTTATTTAAGATTTTTGTGATGTATAAAAGAATTATTCTTGGTATAAACTCTTTCAAATGTACAGTACCAGACTTCTCAGTATTTCAGGTTTTATGAATTTAGAGAAACCAGAAGATGCAGCTGTAAAGGCACAGATCTATCTCCCGCAGAGGATTTTATGGCATTATTTGAAAAGGTGTCATGTTTGCACAGTGTCTTGACCTACACAGATGGCAGTGGAAGATTCACTCTCATTTTACAGATGTAAAAATGAGGTGTGTGCAGAAAGTAAAATTTGAATATCCCAACTGCCCTTCTTTTCTATTCACATTTAGAAAAAGCACAGAAAATGTATGATTTGCAGCTGACAACTCCTAACAGTTTGTCCTTATGTGTGTGTTAGCATTATAGATTAAGACTGTAAGAGGCATAGTGTGTTTTGAATAGAAATCATCGTTATCTACTCACTGCCAGGGAGTTAACAGAAAAAAGTGGGGGGAAAAAACCCCACAAACCCAAAACTTAAGTACTGAGAAACATCATGGTCCAAGTCTTCCGAAACAGATTGCTAAAAGTAATTTCTGAAATTTGTGCTTAGAAGTATACCTTGATACAGTAAATAGACTGAATTGCTAGTGGAAACTGGAGATGTTCATAATTTCTGAAAATTGGTCCAGCTACCTAAATGTCTGTTAGAAAACTAATTTTAGGAATGATAGTTGGAAAACATTGATGAATATTGCCAGTCTCATATTTAACTGTTAAACAAGTAATAGCATATAATCTTTTATGCCTCAGTGTAAAAATATTCCTCAAAATAAATAACAATAAAAATATATGAAGCATACAACTCTATCACAAAATAACTGTAATCCCATTTTGTAACAGTAATGAATATACTGCAGCAAGCTTCACTGATGAAAAACTTTTTGCGGCAAGTTTGTTTCCTGTTTATCAAATGGGAGGTAAAATGCAGACTACCTTTCTATGTGGTGTATTAACATGTAAGCTTTACTTCTGGAAGGCAGTCTGCATTCCTTTATCAGTTTGAGCTTCAGGTTTAAATGTCTGCAGCTGTCAAAAGTTTAATTTGGGTCACTGGCAGACCTCTGACTGCTGGGGGTAGAAAGAAAACAGAGCAAAAGGCAGGACGTCTGCTCTCACCCACCATGCACTCATTCAAGGAGCGAGCAAGCTCTGGCACGGTATGTTGAACACAGAAAATAGGGCTCAAGAGGCCACAAAGTCTATTCCTCTGACTTAGGACAGAGGGGACCGTGTGTCAATAGCTGTATCTGTTGTCTTTGCCATCCCAGTTTCAGCGTTACTAGATAAAAAGCCTTTCATTTGTATTTGGCTCACTTTGGTATATTGTTGTATTTTCCCAGTTCTAATGTACTGTGAGATTTGCCATGTGCATTTCGTACGTTGACCCCTATAATACTGCAGGTATTTAGTGTCATAATGTGATACGAGAAAGGAATGACACACTAAAGAATTAGTGTTCTGTCGTCATTGAGAAAGGAATATTATTTGTTCTGCTAAAGTTAAAAAGATAGAAAAGCTAATATAAAAAATTCTGGAGTCTATTAAAATGGTAAAGTTTAACAGTTATGTCTGCAGTAATACATACACACTTCTGATATGTGGAACTATAGCACTTCCTTGTGCACAAGTAATGTCGTTAGCTTGCTTTTAAAGATTTGACTAACATGTATGTTTTATTTTCCAGTCCTCTCTGTTACGTTCTTTGCAGTTTAATTAAATGGACAGATGAGCCTGTCCTAGTACATATATATTTCATAGAATCATAGAATATCTCAAGTTGAAAGAGACCCATAAGGATCGTTTGATACCTCAGACCTGGCAATCTGAGCCAGATGCTCCAAATAAACCGTTTGAGTCGAAAAGTTGTCACCAGTTCAGATCCTCAGAACTATCTGTGAGGTGCTTTGAGGATGTAGAGGGGACAATTTGAGAAAAACTGTGGCTCTAGGGATAGAGAATTTAAAGAAATGAGAGGACAGGTCCTGCAACTAACTGAGTTTGAAAGTGTTGATGCTAGAAGCAAAAGGTTTTGTAACATAAGGATTAAAGGAAGATGAAGACCTGAAAATAGATTTGCACTGTTTATTGTAAAATCAGGCTGACTGTTTGCTTAGTTCATCATTGCTGCTGTGGTGTATATGGCCAATTTGTATTCTTCCCCTACCTTGCTCTGTTCTTCTGCTGCAATGTTCACGTCTCCTGACAATTATAATCTAACATCAAGACAAATTCTGAAAGTATTGGGCCCCAGTCCTTTTGTCAGTTATTATTTATATTAGTGTTCCAGTGAATTGAAATGAGGAAAAAATACTTTCTAATCATGTACAAAACAAATGTATCGCATTCAGGGAGTCCCTAGGTAGGGTACTAGCTGGGCCCTAACAGAATGGGATGCACCAGAGCTCGCCTTCCTGCTTGAAGACCCATCATCCCAAATGACTCTGAATCAGCCACGAAAAGCCAGCCACAGTTGTCAACATCATTTATCCTATGCTCAGAAGCAGTGTCATGGCCTGTAGGCAAAGGAGACTTGAGCACTCTTTCTTGTTCCTTTCCTTTCTTATGACAAAGCTGTTAAAACCAGTGTATGTCTACGAAACACTGTCGTTTCAATGAAGTAGCCTATTTCAGCAGAAGATAATGTTGGTGAAATTTTTCAACCAGCTGATACAGATTGACAGACCCGGTTACTAAAAGGGGTGCCACAAGTGAGAGTAAGGGGTACAGGATTTGAATAATGAGTCTCTGCAGTGAACACTACTTTGTAGAGACATTTCTTGGAAGATTGTCTGACCTCTGAAATACATTAATCATCTGCCTCTGATGTAAATCCATTTCAGAGGGAAAACATTCGTACATTCACTATTGCCTTTCATGTTATATGTAGAGTAGGGCACTAATAAATATTGTTCTTTCCCACTTATTTAAGAAAATTGATTTTGTGTGGAACTAAAGGTGTTTTATAGAATTAGTCTTTGTCAGCAGAATGTCTCTTCCAGTATACTATCTAAGGTATATAAACCTGTTATTTTGGGGACACACTTGCCAAAAATGCTCTCCATCTAAATTCTTGGATGGAAAAACTACTATTTTCTAAGGCCAGCTATATAATGTATATACACTATATATAATGACATTTTAAACTGAATGTTAGAAGAATTTTAATTCTTCTAACATTCCTTGGCATTAATTTTGATAATATGGATTAGGATCTATCACCCGTTCTAGAAAAAAAAAAAAGAAAGATGGAAGGTGTTGTTCAGTGCTACAAAAAATTGCATTGCATTGTAATAGATTTAATAGAATATTTAAACAAATTAGCAAACTGGATGACAGAGAAGAAAAAAAAAAAAAAAGCTAAAACTGTTTTTACCAGACAACTTAAAATGCTGAAACTTTTGACAAAAAATATAATCCAGATATCCTGCAAGCTTCATGTACATATTTACCCAGAGCTAGCAAATGCTAGGACAATTGAGTGACATAGGACAACAGTTCTAGCTGTAGAAAGCTGAAGTTAAGCCTTCATCGTAGCAATTTCTTCTTCTTAATACCCTTCTAAGGAACAGGAAGACATTTGCCTTTAAAAATAACTCTCAAATCCAATTATTTAATAGTAAGAGATGAAAAAACATTAAACAAATCTAATAACTGCCAAATTAATGCAATTTCCTACACTTGTGTTTGGTAGCTGAAGACAAACTAAACAGCTAAATAGCTGTCTAACCTAAGGATAATGAAAAAATAGCATGCAAAAACATCCTTTGGAGAAAAAGTTTCCCACCAATATCAGATGTAGTAGTAGGAATCAAAACTGAAGGAACTAATATAAAATACATTCCAATTTATTCATATTAGGAAGTTAAATGCTCTTGAATTTCAGGGCTTAAGAGTACCTGAGTGTATGACTGGTCAAAAGCAATTTGCTGTTGACATTACTGGATCAAGGCAGTTTTGAAGTCACACTGCATCTTTTTTTCCCTGCTTTAGATATCCCTCTAAAGATCATCTATAAAGAACACTGTGGAATTAGTTTAATTTTTGATTATGCTGAAAGAAGTCAACTTGACTATGATAGGCTGTGTTGCACCTGGAGGGCTTAAATAGCCATAATTTGATATAACCAAGTGAAATAAGCAAGCCTGTCATGGTAGAGGGAAAAGACTATACACTAGTTTGACAGCATCCTATTTCTGCTAGAGGAGTTTTGCAAAATAATAGCATAGTTCTGGCCACTTTGAGAGTCTCACTCTTATTGACCGTCTTCCTCAATCTTTGTAGCTGTAGGTTACACATTTTTTTCACATACTCTGTTAGCCTCAGAAAATGTAACATCTGTATTTGATAACATTTCACAAATGAAAACAAAATCTTCCTCAGTTCTTAGAGTTGGTATCCAATTTGTCATAACTTATGTGCAACTGCCAAGTTAGAGGTAACTGCATGGATCTGAATCATTATTAGTGTTCTGAACAATACTTTATCTGATTTCCTGAAGCCTACTGGTATTTAAAATCTAGTATAAAACACTGGATATGGCATCTTCCACTCTAAATTTCTAATAAGCTACGAAACCACTGGGAACCATGCACCAGGCAAGAAACTCTTTTTGAAGAAGAACAACATTAAAAACATGCCTCTACCTCCAATGAATGGATGTGACATGGGCAAATCTCCAAAACCTGAAATATAGCCTCATTTTCTGTAGAAAATTTTAAGTTATGTCATCAGCAGCAGTACACAAAAATACTGTTTACTGTAAAGATAACAAGTAAAGTAAAATCAGATTTTTTTTTTTTTTTTTTTTCCTGAATTGGAATTCTGCTAGCTATTTTGGGCTAAGTCTTTTGGGGAAAAGTGTTTTAATCTTTAGTATGCGTTCAGTCCATTTATTTTATTTTGGTAGGACACAGATACAATAGGACATTAATATTATTATGGCAGGTAAATGTTTTGTTGCATTGCATGTATTTTGAGTCATATCAGTAAATAGTGCAGTAAATATAATAATCATAAAGCATTCCACAGGCTCACAATCTTATAATGAACTTAATATAAAATCAAAACTAAAGCTCAAGGAACTACTCATCCAGCAACAAGATCATTTTCATGGGCAGTAAGATACAGATGATTAGCTTTTTGAGTATCTGTTTTCATTCTGGACCTTAAATCTCTTATCAGCCTTCTCACAGAGGAAGAATTGTAAGTGGGTCTTCTAGGACTTACACAGCTGTGGGCCAGAAAATACCCATGGGGGGATGTTATCTAAAATGTAAATATCTGAGAGCAAGAACCTAAATTAGTCCCTCACTATCACTTGCTTATTGGGTCTCTTGTAACTATAAAGCAGGCCCAGGGAAACCAAGCAGAGCTGGGCAGTGCGAGTACCTTCAATTCACAAATCCACGCTGAGCTCAAATTTGGCCAATAACCAATGGATTATTCTTTTTTCCTTTGCTTGACAATTTGCATACTCAAATAAAAAATGAGACGACTCATAGAAAAGAAACAGCAAATCAGATAATTTATAGACTGATTTACTGGGTTGCACAGAAGCCTATCAGCTGTTTTTAACCAAGTAATAAAAGCTGTAAGACCATTTGACTTTTGGGTGTATGTTATCCCTAGGCAAAGTATCACACATGCATTCAATTAGCTTTTGCAGCACACTAATTTGAGTTTATGAAGCATATTGTCCCCACAGCAAAGAAATGCTGCAGGGCTATTGTAGAGTAGCGTGCACCACAGTCTTACATGATTAATGAGTTTTTATTATTACTGCTAGCCTACACAAGCAGATTTACAAATTATCCAGATTCAAAGTCTAGGTGGCCAGTTCTTCCTGTGCTTTATGTCAACACTTGAACTTTCCTTTATCTGAAATGTGAAGTTTAATTGAATAGAAACCAAATTTAGCATTTAGGGACAAAGGAAAATATAAAAGAGCTTGATGTAAAACTTGGGAATGGACAATATGATTCGTGAAAGAATTCTACAAGAAGTGTAGTTTTTTAATGAGGAAAGGTGTAATTTTCTTTAAGCAGTTCTGTATGATGGGATTGATCATGAGCAAAAAACTCTCAATATTTATGATGTTTATTTTTAAGTGAAGATTCTTACTATTAAACTGGTGTTGGATTTTTTAATTTCCTTTTTAGCATTTCATACTCACTAAAGCTGTATTAGCAACATCTTTCACGTTACATTTAAAATACAAGTTGAAGATATATTCTTTGCTTGCACTTTTTCAAGCAAGTGGAGCTAATTTCTGTTCCCTTTCTCCTGTTCATGGAGTTTTTATTGATTTCAAGAAACATAAATTGTCTATGCCTACCAGAAGAAAAGTCCTTGCCCCTTCTATATGTAATAGAAGACAAGCATTTCATATACTGTTTAATATACTCTTGATACTGCTGTGTACCAACTAGACGGCACCCTCAGAAAAATGCAATACTGGCAATCTGTTCTATCAAGCACCAACAAAAGCAAAGATAATTTTTGCTCCTTGCTCATACACATGAGCAAATCAAAGTCTAGATCTGCCTCTGGCTCAAGTTATGAAACTCTAAGTAAAAGAAAATTTTAAATATTAAAGCATAAATAAAAAAGAAGTGATGGTTAACTTTGACAGCTGTAGAAATATGCCAAGTATCTCCAGAAATTATATTTTATTGTATGTAGGCCAAGTATGACAAACTAAGAAATGAACTCAAGGAAGGTATCAAACTGTGCAGTCATCTTTCCAGCTCTACTGCACTCAAAATGCAGGCTTTCTTTTTTCATTAACTTTTCTTGCATATACTATACTAAAGCAAGATATGAGAATAATATTCTTTTTCTTGATTATTTTTCTCTTCAGCTAATGTGAAGAAGGTTAAGTGCGGTTAAAATATAGTTAAACATATAAATACAGCTTATAAGTAATATAAAGATAATATAAACATAACATAAGCATAATGTAGAAATATATTGTGCTAAATATAGTTAAAAAGTAGACAAGGTTGAGGTGGAAAACAAATCAGTCATTAAGTGTTTTTGGTCCCTACTCAGGCTGGGCCTGGGTTTATATCTAAGCCCTTCCCTCTCCCTACCAGGGGAGGTGTTAATAACTCACATGTACATAATTTACAGTGTATCAGAGATTTGTTTCTTTCAGTGACAACTTCAAGCCACCTAAAAGTCTGATCTTTTTGAAGTCTTGTCATTGATTTTAGAGATAGCAGTATTAGGTCTTCAGTAGACATTTAACTGACATAGCTGCTCTCTCATCTATTTCTTCTGGCTACATTTTAGAGTAAAAGCCATTCTCGAACACAAAAGGAAAAACAAGAAGGGAATTATAAAGTCTCAGTGGTCCAGAAAAGACATGTTTCTGGCTTTGAGGCTCAGCCACTTTGGCAAAAGAATAAAAGCAAAGGACTTGCTCGTGTTTACAGGATGTGTATCCCAGAGTGCACGTTGCCTCCTGACTACACAAAGGAAACAGCTTATCAGCAAAAAGCCTTCTAATAAATCTATAACGGCCTCTCAGTCCTTTCTGGTTTGTTTCAGTGATTTCCCAAGCTATAGCAACTGTCTAAAAACTTTCCCCCTCCCATCTTGTAAAGCAATGGTCAATGCATAGCATGGGGGAATGTTGTTTGTGTTGATGCCTTTTCGCTGATAGGTATAAGTTCACCAATACAGAATTTTTGCTTTATTTGTCCCAAATAGTTGCTAGCGCAGGCTGGCTAATTCATACCGTGAATTAGGTAATTTCGTTTCAGAATATTTTGTCCTCTATCACAGCCTTATTCTTCCTGGTTTGTAGATTATTGTCCCCTCCTCATTCCCCCCATTCCTCAAATCTTTCACATTTAACTGGTTACACAGCTAGGAATATAACATTTCAAAGATATAAATAATAATGAGCTCCTTTAATAAAATCAGACATAAGTTATGCAGCAGACATCAATTATAATGGATTTTAAAGGTTTTGATCTAGAACCTGGGTGGCATTACATTTAGACTAATAACTGTAACTATGATTTATGTGTTTGCAACTGAAATGGTTTCAGTGCTTCGATATATGTCTAAAGTAAAATTTATAGTCTGCTACAGAATGTATAAATAATGAACAGCCATATGTCATATTGCATTTAAAAATTTGACTTCTTCCACAGCCAGCATAAGGTAAAATGAATTAAAATTTTAAGTTCATTGGGGATCAAGTTACTTTAATACTTTAAAGCAGCTTCACAAATACAAAACTGATTTAATTACTTTTCCTACAGTAAAAAATATTTTAAAATTTGCAGTTGTAGTCAAATTAAGGCACAAGAAAGAGTAAAACATATGCTGATAAGAAAGGAAAATGATTCACTTTTCTCCTACCAAAAATTGTCACTAATTTTTCCATAGATAGCAAAAACTAGGATAACAGCTATTGACAAAGAAATGCTTCACAAAGAATTTAAATGTAAGAAAGCACAATTACTATAATTTTCAAATTAACCCCCTCCCCCAAATACCCATTTCACGTTGGAAAAAAATCTGTAATCTATTTTTGGTAAGATGAGCTGCATGCGACTACATGCATATGAATACACACTGCAATTTTCCAGTTGGTCATCTGAAAATTAGAGGTGCACCTGACTCATATTTGTGGTCCATTTGCAGCAGAAAGACCACCTGACCCTCCATTATAGCAGGGATTGTTTTTCAGAACGTATCTACCTTTCTTATATCTTGGTTTACACATTTTAAATTTTGATGACCAAACTATTCCTAGGTTTTTTTCTTCTTAGCTATCTGTTGAAATTTGTCCTTGTCATGAATAGCCTACGTACAAAAATCACACGAGAACTGCTATTTTATTAGTAGTTTATAAGGTGCTTTCTATTTTGCCCATAGCAAGAGATGAAGCATAGTAGGACTTCAGTTGCATGAGAAAGAGGATGTGCTAAGATTTGACTCTGTGAGACTGTTCTCCTTATGTCATCAGATCAATTTTTGCACTAGGAAGTGTTTCTCAGAAATTTTAGGTAGTTCTTCTGGTAATTACAGCAAGCGAAGTACTAAGCGTTCAGCATTGCCCATTGCTTGAGTCTTCTTTTTTCCTTTTATACGGATATAGTGTTTTCCTTTATTCCCCGGAGTGTTGATACCAGGACTGAATTTAGTGAGCTCTCCAAGAAGCAGAAATAAATAAATGAAATATTTGTAGTGAAGCCATCAGCAGAGATGACATCTATTCCTCAGCAGGCCCTTCTCTTGTATTATTGGGAAGTTATCTAACTTCTCATAGAAAATGCTATTGATTTTTAGCCTGTTTTGTCAACTAGTCAATAGCCACACACAGAGGCTACTCGTGATATGCTACTTTTTCTTCCTTGTTAGAAAAAGTGCAACTATATATCGTGTTACCAGTGTGGCCAGCTTGGTGTATTTTTTCTCTTGAACTTTAAGTATTAATACATATGCTTGGTTTATAAATGTCGAAGTCTATTTTATCATCCCTCTAAAAAGGTGTCTTAGCTGAGACAGATGCTTTTGCTAAGAAATAGTACTGGTGTCTTAGAGCTAACATGCCTTTGGGCTCTGACAGACATTTGGCAGCAGATTGAAACTGGGTGTCTGAAATGGTTACTGCTCTCACCTTGTCTATCACAGATTTAGTTTGTCTTGCTACACCAGACTGAAGTCACAGAGCTGGTTTATGAGTACCTCAGACACCACGTTTCTTAGAAATGGCAACATCTGTCAGAGAAGGGCAGAAGACTAGAAGAGGAAATGAGGAGTGAAAGCTTGAATAGCTTTCAAGCAAATAGCTTGAAAATTCTAGTTAAATTTTTAATAATTTTTTGAATAATGTAATTGGTAGAAAAATAAGTACTTCAAATTCTACAATTCTGAGCGAACAACTCTTTTTCAGTATTGAAATGTCAATTCACCTGCAATTATCATGTGAGTTTAGTCTCGGGAAATATGACACACATGATTCAGAGATCAGTTTGCTGATAGTTATTGAATATTGGGTAAAAAGATGAGTTTGTGGTGTTCAGCTGGAGCAGTTTGATTCAGACTTTAATAGCTTTTAAGAGAGTAATGTTTCATTGTTGGATGAAGTCGTGGGGTGTGATCGTGGAAATGGATACTCCTCTCTATAAAATATTATTGATGAGTAAAATTTGAAAATCTTGTTTCCAAGATTGTGATAGCACCAAACAATGAGTGAAGTACATTTATGCAAGACATGGAATCCTTGCATCAGTTTGACAAGCCCAGCTCTCCATCTGTCCCTTTTCTTTCTTGAGTTTACCACTCTGATTCTGTCCTGCCATATTTATTTAAGAGCATAATGCTGTAATTTGCTTGTGCTTTGGCAAAGTCCTAGTGGAAAAGATACCCAAGTATCAAAATTTAATGTTACCCTGTGGATCTTACTGTGTGCGGGCACCTGTTACTTGTGATAGCTAATAATCAGACACACATATTGCCAGTTTTCTATCTGCAGGAACAAAGGTTTTAGAAGAGATTCTATTTGCAAACAGATAAGCCTGCATTCAGGGGTATCTTATCAAAAGGGGCTGCTGACATTTTCTGATGATAATCAAGAGCACCTTGTCTCAACAGGAGATTACTTCTCTTCTGCTCCCTTTATACTGTTGCCACAGCTTGTCAGAGGAATGGTTGTTCTTAGCTTGTGAGATTTTGGGGGGTATTTTTTACTAGAAATTAACTTTAGCAAAAGGCTGTTTATGAAATTAGGTGAGTTTAAGAATATTGGTTAGGAGACATTCAGAGCACTGAAGACTTGGGGAAATTCAGTAGCAGATGAGATCTGCTCTCATGAGTTCATCAGTTTAATGGAAGTATAAATATCTAGAATAATTTCCTGTAGTCCAGGCATCTCATGATTTCAAAGTAAACTGGTAAGTATTTTTTGAAAAGGTATTGCTTTATTTATATGATATTTATAGCTTTCTTTATATGACACTATGCCCTAAATAAATATGTTACCCACGTAAAGAAAACTCTGCAAATAGCGGCTACAGTATTAGAGATAAACCATACAATACTTCTTGTAGCAGGTCTACGTGCTCTTTCCAACCTGGCTAGGTTTATTATCGTTCAGTAACTTCACCTTGAAACCAGCTGTTGTCATTGAGTTGAACTTGCACATTCTACAGGTCTATGACTTCAATCATGTCACTCAGCAATTTCACTGTACTTCTTTTGGTGCTTAGAAGACGGGTAAAAAGAGAGATAACTGTGGCTATTCATGTCACTGATATATATGACTGTAACTTTTTCACCTGTTGTCACTATTCAGACTGTGCCAGGATTTCAAAATGTGTCTTGTTTTACCAGATATATCCTTATAAGTTCGAACACTGATTAATTGGTGACATATCACTTAAAAGACTCTTTATTTTTCCTTAAAACTGTGATGCCTGGACTTAAACTTGTCATAGAATTGTTCTAATTCATTTAACCTCTGCTTTTTTTTCTTAATTACTATTCAAACTGATTGAGAAGTTTTGGGTTTTTATTTCCTCTTCCTCTTAACATATCTGCAAATAAGTAAGGGTCTTCAGCTCACAAATATCTTTGAAGTTGCTTTTCAGCTCCTTAATTGGGCTCAGGAGGTAAGTTTCTGTGTCTCATTGGGTTGGAGTTGCTGGTTTATATCGTGACCTTGGGAGACTGGTACTAAAAGTAGCAAGATGCAGATCAAATTATTTTACTCCATTCTATGAGTTTTTTAACACTTCCATGATTTTCATATTTTGAAAAGAAAACTTTCTATATTATTAGATACTCAAAGAAACTGAGAAAAACAATAGTTTATAGAAATTGGCTTTTAAAATTACCGTGTTACTTCGACTATACTGTCATCAGTTGTTAATATTGTATTACCTAATCTGCATGCTTCAAGATTTGTTAAGAACTTAATTTATTTTTTTTACACCAACATGCTTTTAACTAAAAGAGGGATAACAAGCCTTCAGGAGTCTTATTGTTGGGAGGAGAAAGTGAGCCTTCAAATAAGATGAAGAAGCAATAAAAAGTGACCACACATTTTGGTTAAAGTTCAAGTCCTCAGTGAAAGATAGTTATGAGAATGTTATTTACATGACAAATTAATACTTCATTCAGACATTACATTTAGAGAAAAAATTATCATAAAAATAAGGTTGTCATTTTTTTCATAAATTCCCCTCTTGATTAGTGTTGCTTACAGATATTTTCTTTTGGGCAATTATCAAACTTGTCTTCACTTGAAAGGTTTATTTTATCCTTTTCATAGTGTTTTGGAGAACAAAACAAGCAACATCTTTCTTTTATTCTTACATTCCCATAAGATTTCCTTTTACAAGGTAATGTAGCCACCTCCAAAGGATGTGATCTCCTGTAATTTGATACTTGTATTGTCCTATACCTGTGAAGACTGAGAAAGATTCTGTGGGTGTGGAGTTTAAATTGCTTACAATCCACCTAATAATATACAGTGTTTCCAAGAGTCTGATGACATCACAAATGTGTGAATCCAAGTCAAAGCTCCAATCAAGTTGCTGGGGTTTTCAGAACAGTAGTTTTTATTCAGGCTCATCTGAGGAACAGAGGTGTGTTCACAAGGAGACGGAAGGGGAGGTGTTGATTTTGGTTTTTTTTTTGTTCCCTCATAATATTGAAGATCCAAGACCTGTTTGGAAAGTTTTTTATTTGTTTTGTTTATGAGTTATAATGTGTCATTGCATTTATCCTTGAAAATAGTTACGTTTAAGGAATAGGTAGGACTGTGAGATCTCAGTAACTGAAAGCTGAATCTTGTGATTCAGTTTGTGAGGGACATATTTTGCAGTAATATTAAAAATCAGAACCTTTGATTTTATTTTTTTTTTTTCCCAATAAGGTTTTTTAAATGAGAAGGTATAGGAATTTAGGTCAAACTCAGTTAAAACATACTCATTGTGTTTGTATCAGCAGCGACTCTCTAGGACCCAACTAGGGTGTACAGGAAAAAAATTAATCAGCATTTCAGCCTCTATGTTGAGGGGCTAAAAGTTATTGCGGTGGTGTGATTGCCTTAGAAAGGTCTGACGTGTCATGTGGGAGGCCTCACCAATATTTGAAGGCCCCTGTGCCACAGATGATAGTATGCCTGTTTTACAGTCTGTAATACTGTATTTCGTACTTGGGCCAGATCCTTATGGAGTGGCTTTTATAGTTTATAGGTTGAGCCATTGACTTCAGTAAGATTATTAGCACTAATGAAAACATGTCAGGAAACACAACAGCTTTGTGAATAGATTTTTTTTTTTTTTTGTGTAGACTTATTATGGATTAATTTTACCAAATTGAAATAAATATCTTCATGAAATTGTGAGTAGTTTTCAAGTGTAGTTCATTATGTTAATTTGCTAAAAAATTAAATGGTACTAAAATATTATTAATGCAATATTAGTGGAATATATGAAACTATTTTTTTTGTAAATTAGTAGAAAATAATAAATGCTTTAAAAAGGATTCATACTATAAAAGATACAATAGTATGAAGTATATTGTTTTTACTGACAATTGTTCTGGACCCAGTCATAAATTAATCTATGAAGTAAATAGGACTAAGATGTTTAACTTCAAACAGAACCATTTATTGGAGTTGGCCATTGCAGTAAAAGAAAGATACGTTATTGATCGTGTATAGCAGAGTGCATAACCCCGCAGCATTTGTCAAGTGCACTCTCATCAAATACGATACTTGCTAACTTGTCAGTGAGGTGACAGTTGGCTGTATTCACTGCTGGCCTGAATGAAAGTCTACTGAAGTCAGAGGGAGACTTGACTTTTATTTTAATGGACTATCTTCAAATACTTATTCTCAGGACATGTGGTGGAAATGGGTAAGCCTTTGCCCGCATGGTTAAAAAGATGAGTTACTGAGTTTATTGTTATCTTCTATTTATAGAAGCCTGGAAAAGTGCTAGTTTTCCCCTCAACGTCGAACTTCAAATAATCTTAATTATGAGCCAAGTTTTGTATTGTTCAAGGAAGCAATTATTCACTGGTTTTGCAACAGTTTTGTGCATTAGATCTACAAACATAGTGATTAATCTTATTCTTTATTCTCACATCCTTATTTTATTAAGTGTTGCTAACCAGGCCATTTGGTGGGGGGGAAAGGGGGGCAGGTGAGCATGCTCACCCCAAGTATCATCACAGTGTAATCTTATTGTGATTTGCAGCATGATCATCATGTGAAACACTGAATTCAGAGATGTCATTGGACTGTGGCTGAACATCTGATTTACCATTGCATGTGTTTGCTCAGTGAGAGGTACCGCCTTAGAGGCTTGGTGCTGTAGTGCAAAATGGAGTTTCATGATCACGCTAGCATGGCTTGAGCTGGAAGATCCTTCCAACACAGTCTAAAAGACTAGACATTTATTAAATAAACCTTTATCTCCAGGGCAGATAACTTTTTTTAATAAGTGTGGTTTTATTGGTATTTGAGGGCACTGGATGTCTCCAGAATTTTCTATAGAGATATCAGGTCTTTAGGTGACCAATATGAATGTTACTGTAAGCTATGGTTTCCTTTCAAGTTAGGATACATCAGCAACCGCTACTGTAAACCAGGTGAGTGATGATAGTTTCACCACCAGGGTTTTTTACCTCCATAGCCTCCTTAAAACTTGGGATTTATCCCCAAATCTGATGTGAATCATGGAATACAGCAAATTTATTTGTTACTGCTATTTCATTTTTTGGCAGTGTGGCTTGAACTCTGCTACTATACGTGATCCATGGGTATTATAAAGTCTTCATGTGGTTGGTCTGTCTGAAGGATACAGGCAGGCGATATAATACTTCTTGCACAAGAAATCGACTTCTAAAGTAATTGTAGGTTATTGTTTTCAATCTTTAAAAATTGTTTTTGAAAACCATTAGAATTGTATGCTGATGGTAGGTAATCAAGAAAATCCACAGTTTAGGGAAAACATGCCATATGTCTTGTAATTCCAGCACACAATGGGGTATCTCCTTAATGACTTCCTCAGTGCCCCCCAATTGTATCTCGGTGTTAGAAGACATATGGAGCCTCTTCCCCTTAACTGTGAATTTCCTTCCTGCCACTGTTTTTTCTTACAACCTTAATCTGCTTTTAATGTACTGCAGTTGTCTTTTCCTGCCAATAATCTTTTATCCCTCGTTAGGCGACTTCATTACAAATGCCAGAACTAGAACTTCTACATTTGGAGTGAGCCGAATGCTTAAATTCAACTTTATTTCTCAAATAACTGAAAAACAAGAGAGCTTTGAATTAAACTTGATATTTTGTGTTAGGCTTCACACTGTAAAACCTGTGCATATGTGGTTGCTGATGGCATAAATGGTGGCACTTGGTGTTGTGTAGTCTCTGTATGCATGCGTGTATAAAAGCTTCTAATGTGGTGCTAGTTGTTGTTTCTGAACATTTTGTGAAACCCTAGGTATAGAAATACATTTGTTTGGAATCTGATAAGTTTTAGTACATTTTACTGTTTCACAGGGTGCAGTTTGGCTCTGGCTATATAAGGAATGACATGAACTACAGTCCCAGTTTACAGGGTATCTGTGTCTTGAATCTTTTATATTTTACAGCAGTGACGTACAGTTTTCTTTCTGAATACGAGTAGAGCGAGCTACTCTACGCAGAAAGTGCAGAAAGTTCAGAAGAGAACTTGCATACATTTTTTTCAAATTAAGAAGAATATGGTTCAAATTCTACTCTAATAAATTTATGAAGGGCCAGTCTTACTGATCTATGCTTTTATTTAAAAGATTGTAGAGAGAGATATTTATAATTGGAAATGTCCTTACTTGATTCAAAGCCCAAAGAGATCAACAAGGCTGTTTATAAAGTTTCGAACCTAGATTTAAAATGTCATGCATGAAAGAAAAAGTTGATAAAGAAAGATGATTTACATGCTGATATTGAGAAATTTTGTGATACATGAAGGCAAGAGAGGCAGTGCAGCCATTTGCTTTTGAGGACTCAGGAGTCTGAGTAGAAACCAGTGTCTTTCCTACCCAGATGAGGAGAAGCTTGACCCTGAACTCCTCTTCAGTGCAGATACTTTACTAAATGAGGTGATCTGAGAAGTAGTACATGTCAGAAGTAGAGCTGGCTTAGGTTGCTTTTCTACTACTTAGAACAATGTTGGAAAAAAAATTATGACGTTGATTCACAGTCCAGTTGATAGTCTGCTCCTGAGGCAAAGCAGATTTGCAGAATGCTGATGCCAGAGCTACAGTTTAGCTCTTAAAATTCACAGAAATATTGATTAAATGTGAGGAAATAACTGTTGATTGTTCAAGGCTTTTGCCGCTTAGGAGGGCGTGTATTCCCAGAGAGAGTGTAGTAAAATTTATTTTTTAACCTAAGTTTGAATATTGTTGTTGCAGCTGATATTTATTATAAGCAGATCTGAGGTTCACTGTTAATGGAGTTGGTAGCAAAATTTTATGATCACCTAATTTTTATAATTTATCTGTGATGGATGAAGGCTTGTTGTGAGCCCATGGTGGTAGAACACATGAGGAACACTTCGTTTGAAGTAAAGGGTTATCAGTAACTGTAGGTTTGATTTCAGACTTGAAAACAGCCTGATTTTCCAGCTGGTGAAATTCTTGCAGAAGAGAATCCCCTCTTTTGCATTTTGCAAAGGGATGTCTGATTTCCAGCCACACCACAGAAAACTCCTGGTCTCCTGGACTGTGTGAGATTTCAACATGCAGCAGATGAGAGAGGGTTGATTATTATCCAACTGTGGAGTTTGGAAGGCTTCCTAGTGGTCTGCTGAACTAAACATTTTTAGATCAAAGCTGGGGAGGGGTTGGCAGGAAGAGGTGATGGTCCATGAAAGTGGTAAGCGGAACTGTCTCATAACCTTCCCTCCTATTGCCAGTAGACTATTTGGATGAAAACAAAGAACGGAACAAATTCTACAGATGCTTGAGTAAAACCTTCCTAAAAATGTATCATTTATGAGAGCTCATAAATGAAAGCTTGGGTTTATTCTTAGTGCAGGGAAATATTTCTTTTCTGTGTGCGTGTGTTAATAAAGGCTCTATGGGTTGGTGGTTGTGGGGTTTTTTCCTCCTTTTTTTTCCTCTTCCTGCCTTTTTATTTCTTTATAGCGGCATTTTTAAATGGGGGGGGATCAGTTGCTTATTGTTCACTAAAGTATCATTTACTGAAAAAAACTATATTTCCCTCCCCTCGTAGTTACTGGCTGGTCATCACAATTACCAGATGCCAAGCTGTAGAACACAGTTTTCCAGAAAATGGCATCTGGCTTCCTGGCAGAGTCCACAGGCACTTGTGTTGATGGTTTTGGAGCTGCAGCTGGGTCTGGGTGGCTGCTGAGGGAGTATATGGTCCACCCTGTCATTCTAGATGCTATTTACCTTTGGCTCACCTTTGATTCAGAATCATTTAAGCTTTTGTGCCTTTCCATAATGCTGTCAAACATCAGTCTTTCAAATGACTTTATGTAGATCCATTCACAGTTAGGAAGAGGAAAGCCATTTCACATGATCAGTTATTTTCTGCATGTACGTGTAAACTATAAACCTGCTCATATACCAGCAGGTGGTTTATTTATCCACCAGGATGCATAGTGCAAACATGTGTATTAAGCCATTCATTTAAAGGGAAAAAGAAGAGAGGGAATCCAATAATCTTTCTGTGAGTGCAAACATGTAATCACACCTGATTGTGTTCACATTTAAAAGATGCAAAAGACTGAACAGTTGTGTTAAAATTACTGCCAGTGCCATTATGTGGCATAGAGGCACAGCCCTCCGTTTGGGAGCACCTGCACCCCTTGTATCTGATGTGCACCACACTAGAGCTGGATGAGGATTTTGCCCAGTGTTTTACTGTTTCCTGGGATACCCACTACTCTCCAGAAAGATCCAAAACACAAGCACCTCACTAGGTGTCAACAAAACTGAGTTCCCCTGATCCAGCTGCCAACCTCCTGCGATGTGTTGGAGCAATCCTCATCTCACCTCACTGTATTTTACTTCCCTGTTTGTCCATATCTTGGATGTACTTTAAAATAGCAGTGGTAGGCACCATAGGTAGTGTAATTAATATTTGTACTGAGCAGACTCAACTTCTGGAGGCTCTCCGTACTGGTGGAGGAATTTCTTTTTGGCTGAAACACTAGTGTTGTATTTCTACCGTGATGATGGTGGTGGAGAAACTGGGCTGGGTATGACTGACAGCACTTTACACTTCTATTCTTTTTCAGACTTGGGACTACCAAGTTTCTGATAACACGACATCACTCCTTTCATTTTGTCTACGTGACTAGTACCAAGATAGCAACCCCTGTAGTGATGTTGCTGTAGGAAAATAAGCAAACAGTCCTTGTTCTGATTTTAATGAAAGCATCTCAGATGCAGAATTATTGCCATTACATCTAACTGCTAGTCCACGCTGTGGTATTTAAAATGGAGTGGTGGCAAGGATTCAATGTACAAATCTATTTATTTATAACCAAGTGACCTTCTGTTCAGTGATATTATGGATTCCAGATAGGGAGAGGGATTCGGCTTCCCTGTGAACGTCTGGCTTGGTGTTGACTAGAACGTGGCTTTTGTTCCCCTGCTAGTAGCGACAAAGGCTTTGACAGCATTCTGTGGGAGATGGTGCATGCCTGAATTCAATTTGCTTGATGTCTTTTGACCAAGCTGCAATTCACTGACTTGGTATAATTTTTGATAGGCAATGGCTGGGGATAAAATCCCATAGGGCCTTTTACATCATTCTGCTTGGTACCTGGGAAAGCAGAAGACTATATCAGTAAAAGAATCTGCAATGTTTTGAAGAACATGAAAAACCTTAGAAATGCTGCACAGTGAGAAACCTTGCAGTGAACTTAACAATATTGCATTCAATTTTATTTTTCTTTGGTTTTCATACACACATGACCTTATTAAGTTTCTAAACATAAACATATTCCTTTTCAAATACATCTTCAAAGTATACTTGAATTCTAGCCCTATAGGGACTTGACATATCAAAAGAAATTTGCTGACATAAACTGGTATGTAGAGCTTGATCTATTCTAATATATGATTTTAATGTTTCTCATTTTCTTGCCTTGCCAACTCACATCTATCACACACTGTCACATTTAAGTTTCCTAAATTACTGCTTTTAACTTTTTGTCACTTATTCAGCGAAGAGATATATTCTAAAGCTCAGCTCAGCTTTTTTTTTTTTTTTTTTTCTTGTGATTGTATCTTAATATTAATAGTTTGAGGGGAAAATGGAAATTTTTGCTCAGTTAAGGAGACAGCACTTTTTGATAGATTTGGGATTCAATATTGTCCTGGTTTCAAATTCAAGACCTGATTTGATTTCCAAGCAAAGCACGGAATTCAGTGAGGCAAATGGAATAATGGCATGTGCGAATGGGGAGGGTGTTCTGAGCATTGTAATTATGAGCCAGACAAAATATATCTCCACTACATCTGTTTATCAGTGATGGGTAGATAGATTCATTTCCTATTGTTAGTAGTACATGTGTTGATGACAAAGCGCTCTGGTAAATTCTGTTGTTTGCAGGATAAGAGGAAACAGTAATTGCACTCTTCAATCAAACTGCTTTGACCTCGAGCTGACAATTTCAAAGTTGCTTCTTTTTATGCTTACAGCTGATCCTAAGCACCTCACCCTTTCAGCCAATGAGTGTATTTTAACAGCTATGTATCTTTAAGGATTCAGGAAATACGAAAATATTTCCAGACGTGCCAAATTTTGAAATTACTTTTTTTTAAGTCCAGTTCCACTTTAATATTGCTTGTGATTTGAAGCTTGCGTCTCATTTAAATAATATTGTCTTTTAGCTTCTTATGATGCTGGAGACTTTAGCATCATTTCTGCTATGAGCTGACTTTCTTCTGATGACCATTTCTAAGAGCTTATCATACTGTAAACACGAGTCCAACATTCAGTGTGATAGAATGTAAAAAAATAGTTTTAGGATAAAATAAAACAAATTTTCCCTTCATGAGCTCTCAGAGGCTGTTTGTTTAAACTTTCATATCCTCACATGAATAAGAATAATGAATTTAAGATCAGTGTGAATGAACCATTGTGAGCTCCATCTAGTTGGAGCTCTGACATGACTTGGTCAAAGGGCCCAACACAATCACTGCTGGGGCAAGCCTGTGGTTTTGTGTGAAGCGATGGCATGTTTTCTAGAGAGGTATCCAGACTTGATTTTGAAACATCAAATAATAGAGAAACTTCCATATGCCTAAGTAGTCTGTGCTGGTTGTTGGTTACTTGGTAGGTAAAAAATACATGTCCTTTTGTTCCTCTGAAGTTGTCCCATTTTAACATGTGAACAATGTAACTCATTGTGCCCCTCTGTTCGAGTAAGAGCTGCTAATGTAAGTATCTTCCACAGAAAATTGCAAACTGTGATCAGCTCAACCCTCAACTGTCTTTTGGATAAGCTGAGAGCGTTTAGTTTCTTAATCCTCTGATCATCATAGATTGTTTCCAGACCTGATTGCATTCTAAGTGCACTTTTCAGTTTATCAGCAGCTTAAGCAAAGAGTCAGCCCAAAAAAGTGCTTCTTTTCAGTTTGGATTAAAGCTCAGTAAAAATACGTTGAGTGCTTTTTTGTGTGTGTGTTTTTTTTATTTTATTTGTTTGGTTTGGTTTTCTTGTAAGACACAAAGGAAAACCAAAATGAAGTAGATGGGTGGGAAAATGAAGAACAAAGTAATTCAAGTTTGCCATTTGTCTAACTGGTGGAAGACTGAATTGATTTGTCAGGTCTGTGGCTGGTATTTTCAAGAGGAAAAGGAGGCATTTTTATGAATATTGATTAGAAGCCTTTTGGCATTCAAGGAGCAACATGCGATTTGTCAGGAATGCTCACTGTACTCATCGGGATTATATATTTTTTTTATTGTTAACTTCACATGTATCCCCGTCTGTATTAATGTGTAAGGAATTATAATAGCAACATTTGCAATGCACGTATGAGAGGCTGCTTGTCTTTCTTTATAACAGACATATAGATGTCAGAGGCCCATCATTTGTAATCAGTTTTACACTGGCAAAATAGAAAATGTATCTGTGATGGACAGGAAATATATCAGTGAAACTAATGTTTGAGCTTCTGAAAAATTCTTTGTCATAAAAGTTAAGAAAATACATTGTTAAAAATTGTGGCAGATAGCTTAGTTTCCTTTTTAGAATGAAGTTTTTGCTACCAAGCAACTGTTCTTGTTACCTGTATTTAGATGGAACAACACTTAACATTCAGTATACCTAGTTATGTTGGATATCCTCTGCTGCGGTTTTCTTTTTCAAGGGTATCATTCGATCACACAGAATGTGAAGTGTTTGTACTTCTGTTCTTTAAGGGGAACGGCACATTTATATTACACAGAAGTCACACTTCAGTGATTTATTTGCCTCTGCAGAAGTGTGTATGCAGCACCAGATTAGTTTGCAATAGTATAGTCTCATCTTCCTCTGGTCACATAGGGCAAATGCATATGCATTTGCTAGAAGAGGAATAAAAATTGTAATATAACTAATCTACATTTAAACAAACTGCCCATCCAGCCAGCAGAACCAGTCAGGGGTCTGAACTGTGATAGGGAGCTAGGCCATACCACTGGGTGTGAATAATTCTTGTATTCGTACCTGGGCCTTAAGTCCTCTGTGCTGGGAGGGTCAGCTCTTTTTCTGTACCATTGGCCAAAGGGAATCCAGAATTTAATATTTAATAAGCTTAATAACAGCTTCAAGGCTTGAAGGTGATGCTGTTTGTATATCACCATTGTAGTGAGGTATGGATGAAAAATGTGTTAGATGCTAGATGGGTCCTGTGCCCTGTCCTTTTCCATCACGTGATTCATTATGGTCTTTGGCAAGTCCTAATGTATTTCAGCTCTTATTGGAATTGGTTGGGCACCTTAATAGTGTGCTTTTCAGTTCTGTGGGAGTTGGGTTGTTTTTTTTTATAACCTCCAGAACTTGAGTAATTTAAAGATTAGGCAATAAATGAGACTGTATCAGTACATTGAATATTCTCCAAAAAGTTTATGTCTAACCTTTACAATGAATCTTTACCGTTGCATTGGAAAATGCTCTTGGTTCAAGCTGGATCATGTTGCTTGTTCTGAAGGTGAAGTCAGTTAAAGACCCAGTCTGCCATCCTCCCTGATTTCCCTTTTAAGTTCACCACTGTAGCTCCATTCACTTCAGCAGAATGGCTCCTGATATACTCTGCTATAAAGAGAGAAGTGCTTCTATGAATTTATTTCTGGTCTTTGAAGGATATTTAAAGGTATCCACTGGGAATGTCATGATGTCAGCTCTAAGAAAATACTGACATTTGAGCCTTAAACCCATGAGTAATTTAGAAATTTTGAGAAACAAGAATCCTGAAACTTCTGAATCAAAAACTCACACTTGAAATGAGATTAGTGCATGATGACATTTTTTTGGAACAACATCTAATGAGGTTAAATGAGCTGAAAGTGTTGTGAAACCAACATTAGACAAGAGGTAGCAATGACCAAAGTGGCTGTCAGTTGAACTCCTCATTCAGTGCTGGAACAGAGATTTGTATTACTGATGTGCAGTACTACATGTTAATAGTGAATAGAAATCTCTAGTCCTTGTGTGTTTTAATGACCTTTTAAATATTTGTTAGTATCACTTATTTTTATTCTCTGTTCTCTTGATCTCCTACTTCCATGCTTCATATCAGATATTGGGGTTTTTTTCTCTTCCTGATTACTTTTCTTCCTCTTATGGCACTGGCTTTCATGGAATTATTCATGATGGATATTTCTCAGTTTTGTTGGAATGTAAATACTTTAAGAGCATTACCTTTGGGGATAACTGAAAATTCCAGTATATTTGTGTTTGATACTAACAGGTAGAAAACAACTAGACTTAGTAGATGAACTGTCTTGTAAGAATGCGGCGAGTCCTTGGATTTAATATCCTCAACCCTTTATCTAAACCTACTCAATCTAGTAAGTTTCTTACTGGTATTTTAATGATCAGATAACCATGTACTAAATCTAACCAATCTGAATTTAACCAAGTTCTAAATCTTTTTGTCACATGAACTTTATCATGCCTTCTACGATTAAAAACCTCTACTTACTAGATTTTTCTTCATCTTTACTACTACTACAATGTGATGTAATATGGGTAAAGTTCAGTCTGGAGTTTCCTGATGTGTTTTATGAAACATGCATCTCAAAATCCGTAATTTTAACTTTTCCTTCCAAGAGCTAATATAATTTTGACTTAATTAATATGATGCATTTAATCAATATAAAATTATCATAGAAAAGTACAAATTAATATGGAATCCATCACTTGAAATTTTGTCTCAATTAGGCATTTACAGACAGTTTCATGCAGATTGAATGACATTGGACCTCTTGGTAGGAAACATCTTTGAGAGAAAGATTGGAGAGAAAGTTTCAGCAAAACTAGATGCTGAAAAACCACAGAACTTCCACTAGTGAATACAAAAAGTCATTTTTCATTATTGTGTCAAAGTAGAGCTTTTTGGGGGGGAGGGAACACAGAGTTATGTATAACAAAGGCTTCAAATTTAATGTTTTTAATGTAATGAATGTCTGGTAATGCAGCAAACAAACCATTTTCATTTTAGTTAAGTGCAGTGGTCTTGGTTTCCTATTGCTAACTGTTGGACCTATGACCAACATGCTTTATAGAAGACTGAGAGCTTTTGAATTCTAATTGTTCTACCAAGATGTGGGAGCAAAGGGAGGGGGAAATAGGGTAGTATGTTGCAGTACCTATGATCTCAGTTGGAAGATTTTTCTTGAGCTCAGTGGATGTCATGGCTCCCAACAGGAAGAAAGAGGCTGATACCGAGGCAAAGATGTACAGCTCTTTTCTAATTCGGAGAGCTATTATTCCTGCAAAGGAATGACTTCTAATTTCTCCTGCTGGGTTGTGTGGAGGTTTCTGTTTGTCTTTAACCCTAGAAAGAGACCTATTTTTCCCCTAAAAATGAAGTCTGATCCTCCATCAGCTTAGGAAAAATGTTCATCAGCTAACATTTTGCAGTATTAGTGCTCAAGTGTTTAAGACTGTGGAGAGTGCAACCCATATATCTTGCCTGACCTAGTTACCCAAGGCTTAGATGTGTTTTCTAAGATGCTTTCAACAATGTCTCTTCCCTTTGATTCATTAATTTCATGACATCTTTCAGAAGGTAATTACAGATCTGTCAATGAAGTCATAAAATCACCATGAAAATTCTCCAGTGCAACAGTTAGAGTAAATACCATGACCTCCTTTTGCATTCAGTTTTCTGAACCAATTCTCTGATCAGAGTTACACGGTCAAACGTATCAATGCAATAGTCCATGTAATGGTTTGGGTGAATGCTAGTTCAAGCCATCATTTAAAGCCTCCATAATTATTTGAAATGCATACACCTCTGTCAAAATTCCTCACAACTTTTTTTTTTTCTTCTATGTTTTGTTCATCTATACACTAAGCTGCTTCCTTTGGAAAATGTGCCAGTCACCTTTGTAGACTTAGGAACAGAACTAATTAAGGTGATGTGTGTTCCCCGACGATTCCCTTCAGCAAAGAGAGGTGCATAAGAAAACAGAAGTAAACTCTGAGACATCGGTTGAACAGATCTATTCCTAATTTATTTTCCATCAAGAATATCCTTGTGTTTTTTTAAAAGGACCTTTGGTATTTTGGCTGAGATAGTATGAGAGCACTGTGCAACACCAGTGTCACATCATTGTTCATGTGGTACCTGAGCAAATGAGAATAAGTGATATTTTTTTTTATTATTATTTATTTTTTTTTACCCCAGGGGTGATAGTCTTTGTTGTAAATAGTTGGCTTGAAAGATAAGGTAGGCAGTGTGTTTTGATACAGAGTTATGCTTCCACTTTTTAATTAAATTAATCTGGGTTGTGAAACTATTATTCAGATGGAGACTAAACAGATAAATATAAAGTAAAATAAAGCTAAAATACTGTGCAAGGTCAAATACACCAGTATGATTTCCTCCCTCTTCTCTACACCTGGAACTTCAGGTGACCTCTTTGTCTACAACTGTATGTGTGGATTTTGGGGTAGTAGCAGACAAGATGTGATAGTACGGTGGCCGCCTGGGCGAAGGTGGGGGCCAGCTGCTGGCAGTGCCCACACCGCGAATGTGTGAGATTAAATGATTTAGCTAATTCTTCAGAACTTTGCTCTTTTAGAAAAAAAAATAATCCTTTCACTTACAAAGTAGAAAGGGATGGTTCACTTATCAGTTTTCACTTGTGAAATTTTTTAAACTGTAAACAGTTCCTATCAGTGTTAGTTTAATGAAGCAGATAGCATGAAAAAATTTTCAAGTTTGTGATCAAGTCCATGGAAATGGAAGTGATGTTACACTCAGAAGGGTGTTCTGAACACAGGAGTAGTTAAAGGTTCATTGCAACTCTGAGTGGTTCAACGCTACAGAGCAAAAGGATGACAATACGAGTGTGCTCTTGGAATGTTTGTAGAATGACCCAATACTGATGTTTCAGAGCCTCAGTTTAAATGATACTTCTGGACAACTTCTGTACCTCATACATACAAAAAGATAACTTTTAAACTTGAGAAGTTTTGGCACTATTTGCATAACTGTCAAGAGAGCAGCCAGACAAAATCCAGTATACTAGATGAACAAATCTCGGACTGTAAAATTAGATACTAAAAAATATATTTTCACATCTAATTTGATATTTAAAATGTAAAGCATGAAAAAAAAACAAACCCTGTGTTTTAAACTGCTCTAGACAATGTGCAGAGAGAATAGATCCAATTCCTTGCCTAACAAAGAGAAGTCGGGCATGAGACTGAAAAAAACCTGTGGTTTTTTGCCATTTTTTGTATCTAGCCTGAGGATGGTTCAGGCTGTGTTGGTAAGTGCTTCTATAAAGGATACTTAGCTGCCTACATCGTGAAGGACTTCTGCAGTCTGGAGATCTCAGTGGTCCTGCAGTTGCATCTGCCTTAGATCTAGCCTTTCCAGGTGCATTCCAGACATTCCTGCTGTGAACCAATCCAGCTTTTGGAAATTGGAACTAGATAATGAATGGATTTATTTATATCACCTCAAGATATCAACCTATTATTATTTTTTAAGCAAGAGAGAAAGGTAAAGAAGAGAGCCAAACAAAGAGCATTCTGGAAGCCATAAGCCTGGTAATGAATATATTATTTTTTATAAGAAAAAAACCCGCAACCCTTTGTTTTGGAATATAATTCTTCTACCCTTTGGAAATATGCCTTGGGCCACTGTAGGAGGAGACCTTAGATTACTGTAGATAACCAGCTTCCTGTCAGATGCACACTGAAGTTTTATAGCTATTCCTTTACAGGTTCTATTTCTGCCTCTATTAACTGGACAGTTAAAAACTGTTCAGCAGTTTCAACTTAATCAGGAATTATATATTTTTTGCCCTTTTGAGATGGCCTATAGTTTAACATAAAGTAAAACTGCCATCTCAGCACCAGTGTTAGATAATTCTGCAGTAAGTATCAGAAATTTGCATGTCTGAGTTGCGGTGTAATAGCCAGATATATACAGCTGAAGTCACATTCTCTTGAAAAGCATCATTTTTTGGCTGCGGACTTCAAAGAGAGACTCTTTGTTATGCAGGCAACTCTAATAATATATTAAGAGCAGTATAGAAATATTTCAGGCTATGTACAGAGAGCTCTGTTCTTACATTTCATAGGAACACAAAACATTTGTTATCACTGAAGTCCTATCTATCTGCCTGCAGAACCAAGAGCACAACTTGAGCTGAATGGGGTAAGGCCAGGCTTTCTCCCTCTCCAGCTATTCTGGTACCTTCATATGACAGGAAACGAAAACCAAGGGTTCTCCTGACTTCTGGGAGTCTTACAGAAACTGACTCAGAGCTGGAGTTTTCATATTGCTAGAAACTGTACATATAGCGTGAATAATAACACTATGACGTGGTTAATTTTCACGTTCAAATCCTCATAAAAACATGTTAAAGATGAGGAATCTTGGGCACTTTTAGGAAATGCAGAACCCCAGATAAATTGATGTACAAGACTTTCTCTTGTGGGGCCACCCATGCATGCCAAGAATATATCATTACTTTTAGGTGAAGATTGTTAGTAAAGTGGAATTGCACATTTTATATAGCCAATATTTACTTTTCTGGGTCTTTCAAAATTGCATAAGTGAGGGGACCACAATGAAGAAAGTCCTTGTTTATGTTTTGTGATGATTGCTTTAAGACAAAAAAAATAATCCTTACAAGTATCAAATTGATAATTTTGATCTGATCACAGGCTGCTTGCCAAGGATCTCCAACTTTTCTTATGCTACTATGCTACAAACATAATGTTGTTATTACCTTGCAACACAAATTAAATTTCAAAGCAATCCTTCCCAACAGGTATGTCTGTATATAAATGAAGTCTCTTCTCATTGATACGTGACAGTGGGTAGGATGGTACTTGAGCTAATTCAAAAGTTTTGCAGAGGGGAGGATAGCAATTCTGTCTTATGCTCACCAGGTAAATCCTGTAGTAGCTCCAGCCACAGGTATGAGGTAGAGCTGAATTTCAGGGGAATAAATAGTCCATCCCAGGATTAACTTTGTAACAGGCTGCAGGTGAGCAGGTCTTTGTGGGTATGATCCTGGCAGTTTGGTTCCTCTAAGGCAGCAGCTCTTACCTTAGCTGTTGCAGTAGGTTACAGCATGTTACAAAAATCAAGGGTCATTTAGATGAGATGCTGGGGGATATGGTGTAGGGGAGAACTTTGTAGAGTAGGGCTGATGGTTGGGCTCGATGATCCCAGGGGTCTTTTCCAATCTGAATGATTCTATAAAAAATAGACAAGGTCTGCTGATGAGAAATGTAGGGGAGGAAAGCTGAACGGTAGATTTCTTCATTGTGGATGAAAGAGGAACGGGAAGGAAAGATCTCTCTCCTGTCTTTGTGTCTGGAAATGAAGAGTTTCTCAGCAAAAAATTGCATCTTCATTTTCTAAACAGACCATCTAAATAGGCCAACGTGGCCCAGATACTACCGGAAGATCCACATACTATCCTAGCCGTGGAGGAAAATTGTAGCAATAGCTGTTATTGCTGTGCACTGGTGGAATCCCCACGACTTAGCTATTTTTGACTTGTATTGTGTGCTGTGCAATTTTCTAGTGATTTCTGTGGAAGAACTTGATCACAAGAAAATGACAATACTGTGTCTTCAGAAAATGCTAGTGGTGTTTTTTGGATTTTTCTATAGGCTTCTGAAAACAGTGCAGTGTAAGATGTACTACCCATATATCCTGAAGTACTGAGGTGATCTTAAGTCCTCTGTTGTGTTTACCAAATTGTAGTGTCAACTGTAGACAGCATAAAATGCTTTCAATTAGTGGTGGTTACTACAGGGAAAAACATGAGGCAGAGACATCTTGTGTAACTTAATCATGAAGTAAATATGGCAGAGCAGGCAATTTACAAAACCTTACCACAGAAAGGAGCCCTTTTTTTTTTTTTTTATTAGCCACTGTGATGCAGTAGGTAACCATTTTGTTTGAGTAATAGATGAGATTATTATAAGATTATGCAGTCACTCAGTTTTAATCAGCTAAGTGGGAAATCTCTGCTTTCTTATCAAAGGGCAGTAGATGAAAAGCGACGTCTCCACAGATCATTATGAAGGTAGCCTTGTATGAAGGGACCACTCATCTCCTCTCTTTCTAACTAGAACTGCTACTGAGGGAGTTATGTACTGGGTGAAAATGCCTTGATTAAAACAGACTGAAATCTAAATATAATTAGACTGAAGGGATGCAGAAATGTTTTCTATTCATTGGGTATCATGACGAGTGTGTAAAGTGAAACAAAAACAGTAGGAAAAAAGCTCCATTTCCAGATGAATTGTCCAAAATGACAAAAGAAAACACATCTGTTCTTACACGCACTGGATGGAAACTTTGTCTTTTGGGATGTCCATACAGTCCATGTAATCAAAATAAAACCCCTCAATGCAATCTTTGCACTTGTTCCAGTAAGGAATTTGTCTTTCCTTTCTTACTAGGAGATCAAATATTTGATGGGGCAGAAAGAGATATTACAAGTGAAAACTTTGTCTTCTCATAGGCACGAACTGTACTGCAGAAGTACTGCATATGGCTATCCTGTTCCAACACAAATCGGAACATTTGCATCACATATTTGCTCTTAGAATTGGACACTCAGACCTACGCACACAACTTTGGGGTCTGCAGTTCAACTAATGTTGGGATAAAACATTCATTTAGCAAAGAGACAATATTTTAGACAATATAGGCTAGAGTATGTATATTTTACCACTACCATTCAGTTGGAGGGGAAAAAAGGGGACATACAAAGCCTAAACCATGCAAATGTAGTGGTTTTAAGCCCATCTCTGGCCACTTTCTCTGCTAAATAATGGCAATTTGTCTACAATACCAAACTGCTCCCTCTTGTTGGTTTTTTTTTTTTTTTTTGTTCATTTTCATTTGGATATAACAGCCAAGTTCCAGTCTCAATTACAGCTGACTCTTTACAGTGACCTCACAGTAGCTGTTTCAAAATACCTCTTGAAGTGAAAACATGAATTCAGTTGAGTATCCTTTGGTTCTGGATTGCTTAACTCTATTCAGCTTCTCTACCTAGTTAGTTGGCTTCTTTTTATTATCTACAGCCATTGTTTCTAAACACCTTGTGGAAGGAAGGTTGTTGTGTACTTGTGGGCAGTTGTTGAACAAAGTATCAAAACTCTTCTGTGGCAATAGTTGCCAGGCGGCCGTGTGGCACACTGTTTTATGGAGATAGGTCCCTTGTATCAGATGTGTCCAGCAGCAGATATGGGTGAAGCGTTCGCAGCTCCTGCCGTAGTTGTACACCCCACCAGGTTTTGCTGGGGGAATGTTGCAGGCCCGTTCTCTGCCATTCTCCTCCATGCCCAGCATGTGGCATCTGAGGATGTAGAGAGCCCATGATGTCCCGTGTACGGTCGGGATTTAACTTCCTGTGGAAGATAGAGGATGCACTTATATTGGTATTTTATTTGCCAAAGGACCAAAAGTATTTGTATATTTAGGTCAGGGAAGTCTTTTCTTAATAAACATACAAGAAAAAAGAAATTTTTCAGGACAGGGACTTGAGTTTCTCACTTTTTATGTTCACAGCTGGTGCTCTCCTGTGATAACATTTCCAGTCTGAAAACTTGCTTCTGCAGATAGTTTCCTCAATCAAGATATTCTGATTGCAAGATGTTAAGTGTGCCTTGTATAGCTGTGACAGCTGGGGCAGCAATAACGTGAGAAAGTGGACACTTGCTCTGCTTTCTGTGCGAATCTGAAAGAGATGGCTCTTTTTTTTTTTTTTTTTGGTTGGCTTTTTTTGCGTTTTTTTTTCCTGCTATGCCACTGAGGTAAACCATAACTGTGTAAACACCAGAGCAAATGCTACTGTCATATTCCAGGCTATACAGAAAATTATTATTTTATTCTAAATTGTCAGCCTCCCTGTAATAAGAAATAATTTCTCATAGTGTTTATTTTTTTCTTTCTAGGCCTATTCCATATGATAGTGATGTGTACAACTGCTACTGCTCCCCAAAGGCCTAATGACAGCTTTCACTCATTTTCTACTAAATTGCACTAACTTCTCTTGCAAACTCTGATTATTTCTTGGGAGCTGGTATGCAGTCAGGACAATCCCGTTTTGGAAACGTCAGCCATTTCTGTTTCACTTTCTCGTCATATTCCCAGTAAAACACTGGATGTCACCTTTTACTTTACATCTTCACACAGACCGGGGATTCCTATTTTGTGATCTGTACTTCTTTCTCAACAAAGCTCATGAAAACCTGTGGATGGAGGGGGCAATGCAAAGGCGCTTCAACATTCCTGTTTAAGTGCAGAGTTTATCAGTTATGTGCTGCATTGACCTTGGCTTTCTGCCAGACACCCACCCAGCCACTTGCATTTCCCCTCCTCAACAGGATGGGGGGAGAAAAGAAACTGGAAAAGCTTGTGGGCCTGGGCAGGGGTTTGCCCCTTTCTTGAATTTGTTTTCCCAGAGGCGGCTCCAGCCTCGCTGAGGGGCTCAGCTGTGCCCTGTGCTGGGGCGGCTGGAACCGGCTGTGTCCGGCACGGGGCAGCCCCGGCCCCTCCTCACAGTGGCCCTGCAGCCCCCGCTGCCAGCCCCTGGGCACGTAATGCAGTTATTAAGCCACAGTCATACCTTGAATTCATTTTCTGTCCCTGGCAGGCACACAACAGGCTGTTCATTCGGTAGACGTAAGCCTTCTCTTCATCTGGCTACTTTGGTATCAAAAATTCACAGTTTGCACAGGGCACAACTGTTGCATGGGGGGTTCCTTGTAACCAAACGCTTTTGCTTAGGCTTTAAGGCCTTACGCGTTTAGCTTTGATGTATTATTTAATTAACTTACCCTATAAGATTTCTGAAGAGCTGCCATTTGAGCAATTGCAGCCAAGTAAGTTTTTCTCTGTGTCTGTGGCACTATCTTATTCCAGTGCTCCAGAGCTGGGAAGACAGACTTGTATACGAGGTAATATTTCATTTCACAGGTTCCATAACTTGCATTGCTAATGCTTCATAATGTAGGATGTGCTGTACCAGCCTACAGCTAATGAGTTGTACGCCACAAACTGTGAATCTATACTGACTTGCCAAGCATAAAACAGTGTGTCATTACAAATGCTTACGTATATCTTTTTGTATCTTATGCAGAGATTGTAAACAAGCTGTATGGATATATCCTTGAATGCCAGAGGAGTCATTAGCTTTAACAGCAGAGCCTACCGTCTTTGAAAAAAGAATTTGAAATCAAGTCTATCTGTCTGACTCTGGATTTGCTTTGCACTGAACAACAGCTTTAGCATCTTTTATGTGTTTTATTGCTTCAAAGATGCTTATTGTTGCTTGCCCATTTGAATTGCTACAGCACTTTCAAACAGATGACAGAAATAACTGTTCCAGGCATTAATTTGGTAGGTTAAGAAAGAAATTTTAAAAATTTCCTCCCATAATCCAGGGACAGAGCAGCCTGCAGCAGAACTGCCACGGTCCAGTGGCACACGGGGCTGCAGGGTTTGAGGTATTGCTGCTGCGTACCTGCAGCGTGTTTACGGGCTTCTGATTCCCTGCAATGTCTTGATGCCAAAGCATTTCACTTACTAGACAGAGATGGATGACAGACTTTTGGGACTGGGGTAGGAAATGGTTATTATGTAGTTTACCAACTGATATTCCCTGCTTGCTAGTGATAATTGGTGAATGTTTCTGCAGCCTTAAAGTGTAGTCATTCTGCTACTACAATAGGGTGTCATTTCACTGTAAGTGGCAGGGTGAATCATTGTAAGTGCAGCATATCCAGCAGAACAAGTAATTTGCTGACTTAGTACTATCTGTATCTCATGATATGCAGGTAACTAAGGCAATTTTTCCTAAAAGAAGGAGTAAAAAGCTAAAATTGCTTTTTCTTTATTCCCTTCCTCTCTGTCTTCTCCCCCTCCCTGCTCCCCATGATTAGACAAGACAACTAAAGACAAGAAAAATAATCATTTCTGGTAGACTTAGTACTGTCTGAGTCATCAATCCTTTACAAAGACCTAGGGCCCACTTTCTTTTCATTTTATTCCTTTGGCTTTTAGATTTATAATGTTGTTAGGAAAAAGAGATTCAGCCTCTTGGTCTATAAGAACCTGTTTAAACATAAAGAGGCATTTACTTACAAATAGCACTGTATTGCCTATGCATTTATCTTGACAGTCCAGTTTAATTTATAAAGCATAATGTGCTTGTAACTCAGCCTGAGAAATGTAGTTTAGCAAGCACTATTGACTTACTAAATCTCCCTTCTCCCTCTTATTGTAAATCTGATAAACCTAAAGAAGCATTCTGGGTACTAGAGAATCTAAATATTAAAGCAGAGTTCTTCAAGATGATCTTGATAGTACTTCACTTAAAACTGCAAGTTGAAGCAATAGTTTATCCTATTGTGAAGTGGTTTAATCTTTCCTTGATCATTTCTCAAAGATGTGGATGTGCTGTACAGTAAAATTGCCAGATTTGTGCTGAATTGCAGCTTTAGAACCCATTATTCTGAAAAGGTTATCTAAATTGAATGGCTTCAAGATGACTTGTAAAGTCCTTAGAAGACTTTTAGCCCTTTATGTGTTTGACCGCACAACCTGATGTGATTCATATGTACTCTGAGATGCAAGCTTTAAATCTGTTGTTTGCTTACTAATTTGCAAAATGGAAGTGTATGTTTTCCCATTTCTGACAAAGGAAGTGCAACATTTTATTTTAACTTGGTGCTTATATACAGATCGGTTATGCAAATCCCATAACAATGATCTATTTGCCATATAAATAGTGCCAGGAAGATAGAAGGCTGTAGTTGAATCATAGGTTATAAGTTTAAATCCAGACTTCACACTTTGAATGCCTGAATCCTCTCACCCTAATGCATTAACTACTTTTCAATTCCCAGAGAAAATGAAGGTTCCAAGTTTTGAAGAAATCTGATTCCAAAAACTATATGTATTTTTATTTGTTATATTTCTTGTGGCAACTTGACTTTTGTCTAAGCAATAGAATTACGTTTTGTTGTGATCTTTTTTCCTCCTTTTTTTTTTTTTTTAGTTTGCTTAGAAGTAGTTTAAAACTAATGCTGTATCACAAAGCAGAATAAGAGAAGGCAACAGCTAACGGGAATTTTTTAACAAGTGATTCTGGCAAATGTTTCATTCAGCTCTTCATACTAGGTCTTATTTATACTTTAATAACTTTTCAAAATTCCAAATTATGCTTTCATTTAGAGTTTGGGGTCTTTTACGTATTGGCTAACTAATATGAGATGCAGTACTTTTTTTGTGGTGTTCAAAGAAAACTTTTCAGCTATACTATCTCATATAAATATGATCTCACTCTGAGTATGCAAGAGATTAGGGAGGCACCACTTGTATCTGCCTCTATATTCTTAGCATCATAATATTCTCTCCTGTGACTGTCTTCTCTATTAAGGTCTTCTCTTAATAACTTTCTTCAACATGACTTTTATATCCAGTTCTTTCAGTCAGTTTTTCATTACCAACCTTGATCTAGCAAGATGTTGCAAAGAGATTATTCCAGCACAAATGTAAGAGGATGCTTTCTGTTCATGGACAGATGGCTGAACAGTCCCCTGCACTAAATAATACTGAGTCCCAAGCCTCTCCTTTCTCAACTGTGCACCTTCCTCTAGAACAAAGGACAAATTTATTTATTATCTGTATTTTATTATGACAGTATCTTCTTCATGTTGAGGTAAAGCTTTTTTCATCACCATGATCACGGAGAGAAATGCCCTCAATGTTGTACACTGTTTTTATTCAAACTGTGAACCCTACAATTTTAAAATGAAAATGCAATTAAACTGCTATGATTTCCTGGTGTTATTCTTGGTTAGACTGATGTAAATTCTGAAGGACTTGGAAAACCTTAAATGTTATTCATATTTACACAAATGACACTGAGGGTGAGGATGGACCTTGTGCAATTGACCAAGCAACTAAGCCAGGTTCCAATCTCTGCCATTGATTTCAAGCACATAGCAGCTGGCTAATTTATAATTTTTTTTTTTTTCTGGAGACCCTGCAAGTCAGCAATTTTCTTCCTGAATCAAGTAAACAGTAGTCTAATTCTCACATAAATCCTGTGCTGTAAATAAGTATAAAAAAATCACAAGATATTCAACTTTATTGATTGCCCCATTACTTTTTAGGGGAATTGCAGACAGAATTTTTGTGTTGACTATAATGTAAGAAATGCTCTGCAGTATAGAAAGGGTAGTTGCAGGTAGTAAGAATGCCATGTACAAACGCAGGACTTCTGTGAAGGGTGATAAATCCCAAGGTGTCTAAAGCCTTGAAGAAAAGTCTATAGGAGTGGTTTGTCATCTATTGCTCAAGCCATTGATAGTGATTTATAATCTCAGTATGGGAAGGAATAAGACTTGTTTTTTCTTGAAGCCAGTCAGGCAGAGAAAGAAAGGTAACAAGGCAGTGATTATTCAATTAAAAGTTGTTTTAAAGGAAAAAATATCAGCACTTTGGAAAGACTTTTAAATTCTGAATTAAAGATTCAATAAAATCTTAGACAACTTCATATCTGGAAAGTAAGGTTTAATGATTACAAACAGAAAAACAGTTTAAACCCAAACCGTATACAAAGTCAATTGTAACTTGGTTTGAGTGCAATGTACTCTAAAGCATTCACTGAGATGGACAGTGGGTTAAACCGTGACTTGGATAACATTCCAGCAAAAGGTAACTTCTTGCCTATAAGAATGGTGTGCGTTAACATGTCCTCTCCTCTCCAGCTATCAATAAAAGATCAGCTTGAGAAGAAGAGAGTATGAAGAGTACTGACGTTAGGCCAGTTACAGGTTTGTGATACCCCCACCCTGCAAAAAAATCCCTTCTAGTACTGGTTCCCTTGTATTTTCCCAAATCTCTCTGGAGGGAAAAAAAAGGAACTCTGAGATATAAACATAATTTTATAATAAGCCAATTCATGTACTCATCAGGTATCTGGTGATCTGTACTGGCTGTAGTTAGGAGCAGAACAAAGATGAACTTCTGACTAGATATTTGTATAGGGGCTGGCCCCTGGAGGCTCTCATTAGGCAACACAAACTGGACAGGCTTTTGAAAGCAATCAGCTGATGTTTAGGGGATTTGCACATGGAGCAGAGAGAAGATTGACCAGGGTTAGCTCTCAGTAAACTAGTGCAGGCACTAGAAGCACTAGAACTACATTAGTGCTCAGCTTTGTAAGGGCTAATTGAAGAAGCAGAAAAGCTATTGCTTGTGGAGCCCACCGTAGCTCAGGTAACGCTGCATGGCTCTGTACCCTGCAGACACCTAAATGAAATCAATGCATTTCCAAAAGAGCTCAGTAGTGAGGCCAGCAAGAGCTGCTGAGTGCTGAGCACTTAAGCAGATTTGGTCATTTTATTTTAATGTGATTTATTGGACTTAAGATTAAGATATAAAATAAATCACTTTTATGTTTCCTTAGCAGTACAGCTGGAATCTACTTGTGCATGTTATCCATGGCTGCTCCCTGACGTTTGTGTGTTTATTATGCACAGCAATTAAACACCCCTTTTTCCTAGACAAATTAGAGCTGTGCGAGTTTGTGATTCTGCTGGCAGGCTTACAAATCTTGCTGTGCAGAGCTCACAGTGTTTTCTAATTTTTCTGTGTCATGATGTATCTTGTATGACTAGGGTTGTTTCATTTTCATAGCGAAGCTATAATGATTTCATACTGATTAAGTGGAAATAATGCCAACTTCTGTAACTTCTTCGCTTTGCACCCTTTGCTTAGTGTTCAGAAGGCTACACCAAAAATACACTTACGAAAGAGAGGATGAAATGTGTTCTCTAAACTTGTATGCACACATGTACAAGGGTGTGCATACTGGCATATGTTTTGAGCAAGAATTTGCATCTATAGGTGCAAGCTGTAATACACAGCTAATTTGCTGCTAGCTGTTAATGATAATTTGTGATCACAACTCTTGCAGCATGAGCACCAGCATACCTTTATGCTGCAGTCCTTGGCTGTGTAACATATACAGTTCTCAGCACAGTTACACAGCAGCTGCCTGGAGCAGGGCAAGGAATGTCTCAGTGTGTTACATGCCCCTCAGGTTTAAAGGTGGAACAATGCCTTTTGTTCCCTTGTGGGTAAGGAGTACAGTGTGTTTTATCCCCACAAACAACATGCAGTCTACTTGGAGCTTGACTCTGGAAGGCCACCAGGTAGACAGCTTAAGCAGCAGTCAGGCTGGTATCATCAGATAGGAACTGGGCAGATTTACAGGAGAAACCTATCAAAAATACATTGAAATCAACACATTCCCACAAAATGTTTTGATTTTTACATGTGAGTGTTCTTCCATCAGAAAATCCATTGGAAGTGTTCCAGTCTTTTTTTTTCTTTTTTTTTTTTTTCCCTCAGTTAGATTTCCTAGCAGAACTGAAGTGAAAGTAATCATCATTTAGTGAGCATTTTCTGTGATAAAGTGTGAGATGCCTCAGAGGGAAATTCTGTGTGTTGCAGAACAATGATACTGCTTGGTATCACTGATAATCCTCTTGCAAGCTTTCCATATCTCTTAGTGGCCACTTTGCATTCTTGGTTCCAGAACTTTACTCCCGTAACTGAAGAAATCTTTTTCTGATAAATTTGTATGTGCATCTCACATTTCATAGGTGACTTACAGGGAGAAATTCCATGTCTCGCAATAAGAAATCAGGTCCTCCAGACCAAATGATAAATTCATCATACCACAAAGTACTTTCAGAAGCTGAATTTTACCGGTGTGATGTGTATGTTTATGGGAGTTATCTTGATCTTACGAGATTGTATAAGAGAGGAAGACTGGAAGGAAAAAGCTGCAAATGGGTTGTTGCAAAGATGGGAAAGTGGAAAGAAAAAAGACATGATGAAAAAGGCATTTTCAAGAATAAAAGTCTGAATTCATCTATTTCCTTGCCCCCACTTCAGATGGACTTGAGTTAGAAAGTAACAGTTTTGCAGAGGGATGAGCATAAAGAGTAGTGATGTTTGCAAGCTGAAGACAAATGACAAAAGGGTAGATGAAAAGGGGCAGGAACTGTACCACCACCACCAAGTGCATCCAGGAACCATTGCTCAGTTTAGTTTAAATTCTTGGGGCAAATTGGGAGGGAAGGGGAAATGCAGTCTTTACATGAAGGGCAACGGGAGCAGTTGTGGAAGGGCCAGAGCCTCCGTGGGTAATGGCTTGTGAAGAGCACCACAGTCTACAAAAGGATCTGCAGAGTTTCTCCTTTTTCTTCTTTCTCAAAAACAAAAGCCAGTGGCAGAAGGGGCAGATAATCTTCTCCAGCCTTAATGCTCTGGAGGAAAATGTTATTTTCTTTTCTGTAATGCACCAGCTGAAAAGATGCTTTTCTTCTCTAAGTATATGCCACTGTTATAGCAAATACCAGAGCTTGACTTAAATGTTTTGGCACTAAGTACTGTGACAGGATGTCAGTTTAGCAGGCTCTGTGCTCCTTCCGTACCAGACTAGGGCCAGATATGTGGGGCTGGGAGACACTCCTACACAGGCAAGATGAAACTTGAGTGTGGCTGCCTAACTGCTTAGCATTTAGTCTGTGCGTAACAGGGAAAACTGGTTGTTGAAGATATGCTGAACCATAACAGGGGCTTGGCCAAGGAGCTGTGGGAAGAGAAAAGACATACCCAGACTGCTGAGGAAAGAAATAAGTCACAGGTAGCAGTTCCTGACAGAGAAATGAAAAGCATAGAGCAGAGACTTCTGCCTTGCTTGGAGGAAAGAGCTTTCCCTCCTTCTGGAAGTTCAGCCTTTTGCAGAGATTAGTTGAACAAAGATGGTTCAATCATATGATGGTGTCCCTGCTGCTTCCCTGCCTTCAGCTCATGGAGAACATGTTCCTGCTCTTTCTGTGGCCCCACCTCCTTTCTTCTCTGCTGTGCCTTTACTGCTGTCAAAATCACCAAAACCAAAAAACAAACAAACAAACAAAAACCTGCTAAGGACAGGGCACGAATTGCTTGAAAACTTTCATTCACTGAAGGATCAGGTTAACATTAGCCCTCCAAATTCCCTAAAGCTTGTGACTGAATTTGAACTAAAATTATGGTTTAGAATCAATATAAATTCTTAAAATTAGGTTGTCTGTTTTGGCTGAACTTCTCTTGTGTTTATGAAGTGAAATGAAAGTCCAGAATAAAATAGTGCAGTGTACCACACAAACCCCAAATACAGTTATAACTGAGGTGACTGTGAAGTTTATAAAAATACTTGGTCACTCCAATATTTATAAAAAAGGTTTGATTAAGGTTCACTGCACTCAGAGCCACAACTGTTATGGGCAGGGTGGAAAGGAACGGTGTTACTTTTCCAGAGAGGCAAGGCAAACACTGTCACTTTTATTGACATGGATTCTGTGAATCCCCATGCCTCGAAATCTGCAAATGTCTAAAACAGAGGTTTCCATTCTGCATCTCTGCAGTGGGATGAAAGTAACCTGCAATGGATTTCAAATCCAATGAACTAGTATTTTGTTTGTGAATTCACCAAGTGCGAGGCTCACGTTTAACCCAGGATGTTTTTTCCTTTCACTTTTTCGCAGTGTTGCTTTGGGATTTGGCTTTTTGTTTAGAGATTTTTCAGAAAGACAGTAGAAGGTGATCTTTCTTTCCCTTCTTGGAAAAAGTATTTTCTTTTAAAATAAACATTTAAACTTTCAGCTAATTTCCAGGGATACAGAGGGATATTCTGCAATAAGCTTCCCTCTGAAAACAGGTTGGCTGCTGCCCTAGTATTAAGAGCGGCAGGATTCCTTGGCTGTGGGGAAAATGAGATGGTCCAGCTGATTGAGGTTATGACTGAGCCAAGATGAGTCAATTACCTCGATGTGCCGAGCAGCCATCCAGAGTACAGCAGAGAGGAGAAATGCCAAGGCTCGTACTTTCCACTCTGACAACAAACAGCTGCAAAGAGCCATGACTAGGGAGAGGAGCTGCGATCGTCACCAATCTGGGAGAGCAGTAGCTTTGGTTCATTTTATTTTTCTGTAGTTGGTGCCATTGGAGCTGTTTTGTTTTCAGGTCTAGTAATAAAAATTTGGAGGAGACATTTGAAATGCATACATTTTCACACTGTGCTTTTTCAAATGTTTGTTGGGCAATGCAGAAATTGCCGGTCACTTGCTGACATAGGGATATGACACAGATGCAGAAGGCCTTTGGCATTCACGAGAAACAGTAAACTCAGAGCACTGAGAGCTTCATGCCAAACATTTAATGGGTTCTCTTACAAAAGGGGGTGTTTAACAGTCTCATCCTTTTGTGGATATTTTATCTTTTTGTTGCATGGACTTGAGGCAGGCTGTACAATCGTCACTTTGACTCGCATCTGTGGGACTCAGGCACACTCATAACCATCTGCTGTCTACAGTTCACAACCATACCACTCTCTGTAGGACTTTACTTCCTTTGGTTTGTTTTCTGAGCAAAACACAGGCATTTTACATCTCATTTTATCACTTTGTGCTCACCCTTGTAATCATTAACAACCATTTCTTTAAGACTTCTTGTGCAACCTGAACCTTTTGCTACTTTTTGTCTCATAACTTTAGCAGGAGAAAACTACTTATCATCTGTATGTAGCTCTTGGCTAAAGAGCATTTTTGCCTGACTACTGTATAAGAAAAATAAAAAATGAATGATTACTAATAGTTCTGAGCACAATTACATAAAAGTGGTATTTTTATTTTTACATTTAGGATCCAATAATAACTGATTGAATAACTCTGTAAAGCCATCAAATCTGGTTTATGATGAAAAATTGCTTAGCAGAACACTGGAATTAAAAAGGGGAAAAAAAAATTTGTAATCTCAAAGTTCCAACTTACTTCCATAGGAATTATGATTTTTACCTTCCCTTGAAAAAAAAATTCAGAATTAGAGGTGGAGAACAGAGTAAAGCATTGTAATTTACCAAGCTACAAAGCTTGAAAATGGGAATTAAGTTAACACTTGCTACTTTTAAAAATTCAGATCAATGCACTATATAGTACATGGGTACTTTTTTCACCAGTTTAGATCTTCTTGTCCTTTGAAAGTTTTTACATTTCACAGTATATGCTAACTTGTCTCTACTAGCTTTGCAAAGCCTTCCATTCTCTCCAGCAAAATACTGAGCAAATATCCCTATAACTGGGTGTATTCATTGGTCAAATAGAAAAGACCTTTTACTTCCACCCCATCTGATGTTAAACTAATGCTTCTGTTTTTAGATTGCTAGTCCATCAGTTTAGCCCAGTCATCATTACCTTCTTCCTTAGTTTCAGCAACTGAAATAGTGTTCACCTAAACTTTTGTCGAGAGAGGTTTTTCTAATACTCTAGTATCTCTTCCTCTAGCCATGCAAGATCAGCTTCCCAAGCACATCTTGCAGAGACCAATCTGAAGAGACCATTGTTAAGATGATAATAGCATTCAGTTTTGCTTTTGGTGGGCTGCCAAACCTGAAAGATGCTACTTTGTTGGACAGATGAACTTTTGTGTGTCAAATCATTTCAGATCCATGGTCTTCTGATGGCTTTAGGATAGTATTTGTCTCCGCAGTGTCTAACTTTCTTCTGTAGTCGATAGATGCCGAGTTTAGCAGCAAGTTGCATTTGTCTCTACATTCTCATTAATGTGATGGATGTTATATAGGTGTATTTATGCAATTCTTCTTGATCTTGTTTTTGTAGTAGTTTGTAGAGTATGGTATCATTACTCTAGTCTTTCATGTAGACACCTTTGCCAAGAAGATAAATACTGGCCTTAATCCTGAGTACGAACATCTTTTTTCAGCTGTCACTGTGTTTCTTTTGCATACAAGGTTATTGAGCAACTTTGCAGGTCTGCCTGTGTATTGTAGGAGTGTAACACACAGATCCCAACTGACAGAGCTCTTCCACAAAAATCTTTGTATAGGTTTAGGAATGGCAAAATCCTTTTCTCCTCTCCCCTGGCGTTGCCTGCATCTCTATAAGTGTCTACTAGTTTAAATTTTCACAGTTTATCATAAACAAGGCAATATATGGGTGTTGAGAATTTTATTCCACATCAGTGAGTGAGATTAGGCATTCACTATTTACAAATCTTCAGAATATGCTTGCATCATTCAGTACTTTTCTGCTAGTGGAAGAATAAATGGATCAGTGTGTAACCCTGCATTAACCTGTGTTCATGCCGGTTTGACAAGATTCACAGCCCTCTCCATGACAGGAATAAAATCAATACATATTAAAATTCCATAGCTGTACAATTAAATGTTTTCCATCAGTGGAGCGTCAGCGGGACATAGACATGTGCAAGTTTTTCTCTTCATTGTTGAAGAGCTGCTGCATTATGCAGGAAAACTTGCCATTTTTTCAGTAATGACTGAAAGACCCTAGTCTGTGGGAGGCTAAAAGGCAGCTGCAACATGAATGACAGCAAGCTTACTCTGACACCTCTACCCATAGCAGTGACGTTAGTCCTTAGCGGGCCAGGTGAAAATCCATTTCCTCCTTTACTTGGATGTTTAGGTTACCTTGTTGTATTGCTCTAATGGAAGTTGCTTTTGGCTATATTTTGACTTAAAAAGTTGAAAAAAAATCCCTTTTGCTAGAATTATGTTAAATATTAAGAGAATCAATGGGCTTTGTGTAGTCACTTCCATATTTTGTTGCAAGTTTATCAATCTGGTCCAGTGTTTTTTAATTTTATTTGTTTTTCTAATTTGGAATATTTTCCTGGGTAGAAAATAGTGCAATTTTTAAGGAGACATTTTCTAATAACCTTGTTTCCACATAAAAACATCAATTATTAAAAATCAGTTCTGAAATTAAACAGATACTTGTCTGACAGATATTTATGCATATGATTATGGTTGTGCACGTAAACATCACCACTGGGGCTGTATACTTAGATTAAATCATACATAAATATTTGCAACATTCATTTGTGCAATAAAGGATAACTTCATAGCCAATTTCAGACATTAAACAAAAATCATTAGATAGGTACAGAGATAACAAAGCTTAGTGAAAAAATGGAGATATGTTGTTTGCTGTATATTTTTGAGTGTTTTAAGCATGTGTGAATATTTTTCTTGTTCTCTGAGAACTAGCACTTTTTAATGAAACTTCAAAATCTTACAGGATCTAGTTTTCAAGTGAAACTTAAGTGTAGTGACAGTTGCCACAATGATGAGAGATGACAAATTTGGGTACTCCGTATCTCACACAGTCCATGTTACAAGTTTTTATTTAAATTTTGGTATTAAAGATAGGGGAATTAATTGTCTAATACTATAGTACTTCAGATATTTACATGAAAAAATTAAAAGATGAAAGACCACATCACTTAATATAGATGGTACCTATATCTGACTGGGGGGGGGGACCCCAAATCCTCTGTAAAATCCAAAGGCTGAAAGCTGAGACTTTAAAACTTGAACATATCTTACCTTCTGTCTGTAGGTGTTATTAATCTCATATGAGATTCATATTAATCTCATATGAATAGTGTTGGCTGAAGAGAGGGTGAATTGGGCTTAGTTTTTTAAAAATTAATTTGACTTTTTGGTGCATCCTTATCAAAAGCACAGCAGAGCTGACTGCAACAGCTATGTCTGCCTGATGCAGCACGGTGCTGTGGAATGTTACCCATGGTGTTCCCAGGGTTGTTAGCAGTAACACTGGTTCACTGCAGCAAGATGCACCAATATCCTCTAGGTTGTTTCAGCATGTCAGCATTGCACCCCAAGCTAATGATCTTGTCTCAGGAAGACTGTTAAATTCCCCCTTGGTGTAAAGCTCCATCTTCATGCTGCTTCTGGCTATAAATGGTCTTACTTTGGTGCTGTCTGTGCTGTGCTCCATTATACCCAGTAGAAATGCCCAAGCACTTCAGGACTATGGTATTTGGAAATAAAGGCTAGGCCGGGAGGAAGAGATTTTGGTGCTGAGATTGCAGCCCTGTGGGCACCCTTCAAACAGCTGTCAGTATAACCCATGAACCCATGACCATCTACGAAGTGTTAAAATTTACTGGTTGATACTTCACTAGCTCTGATCTAGCCCAGACTGAAATATAAATACCAGGAAAACAGCATTTCTCAAGATTTAGGAAAATGTTCACTAAGCTTCATTTGGAATAGCGCACAGCTGAGACAATAATGTGGTGTAAACTTGGGCTTTTTATAAATGTCCCTGTGTGACAAAGTAAAATCGGATACAATTTCCTTTAAATCAGTGCTATGCAAACATGAAACACTTATGCTGCTTACTTTACTACAGCCTCAGTAAGCAGATGGTGCAAGCCTGCCAGTGAGTACTATACATCCCAGGTGATATTTCAGCAAGAAAGATCTGCTAGTCAAGAACATTCTCTTTCCAGTCTGTGGGGAAGAAATTTATAGAGCAATGTGTTATGGGACTGCTGATTTCTGAAACAGAAGATGGCCTTTTTATTTATTCGTTTGGGACTTTGGTTTTATAGCTTTGCTCGCTGGCTCATCTCAGTGTCTTTCAATGGAGCTGAGGCTCTGGAACAGATATGCTTTCTGAATAAGATTGTCTGGTTAATTTTTTTATATTTGTTTTTAATACTTATGATGGCACTGAGATTTCTCTTCTCAGAAAAACATACGTATTCCTTTCTGCTGATTTATTTCTGACTTGTGCTGTCATAAGGATTCTCCCAGGACTATTGTTGTTCACTCAGTAATTTAAAACTTTTTGAATTTCTTTAAACTTTGTTTAAGTTAAATCCCAGTGTATTTTCCTCCAAATAATTTTTTGCACTCAATCCCTGAAAACCGGTTTGTGCTTTATTTTTTTATTTATTTACTATCTTTTTAGTTCCACTGACAGTTTCCAGCTCTTGCTAACAGCCCTCTGGTCAAGTGTCCTTGGAGAAAAGCAGACAAAATATTCTGTACTGGAATATTTTTGAATTTGGAAGCACACTAATAGATTCAAAAATTTAGCATTCTAGGGAATGACTACTGCAGAAGTTATTTGAACATGCACTGTTTTCAATACCATTTTCCCAGTCCTTGATGCTGCAGAGTCTCCATTTAGTGTACCTACACCTGTGGGAAATACTGTATGAATACTTTGTTAGCATTTTGGTCACGTAAGTGGAAAACAAGTTTGAAAGCAGGAGGAAAACTTCAGTGGAGAATGAGCTCCTCTAATGTATAACATACTTGAAACACAGCAGTCAGGGCAGGTCCCTTCCTGCTGTAGAATAATTATGCCTATATTTGAGCTATATTCTGCTTTGATACAGGGATGCCAACAGTGAACTTAGAACTGAGTCTTAAGGCAGTTATTAGAAAATGTTCTTAATAAGCTAATTTACCTATTAAATTGTGCTACATTTACTAAAATTTTGCAGCCAGTATGGCACAGCCAGATGTATACCGAAAGTAAGTGGACAGCCCCAAATTAACTTTGTTCACTTGGAACTTAGTCTCTTCTTATTTCTCTCTGGATTACCACAATCAAGGATGCAGAGGCAGCTCCCTCCCATGCTCTCTCCCAGCTCTCCCCAGCCAGTGCAGCACAGATCGCTGGTCTGTGGTGATGCAGTACTGGCAGGGCACACTGCATCCGTAACGGGAAAGGGCATACCATCCTTCTGCACGTTACATGACTTGGTGTAAGTTTACCCTAAATCTTACACTATACAGTATCTTTGATAGAACCACTATAATGGAAGAAATGAGAGAAAACATTTTGTAGCAATTAGTAAAGTTTGTGAAACCCACTTGCCCCCACATCCTTATATTACTTTATGATGTATCCTCTGTGGATGTAACCCAAGATCTTCTTTAATAGTTGTCTCAGTCTATTGGGAAGGAAAACCTGTGCAGTGGAAATAATGCTTCCCTAAAGCTTGGCAGAACTGGAGGAAGTTATGAAGAACCTCAAAGATAGGACATGTGGTCAAAGCAGCTAACTGCAGTGACGGCTTCATAGCGAGCTTTTATAACATGGATGTAATACAAATACACAATATATACAACAATAGTGAAAAGATTTCTGTAGAGGACAATTTTGTAGTGATGAGAAGCAGCAGATAACAGTAACTGAGATAAGAGACATAAGCTCTTTTGAATAAGACCATTTTGAGTTTCATTTTTTAAGTTTCTTTTCTTTTTCTTTGAGTTTCTTTTACAGGAAGCCAAAGGCTAGATATTAAATCTTTTAGGAAATAAGGAGTGATGTATTGATTTGGTTTGGGTATCTTGCCTCCTGCAAGATGATAACTTTGTAAATGAAATGATAGAGATCTTTTCAGTGGTATCAGGAGATACCATGAAATGTCTAGCTAAAGCGATTTTTAGAAACTCTACCTCTGATACAATTATGTATTTTTAAAGTAGAAATCCTAATAAATGCATATTAATATTGAATTATATGCCTGTTTTATCAATTTAAGTATAACCACAAAATTGAAAAGTTACCCAGGACTGCTTGGGTTATCTTTTGGTTTTGTGCTCATAAGTGAAATACCTGGCTCCTTATTGAGTTTATGTGAACTGGATGCACTGAAACGTAAAGAACCACTATCCTTATTATTACCAAATAGGTTGTCTCAAACTGTTCATAGACAAGAAACTGTTTGTAAAGAGGATGTCTCAAACTACTCGAGTGGGATGCCCTGTGGGGTAGAAATGGGGCAAGCTCTGCGGAGGTGGGGTGGTGGGCCGTTTCTCTCCTCCTCCCTCCTGCTATTGCCCAGAGACAGAACTTGCCTAACTGTGCATGTACAAGCCAGATAAAATGAGAACCTTCTGGAACAACCCACTGCACGTGCATAAGAAAGGCTATAAAAAGGCAATATCCTACGTGTGCCTTTGTCGACCCACCACCTGCGGACCAAGCTGGCTACTCTGCGACCACATGGGATCCAAGGGTGGTGATTTCTCCTTTTCCTGTTCCCTCCTCTTCTCTTTTCTCTTTCCTCTCTCTGCTCTCTCTCTCTCTTACATATATTCATGTGTATAAGTTTAGTAGGAGCTGAATTGTGATCGGTTGATCATGGATGGGTCTCATCGCCAAAGTGCCCTTATTTGTTCTCAAGATGGTGTCAGTCGATTGTTGCCAAATTGTCTCCATTCACTTACTAAAGTGGACAGTTAGTAAAGTCACCAGAACAATTGTGCCTCTACTCACAGGTGTGGTGACTCGGCCCAGCCTGTGGCTCTGCCGAGCAGAGACCGGCTCTTCCACCGACACGCAGGCTCTCGGGGAATTCAAAAGATTCACCCCCCCTTGTAAGCCACCACGTGGGATGAGACATAGGTTTCATTATATAGATACACAATGATGTTTGGGGGGGATATATTGTTTAGGTTCACCCTAAAATACAGTATGGTCTCCATGATCATCAATGGTAACAGACATGTCCCCAGAGCTCATGGCTATGGCTGGAAACCAGCAATGAGACTCTATGAGATGCAGAGGTCTCTTCCTTTAGAAAGAATGAGAAGACTGGGGTTGTAACTCCAGAATTAGAATTGTCAAGCCTAAAGGTACCAGAAAGGTGTGTTTGACATAAACTGAGATCAACCCCTGACCCTTCCCATCAATAAAAGGCACAAAACCACACTCCACAACTACATTTTTCACAAGTCTTCTTTGCTTTGCCATCTGTGCTGCCAACTGTTCTTCTACTGTATATCGTCTGCCTGAAGAAGTGCTAAGCAGGTGTGGCACATGTTTGGCTCATTCCTGCTTTGCATGTGTAATGTAATTATGTTTGACAGACTTGGTTTGATTGAGAGAAAACTATGAATTGGATTAAATGTTTTTTGTTTAGACTTTATTAGCTAAAGATGCCATTGCATAATTAATTTGTGAATAAGCAGCAATCTTGCAAATGAGGCAGTGAATCAAAAGCACAGGAAGACATTATAGCCTCTTCTCAGGATGAGTTTACACATTTCTTATTTGTAGTATTCATTAAAAATACATAAAGGAAGGTTAACAAAACATTGCAACAAAGAACCACAAACCAGTCAGCCACAGAAGCCTTCATATATGCATAAGTCAAAAAACTGAAAGCAAGCCAACCCAAAAACATGAGCCTGTGCTAGACAGTAAATGCTTTAAAAATATTTGAATTCTATTCCCGGATGCTTTCTGTTCAGCCCTGATGCTTTGGAGCAAGGATGCCAGTAGAACTGTATACTTCTCATTCCAGTGTAAAAAAATAAGGATATTTCTTAAACGTAGGGAAATTCTAACTGTGAACCTCTTAATTTTTACTTAGAGAAGATGCTACTCTTTACATTTTGGGGATGGAAAGTGGCTGTTTTAATTTCTATGCTTCAAAATATTTGCATTTGCATCTTTGTTTATGGTTAGATCTTACAAATCATGCAACCATACAAAACATACTACTCGGAAAGTGAACAAAATCTGCAGGATGCAGTGATTAGGTTTAGAACACACTGTTGCAAGTTTTTTCTCTTGTAGGCATGCCTCCCTCATGTCTGAAGCGAGGATGGGGCACATGCCTGACCTTAATTGTTCTTCTTGGCATGGGCAGAGGGTGTGGGTGGGGGCTGCTCAAGGACAAAAAGGTCTCTTGGTGCCCTCAGAGCTCTGACACCTGATGAGATTATTTGAGATAAATCTACTACATTTCACATCAGTTTGTCTACCTGATTTCTCGTTAGATAACGCATGCATTTGAGCATGTCTCCTCATCCTGGACATGTGTTGTCGCAGTCAGTCTTCCTTCTCAGCACTGTCACCTGTCATGTATACTTCATACATCCCCTTTGGGTGCAATATACCAGTTTATCTCAGTTCAGCAGAAATAAATATATTTAACTCAGACAGGCAAGGACACTTTCACTCTAGGGTACCAAAGATGCAGGCTTTATTTGAACCAATAACAACAGGTTAAAGGGAAGGTGTCCTAAGGTGCTCCTTGAACTAGGAAGACTGGATTATGAGGTTCCTTATTGTATTCTTTTTCTTTTTCTTTTCCTTTCCCTTCTGTTTCTCAGCACTAAAGAGCAAACTGTTATTACAGGTATTTGTCATATATTTGTTTATTGTATTGTAATAGTATAAATAGTGATTTATAATTACCAATAATGTTGAGGTACCAACTTCCATATTAGCAATACGTATTAGCAAAAGTTCTTAGTCAAAGCAGCAATCTTCAAATGCTACCATAAGACAAATGTAAAAACTGGTCCGCTGAAAGTGCAGTTAAGCAGTCAGATTAATTTACCAATAAGAACTCACCAGCCTTATAATGATTTATGTTAATTAATATTTTGCATTATTTTAGTTGAACATATTCCTTTATGCCAGCATGTGAGAGTAAAATCACCAATGCCACACATACTGGGTGAGAGGGCAGATAGTTTTTTCTAGAACAATCATGTTCAAATGCATCTTCTGTGGTAAAGGAATGAAACCAATAGGTTGGAGAAATTTTGGTAAGTTTAGCTACCTAGCTTCTTCCTGCTGACTCTTTTTCAGTTCCATGTGAAATATTATGCTGCTTCTGCTTCCCAGCAGTGTTGCATTTCTTCTCTCAAGAGTAGTAATTGCAATCTGGCAGGATAGAAGATTGATGCGGGGTCATTTAGTAAAAATTTTTCTTTCTTCAAATGAAGTTACTTCTTGTCCTTTGCCAAGGGTTTATGGAGTGGTAAGATGGCTGATCTCCATTTTTATTCTAATTCTTTGGCCACTGCTCAAACCCTGCCTTCAGTCACATGCTCTCTGTGATTATTATGTCCTTCCTATGCAGCACTTTCAGCCTTGAACATTCATGCAGATGTATTGCTTTTGCTACTCCAGATAATGGGTTTTTCTCCATTATGTCTGCTTCGGATTCTTCCATAAATTTCCAGCCATCTTGGATCTTTCAGAGAAGATGCTCAGAACATGAAGTACTATGACAATGCTGTTGTTTTTTCCAAAGACTCTAATCTTCTTTCAGGAGCTCCATAATGCTTAAACGCAGTTTTCTCTCCTTTGTGATTTTTATTACAGAATTCCTCTCTTTGTTGTTTGAGTTTCAATTGACTCCATTGCTTTTCAAATCCCTCCAGCCGTCCCTCAATTTTATTTACCTTAGTCTCAAAGGAAGCTATGGAAGCTTGAAGGTTATCGATTTTTAAATGAAGAGATTGAAGTTCTTTTACTGAGGTGTCTTGTAAAGTGTTTGAAGGTGGAGAGGGTGTGCTAGGCATGGAAGATGATGCTATGTCTGCAGGTTGGGATCACTTGACCTATCATGCAACAGGTTTTATTTAATCCGTGTGCTTCTTCTAAGCACCTTCTGGTACATTTTTATTCGGTTGTCTGTCTCAAACGATGTTGTAACACTTGAGGAGGTTGTTATTGTCAGGGTTTCAAAGACAGTGGTGGGCTTTTAGGCTTGTGAGTGTGTAATAGGAGACATGACCTTTGCAGCAAACCCAACAAATGATCTATGTTGTTACAGTGCTGCACAAAGCCTCTGTGGTCAGCATGTGATTTGTGCCAGGATGACTTTGCACAGCCTCTGTCTGTCTGGCATCTTAATGAGACACCAGACAAACGGGGATCTCGCCTCCTCAACTTATTCAGAAATGTCCAGAAACAAAGTGGGAGGAGGAAGAGAATCACAAAGTAGCAGCCGGGAGTACAGTGACTGGAAAATGTCTTTACTAATAAAGAGAGTTTATCACCAAATAAACTTGTTTAGAGTAAAGCTAAAATGTCTTCTTTTTGCCAAGTTGAAAAAAGCGTGCTAGAATCATAGTCCATCCATTTAGCAAGTTGTTCTTTTTCTCCTTATACTTCTTTCTCTTGGGCTCTGGGTTTGAATCGGGATCCTCTGGGTCAAAAATAACCAGGTCACTTCCCCAGTGTCTTACCTGAGTTTTACATCTTTCCTTCATTAACGAAAAGTCACTATTCCAATGAAGCTGTTAAGCCTCTGGCCTTCTTAAGCAGTCAGATCTAGCAGTTCCATAAATCATAAATGCCCAGCATCCCTCTAACCAGCTTCATTTCTGCCATGTTGCTTGGGGATTTAATCCCCATTGGAGATTGTATGCTGTCATTCTTAATAGATTTTCTAATAGTATTGGTAGAGACTGGGAAAGACATGAAATATTTTGTGGTGAGGCTAGGGCATGCTGAAAGGGCATGAAACAGCTTGCAGTGGTGCGAAACCTTTTCCGAAACATTGTAATTTGACTCATGGGCAAACTTTTAGACTAGATTTTTTATTATTCAGTTTCATTTGTATTTCCCAAGGAAGAGCATTAATATTTCCAAACCTGATATACAAAGTACATTCTCCTTCAGAAGAGTAGTTTTTGTAACAGGCTAGCCCCTCTTTCACCGCTGGTTGGCTCTGACAGATGAATGAGGGGTTTCCATCAGAGTGCCTGAACAAAACTCCCAAACATTGAGGCTACTAGGGAAACTTGGACTTGAGAGCATATATTATGGTATAGGATTATTTTTATTTATTTTAAATATATCAATGATGCACAGAAACAATACTGTATGCTTAAAGAGGAGTTTAGAGAAGTCTTTTTTGTTAGAAAGCACTGACTGTTCTCGGGGACACACACAGACACAAAACTCAGCACATTTCAGATTCAACTTTGACACATTAGAAGATGATACTGATTGCTTTACCATTGATACAAAAAAATCCCAAGAGATGACAACTTTAAAAATTTTTATTTTTACTTTTATTTTCATTTAATGGTGAATCCGTGGTTTCGCTTCAAAATAATGTGTTTTAAAGTTTTCTAAGAAATTATGACTCTACAGCAAAGCCCTCTTGTAATTGCTGGGTTTTTTTTACATGCTTATAGTCTCTAAAATGGCTTAAATAATTTTACCTACTTCCTTTCCCAATCAAATATTTTGGATCAAAGTAGAATTAATTACTGCTGAAAAGAACATAAGCAAAATTAGTCATCTGTGTGTTTTATAATAGGTATCGTCTTCTAAGATTCTTTGGTTCTGCAAATTTTTTTGTCACTCAAGACTGCAAGGAAAGTCTCTTCCATCTGACACACCTTGGAAATAGCAACACTGAGTTCAACATGCAGCATTTACCGCCTTATGTATAATGTTATCAAGCTTTAGACCATGCTGATTATTTAAGTAGTAAATGCAACAGTTGTGACTTACAATAGTACGTGTGACCAAAAAAAATCAGCTATGAAAATTAAAATATCTAGTTTATTTACTGACAAGAATAACACTGAAAGCCTTCTGAAGCTGTTAAAACGATAGAAGATAAGGACGTTTTTACTTTGAAGTAACTTATTCAAAGCATGCCTGTAATGCTGTGGGCTGGAATTTTCAAAGCAGCACAGGAAAGTTAGATACCAGGCTCTCATTGAGTTTCAGCAGGGTGATCTAGAGAACTGAATTTAAGAGTATCCTTGGAAAAGGGAGATTCAGTGGGTCTAGAGGGAATCAGTCTGGCAGTTTCTGAACTTCCTTTTAACAGGAAAGAAGAAATTTATTAGTACGTGTTCTTTTTTGTGCATCTTAATCTTCTTTCCCAATTTAGCAACACTAAAAAGAGGTCCTGAGTTACTCTTACATGTCCTCTCATTTTTTTTAACTTGAAAAATAATTTGGCATTGTAATATGTAAGAATTTTAACACATATGACAATGAGATTTCTGGGCATAACATGTAATGCTGAGAAGCATCATTTTCTACCTCTATTAACTGGTATCAGCCATATCTATCTTGTCTCCGGGAAGGAACCTGTATATTTAACAGGAGTAGGGTACCTGCAGTTTGGAAATTACCAGTATGGTAGCACTGGCTGCTAGTTTTCTGCACCTCTTCTGGTAACTAGCAGAAGTACATTAGGTGCTTATTTTATTTCTCCTGCATCTTTTCTATCTTCTATTCTAGAGGAGGTGACCCACAAAACCAGTTAGGGACCAGATTACTTTGGCTATTTGTATCACTTGCACTAAGTGCTTGAACTGTTACAGCTATCAAAGATGCTACGTGGTGTTTTTAGAGAAATTGGGGGTTAAAGAGAAGTGTTGTTCTGAACAACAGATATATATATATGAGGGACAGAGTAAAGTCATCTGGAAACAGATGGTATTTTCTTCTCTACTTTTCTTAGGGCTCCTTGTCCAGATGTAGTTTTCTATCTCCACTTCCTTTAACACTAAGTTATCTGAGGTTTCAGATGGGGCTGCAGAAGACCAGTGACGCATTTTCTCCATAAAGAAAAGGATTATGTTGTGTTCACCACAAAGAATACTGAACATTGCTGGCTTCTTTAGACAAGAAATCAGTATAAGGAATAGTAAGTAACTTATGTTTTGATGTCCAAGAGTTGGTTTTTTTTTTTTTTTCTCTTCTTGAAGCATGCTTTTACTATTGGTCATACTTTTCATCTTGTTTGAAAATCTCATTATAGTGTGCGATTATGATCTCCTGAGGCATTAAAGCCTATAGGATTCTTCTAGACAGAAGTGCATTTCCTCGTTTAGAAAAAAACCACCAAACTTATCTGTGCATCTGTTTCAAACAAGTCTTTTACCTATTAAAATGAGAGTGTGTGTGTGTGTGAAAAAAGTAGGATAGCTGTTTTCTGCCTGACGGTTCTTTCTCTTTCTTTATGAAGCCAGTCTTGTCCTATTCTGCCACACAACATAAATACAAGAGGTCAGATTCTGCCGTCAGTATTGTTTTCCTGGATAGACAAGACGTTATATGTTCTATGGAATTATTTTTTTTTTTCTGTGCCTGAATGAAAGCCAAGATGTTATTGTATCACTTCATTTCATATCAAATTACATTGTCACATAATGATATAATTGCCAAACACAAGCAGATGCAATTGTTATAGTGCAATAAAATGTCACAACTGAGAACACTGTTAGTATTTTCATTTAGAAGTTTGGTTTTCAATATGAAAGTTTGTAACACAGTTGGAATGTGAGTTTCAAGATGTCTATATTTGTCTTCAACCAGTGTGGTTTTATTTAGGTTTCAGAATTAAGAAAAAAATTGAAAGTATCAGTACCCAAACTCTAGAAAATACATAGGTAGTGCTGAGCTCTCCTCTGTGCAGCAAGCACTTCAACAGCGTGAGTGCTTTCCTCAGTGAGGACTGATTTTGGGGCTGGGGGACTTCCCAGTGGAAAGGGGAGATGCTGGCATGAGTATTTTTCAAAGATATTTTGTGTATAGAAAATCACACCTTGCACCATAAGCTGTATTTTCATTAGTCAAGTTGACTTTTATTGAACAAGAAAAATGTGGTGCATTACGACAAATTAATCTATATGAAATGCAAAACTATAATGAGAATTTATCTTTTTTTTTTTTTTTTTTTAGTCTGTGGAAAGAAAATTGCAAAAGCAAATATTCTGTAAAAAATAGAGGCCCACAAATTCCTTTTTACAGTTATTTAAGTATTAAGACTTAAACTAATATTTCCTTTTAATTGTTTTTCTGAATGATTTCTTTTAATTGATGTGACTGCAAGTGGAAAACTTTTGAATTTACGGATATTTTAATGGATATGATCTCTTTAAATTTTTTTTCTCCACCATCCTGTCTGCATTCATTACAGGCAAATCAATGAAAATTGATAAACCCATGATGGAAAAAAGGAATGTATTTGTATTCATTACAGGGGATTGGAGATAATAATAAAATGAAATGTTGTTATAGTGAGATATAAACCCAACCTAAGGAATTGTTCAATATGTGAGTAGCTAGATACATTTCATTACTGTGATATGGAGCAGCTTGATAGCGGAAGCCAATAATTTAAAAAGTCTTGAGCACGGGGTTATGCTGACTATCCAGTTCAATACGTTAATTGACAATAAATCCTGCTTGCCTATAAAAAGCACTTGACTAGTCATTTTCAAGATGGTCATGATTTTTTATGATGCGGAACTTTTAATTTACAGGGATGATAAAAATAGATTTACTTTCAGCCACTTGTATTTGATTTAATTACCTAATCAACTATAAATCATCTACTATTGAAAAAGTAATTTAACAGAAATGATATTTTGTCATCATTTTTTTCTTAAGTAGGAGAGAGTCTTTTGTAAAGGAAGGTGAAATAGGCTTTAGAGGAATTAAAATATTCTATCCTTTTTAAGAAAGGGTTAGAAGTTCAGAGTCAAGAAGTTTTGATTTACTGAATGAAGGCCTTGATTTTTGGGAAGACTTGTTTATGGTTACCTAATTTCCTGTTAAGAAAGCAGATAGTAAAAGAGCTGTACGGGAAAGGACTAGCTATGGATATTAGTGATCTGAAACGGGCCTTGTGCAATGGAACTTCCTGCTGTCAGAGACCTCTTTGTGATAATATTGTGCTATTCAATCATGAGAAACATAGAGCACGGCCATGGAGAGAGAAATTACTGTACCTTGTCCAGGTAGGGAAGAGAGAGACCAATCTAAATCAGAAGGGAAGTGATTTGATAGAGGATTGTGAGGCTTTCTATTGCGAATTTTAATCCCTAAGTGAAAACAGGATAAGTTTTCCTATATTTTAACGGCTATCTCACAAATACTGACATAGTACATTAAAAAATCTAAACAATTAAAAGATTTAAAGATTTAAAAAAAGCAATAATACTTTGAAGGAAGAAGTATGATGTTTTATAAACAAAAGGTAACAATATTTAGTTTTCCATGTACAGACAACCTTATCAGAGTCAGACTATATACTGTGGTGAAAATATTTCGTCCTATTAGAAGTAGGCTCCCATTTTCTAGCTTGAAAATGTTATGAATCTCATAAATGCCATTAACAAGAGTGAGTATGACATCCCCCAAACCATGTTTATACAATGCTGATAGTGCTCTAGATGAAAAACGTTCCAGATAGAGAGCTTTTGGAATATATTCAGAGAGGAATTTTTGGTCAGATGTATTACATGTGTCAAAATGGGACTCAAAGATTACAAAATAAGAATTGATTGTAAAATTTTTTGCTGTTTGTTATTTTTGTTTAACATTATTTTAAAAACAAATAAAACGCCAAACTCACTACAGACATATCTCCTACTGTCGAGGGCGCAGGGAGGCGGGGGGGGGGGGGGGGTGTGGGACGGGGAAAGGAGAATGAAATGCACATAGCATTATTACCAGAAAAAAAAAATTCTGTGGTATAGATGAGGAAAAAAAAATAGTGTGTTAGTGTGGGATTATGAAAATAATAAAAACTAAGAAAGTAAAGATAGGAACAGTCATGGCGTTAACATTATGAATGAAGAAAAATCAGTGCTAGAAAATATCTCCTGGAGAATTCAGGTCACTTTATGAGTTGGGAATAAAGCCAGCTTCTATAGTAAGGGTAAAAGAACCATGTGAAATAATGAAAACCGAACCGGAAAGTGGAGATTTGAGACTAAATTACCCCGATAGCTAGAAGGCTTTATTAAAGTTAAGGAAATAAACACAAAGAAAAGTATGTATGTTAATAAAAAGGTTCATTTTTCTTATGGGTAACAACAGGTTTTAAAAAGAACCTGAAGAGATGCATATATTATAAATCCCATAACTCTTTCCAAGGAAGACTTAGGAACTTTGCATTTTAATATTCACAATCAAAGGTTTTATTCTGGGAAGTCCACAGTCGAATTCACAAGCAATATGAAATTAAATCTGCCTTCACAAAATTCCTCAGAATTGCCATAGGTAAATGAAAATTGTCATATTGAGTTAGACTGGTACCCTTTTATCAGATGAGGCTGAGATGAGGTTCCTGGAAGGCAGTATAAGAAACCCTGAATAGGATAATTAGGATATAGTTTACCTACAAAGAAAAGTTGATTTTTCCTACTCAGTGAGAGGTTGGATTAGAGAGACATGAAGATTATATTCTCTCTAACTGTTCAGGGCTTCTTTTTAACTGCACTTTTACTCAACTGTTAGAATTCATGGGATTTTAGAACAATTTAGTACAACTACTCATGTATGCTGCTAGGGATAAGCTTTTGAATTACCAGCCTTGTTTCAGCTCTCATTGACTTATCTTATTTTGGGTTTGGATCTGGATATTAATTTTCCAAGAACAGATTGATGTCTTAACTTCATGTTGACCGTGTGGCTTTGCTCAGTATAAGAAATTCTAAATTGAAGCTATTTTGATGTCATGCCTTGTGTCTGCTGCTTCAGAAATGGACATGGCCTCAGCCTAAAAGGAGGTGATGGCACAAACTGCACAGTCACGTGAGGCACTCCAACATTTCCATGCAGAGTACAGGTGGAGATGGTGACTTCAATGGCCAGCACATGTGCGGGAAGTGTGACAAATCTGAATGTGTCAGACTTGGTGCAAAAGGGTTTACATATACATAGTTGATCTACAGTAATGACACACAGAGCATTTTTTGTTACTGGAAACCTACATGTGTGATATAAAAACCTTGCTCAGGATGATGCTAATGGGAAACTGAGAAGATACAGAACCTCAACAGCATTTTTCTTCCTCTTGTAGTTGTGTGTAGTTACTAGGGCTGTAGTTGTTCTATTTGTCAGTGATAAGCAATAATTCTATATTGGTTTGCTCCAGGAATACTCAAGCTTATGAACTGACCATGCACAAAGTCCGTTTGACAAGCATACAAACCAGTAACTAAGTTTCTGAGTATTTCCTAGGAGAAAAAGAATGAGCCTCCAAAACTTCTTTTCATTGGTGGCCGAATGCTCTTTTGGCCTAGAAAGTCGCCTAGATAACAGAAGTCTAAACATAATGTTGTGGCTATACCTTTCACATGCTAAGTCTTGCCAGATTTTTGGTATGAAATTTAAACACAGAATGCAGTCCAAAAATAAATACCGTGATGAGCAGTATACAAGATGTGATCACCCTTTGAAATACTGAAGAGTGCTTTATTCCCTGATGTATTGGGTTTGCATGGCAAGGTTCAGGTTGTAGCAGGGGTGCTACGGGGGTGGCTTCTGTGAGAAGCTGCTAGAAGCTTCCCCCGTGCCTGACAGAGCCAATGCCAGCGGCTCCAAGATGGACCCACCGCTGGCCAAGGCCAAGCCCATCAGTGATGGCGGTAGCACCTCTGGGATAACATATTTAAGAAGAGAGGAAAAATAAACCAAACTGCAGTCAAAGAGAGGAGTGAGAATACGTGAGAGAAACAACTCTGTAGACACCAAGGTCAGTGAAGGAGGAGGTGCTCCAGGCTCCAGAGCAAAGATTCCTCTGCAGCCCCTTGTGCAGACCATGCTGAGGCAGCTGTGCTCTGCACCCATGGAGGTCCATGGTGGAGCAGAGACCTACCTGCAGCCCGTGGAGGTCCATGGAGGAGCAGATATTCACCTGCAACCCGTGGAGGACCCCATGCTGGAGCAGGTGGAGCCCCAAAGGAGGCTGTGACCCCATGGGAAGCCCATGCTGGAGCAGGCTCCTGGCAGGACCTGTGGCCCCGTGGAGGAGCCCACACCGGAGCAGGTTTGCTGTCAGGACTTATGACCCCATGGGGGACCCACACTGGAGCAGTCTGTTCCTGAGGGCACCTCATGGGAGGGACCCATGCTGGAGCGGTTTGGGAAGAGCTGCACCCCACAGGAAGGACTCATGTTGGAGAAGTTCATGGAGAACTGTCTCCTGTGAGAGGGACCCCACGCTGGAGCAGAGGAAGAGTGTGAGGAGTCCTTCCACTGAGAAGGAAGGAGCAGCAGAAACAATGGGTGATGAAATGACCACAATCTCCATCCCCTGCCGCTCTGCGCTGCTGAGGGGGAGGTGGTAGAGAAAATTGGGAGTAAAGTTAAACCCAGGAAGAGAAGGGAGGGGTGGGGGAAAGGTGTTTTAAGTTTTGTTTTATCTCTCAGTACCCTTCTCTGATTTGATTGGTAATAAATTAAACTAACTCCCCCAAGTCGAGTCTGTTTTGCCCCTAATGATAACTGGTGAATGATCTCCCTGTCTTTATCTCCACCCGTGAGCCTTTCGTTATATATTCTCTCTCCCCTGTCCAGTTGAGGAGGGGAGTGACTTTGGTGGGCGCCTGGCGTCCAGCCAAGGTCAGCCCACCACACCCAAGTAGACTTTGGGCTTGTTCAAACACAAATGATGCTTCTAAGTATTTTTAAAGGTGACAGCATCTACTCTAAATTTACTGGCAGAAAGGAAGAGACCTGTTTTTCAGGCAGTTACCTGTATTAATTTGCCTGGTTTATCTGTTAGTTCCCTAGGAGCTTTTGACAAAAAACAGAGCACTGCCAAGTAGGTTATCTTACACAAATCATTCTTCTTAGTGTATAGTAACTAGCATATAATCACTGGAAGGTAAAGGATACAGAAATGCATGCATTAAAGGAAGTAGGAATGGGGTTGCTAATAGGAGGAGAGCAGGAATTTTTGATGTTCATACTACTCCAAGCATGAGAAAGTTTCTGATATGCTCTCACAGACCTTTTAACCAACAACCTTTTGAATTCGTGTATATGAATATTTCCAAAGATTTTATAAGTTTCCCTTTTCCTGACCTCACAGTGCAGGGCAGTTGCTGCCCTTCCAAGAACCAGAGACAAAGTGAGACAAACGTACAGCCTGCGAATAACAGCTATATAATTTTCATAGCAACAGTAACTCTATGAACACCCTCAGAAGTTTCTTCCCCTTTCGATATTTATTTTGCATTTGTATACTTTATCAGGCTAAATGTTTTAAAGACAAAATTTTGATTAAATTAATCCTGCTTGAACTACTTTGGAAAGGAAGAATAGCAGAAAACGGCAGAAAGGGAAGAGAACATGGCATCTGTAATTACTCTGATTACTTTGGTGACTGGTTGTTTTGATGTACCCAGAGATACACTTGCTTGTATTTATTTTTTGTGTAAATTTTTGCCTTCTCTTCCCAAATATGCTATGATAAACCCCACTGAAGTCAGTTTTATTGATTATAAAACTGATGTAGGTGGGGAAAATAAAAGGGTAATATATAACGGAGTATAATAGAGTCTTCAACTTGTAAGATACTTCCACTAAGAATTCAACTTCTCCCCTGTGTTCAAGGACCGCTACTCAAAGTTACGTCAGAGGTATGGCAGTCATTTACATTTAGCCTTATTTCTACTCTCCTTCCCATCAAAATCTTAACAAACATATCCCTATCACACATTCTCAGGCGGAAGTATTACAGACGGACTTGAGGAGTTTCATAAACAAGTGTAGATCACAAGATCTTCATCTTTTTAACTGTGTGTTTCCAGATATTCTGTCCTTAAAAGGCACTGTGTTCCCAGACAAGGGCTGTGAATGATGCTGCGCTGTGGCTGCTTCCATAGAATTAAGGCAGAATTTTGCTATGGATTTTTCTGAGGAGGACTGAGCCTGTTCCAAATACGTGATTTTTTTAGACTGAAGTAGGTGTGAAATAACTATCAGATAACTGGCATTTGTTCTAACTTAATAAATTAATAACAAAGCGTGTTTTTTTAAAAAACAGAGAAGAAACTGTCAGAATTATTTAGGAGCTGTTGATACTAACAGCAGGGCAGAAAGAAAGATCCTTTTCATTATTGTAAGAAGACACTGACTGCCTTTAAATAAACTCAGTCCTTCCTGAAGGCACTCAGTAAAAGCTATAACTTCCTTCTGTTATTACTGCAAATCCAAGTATAAATTGGGAATTGATCCAGACAGCAATTCCTTTTGTGTTAACCTTTCAAACCGTAAAAAGGTGTGTCTCTTTCTTCACTCACTGTTTGCAAAAAATGGTGATTTATTATTTTTCACGTGATGATCAGGATGTTCTCTGAACAATCATTTAAAGTGTTTCCAGGTTTCCGACTTAGTTCTCTAATAGAGTTTCCCTAATTCTCTCTCCCAGAGCAAGTTTGTGTGTCACATCTGTAGGGTTCCTAATGAGTTGCTAATGAGGCTTTGCAAATGTGGAGGCACAGACAATGAGGTGGTGGGGCTAGGAGGCTGATCTAGAGCTGGTTTGGTGAGAAAGGATTCAGCATTTGTAAGGTTAGTTATTGTCTCTCTCCTTGCACTTTTCCCCATGTAACTCATGTAATACTCAGAGCTAATTACCCCCATGTAATACCCAGAGCTTTAAGAGTATAAGAAAGATTCCCGGCTCTACTCGGATCCTTTTTTTTTTTTTTTTTTTTTATTTGATTTGTATGGTTTTGTGTACTCTACTTAGAGTAGAAGTCTTGCAGTTTACATTCCTAAGTTCCATAGCTGAAAATGGGAAATCCTCACCCAACCATAAGAGAATGCCTGATCTACCAAAATTAGTCTCACATTCAAAATTGATGAGGATCACATTTTGAATTGGTAACAGATGGAGAAGTGCTGAGTTTTGCCTTAGTGTCTATAATGCTTATGCTAGAATGTGTTTTTATTTCTTGCATAGTTCACTTGAGTCTTATAATTCTAGTAAGATCTCCCATAAACAAAACAAGGCACTTTTAGAGTCTACAGTGTCTACTGATTCCCTCCTCTGAAGAACAGCGAGTCTGACTTTGAATGAAATATGAGCTAATTAAGGTGAAAGTGTTTCATGCTTTTCATCACTTATTTTGGTTAGTCAAATTATATTAATTTAATCCACTTAGTCTGAAGTATCTTTTCACTAAAAACAGTGAAAAGAATGGTGGTGAAGAGAGTAGGTTAGTTGGTGAATTCTCCACATCTCAAGAAAATGAGCAAAGCTGAAAGACTTAAAAGGAGTAAGTAGTTGGTGCACTTGTGTTAATTACCTTTTTTGTATTGTCATTTTGGATCAAATTAACCTTTTGGTATGTGTCTTGTATGTAAAACATGGGAAGCTACAATACTCTGGGAACAGTGTATGGTCTGTTGTCATTACAGAACATGGCCACGGACCATTATTTAACATTTCTGCAAGTTAAGAAATAATTTTAATATGCTTTTCCTTACTGCTTAAGCTGCTTACTTACCAACTTCAATCTTCTTTCTAAAAGAGACTCTTTATTTGTGAAAGTATTTATACAAAGAATACTGGCATTATTTTATAGTGACTTTCTAAAGAACCAGACAAGTCTATTTGAAGCTTTTCTTTGGTATTAACTAGATATTTTATCATAAGTGAGCAGGGCGTTTCTGGTTCACTAGTCTTTATTGCTTTCTTGAATGCACTTCAACCTCATTCACAGTTCAAGTCTATATAATCCTTATGCCTTTCATACTTTTAAATCCTCCACAGTGTTTTCTGTATATCTGACTCTGCTAATATCCACAGAACTCAGGTCTTAAAGCGCTCTCCTGAGCTAGCATAATTCTGCACTGAGAGTGAAATACACATTTTCACCGATTCCTTTACTGCTCATAAACAAGGGCAACGTTTTCTTTAATATCAACATCCCCCAACCTCAATTTTCCCCTCTGAAACCCCAAATCCATTCCTTACAATGAAAATATGAACTGTAGCTTGCTCATTCATTTATTCTTGCTCTGAACACTAGTTATGAAGCTGCAGCCCAATTTTCTTGAACTGAGTATGCTGTCAGTTACAGCATGCAGTTACAGTATGCTTGTTACTTTCTTCCCCCCCAATACTTTCTCCGTGAACGTTAAATGAAAAGAGACTTTGTTTTGTGTAAATATGCAGACAAACTTGACAAAGGCCAGTCAGGTTGTAACTTCTTTTCTGGATTAGTAAAAGCTTGTCTATCATTGTTGTAAGATAACTTTACATATTTCACATTATACAGCTGTGCTATTCAGAAAACCAGTTGGATTTGTTGGAAATGATTTGGTATTCTCTTGCATGTTACTAGGCACACTTGGTGTATAAGTTGATTACGATAAAGCATGGGTGTAGCTACAGTAAAGTCTTCTACAGATGAATACCTGTCTTGGAATAATTGTGGATGTTTAATGAGTCTCCTCTAGCTTCACATGATGTTTTTCAAGCTACAAGGAGTCAACTATGTGATATTTGATGCTTTGAAATCATAATTGCCAGTTAAATGACAGCACTCAGGCATGGGCCTTTGTCATTCCAATCTGTGCCAAGGTAGGACTTGTGTTTCATATGGTTGATTAATGAGCACTGGTAATCAGCTTTGCTGATGCCTCATGCATCAGTATAGTGTCATATAGAATAATCTTAGGTCATTGTCTTCTGGGAAAGCAAGCACAGCTCAGTCCCATTGGACCTGTAGCTGTTGTACAATTTTATGTTCCTGCATTGGGTGTCCGTGCCCAGGAGTTGGCTGCAGAGCTTCTGTGAGGAGAGGCTGGTGCTGTCTCATGCCAGACACAGCCGGCTCCCTACTGGCCCCACCCTGGGGCACAGCTGAGCCTCTCAGTGATGCTGATGATGCCTCTGGGAAAACAGACTTTAGAAAAGGGAAGCCCTGCCTGGTAGAGTGAGGGAAACTGTGTGAGAGCCAGCCCTGTGAGCACCTAGGTGAGAGCAGGAGAAGGGGCAGGAGGTGCTGCAGGTGCCAGAGCAGGTACCATTTCTGACCAAAATGATGTTAGCGCATCAATTAATAAGGATGGTGTTAAACAGAAATTCTTCTACTGATGCAGACAATATTAAATACAACTTTTGTTTTTATCTTGTTCACTGTTCTTTAATATCATACACTTCAGGCAGTGTGAGGCATTAGGATGATGCATTAGAAGGGTCATGGGACACAAATGTATATTTTAAAAGGTATTGTAAGGGACTTCACAAGATTGGGTTTGGGCTACTGCAGAATAGCCTTGTTTTGGTGGATCACCTGACTTGCGGTCATTGCAAATGAGAATGTAAGTTCAAGATCTGCTTTGGGTTGCTAAAGTTATTGTAGAACAACGTCATGTTCTCTGCTCTGCTCTTACAACTCAACGTGTCTGTCTGTTCTTCTGTCAGCTCTCTTTGCTTGGTTTGTCATTTATTTTAGCAGAAACCTGTTCAGCTTCAGGGAGCACAATCAGAAAGCAGCCAGGTCTCCTCTTTTGCTATGCAAAATGTTCAGCAAATCTGTTACCCTCCATGTCCCACTCAAACACAGAATTCCCTCTCTGAGATTAGAACGTTGTGTCAAAGCAGGAAAACCTCAACTAGATTGATTTATAAAGCTAAAAAGAAGACATTTTCTGACCAGACTCTGAGCAACAGCTATGTTCCTCAGGCTATGCTATTTCAACCTTGAAAGCACAGGGAGTTTCTGTTTAGATCCATAAAAATTCTTTCAGCAACAGTATCTACACATCACCTTTCCAATGAAGGAATCAGAATATTTTAGCATGCTATCATGGCCATTATGTTTTAAAGTCTTTTTTGTGATTTGTATCCTCCCAGTTAGGGAGTCTCTTTCTTGTGGGGTCTTCAGTATGGCATTGACTATACTGGCAGATGTCTGCCTTGGAATGTACCTACTAACCTGTTTTTTCTAATTCCTCTCTCTTTGAAAATTCCTTTTCCAGGTTTTATTATATTGGTTTAAAGAGCTGTATAGTTTCAGGCTTATCTGAGTTGCAAGTGTTTCCCAGCTTTTCTCCTCAAGCCTTGCTCAATGAAGGCTGATGGCAAATCAGCTTAACAGGTTGTTGGGTTTGTGGAATCTTATGTTTTCACATGAAGTGTGTGGGACAACTATGCTTCATAGACTTGCTCATAATCAGGAGTAAAATCATGTGGATTGTTATTTAAAAAAATAAAGGAATATTCAAGTAAATATGGATCTTGAAACTGTCATGCTACATGGGTCAGATGACATGTCCTTGTTCTTTAAAAGCATGAGACTCTGGGTCAGTCTGTATTTGGATTTCAGGATGGGTAGGGCCCTTTAGCCTTGTATGGTCCAAGACGCTTTAAGGGAACATGACCTCGAAAAACATGACTATAACGCCAAAGTGTTTGCAAGAATGGAATGTACTTAGACAGCAGTTCTGAGAGAGTCAACACTGTTGTTTGGTCATCTATTACGGTATAGATTTTGCCATCACTCTTCTATCCCTATTTTGAAGTCTTTGTCAAAATGAAGGAACTGTTTACTGTACATATATTCATATATGATATCAGGGAGAAATTGGAAAAAGCAGAAATGTCATACAATTATTTTGAAGCTTGCCAAAGATCTTTTTCTAAAGCAAAGTACTTTAACAAAAAAATTAATCTTTTCTGCTGTGACTGGTTTTGTCATTAAGTAAATGAAACTGTTTTGGCTTTAGGTTTTAAAACTAAAATGAGCATAATTTTTCTCCTCTCCCGCATAGCAGCTGAAATCAATATGAATATTACTAATCAAGCTGCCTAGACCCATTTTCATCCTTACCACTTCAACCTTTCCTTTTAAGTACCTTTAGTTAGCTGAAATACAAGGTATTTTGAATAACTAGAGAGAACATAATAAAGTCACATGTGCCTTTTTCTCCTGACTCTTCCTGTATGCTAAGGTGGTAATATTTTTACATTTACTTATCTGAAGATTACCCTCTGCTGCACTACCCTTTCAGTGGAAATTGAAATACTGGAGTTGGCTATTTTTAGTTAAAGAAAACTTTAGTTAGTTTATTTTTCAGACTGATTAAAGGAATCAGTGAAGAACAACATACTTTTATTCAGGTGAAGAGCATGTTAATTTTTTCTTAGGTTTTAAGGCACTGCAGATTGTAACTTTGAAACTATACTGGAATTAAACAAAGAAGGGCATGCAATAAAATATCTTAATTGTTCCACATTTTCAGGCAGTAGGCCTGATCATGTGTTTGTGTATTACCTGCTCTCTTTAATAGTCACTAGCTGGAGGAGAGACATATATGTTTTATAAGCCACCTGCACAAATGCAAGGCTATTAAATTGCCTTCTGTTGCGAGTATGTCACATTTAGATTCAAAAACCAAGGAATATAGTTGGAAATGGATTCTTAATCCATGTAGTATAACTCTGCTTTTTTGCAACACTACATGGGGCTCTCACAGCAAACCCTCACGTGACAAGCATGAGTGCAGAAGCTCTTCATCACAACTTTGTGTCTCAGCTTTAGAGTGCAGGGGGGCTTCAGAGGGACTGAACTCGGGTGGAATTGAGGGTTGGAGGGCGTAGAGGAGGCAGAGTCTTCTTTTGCCCATTTTCTGCTTTGCCGGGGGAGGAACATGGTGGTAGGAGAAAATCAGCTTCCCCTGATCATGTAGGAATTTGCAGTGCCTAGTTCAGTAGCAAGGCCTGGTCCTAAAATTAGAAGTAGATGTGTGTCTGACTCTGGCTGGAGTGCTAGTAATTTTGCAAAAAGTCAGCAGTAATATATGGGTCCAGCTACCTGCCTGATCCCTCAGCAGCAACAGTCAAGCATTTGGCTTTTCCTTAAAATCTCTCAAGATAGTGTTTTCAGTATTCATTGCATTAATCGGCAGTTAGCTTTCTCCTATGGTCTGGCAAATCCTGAATCTACTGTTGTGTAACATGAAGTAACGCAGAAAGTCTGGGAAGACGGGGAATTTTTACTTTTAGAGAAACAATGTACGTTCACTTGCTTACGTATTTTTTTAAAAATATATACCATTATTTTTAATGATATACATAATGTTATAAACAAATTTAAGTATGGAGCACATTCTTTTATAGTTATTACGGTTATCTTTTCTGCTGAAAATCAGCCATTTACGGTGTGATGCAAATGGATTTGTAAGACTCACTACTGGTAATCAACGAAAATCAAAATCACTGAATGATTTGACTTTGGCCAGATCTTTCTGTGCTTTACAGCCTTTAGTAGGGAACCAGATTTAACTGGTGGCTTTGATGGTGACCATGAGAGAAGTGGGGCGGGAAATACCTTCAGTGACATCATTGGCTTTGCACTGAGGCTAACATTAGCTTTTTATGTGTAGTCTGATATAAGACACAGAATCAGAGAAGTTACAGAAAGAGTGAGTTCAAGGAGTAGAATGTGCTGTATTCTAGATCACTGCAAAACAGTTCACACAGAAATTAGGAAGCCAAAACAAATCAAGCACATTAAAGTACTTCAATCAAGAAGTAACGTGTCCATCAGGATTTCAGCATGCTTCTTGAATAAGATAGGGTAAATTTAATGAGTGACTTCAAGGAGTAATATGATAGTTATGTCCTGAAAATCAATGAAGATTAATTCAGAATCTGGAATTACACAAGACTTGTAGGAATTAACCATCAGCTGCATAAAAAAGAATCATCTGCAGTAGATGAAGAGACCATTAGTTCTTTTAAAATGTCTGGTATCTAAGAAGACTGTTAACAAGGAGACCTTAGTAGAAGAGAAATTAGAGGTTTTGTGAACAGGCGATAGTCAAGTCTGGTTTCTCACACTTTTTTTGCATCTTAAATCCCCTGCATGTCTCTCTTGCAAACACTTTTCACGTGTGCATTCTCCTTGTATCGCAACCTCCTTTTCCAGTTCCTTCCACAACTGCCAGTCCACCCCACACTTCCCTCAAGAACCTGCTCATGTTTCCAGTGTTCCCCCTCCAAGTCTCTCCCTCTCCTCTGTGGTCCTGACAGCACCCCAACTCCCTCTGCACTTCTGTCTGGTGTTTCGGTCAGTCACCATGGTGAAAAGCTACCTGTGTATCAATTGGCAAGCTAGCTGCTTCTGACAAAGCTGAACTCTCCTGTCTTTCCTGACAGGATAAAACAAGGTCTCTTTCCTCTACCCAGATGTCAAGCTCGGGTAAAACTGATCCAGGGAGGTGTTAAAAATATACTGAGTATCTGAGAAAGAACCATAGCTCAAGAACGTATGGTGTCACTGGATCAAATATTGGCCTCTACCTTTTGCTAGAGGAACCAGTGGTTCATGTTGCTGGGTCCAAGCAGCATGTCAAACCCTCAAAGGCCTACAGAAAAAAAAAAAACCAAAACTCCTGGCCCCAGCAACATTACGCATGGCACCCCTGTCACCAGGACCACAGTGCTAGCCGCTCCCTGGGATGGGAGCAGCAATAGGAGAAATCCAAGACTGCAGTCTTACTGTACTGCCTGACAGTTAAAAACTGTTAGAGACTCTGATATTTTTAAATAACATCTGTATCACCACTTCATGTTGAAGAAGTCCCTGGTAAGAGAACAAAAGCTTATCCTCTGCTTTTCCTGAATTAGGCTGTTTCATGAGTACAAGTTAGCTGATCTGATGAAAGGATTATGGCTACATATGTATGTGTTTTCCACAGCTCAACAGTTTCCCCCACACCTCTAAATTCCATGCAGACAGAGGTGTGGGAGATTGTGTGAATTTTGAGTGTCTGGTATCCTTTTCATGACAGCAACACTGGACCTGGTATGTACACTCATAGTGACTGAGCAGATCCACAGATGCCAGCAGCAAACATGCTATGTGGATAAGGCTGATCCGGGCACTATAATAAACCTGAATTTCCAAAGACTTTGTCAGCAGAGGTGTTTTTAAGAGGGGTAAGTTTCTTCAGTGAAGTAATAACTGGTTAAAAAATAGAAACAAAGGATAGGGATAAATGCTAAATTTTCATGCTGGAAGGAGGTTATTAATGAGGTCTCGCAGGGCTCTCTGCTAAACTTTGTGCTGTGTATTTAGAGAGAGTTTCTCTGACAAAGTTTGCTTGATGTAAATTTACGCAGGACAATTTAATCTGTAGCAGACATGGAAAAGTTACAGGAGGATCACTTAACATTGAGTTATTGGCCAATTAATTCAAAGTATTGTTTATAGAAAGGAAAGTAATTCTAACTTTACTTATGTCATTATGGGCTCCAAATTAAATATTGTCACTCACGAAAGACATCTTGAAGTCATTGTAAATTGTTCTCTTAAGACATCAGGTTAGTGCTGATCTGCTGCCAAAACACTAAGCAGAACATTAGGACTTGCTGGGAAATCAAAAGGGAACACAACAGAAAATACCCATATGAGGAAAGATTAAAAAAACAAGGACAGTTATACCACTCTGAGAAGTTATTCGGGGGAAAAAAATTTCTACATTGGGGTTCATTAATGCTAGGGATCTAGGGATTTTATACATTTTCTGTAATCAGACAGATGTCTTGAAATTTTCCCTTAAATGAAAAAGAAGCTTGACTAAGTCAAGTGTGGGATGACAAGACAAGAAACGGGAAAATCTTGGCTCTAGTCAGCTATCAGCTGACTTCTGATTTTGTGTGGACAGTTAAAGACTTCAGTTTCTGAAGTGAACCCAGCCCTCTGACAGCCAACACTGCTGGTCTCCAGACTGTGAAAATAGACTTGTTATCCCCTGAGAGCTAGATTCACAGAAATTCTTGTTTTCCTAATGTTGGTATGCTTTTGCATTTCTCACAGGTCTAAACTGGTATAGATTTTCTGCCTCTCTTTACCGGGTGTTGCAAAATTTTAAAATTTGACACCACAAGCATGTGAATACCATGTTCTGTTCCTCCTAAGCAACTAGATGCCCTTTATTTTTCTAAATGTGGGAAAAAATGTTGTTTGAATATTACATTAATTTTTATGCAATAAGGGAGTTCAGAAAGTTCTGGTCTGCCACTGCACAGAGTTAAATAATGAGAAATGATCCAGATTTTCATGTATAGAGACTTTGACCCACTTATGTCCACGGCAAACAATCACCTCTAAAAATATTTCTAATCTTTCTTTAAAGTTGGTTTAAAGCATTTGATGTATAAAGTAAAGCATTCATTGTAGCAAGGTCCCTTATTCCCTCTCCCTTTTAGCAGTAGATTTTATTTAAAAAAATGCAACATCTTTTCACTCATTTTTTCAGTTGCACCAGTGATGGTATTATTTGCTCTTTCCTAGGGAAAAAGAAAAAATAACTTGATAGCGTCTCACACATGCTGCTTCTGTTAGAACTCAGTGTTGTTTCCTTGAAGAGAAGATGAGACAAATGCTTGCAAAAGAGGAGAGAAGAGCAACACAGATTGTAAGTACAGCTTCTGTTTGTGATCTGGATGTTTGCTTGCAGCCGTGCTGGTGGGACTGACAAGCAAAGGGCACGCTCTCCCTTGCCACGGCGGGGCCCGGCTGGCAGGGCTGCACGGCAAGGGAGCCAGGAGACATTCTGCTTGCCAGGAAGAAATCCTTCCTGACACTGCTGAGGCCTCTCCTGTGTTTTTCCAGCACAAGCAGTGCGCTAATGCTGTCAACTTTCCCTGACATTGCACGCACATGAAAACCTTGCTCTTTACCTCTTATTACTGTGCTAGCAAACGCAGTTATACTGCAAAATGTCACCATTACCAGTTTGTGTTACTTGCAAGGTGGTTTTATGCTCTGTCTTCATTTGGAAAATGCTTTGCTGGCAGATATATATTTCTCTTCATAAAGCATTCCTAGCAATCTGAAAAATAACAGTTTGATCCATAGTGCTGTGTCTCGCTGACAGTGCAAAGAGGAGATTCTTCCACGTGTTCATGCACTATGCATGAAATGCAATTACTCAACCCCGAATGTGATCAGGGCGTTAGGCTCCTCGTGTGAAAAATTTCCTTGTATCCTTAGTGATCCCAAGCGTCTTGTTTGATAATTTAGAAAGTAAGATGAGGGGAGAAGAGTGTCTTTAAAATGTTTGTCACAAAGGGTTAAACAAAGAGAAAGCTGATTTGCCAAGCTGGAAATGGGTGAAGGGATTTACAGTAACATTTAAAGGCAGCTAAGAAAATTTAGGGAAATGCAAAATCATGTAAAACCAGAACAACCCTAGAGGAATAATAATATTCAGGAAGTCACAGTGAGCAGAAAACACTGGTTTGAGGTTTTTTTCCATTTCAAAACCAACAAAACTGGATGAGAACTAGGTACCCTAAAGGCTCATTTCTTCTGCATAATCACTCAGATAAGAATTTGAAAAAAAACCCACCCATAATCTCCACATCCACACATCAGAGCTCAGTATTCAATAACACCACCAACAAAACCTAAAGGATGTCTGGTCTCCTTATTCATGGATCTGTTGAGCCTGTGGTTTCGGATTAATGGAATGAGCACAAAGCAGATACAGAGCCCCTGGCTTCATGCAGAATCTATTCTGTTTCATCTTGTCATGCTGACATCCTGAACTCCTTGCTAACATCGACTCAGTAATTGCCTCTTTGACTACTGAATGGTCATTATGTCACATGGATCATATCTTCTCTACCAGCATATCTTTCACATTTTAAAAGACAGGTAAATCTAAAAGGAAACTCTTAGGCCAGCATCATAACACAGTTTGCTCCTTTAATAAATATCGAGTTCATCTAAATAGATATGAAGAAATAGACTAAAATACCACTTTCAGCAATTCTGAAAGAAAACCAGAGAAACCTCCTTTTTATGTGCCGGGTAGATTAAAATGTTTGTGCCAAATGTGATGTTTTAATAATGCAGTCAGAAAATGCAGATGGGGAAGCAAATAATAGCAAACCCAACAAGATTATGCTATATAAACTACTTTTTTTTTGATCCTAGACACTGGAAAAATTTAATTCTAGCAATACTATAAACAAATTTCAGGTTTAAGAAGAAATATGTCAGTATAGTTATTGTCAGTTTTAATATGTTATCTAATAGTTTCTTCAGATCCAGATTAATAAATGAACTGTAATAAAACTATGGTGCACACATCAGTTGGAACATAAAAGGTAGTGACTGTAAATCCTTGAAAACAGAGCCTGCATAACCAAGTATTATCAAGACTTTGACATCAGCAATATGACAGACTGAAATATCTTCCATCATATTCAAATAACAAAAAATTATTAGATTAATACACATTTTTAACCTCATTTATTGGATTTATATTGTTTGGGTTGACTTCTGTGAATATTCAGACAAGTAAATTTAATAGCAGTAATGTTGCCGAAACAGTAAATTTTAAGTGACTATTAGAGAACGTTCATCAGAAAGTTAATGTGGAACGTGGAAGCCTGAGTGGTCACAGTGGAAGTCGGCTGCCAAGAACTCTCCTCACCCAGAGGAGAATCAGAAACAATAGGATGAATATCAGATACTCATAATGTACACTGTTGGTGTCCAATTAATAGGCTAAAAATTGGAGAAAGCTTGGCAGATAAAGCAGGGATGAATAAATTACAGAATTATAACCTGCCAACAGACAAAGATGTAGAATTTGCTAAATAGTATCCCACTCCAAAACATTCACACAGCATTTTTAATAAAACAGTCTTATACAGGGGCATCTCACATCGCAGAGAGCCTTCCCAGCTGCAGTTGTAACAACTGCAACCAATCCAAGCCCAACGCTAACTTCATTTTAAGCCAATTTAGTTCCGAAGGCCCAAACTGGGCCCAAAATCTCCCATCTGTAAAATGAAGTTTTGTAGGTCACAGTGCTCTTGATCAGGTTCTCGGAGGACAGTTGTCAGTCAGCACCACAAGTAGCTTTCATAGTTATTCATGTTGGCAGTCTCAGCAAAAGGACCGATGAATATGCAGACAGGAGGTCTCCGTTAATTGTCCTTTCTGAGATACGTTGGCAGTAAGGTGGCATAGTGAGAACTCTCACTGCTGCTCTCCTTTGTTTTCTTTACGGTGTAGTGGAAATCTTCCACCTCACAGTTTTTAATCCATAAAACTCTATATCCCCTTCCCGTGATGAAGTTTGCATTCTTGCTCATGCGCTGCCTTCCTGTGCAGACACAGGGGCTGGGGGGCTCTGAGGTCCTGCACAGTACTAGCAAATTTGGCACGTACAAACTTGCTGCATTCGGCAATAGGAAGTATCACTAATCTGAGATTTCAGAAAGTTTGTTTCAGTTTTCTGTTTCATTACCGATGCACTGTTTTGAAATCCATGAATGTATTTAAGCTCCGTGAAGATGAGTGCATAAACAATTTTGAAGGTGTGGGACTTGGTGTTTTCATCTCTCTAATTCTCCTGTGTAACAGAGCACAGTGGCATGGCCTTACCTCACACTTGTACTGCAAGGTACTTAGTCTCCAAGTAGGTACATGAATGTCAAGGGATTAACTGTGAAGATGTGTTGTAGCAGGTCCATGGAGGAGGAACATAAATAGAAAAAGTGAATCATGTCTTTCATTATCAGAATGAAATGTCAGGTTTATATATGTGCAGGTATTTATTTATGAAAAGTAATTCAAGAAAACCAGCCATCTATTTGAAAAAGTCTGAGCTGAGTGGCTAGCATATCTGGTTATTCAAACTGAAGTTTAAATAAAACGTGTAAGTTAATGTTTCCAAATGGGCAAAAAGCACAGAACGGTCTTCAATAAGCACTTATGGACAGGACCTTGACTTTACATTTATTCCAGAAGACAGTGACCAGCACACTGTTGATGCTGACTGTAAAGCAGTCCAGTGGGGAAGTGTACCCTGAAAACAAAAGAGCACTTTATTATTATATAGTATGAAAATTACGGTGCAGTCTGGGATGATAACCAAAAATACTATAATGGGTTTTCACTCTGTTTCCAGGGGTCAGTAATCATACCCTCTCTTTTTTTTAATGCAATTTGTAAATGGCTCCATCTACTACTGCTGACATGCTGCTTGTCCCTGTAGCACTAATACTGCCATGCTGATAGTTCAGATTTTCTGGAAGTGGCCTTAACTCTTAGTGATTGACAGGAACTGCTGAGTTCCAGGAATGCCAGTTCAGCCTGGAAAGATGTAGAAAGAAAGAAAGAGATGTTATTGAAAACTTTTGAGAGAAGGCAAAAAAAAAAAATTGTAATTAAGGAAAGGATGCTCTGCTGCTCAAATCTATCTCACATTAGCACTGAAATCCAGTTGAAGGGAATTTTGTCACTCTCATTCAAAGTTACCAGACAGATGAAGCCCATGGAATCTGTCCAGCAATATAATGCACTCACCTGTAATATAATGAGATATATCTTACGTTGCACTTCTGGAAGTAAAAATACCTAAAAGGAAATGAAAATCTTGGCATTTGTATTCTGAGATTCACTAGACTAGCAGCATTTCATACCCACTGGACATTCAGTCTTTAAAATGCTAATGATCACAGAAGATGTAAGGGAAGGCAGGATCAGACCTAAATGACTTAGACTCTAAACCTGGTTTAATTCATGTCAATAGGAGAACTTCTGCACATTTCAGTGGACCAAACTGAGCTTTTGACATGGTATTACATTTGTATTCACGAGTTGTACAATTCTCTTTCATCTCTCAGAATTTCTGAGTATAGTTTTTAAGACTCAGTATATGTGATATTTCTGTCTTTGAAGAGGTCAGGGTAATCTTAATTTGCTGAGATTGGAATAGATTTAGATCAAATGACATTTATTAATCTGATCTATTTAATCAATGTATATGCATATATATAAGCAGGTTTATGACTCTCCAAAAGCAAGAGCAGTGTCCAGGAAAAATGAGGAAACTGAACCTTTTCACTTTGTAAGCAGAGATTTGTACACATGTAATGTGATGCATCTCAGGTATCATCTCTGAAAAATTATACATGTAGGTAAAGTATAGACTGTTTATGAGCTTGTTGCGGATCACATGGATTTCTTACCTTTATCAACAACTGTACTAGCTGCATGCTGGCTTGCAGTACTGTGGGTAATGCCTACACAAAATAGTTAGTAGGGCAGCTTTTACTTAATTCTCACTGTGGGTTTGTCTCAGAACCACAGTCCTACTTTCCCACTTGTCTGCTATGTTTAATTGTTTGTTACTCAGAGGAACACTTCTATCTAACTCAGGAACTAAACATTTTAATATGCTGAAGGTTAACCACTGAAAAAGTTAAGTTTCTTTTTTAATGAAAAAGGAAACCCGTATCTGCTCCTCAGGAGGGCTTCCTCTCCAACAGCTAACATGTATTAGCAATTATCCTTCAGAGGGAAAAGCTGTCTAATTACTCTATTACCTCAAGTGCACAGCACTCACCTGGGAAGCCACAAGATCAAGGTTCAGGTCCCATCACTGACTTTAATATTAATTTATGACTTGGCATGTGTGTCTGATAATCAAATAATGATCTGTTTCACACAGCTAAGATGGCTGTACGTTGGATTCTAGCTTTTTAGGAGACTACTCTCCATCTGAAATAGGGTTTCACAATTTTCCAAACTGTTTTTTAGGGTATGAGGTACCAAAAGATCTTATTCAAGCACTCAAAGTTAACTTAACTTCAGAAATTACAAGCAAGAGAAAGCTTGGAGTTTCTTCTTTTCTTCTTTCACAAACAAACACAGATGCTTACGTAAAACTTAGACAAAAGTGTTTTGGAAGTTTGGGGTCATTTTTTCCTAACCAATCTCTACCTTATTAAAATCAGTCCCTTCTTCCTGCTCCATTTACAAGGCAAATTCAACTGTACCATGCTAGCATTGGTTATTAGTTTGCTAGGGGTTTCTGACTTGTCTGAAGATATAGAGCTTAAAGATTTTTCAAAGCTACTTTAGCCTGTGTGTGCACAACCTTGTTACTTAAATATTTTTTTCCCAAAAGATTCATTAGCCCTTGAAGACTTTCTTCCTAGTTGTTCTGCCTAGTGGTTACAGATCTTCTGCTGACATGTCACGCAAACATCTTTCTCTAGAGAGAAATAGGTATGTCTTCACCGAGTGAGTCACGGCCAGTGATTTCACATCTTCTGCTGTTATTGTGTTCATCTGTTAACTTCACATTCATGTAACTGAGTTGCCATTCAGGTTTCTGGGGTGTGATGTGTGTTTGAAGAAAACAGGGGGAGGAGTCCATTTGTTCAGATACATTCTTAGAAACATTTAGTTTCTAAACTTAGCTATGAGAAAAAATGAGGAACATGCAATCTAAAGATTTTAGATTGTAATTCCTTTGGTAGTAGGACTTTGGGGCAATTCTTGGTGCTAGTGTTGTTTATAAAGGGCAAGTCTCCTGGGCACTAACACAATACAAGTAAAATCGGTAATCATTACAGAATAAGTCTTGCATGAATGAGGCTGCCCTTTCTTTTCTATACTGAGTTAGATTTCAGCTGGATATCCTGTACAAGCTATTATGAGAAAAGTGAAGGTAGAAAAATGGTCTGCATTGGTGATATCTATAGATCGTTATTTTTAAAGCAGTTCAGGCAGCGTAGCTACTGTCATCTTTAAATGAGACATATGTTCAACACAGTGTTTGACAACTGACATTCAAAAGGCAAAATTCTTGTTTATGATATTTAAACCATAGGCAATATCCAAGGCATTTTCTCTCTTTTTATAGCTACAGTGTTTAATAATTAAAAAAGGAATTTCAGTAAGTTTATTAAAACATAAGAAGGTCAGGTATTAAAAGAGAATTACATCTTGCAAAACTATAAGAAGTTATTTTGTTATTTATATGGTCATTAATATTACTGAACAGAACTGCTCCACAAATAATAATTAGATAGTCCAAGCAAATTCTTCCGGTTGCTACTGACTACTTTAGGCTAAGGCAGTTCTGCTCAAGTGAAGGCGTGAAATGACATTGATGATTCGGGCTTGAAAAAAACCACAACCACCTACCTACCTACTTTGAGGTGATGAAATGTCTGAAACAGGCAGGTGAGTAACAAACAGAATATTTGTTCATACTGTAGAACATTGACTGCCCCCTCTCCTGTGAGCTGATGGGTATCACCAAAAGAAGCTGTATCAAAAGCCATAAAAGCTAATGTGTCCTACTGAGGAACTGATCTTACATTATTGACAGAGACTGAAGTCTGAATATGTGACTAATTAGTGGGCATAGGTTCTAATTACGCAGTCAAGAAGTATACAAAAAAACCTGAGACTAAGAAAAGGCCTGTAACTGATAGGAGAATGTGCTGAGATGGCATGTAGTGAACTCACTAATTGTATATAAAGAAACATCATGAATCATAATCTTTAGACTTAGGTTACCGAAGAGGTAGATCTCTCTCTGGCTGAAAGGTACCCTTCAAAAAACTCAGATAAGGCCAACAGGCTTTGGACTGCCCTTACTACTTTAATAATCCGCTTATGGGCGGGATATTGAAAGAAACTCATCTGCGCATCTAAGTGCTGCAGTAATACTCATTTACGTAATTCTGTTCTTTCATCTGGATTTCAAGATATATGTTTAGAGGTGAGAACTTAGTGGCTTGCAAAAATGAAATTCAGAGCTCTCATAAATCATCTTAAAGCATATGGAAGTGCCAAATCATGTGTAAGTGAAAAACAAACAAGCAAACCCCAAACACAGAAATTCAAATTAAGCATTCAGTAATTGCTTATCTAATTAATATCTACTACTGAGTGGTAAAACAGTTTGATCTACTCAAAGGATAGCTGTAGTATTTGATGTATATTGCACTCAAGTCTATAATGACTATTAACCAATTTTTGCCAGATTACATAAGCAAAATATATAAAATTTACAGTAGGAGGCACAGTGTTACTTTCAAGAAGAGTGATGGCATTTTCATATAGTTATGACAAAATTAATTTTGGATTAAAGCTTTCTATAAAAAATGATATTTTAAATGAATATTGTTCACCCAGAAGCAATTTCTGCTTTGCTGACACTCCCATAGAGGAGTGTCAACCAGACGTGGCAGATCTTATCATATGCCTGAACCACAGAAGATTATAAAAAACAGAAAAACAATTTGTAAAAAGAACATGCATCTTGACCACCCTGCCCTCTTATCTGCATTCAGTCAACTTCAAATGCTCCCACCAGCTACAAGAGAAAGCTTAAATCAGAAAAAGCAAAAAGGTGAAGCACAGATTTAGATACCTTCAGTCTCCTCCACAAAAAAAATTCCTTTTTCTTCAGTCAGAATGAATTACGAATTACATTCCAGAAGAAAAGCTAATTATTCTCTTCCTTCAAATTTATCTTGTTCCCCAGAAAGTTTAGCAATGGGTTCTGCGAGAAGCTGAAGGGTATTTTATTCTCCTTTTCTGTCTTGTCCCAGCTCAGTCAGGTGCTCACACCATACCGCTTGCCTATCCACCTAATCCTATCCTGGGCCAGTTCCTCTACTTTGTTAAAGCCGCTGATCTGTAAAGTCAGTCCTCTGCTGTGCCTTGAAGGATCCTTCTGGGTCAGCTGCTTTTATTTTGCAATGTGTTTGACAAGACAAGTTTGTTTAAGGGGCCTTTACCAGTACTAACCACATGACTAAGGTTAAATCCAACTACTCACCAGTGTGTTTTACGCCTTTGGAAGTAGTTATACTTCTTCTGTTATCTCAAAGATTTTTATTTGCCTAATCTTTTGTCTCTAAATTTTTGTACCAGGAATGGCAGAAAAATACTGAATGCTTTGATAACTCTTTGATCTTTCATGATCCGTATGTAAGGATCATGACTGCATTCTTCCAATGCACTAGTAATTTCCACTACCACTGGTGTTAGACTCCCACAGCAGGTTGGCAATGGTTGCTCTGACCATGTAAGTCACTGCAGCATACATCCAGTTAACTCACTTGTAAAATGTGTTCCCTAAACTTTACAGTTTTCACAGCTTTTACTTTCAGGGTCAAACTGATTTTCATGACCTTTGTTTTTCACTTACAAGACCCATTTGTTTAGCAACTCTGACTGGACTGTTGATCCACTGCTACGCTTTGTTGATGAGAAATCTCCTTTTGCAGACACACATGACACAAGTACAGTACAATAAATGTCGCAATTGTTGGCAGTACTCCTGAAAAAATATAGTTTTGAGACTCAGCTGTTAAACAGCATTGTAAGTTTAGGGAAATTTTTTACTCCCAGTTGAGCCTCTTTAGCTTTTCGGTTAGTAGCTTAGGTACAAATTGCAGAAGTAGACTTATTTGAGATTCACACAGATGGCAAGCTAAAATATTTAGCCACGGCTATGTTCATTATCTTTACACACTTATGTGGATATGCTGGAAACTCATACTGTGTCACACTTCTATTGCTGTGTTGATAATTATTGGCTGATTACATATACACTCTCTTAAATGCTCCCCTGTGTTAATTCTGTCCTCCTAATTACTAATTAATTGAACTTTAAATGGCTCATAGGTTGGTTTAGGTTTGGCAAAGTTCCCAAAAGATTGCCTGTAAAGTTTATTTGAACTAAAAAACCCATCATTTGCTGATAACCTCAGTTAAGTAGATGTTCTTGGCAGAATACAAGTTCTTTCTGTGAGTGGCAGGAACCAGAAATGTCATGAATAGATTTTTTTTTTTTTTTCATGTTTCAGATTTCCATTTCTTACACATAGTCCACCCTGAAGCTGAAGAGGATGTTATTAAATTTAAATGCTTTTCTTCTTGTCTAAGATGCTGTCTTGACAGCAGTGGAAAATAATTTTGTCTATTTATCCACATAAGTACTGCGTCCACTCAGAGCAAACACAGGGGATCAGCGTCAGAGTCAGGAAGATACTCTGCCCTCCATTTCCAATTTGTCTTTTGTGTATTGCAGAGTGCAGCTGCAAGGTGCTGGCATGTACTTATCTAATACCTTAAGAGACAAACGAAGGACCATTACATTATAAACATGGGATGGATTTGAAGAGGATATCTAGAATTAATGCTCTTGTGGGGGCTCTGAGCAGCCTGCAAGGCCCAACATTCATTCTCTAATCTGATATTAGCTTCTCCCATTTCTTAGCAGGCCCCAAGAGCAACTGCCAATGGATCAGCAGAGGCTAGACATTCAAACCTTCTCAAATCATTTTAAATAGCCTTGCCTGAGTTTCATGTTGACAGCGAGCCAGGTGGAATTTTCCATTTTCTTTCTAGCTTTCCAAATAAGAACAGTCCTACTTTCTTTTGACTCTGGTTTTATATAACCAACAAAAATGACATATAGCCTTGAATTTGGAAGATTGCATTGGCCTGCTCTCAGATGAAATGTTCTGTTATCGTTGACGTATGTGTTTAAATGAGCACTGAAGTGTGAATGGCCATCTGTCCGGGAAGTACGAGAGATCCTGATTACTAAAATGAAACCACAAAAAAGCTTAGTGCTTAGCAGCAGCACTGAAACGCAGAGGGAGAGAGAGCCTTTTTCACACTGCAGATATTTATAGTAGATGGATGATTCTAACTCAGCAATTGCCTAGACTCCCTGCCCCATATTTTTCTAAATATGTTCACTCTCAATTTTTTGCAAACATTGAGCTTTCAATATTTGCATATTTCATAAAAACAAACAAAAAGAACCACTAGATATTTTCCCTGTCAAAAGTTGTTTTCTGAGGGGATGTTGTTCATTTTCTCATGAGGAGTTGTTCTCTGCTTTATAAGGCTTTTAGCTAGAACGTGCTCTGACTAACTTCAAATGAAGATTTGAACCTGCATTCCCACATGACTGCTCTACAGCAAGGCTGAAGACTATTCCTGGGTGCATGTCTTCCTCTGTAAACCTGAAAAACTTCCTAAGTAAAGGCTTTTGAAAAATCTATAGAGATTTTGATCTTTAGAGGGTTGTTGTATCTGATTCAGCTCAGTTTTTGGCTATGAGTTACAAAGGTTCCAGCAACAACCACTTGGATTTGGGTCAGGGTTTCACACTAATTCCAATATTAGGAAATTGGAATCCTAATCCATATAGAAGGGTTTTTTAGAATTACACCTTCTGATGTGAAAACTGCTGTTTTATCAAACAGTAACTTTTGGGACAGTCTTCCGTAACATTTAATCTTAAAAATTCATGACCACGTTGGCTGCTTTCGGTGGTTTTTGGTGGTGCTGAACAAGTCACCTGTCAGTATCTGTTCAAACATGAGCTGGATGTCTTTTTAGAGCACTCACACTATTGATTTGAATCAAAGCAATTTTTTTTTCCATTTCTGCATTTGCATTTTCCATTGCTTCTTGTAATTACTTTTCCATTATACATATAGTTATGAAGATACATAAAGTGTCAGTTTTTAAACTAAGCTGTTGATTTCCTGAGACTGCGCACACAGTTCTTCTGTGTAAAATTTAAGCCGCAAAAGAGAAGTATGTAAAGCAGCAGCTATAGGTATGTCATGTTTGTAGGTACGCCTGTACAACATTTTCACTTTCATTAGAGCATGGTTCCTCGTAGTGGGGTTCTCTGTGAGTTACCAAGTCTCTGTGGAAAACTGAAGAGATAATTAGACAGCAGAATATAACTGCAATTTATTTTGTTTTTTACTTTACAGTTTAAAAAGCACCTAAGACAGAAAAATATGTAGGAAGACAATTAAACTAAGGGCATTTTTTTCCTCCTTTTTGTTTGGTGGATGGTTCAGAGAACACAGCAGCTTTGTGTTCTTATTTATTTATTTATTTTGAGTGTAATCTGAGGAAATGAACCGTGAAACGCAATTAATGAAATAGCTGTGCTGAATCACATAAACTGGTGTCTGCACAGCTGCCACTCATGTCACAAATGCATCTCTCGCCTAATGTCCACCAGGAGAGTCATTAGCCAGCCGCTTTTGTGGAGGGCCTCCTGTGCTTTAATTTCAGTATATAATAGAGCAGGGAGCTGGCTGAGTAGCCTTACGATGTTTTTTTCCAGCGAAGATAATGCTAAAGAGAAATGGCTGTTACAGGAAGAGTGTGCTGAGATGGGGAGGGGTGCACAGGCAGGGTTCAATTGCTCGAAGAAAACAGAATATCTGCCCAGGTAAAAAATATCCAGATCAGTGTCGGGGGATGTTCAAACTGAAATGTAAAATAACTGCCTGTAGTTTCTTGATATCAGATGACACTCCTAACTAAAGCTTTTAGCTTCTATGTGTATCATTACGTTACTTTTATTTCATGTAATGGGTATGTATTCCGTGCCAGCAACAGAGAGTGTCACGAAGGAAAAGCCAGATGTGCTGCAGGGGCTGGCCTGAGGAGGCTGACCCAGGTCAGCTTTACTGAAGTGGCACAATGCCAGAAGCTTCCAGAGCCTCAGGATCCAAAATCTTCTTTCAGCTTGCTGAGGAATTAAGGGGTGGGAGAGGTTAAAGGACACCTCTGAGCATTTGCCAAACTAGCTGAACATTTTCAGTGCTGTATACTGTGTCGCCACTGATGGCGGTTTTATCAAGATAAATCTAGTCTTGCTCAGGAGGATATTAATAAATTATCTGGTAATGAAAAATGTGAGAGGAACCACACTCTTACATCAAGGCCTGATGATTACTTTGATAGATGCAGTGGCAAGATTTTCCTGACAAGGCAGAAATGAAAAACATGACACATAGACCTTTAAGGGTGACCTCAGAGGAAAACACAAGTTGCTGAATGATACAAAAATAGAACAGGAAAACAGAAGCTTGAAGGGGCTCAATGTCAACAGCCAGACGGATAGGCTAGACTGATCAACTGATCATTGAGTTTAGTGTCAAAAGCAGAGCAGAGAGAGAGAGGAGCCTTACACTTGGCACGACAATAAATGTGGCAGAGGCAGCTTTGAAGAAGTGTCAACTGTTAAGAATTTTAAGATTAAAAAGCAGGGGGAAATTTGAGGGGAAATAAAAAGCAAGCATTGATAAACAGTGGGCTAGTCAGGAAATAAACCCAGAGAGTGTCATCAATAAAACTACCCACTTCTTTCGCAGGTATTTTAGAAACAATGCAAATAAAAAATAAATGAATGCAGTTGAACATGTCCCTGCATTGGTTTAAGATTTGCATAGGGGGATATGGGATTGGGTCACTTCCGAAGACACAAATTGCTAAAAATAAGGCTTTGTCGGAACACAGGTGTTAAGATAGAAAATTATAGAAGAGCTGGACGACGTCGGGGTGTGATACTTGATGGATCTGAGAGTTTTACTTAGTGTTTAACTCTGCTAGAGTTCCTGTGAAAATGTGCACGAGTTGCTTTTTTTCTTTCATATACTCCAGGTGTTATTGGTGCTGTGTGGCTGACATTCAAAATGGGCCAGTATAAACTGGAAATAACACTAACACGTCAAAAATGTGTAACAGAACTTACCATGAATGCAAACTGATGAAACAAAGGGGTAAAGTGGGCCAAGCTTTCCTGTACTTATTCTTCTAAATATTCATACTTGGGACCCATTTCCATGTGTGCCTGTTTACAAACATCTATTTAAGTCTAAAAAGGAAGCATTTCAATGTCCACCTGCCCTAACCCCTACATATTTGACGGGTCTATTTGGAACTTTCATTTTAAGAAAGGTAGTGAGTAATCTCTGTTTTTAGAGAAATGCTCACCTTTCCAAATAAGTGATCCCTAAAGACCACAGCAGACAAATCGATTGCAGATGGGGAGTGAAAGGTGAAGGTGCTGATGTGATCTTTAAGTGCACGTGTGGATTAGAAGACATTTATAAATTGTTTTTGAAAGGTAAAGTCTTGGTGCGTGTGTGTGCGCGCGCGTGCATGCACATGCGTGTGTGTAGGGATGTGTTTGGGGTTTCTTTTCATTTTTTACTGTTGTAACCACAGGGCAATCACTTGCCAGATGTCAGGAAGGTCTAGCATCTGATTTTGAAGTTGAACATAATAGATGATCTACCAGGGGGTTCGGCAAACATCACATATAGCTTTAAACTGTCATTACAGAAAAATATCTAGGAAGGTGACATTTGGTGACATACTGGGTGACATTTGAAATGACAGCGCTTGCTTTCAGATGTAGCATTCCCTCCTGCTGTGAATCGAGGGAATCTGTACTGTGGCTATGACTTGTTTTATTGATGACCCTAATTTCTGCAAAATGTAGGCAAAGAGACTGCACACGGTCCTGTCTGTAGTATCGAGTGAGAACTGGTGCGATAGGAGAGGGCAGCCGGAGAGCATTCACTATGCATGGCATGATCTGAATGACTTCGTTCTGTAAAGGATTATAACCTCTACTCTACTTCTAAAGAGTTTAGTGAGGAATGAATGAAGAGAAGTAAAAAAATAACCCATTGGAGGAGTGTATCTGCTTTACTCCATAGACTTCCTAGGACTGCAAAGTTTCACGAGCAATAAAAAGAGCAGTTCAGTGCTTGGGTTTCACCAACCCCCTACTGCTCTCAAGAGTCGTTAGTAAGTGCTCACCTTCTAACGCATGTAAATGAGCTGAATGTTGACTTCTGAAAGCTCTCAGAGCTATGGGAAAACGGCTAATTAGCAACTACCTGGGTTCTTGTTGACTGCTTCTCTTTCTTGTTGCATACCAGTGAGTCAGTTTCTTTTGATTGCTCCTTACTTTTGCTTATAAGGGTTAAAAGGACTCCTTGCAGAACTGTGACCACTGGAATGAGGTCATCTTTGGGCATGTTTGGACTGGAATCTATTGAAAATCCTCATAAACATGAAAAGCTGGTCGAGTTTTGGGTCTGTTTTGGTTTTTCCTTTTGTACTGTTAGAGCTACAAGGCAAAACGGAGCTGGTTTCAGACACCGTTTAAACCTATTTACCAATTTTATATGAGGAAGTTTACTTTCTTGAGCTTTCTGTGTAAGTTTAAAGAAAACTCTAATGTAGAACTTGCAGAAAATCATCAACAAATGGGATGTATTATTCCCATTATATATTGTATCATTACTCAAGTCAGTATACGAAACAATTTTATGAATCAGAATTAGACTTCTGGGAAGATATTCTGCGTCATTTGTTATCAATATTATTTTAGATGCCATTAACTGGCAATAAAATTTGGATGCAAGTAATTTTAATTGTTGAATGTTATATTAGCACATAATGCTCTGATCATAAGGGGTTTTTTTTCTGGTACTTAAATGAAACTGCTGTACTTTAACCATTTTGTTATATTCAAGAAACATGTTTGATTTGCAGTCTCTGAGGTAGGGGAAGGGACAGGAGCAAGTGGTGATAGGTAGTACTGTACCTCTGTGAACAGCAAATTACATGCCTAAACTTTGTTTTTAAAACTCCTATTAGTAGAAATCATCCTGTAGGATTTGGCCAACATGTGTAGGTGAAACAAGTATGTTATTTTTCTTTCTTTCTTCTTTTAACCTGCTCTAGAGTCTATTTAATGACTGAACAAAATCCTGAAGCTCCTGCTCGCTAATATGAATGAGTTAAATACATATCTGTGCAGCACAACAGCTGTAGGGCTTAGAAGTGGCACAAAAGCCTTATATTGGTTCTCTCCACTGGGAATGAATTTTAACTTCATGAGTGTGGCTTTCCAAGAACTGGTCTCCATAAGGAATACAAGAATAACCTTAGCAGATTAGCCAGTAGTCTATCTAATTTAGTGTCCCATTTCTCGAGGCTTATATAAAAAACAATAATTCTGGTTTATGAAGCAGGTGAAAAAAGAGTAGATATTAGTTGTGGGTGAAGGGAGAAAGAATGTAACTACCGATCCCAGTAGTTAGGGAATTTGGCTAATCTACGTTCTTAACGGTGCTGTTTGGATAAGAATGGCAGCCTAGGATGGGGTCTCTCTCTCTCCCCCCTCCGCCTTCCCTCTTCTACCCCCCTGATTCTCCCCTGGGAAGCTTTTTATGCGGAAGAAACACAAACAAACCTTATATGAGAACACTTTAGTTTTCAACAAGTTTATTTTTCACAAGTGAACTACTGGTACTCACAATTAACACTTCTAACAGCCCTTTTTGCTAGAAATGAGTTTATGTAATGTCTTTCAAAATTTTCTATTGTATTTCCATCTTCCTCATGGAGACCATAGAGGGCCTTGCTGGCGTTAACATGAAGAAAACTTTCTTAGGTCTACTGTAGCTCTTGGCCTCAATAACATCTCGTGTCAAAGAATTACAGGGGTTGTTACAGCTTGGAGATAACTACTGAATACAAACAGTGATATTCATGAAGTGGCTGAAAACTAATTTTCTTTAGACCATGAGTAACTGCAGGACTTTTCCATCAAATGTTTGTTGGTTTTATTTCTCCTGAAATGCAGTCCCTCTCTTTTCTTCACAAGTCTTGGCTTCTAATTGTTATAGCTACAATAAAAAAATAAGAGTAGTCACTATACTTTTTGCATCTCTCCCTGAAGATCCATCATGGCTAGTGAAAGGAAATAATAAAGTTAATTCTCTAAAGAACCTGGGCTCATTATCACACATGACCACTGCATTTGCTGTACTCGTTTTCCAGTTGTTCTCATATGTCAGCTGATGAGATAGGAGCGAGGCCTAAATTCTAATTGAGTGATGCATCAACAGCATTCTTTTCTTTTTTATTAAAATGTTTATCAGGTGTCCTCAATTACAAAAACATTAACCAACCCACCGTTTTATCTGTGTCCAATACTGATGCTATTTAATTTTTTTAACCATGATCAGGAGGATGTGATAAAGAGTAGGCTTATTAAGCTTGCAGATGTTGCCAACTAGGAGACATCTGAATGCTGAATGGCAGGAGATTGAGCCTGACGATTACATGTATGGTTTTGTTATAGATATATTGCACTATTATAGATACATGGCTCTATTCAACAGAGACAAGAAGAAAGTACTAAGCTTACACAGGAATAATCAAGTGCCTAAACACAGGATAGAAAACACCTGGCTAGGTGGAAATTCAGTGGGAAAGGATCTTGGGCTGGTGCTCTGGAGATGTTTTTCTTGATAGCAGCAACATCAGGAGTTTCAACCCTCAAGCTGACCTCCTACTGCCTTGCAGCCATTGATCTGCTTCAAAACTAACCAGTTGTTTTTCTCAATAAATTTTCAGCTGGATCAGCAGCTCAGCTGACAGATTTTGAATCAGTGGAGCCATCACAAGGGACACACAGTGATGTGCAGCCAGAGTTGCTGGGATCACACCTTTTGACAAAAATGTCATCCTGGATAAGCTTAAAATAATGGTGAAACTGCTGATGGCAGATGGGATCAGAAATTCTAACTATAGAAAAGAAAATTTAGCTCGGACATTAGGAAACACTTTCTCTTGATCATTAAATGTTGGAGCAGAGTGGCTAGGGAGGCTGCAGAGACCCTGGCTGTGGGTCTCGAACAACCTCAGATAGACACACACCTGTTGGGAAACCCGACGTATGATTTTTCTGCCTGCAAGCAGGGAAACAGATTTAACTGATCTCTGGAGGTCACTTCCAGCCCTCTGATTCATATCCCTTAATTATTTGTAGTGCAAAATGAGCAAAATGAAAGGTTTTTCTTAAGGTACAAGGACTGAATTTTGCAGAAATCACCCTTTTATTGTTAATCGCTTCAGTGCAGGCAACTGGATTAGCCTTCTTCTGTTTGATCAGCGTGGAGAAAAGGGAGGAAGAAAGAACATTAATCATATCAAATTTCTCTCTCAGCATTTTGACAATAAGATGGCATTTACGAAGAACTTGGGTCATACAATATATATCTGACTGTCATTAAAAGAACCACTTTCCAAGCAATTTTATTAATCATAGAGCTTACTACAAAAAAGTGTCAGTGTGACCCCACCTACGACATTAATCCAACAAAGATATTCATGATGGTTATCTTCATCTTGGTATCTCCCACTAGAAGATGCCAGTTTTGAATGAACATCCCTGTCTATTTCAATAGAAATGATAGGACTGCTTTTTTTTTTTTTTTTTTTTTTTTCTTTTATGACCATGGTGCTGTTTTGTACAGGATTATGCTTAACTGTTCATTTTAATGTCTGGAATGACTGGTGAATACCGATGGAGAAAAGCAGGGAGGAATCTGCAGTCACTGAGTCTCCTGAACATTTTATACAAACCCAATCTCTATTCTCATTTAATTATCACAACAATTTATCATAAAAGTTATTAATTGAAAATGTTTCTCTTTAGTCAAAAGACCTGCTCAATCTTTGAAGCTGTGTGGTTTCATTTTGAGACTGCTAGAATTTTCCTCAGTCCTCTTTTGCTCTGCAACTTCATTTTTTAAAGCTCAGAAGTGACACTAATATTGCCTATCCTTTTTTTGGTTTCATTTCAATAAAGAACTGAGGGAGCTATAGGGTAGCAGTAAGGGCTCTTGAAGTATATATGCCACTGTAATTTGTGACTTTATATTTAGCACAGATGTGCACTTCTTAGCTTCTGAAATTAGAAGTTCACCCTAATAGATCTTACTGATAGGCCCACAGCACCAAGATCTTAAGTGCTTGCTAGGAGAAGTCTTGCTCTTAGCAGGAATAATATGCTTGGATAACTGTTTGGATTCCATGGAGACTGATGCCTGGCTGGAGTACAGAGGCAAAATGATGCTGCAAAAAGCCCTGCAGGACTGTTTATGCCCTTTTCAGACAGAATTGATAATTACTGCTCCTAGTGTTATAGCACATCACTCTCCCTTTAATTCATCCAATAAACCATGTTTTGCCTTTTGTTTTTCCTTTTTGCTAATGAATGAACAAATATATTTTCTAGGTCATAGTGGTATTAATTCATGACGTCTTATCCATGCACCTCCTAAAACCAGTTGAACTGATGGCACTCAGCACACAACAGGCTCAGACTTTTTAAGCACTTTCTGATAGAATCTGGGAGGTGGACAAACTCAGATAATTAGGAGGAGATTATTGGTATGAAAATCCAGACAGGCTGTAATGTCCTGCATAATAGTTACAGTAGCTTTTTGAAAAGGCAATAGCATGTAGCTGATGGCAAATAGATCCCTCAATCTGTGAATTTTAAAATGCAATAAGCAGCACAGAACAATATAAATCCAGGAAGACTGCACTTTATCTGCACTTTCTTGTCTTAACTCATGCAAAGACAGCAGGATTACATCATATAAGGAGGAAAGTTTGGGTTTGTATTTTCTTCCCTGAAATCTCAGACCAAGAGGCAAATATCCTTTATTGATAGTAATCCATGTAATTTCATTATGTTCACTTAAGAAATAAATAAATAAGGTGAGGAAATATATCTATATGCTTATTACAGTTTTATAAATTTATAGATTCCAGTAAAACAAAGTGTGTGCTTTGACGATATGCTAAATTAGGTTAGACTTGAGCATTTATAGCTCTGCTTTACTGAAGTGAATCCAATAGGTGCATTTTTTGAGAATATTGGTAGAAAGTGACTGTAAAGATTTCTCAAGTACATGACAGAATTAAATGTTGTAAAGGCTTGAGAAAGGGGTACCACATTGGCCAACAACTGAGGTATCGTGGTAGAGAATTGGTCTTTCTTTTATTTTCTGTTGGAAATTTCACTTCGTATGCAAAACAAAATGTTAGGTCAGATGAAGAATAACTCTGTAACTTAATGTTTGCAACATTCATCTAGAATACAGGAAATTGTTCAAGTGCTATACTTGTAGCTTGCATGTTCCAGACATGAATTTATAGGTCTTTCCTGCCAAAAAATTCACAAGGAACTATTTTCTTTTTTCTAAAGATTGGGGGGGGGAAAAGCTAAATGCTCATTTTTTGGTGTGTATTACATTGAGTATGAGTTTTCTTTCCTGACAAGCCCTATTAGTTATGAAAGCAAAGATAAATGATAATTAATCTGGTTATTCTAAAACTCTATATAATAACAAACTTGCTATATTTAAGCAAGTAAGAAATGAGCATCTGTGCTTATGGGAGTGGATTCTTGCCCTGGGAAACTCAGAGGTGAACATGTCACTGTTGTGCCCCTAACAAAAACTGCATACAGCATTTCCAGTAGCTTTTTGTACTATCCAAGAAAACATTCTCTTTTTATGTGTATGTCAGAGATAGAGACAGACATGTGAGCTTATTTTACTGTGGTGGGAAGCCGGGGTCCCCACGAAAGTGTATTAGCAGAACAGCGGAGCGAGCGAAGCAGCACAAAAGGGATGGGACTGTTGCAGCCATGGTGGCAGTAAGACCGAGGGAGGAGGATTTGTTTGCTTAGGCACAGTCTACAAATTTACCTCTGCCACTTTAGTTTAAAGAAAATAAACTGTGCTTCTACCCACAACTACATAACTACATTGTACTCTAATATCTCTCGACTTCAAAATGACAGCTAAAGCAGATTAAAGCTGTTTACAGCCTATGGGAAGTAGTATGGTGGCTGCTGGCAATATTTCTTTCTCGCTCAGTAACCAAAGTCCGGTCATAAATCTATATTCTTCTTCAAGGAGGAAGGCTGTGATTAAAGGATTCCTCCTACAGCTGTGGCTCGGTGATAAGAGCTTTATGTTCAGACCCTCCTAAGCGACAAAAAGAAAAAAAAAAAATCATTTTTCATTAAGTTAGCTACTCTAATTTTGGGGGGGGGAGAAGCATACAAGTAGTTTGGTCAATGACTTACTGTAGATTTGGTAGAGAGCATTGTATACAGTATTTCTAAGCAGCAGCTGGGATTTGAGAGATAGACTACAGCCCTTGTACCACCTCATCTGTGTCCCTGCACAGCAATAGTTTTCTCTGCAAGATGGATATTGTGAATTTAAAGAAGTTTCTTTTTTGAATACTCGTTAGCTGTCCTAGTCCTGTGCCAGAAATGCAGGCTTACCCGCCCGAAAAACTTCAGGCAGAAACCTGTGAATTGTCCTTCCAACACAAACATCCACACGGAAGGAAAAGAAATCCTAAAACCCAGGACTGCTGATGTGCTTTTGTCTTCAGCTGAGGCCTTCACAGAGCAGCTGTAGAGACCAAAGGAAGGACTCCTGGGGAACCGAAAGGACTTTGAACAAAGATTTTAAATGATCGGAGCCGTACTGTGCTGCCAGACATCATTCTATCAGGCAGAACTTAAAATGAACATTTTTGTGATACCTTTTCCCCTGGAAAAGTAACAAAACTGAACTAAAAGCACCAAAACAAAAGCCAGTAACCCAGAACACAGCAATTCTGATGCATATTTTGCAGGGTTTGAACGTTTCTGATGACAGAGCACAGCTTGATTATGGTAGGGAGGCTAATTAAACAATACACCAAAATCATTGTGGGAATAATATGATGCCTGGTACAAGAAAGAAACAAGAGCAAACTCTAATCCTTCAGCAACTCAAGACATGAGTTATCTCACTGCGGCATATGCCCCCAGTTCTGCTCTTTAATTCAACAGTGACAAAAGGTGCAGTCGGAGATCCAACAACATGTTTTTATATTTTCTTAATTTTTAAATTGGAATCTTGGAATTTTTGCTGGTACTAAGTTTACAATGTTCAATGTTTAATTTGCATAACAGTGCTGTGCAAAATGGGATGAGGGTTAATCAAAGGGTTTTATCGCTCTTTTTAATTATCTTCATTATGTTGGAATAAGATGTAAATTTTAATTTCACCTTGTTAGCTAACGTTTTTCACCAAAAGTTTGGATTTGCAAATCATCTGTCATTTTTAATAGGAGCAGATGCTAGTGATTTTGAAGAACCTAAATGCTTCAAGTATGATAGACATTATTAATTTGATTGATATACAATTTAATATGACTTAGCAATTATTAATGCCGTTTAGCATCAGTGTCAATATTCAGAAAGGTAGCCTATAAGCAAGAACAGCAAGGCAGGAAAAGAGAAGGTGGCTTTTTCCCCCCAGATCTGCTTCTAAATAGATACTCCTTTTAAGCTCACTACTGTAAACACTCTTTCCTCCTCCCCGTCAAATTTTTAGTCACAGCTATCACCTGGAAGGTTATTTTCTAGAGGCATATAGTTATCTCACCTTCTGAGAAGCAAGCAGTAAGCTTACTCTTAGCCTGGAGACATTTACCAACAGTGTTTTATATGTTACATTTATCAACTCTTCCAATCGCAGTGAAGCCAACTGAAAAACATACCTGCTAATGGAAAAGAACTATTAAAGTACTGCTGTGCGTTCACCTTGCACTAAGCCAGCTGCATATAGCTGTACCATAAATCACAGTTAAATGATTACATTCCACCAGAATAACTGCCGAAAGAGTAAACTTCCAACCAACAGGGAGGCTATGTTAACAGAATGAGAAGTCCATTCATTTGCAGAATAACATTATTCAGGTGTATACCCTGGGTTCACTTAAACAATGGGAAAAGGCCTTTTTGATATGCTGAGTTTAGCTGACTTTCCTCTTCTGGGGTGGGTATGAGGTCACTATTTTCCATTGCTCAGGCTTCCTGCTGCCCGAGGCTGTGACTCCCTGAGCAAGGATGGAGCTGGGGGTGCCAGACTTCGAAGCCGGCGGTAAACCTGAACAGGAATGGGCAGTGGCTGAGGTAAGGGCACACGGCTGCCCGATGTGGTGGCTGAGGGGCTGCTGCACAGCCACTCTGTTGTGTAGCAGAGGGCTGGCAACTCTGGCATTAACTCTTTAAACCATCTCGCTAAATCTGACAGGGCTTGCCCGTCAGGAAAAATAGTGCCGTGATCAGGTGCTCTCCGCTGAGTCTTAGAAGACTTTAATTTCTGTCTCTGATTCAAGCGCTGACTTCTGTGAGACTTTGGGATTGCAAAGGTATGTGTCAAAGTGAGAAAGGAACAGCTAGTTGCTTTCCCACGTTCCTCAGGAGGCAGATAGATGTCCTGCCCTTTCTGTCTGGCTGGGGAGCAATTAGAAAGGCTCAAGTCTCTCTTTAATTATACTGGATCAAATCTTTGTGTGGCAAACAACATGCCTAGTACCTCAATCTATAGCAGCTGCAAAAAAAAAAAAAAAAGGGGGGGGTATCATTGTGTTAGCCACTGCTTTACACCTATAACCTCAAGTGAAGTAACGCAGCTTGAACTGCACTGTGCAGGCAGGGATGAGAAGATATGAGAGGGATGGTGGGGACCGTGCGCTCATTCCAGTGAGCTTGCAGCAGACCCCTGGGGATGAACAGTGGCACCAGGGAATGTGAAATGCAAATGGCAGGGGTGCTGCTGGGGCCCCAGCGGAACTTCAGCACTGTTGAGTGAAGCTGGAGGAGTGCAGAGGAGGGGAAGTCCCTGCACTTGTATTTTCTACCGGAGAACGACTTGCATGAGCTTGAAATTGGGAGTAAAGCAGAGGACATCAGAAAATCTGCAGCCATTACCAGATGAAATAGTTTGCTACATGAAACCACTGGTTTTCACTCGCTAAGGCATTTCTTTATAATCTGGAAAAAATATTTAATATTTGCAAATTGTAAATAAGTGCTTAACACCCGTCTGCTTAATATTTTGATGGAATTGATCAGAATGCATGCTGGGCTTGATCCAGGCACTGGCAGATATTTTTTCTGTTTTGTTCTTCTTCAGCCAAATTCAGCTCCTCAAAAGCTCCTTTTTTTTTGTGTGTCGAAAAACAAGCTGATTGCTCCCCCGGGAGTAGCCTCAGGTAGGACTAAGGGCTTGCTGATACATCAGGATTTGTAGAAGCACAGAATCTGAGACAGGCAGCTGTAGAAATTCACTGGTCTCCATTTCCCTCTTCCCAAAACTATCTGAGAAAGCAGAATCTGTATATCCTGAGCACAGGGGAGAGGAACAAGTCAAAGGATTTCAACGTGAAATGAGAAAGTTTAGTGGAAGTGTGTGAAGCTTTTGGGTTCAAGAAAACCCAGTGCTACTAGCAAGCCTTAAGGAAAAAGTGCTCTGTGGGTCCCAGGGCACTGAATACTCAGAGCAAGTCCTGCTGCACCTCAGACTTTCTTTTGCTATTGCTTAGCAACTCCATCTGTAGCTTTCGTTTGCAAGCAATACAACTGAAGTTTGCTGTGACTTTTTTTTTTTGATGTGCCATTGTCCCTGTCACACCCAAGGAATGATAGGTGCACTGACCTAGCAATGTCGAAAAAGGGGAAATAATGGAGTCATTTAATAGATGTTGAAGCCCAAACCCAAACGTAGGATGGATAGATGAAATTTTGGGTTTTAAGTATGGCCAGGTACTTTTTTGCATTATGCTTCAATAAAGCATTTAAAGATAGTTATGAATAATAAGTAAGTAATTTTATGCTGTATGACTGCAAAGCATAGAAATGCTCCCTCTCTCTCTCCCTTTTAAGTGTAAAAATTTCTTCCATTAAAGGCCATATATTCCTTTCATTCCTGAGATGCAGCTTCCATTGATGCCAGTTTATGGTCCTGAAACTTTGGCTGAAGATTAAGAAGGAAGGCATAAAAGAGACCTTTTATGGGTTTTTGTCTTCTAACAATTTGAATCGAGTACTTTCCCAAGAAAATGTGTTTTACATGTATTTTAAATTCATTCTTTCAAAGTAATGTCTCTTTTTCTAAGAAACTTGCATTTTGAAAATGTTGTGACATATTACATTAATTGAATATACAGCCTCAGAAACTGGGAGCACCTTTTCAATTGCACTGAATGCATCTGAGCAGACTGCAGGCTCACCACATAATTTCCAACAGAAAGAGGAAAGGAAAAACGTTTTCTCATTGAAGGCAAGAATAGTAACACAAGAAAGCAGCAGTATCACTGTCTTCTATCCATTAAATGAACTCTTGTCATTGCAATTCCAAGAGTCTGTGAAAGAGAAATCTCAATCTGACAGGCTGTTTCAGTTTACAGTGAAGTTCTTGGTTTCCCCTAATTATAGACCTTTTTGATAGCTATTATTTTGGAGTGTTAACAACAACATTAAGATAATCGCATGAAAACACAAACTTTCATAAAATGATTATATATCCATGTTCCTCTTTCTAAATATTTCCCATTGTGTTTTTGTTCTGTGACACCGCAGCGGTCCTTGGTTTTCAGCTGGCCACGGATTGCAGTTTATGTCCCCATCGGACATTACTCTTCCCATGAGGGATAGGCAGAAGCAGAATATATAGCTCGGCTACATGTCCAAGACTCTTCAGTCTCCTTGGGCAGAGAACTCCATCACAAAACCACTTTTTAGGACTGAGGTTGCAGACGCTTCTCTCGTCACATTTCACATAAGCAGCTGAAGCTGGACTATCGGCTCACTGCCACCTAGTAGGGTGGTCCCACGCCTGCCTGCCTGTCTGGCACCTCCACTGCTTCCCCTGTGCTGGCTCTGACCCCTGCTCTGGCCTCAGGGGGAACCCAGTGTCAAATGTATCCAGCCTCAGTAACAATGCAAAACAATGTGTGGGTTTTTTTTTTTTTTACTGGTTTGGCATGAGGAATCCGCACGCTGATGGTTCAGAGAAACATCCGTGCTGGTGAACCGAAGGGGACTCTGCAGAGCCTGGAGAGGGCGATGGGAAGAGGAGCGGGGCCAGCAGGAAGCCGGCTGCAACTGTGACACTTGTCTCTCTTTAACACGGGCAAGCAAAATTCTGAATTGTGTGCTTCTTCAAAGAACGTGAAAGACAGATGATATCTCAGCAAGATAGTTATATTTTAAACAGTGTTATCTAAATGAAAAATAACCTCCAGTCTGCAATAGCTTGGTAAGAAGAGCTTCAGTTTTCAGTATGACTCTCTGGCAATGAATGAGCTATTTAGAACCTTATTGACAGCGTTTGCATAGACACAGTGGCTTGTGAGATTGCAGTTTGTCACTTGCTGTGTACATGTTGATTTTTTCTTTTAAATCTGTGACAAAGTGAAATTATCAAGTGTTAAGTTTCCAAAGATTTTATTCATGATGGGTTGGGCAAATTCATCTTTGTACAGAAGGCTCTCCTTAAATAATGAAAAAGCAGAAAAGTAAAAAGAATTTTTGTAGGTCCCTTCCTCCAGTTCCATCACTTAAGTCTAAACAGCCCAAACCCCTCTAACACACTAGTAAGATTCTGCTGCATGGAATGTAATTATTATACATGAAGCCCCCATTTTCCCACTGAAACACAGAAGTACTTGATTCCTTTACACCGATATTCCTCAGCTGCTAGAAAAGTAACAAAACTTATTTTTTCTATTGTTTTTCCTTAAACACAATTTCTTTTCACCACTTTTTTGTGGTGAAGCAGCATCACCAACAGCAGGTTTTTACCAGCTGGATTGGAGATCTTTCATCAGCGAAGCTTAAGAAATGAGAGAAGAAAAAGAAAATAGCTATGAGAAAATAAATCTGAGTTTGTCCTATCAAAGTAGTTTTTGCTGGAAAAAGGCCACATTCTTCTTCGGCACTATCAGAGTCTAAAATCTGAAAACGTGGGATCATGAACTCCAGTCAAAAAGCTGCTGTTTGCAAGAGTGTGGACATCAGGCACAGGACCACTGGGACATACTTCATATTGATGGTTCTCATTTGAGTACTCTGCTCATAAAATGCTTTATGATCACAAAAGGAAGGGTGTTATACAAGTACAAATTATTATTACTTCCTTTTTCTGGAATCTATGGCTGTGTGAGTTCTACTTTTATAATCCTCCCGAAAACAAGCCTCCCCTGTTAGTCAATGAAATAATTGCTGACTTAAGGCAGGCATGGCAGGGCTTGTGCATTTGAAGTATCCATCCTTTGCACAGGTTGCTTCACACGTGCAGGAGGGTGGATAACTTTTTCAACATCTATTAAAATTATTTGAAATGAAATATAATCTCTGGTGTTTAACAATATAAAATCATAGCCGAATTATTGATAATTCCTTTTTATATTTATGATACTATATTAATAATGAAGAACTCATTTAGTATTAATATGGATGCTCTAAGTATTCCTCTGTAATTTATTGTTCATTAATGTATCATTATTAGAAAGTATTCCCCTCTAATGTTGCTATAAAGCTGAGGATATGGATAAAGTTGAGATAAGAATTTACCTTTGCAAGTAGCTAAAGACAGAGTGAAGGTTACTTCTGTATTTCAGGTCTTACTTATTTTGCAATTTGAAAGGGGCTAAATGAAGAGCAAAATCTAATACTTCTCATATGTGCCTGACACTCCTGGTAGAGACACAAAATGAGCAAACCTCATATTGACCCTGGAATGAATCAGCACTGTAGAACTACATACAAAATAGTATAGCAATTAAATTTGCATTACAGTTGCTATACAGTAGCTCCTAATGTCAACGAAAGTTATTGAATTTAAAATTGTGTTTATTTCCTTAGAAGTTTAATGCAATATAATCCCATATATTGAGCAAGTGATTTGGTTAATTTATCTCATGTTGATGTCCTCTTCCCTTCAATGGCATCCACTTTATCATCTTTGTGAGGGACTGAAAGGAAGTCTTCATTTATTTGTCAGTTCTGTTTTGGCTATATGCATGTTCCAGCAGACTATAATAGTCCTATGTTTTAGAAGATTAACTGAAATACAGAAATGAGTATTACTTTTTCCTGTATTCAACTTGTTGTTCTGATACTGTTGCAGTTTTTCAAGCCAAATCCCCTATTGTTAAGCCCTGGGTGAGTGGCTGTGTAAGAGGAAATTAAATTCTTCCACCTTTAATAGTATTATTTAAAACAGGTTTTAAACCCTTCCAACTATTTGTAGTGCTCTTTTTGCGAAGTGAGGAAATAACTATGATTTTGTATCATGAAAACAATGCCACTGTCCAGAGCATTTGAGTCTTTAAGGGTCAGTAAGAGCTGTGAACACACAGCTGCTGGAGAGAGCAGTGTGTTTTATAGGAGCTGTGGAAGTGCTGAGGATGGTTTGAGTATAAAGCAGCAACACTTACAGCAGAAGCGTGTGTATGATAATAGTGTGTGATACAAATGGATCATTAATATCCCTATGAATCATTCATGCATATCTTTTTTAATAGTACCAGGAGTACTCTGAGTTTGTAAAGTTCAAGAGGACGCAGTTTTTCTTGCCCAGGTCAGAACCTGGTGTAATGGCTGTTCTTGATACTGGGATGGATGTGTGTTTACAGTTTAACATCAAGAATCTGTTCCTTAAAACGCTTGCTACATTATTTATTATTTTCTGGGTATTTCTGTGACAGTTATAGATGTCATCTTCTTAAGCTGCTGTGACTACAAACGTGATGGCATCAGGTAACTCTATTAGGCTGGCGCCGTCTCTGTTCCACTCCCAAGGCCTGTTAGTCAGCCAGGACTCACTGGGTGGCTCCCGCGGCCGCGCCTTGCAGCAGTGGGTATTTAGCATCACACTGTACGGGAAGAACCCTCAAGCTGCTTTTTGACTCTCTGGAAGTTATCCACGCTCTTGAGCCTTCAGGTTACCTGGATGTGGTAGCTAAGATGCAGTCTTAATAACATGACTTGTGAGAGATTTGTCAATATCTAACCATCTCTTTGTAAGTATGCCTCAGTATACAGGAACACACAAAGATCTTACAGTATATTCCTAGCAGAGTAGAGTTTCACATCTCACTATAAATGACTTATCAAATGACTACGTATCATTTATGGCTGTGTGGAGTTTAGTATGAATGGTTTGTTAGACACTTACACTTTGTCAACAACCTCTACAAACGCATTTACTTTAAGTGTTGAACAATTCGTTATAAATGGCTTACAGAACGTATCTATAACCTTGATAACTCCATTCACTTTGTTAGTAATGGCTCCTTGAACACTTAAAGCATAACAATAGCCAAAATGTATATAAATATTTCATCACAAATCTATTGTTACTTATTTATAACATGCTCACCAAAAGCATTACAGAATATTTATTAAACATTTATAGATTATTTTTGCTACAACTAGTATGTGATATAAATGAATTATTCATGTCCCATTAAATCATTGTTGGGCATCCCTTAAAAATAAAGTGGTACCAAGAGGATTTTGGGTCTGTAGAATTTGAAGAGATTCATTTTAATCATGTGCAATTCAGATTCTGCTTTGTGTTTATTTTTGTTGAATTAAATGAAGGAGGAAATAAGTAAGCAGAAAAACAACCCTCAGTAACCAAAGACAGGAGGAGAAAACAGTTGCCTTGAAACCCCCGGCCATTTAGCATGCTCTGTCTTTAATATCTGCCAGTGGTTGCACACCAAACTCATGAAACTGTAAACAATGCTTCTTTTCTCACAGCTGTTCCGGTGGGTTAGATAGCATGTTTGCTGGAACTAATAATTTGGAATGAAGGCTGTTCTCTGTAGCCATACTTTTTACTTGATCTGAATTACTTTTCTGATAGTTTCCAGTACCCCAGCCTCAATCTCTTACCGGAATAGCGGACAAAGCGCGCAGACTCGTCACGGGCACGTGAGCATGTGTGGATGCGTGTATTCAGGAAGATCAAACAAATTTGGATATGTGGTTTTTATTTTTTTTGTATGCTTTATTTGATGTCTACAGACAGGAATCAGGACACTTTTTAAAGTCAATATATAGTAAAGACATTGGTCCTACCTTACAGAGAGGGCAGTCTAGGACTCTGATCCAGATGGCATTTATACAACGGTTCGGTAATACACAGTTCCTTTTCCTTGTGTAAAGTTACTTGAGTTTTTAAGTAAGTGCAAGAACCTATCTCAGGTTGGTAACAAGACGCTATCAAAATCTATCTAGCTATTCTGTGACACAGTTTCCTTTAGTGCTCTGCTATTCAATAACTGTAAATAGATGGAGTAATTTAAACTCTTACCTAGCGTCCAGGAGATCTGGATTCCCCCAAAACAAATACATCGTTTTACTGAAACGATTGTGGATATAGGAAAGGCACAGAGTTTTAAACCTGTTAAATTACTCCTTTTTTTTGTATGCATCTATCCATCTATTCTCAAGTAACATTTCCTCATTAATTGTGGCTTTGTATTACTGGTTATTTCTCCTCTTTTGTTCTGAATTATAACCTACTTAATTAATTTTGCTCTAATATAAAGGGAGGATATAGCTGAGTGTTTCCACGGATGGGGGCGTGTAAGTAAAGAATCAGGATAATCTCTGAAACTCATTTTCTCCTGGCCTTGTGACATTTGCAGAACATTTGATTTGTTGCAAATATGGTTGGGTACAATACTACTTATTTCTTTAGGGGAAGATGTTAAGAATATCTGTGAAGTGGTAGAAATATCTGTTTTTATTTGGTACTTGTAGTCTCCACTTCAAACTCATGTAAATACCTTGCAGACTTCTTGTCTCACTGTCATACCCGCACAGCATTGAAAGCGAAGAGAAAGAAATGGGGAAGGTGGAGAGAAGAGCAATATGTGAAGACCAAAGGAAACACGTAGTAGAGTCACCATGAAGCCAGCCTCTTTGACCAGCATATGAGTACATTATGCATTTGTTTTCTTAATAATGTTTATTTTGCAGGGATGGAGTTATTTTGTATTCTTGTCTTGATGACATATGTGGAACAAAGACCACATAGGTGGAAAGAAAAAACTATTTTTACTGAGGAGGGAAATTCAGTAAACACATGGTTGCACAATTTGTGTCTTCTCTGTATAGCTGCAGAAACTTTTATGGATATGTAGGTTGATGCAAGGCAAAAAGTGCAGTGCCCCTTTTGCAGCTGAGAGCACTGCTGCTTTCCGTCAGCGCAAGGACAGGTCCAGTGTAATTTTTGGAGGAAAAGCCACTTCTCCGTATCCTTCTTCACTTGTAACTGCATTCAGGGGATCTTGGGGACAGGGAGGAGATATGACTGGACTCTACAGCTCTTTTGTCACTGTACTTTAGTCTATTATTTTGAAACTATTTTGGTTTGGAGGTGATATTCGTTTAGCAGTTTTTCTCACATACTGTTCTCTTAAGCATGTAACAGAAGCAGCACTTTGTAAGAAATCTTTATTTTGGCTTTCAGTATTTCAAGCGTCTGTTTAAATGTTTCTATTTTGGATGTGAGACTCAGTATGAATCTAATAACACAGCCTGGCACAATTTGTTGCAGAAATCTATTGGTACAATGGCCACTTTTAACAGGTGTTTTTTCTTCAAAAATCAGTGAGTGCTGTTGGATTTTTTTTTTTTTGGCATTTTCAAATGCTCATTAGTGTCATCCTCAGGGGTCTAAGATGGTCATTATTAAAGAATGAGTTCCTAAGAGAAAAAGGCTCTGCCAACAGAAGCCAACAAGTGACAGAAGTTCAGTAGTTGCTAGGCGAGTCACTTAGGGAGATGGTGCATGGATAAATTAGCTTTCAAAGTCCTAAGCTGAACATGTAAAGAACACAGATGTCATGTGGCATATTCTCCAGAGGTTAAATTTAGGTTCTACCGCTTACACTGCCAATTTTAAAAGGAGGGAAATGTCAGCTCGCACAGAGCTGAGGTTGAGGGCTTGTTGCTTGTGCAAATTCCACTGACATTGACATTAACTGACTCTGGAAGATAAACTATGGATCTGCTTCAGCTGTCCATGATTTCATCTGTATTGCTTGTTAGTTCTCCAGTTTGTTCCAGCACAATACCAATTTGCTCCAGTTGACTTGACAAGCTTATGTTTTGTGCCTCCTATTTGTCTGGAGGTAATTTATAATCCCAGCTACATCCCCTGTGTGATTGCACAAATAGACAGGTATTATTTGTGCTGTTTGCCAACACTGGGAAGTTACATAATATTGAAGCAGTAAGTACATAAACAAGGATTTTAGCAATGTGAAATTTAGGAGTGAGTCTCTGGAGTACCAACAAAAATGTTAAGCTTCAGAATACTCCCAGATATTTTATTTTTGAAGAGAAAATTTTTCAAAATCAACACAAAGATGAAATTGAAAAAACCCGCTTTGTTTCCACTTAAAATCTTGCTCTCTTTTTACCTAAACACAATGCATCTCTGCATTTTGTTTAGATAGAAGGTTCTTTGGAAAATAGGAACTTCTTTGCAGACTACACAATGACATTTTCCTATGAAGGTGACAAGTAAACCTCATAATGCTGTTTTGAACCACCACTTGATCCCCTCCTTTTCTGTTCTGAGCTTTGTCCAGCTCCCAGCTTAGTCAGTGGGAGATGTCACATTTACTTAATCAGGAACTGGACCATGTCTTGTGTCCCCATTCCACACCCCACCCCCCCCACCCCCCCAATTGCTGTTTTAATTGAAAGCATCCCCAGAGCTGCTTCCCATTAATGGTGTTCATTTGTGTGGTATTCTCAGAAACAAATCATTTTAGTTGTTTAATTAAAGCAATATTAAAGTAAAAACCCCTCTAGGAACGTACGGGAGCAGCTTGTGATGAGCCCTGTGCAAGCGTTCACAGGGTGAAGGGCGTGCTGTCCTCTTTGTGGCACTGTCACCAAGCCAGCCCACGTGGGCTGTTGCTGCCTGCTCTGCCAGAGGCACCATCCTACAAGTGGGATGGGAGGGATGTCCCAGCGCCTCCGATGTTGGCATCAACTGGCTCAGCTGCGTTTATATGGAGATGTGTGTATATGTTCTCTATTCTTCTATGCTTTTTAACTCTTGCTCTGGGTTTACTGTCATGGTGTCTTAAGAGATATGGGCTGTCTTTAGCACAAGGCCTCCGTGACACTTGGCTGAGGCAGTATGCTCCCGCATTTCCCATATCCAGGCTTGTGTTTTGCCTGGCACACAATAAAACATCGGTAGCATTCAAATAAGTGAGGAAGGACAGAGTCGTATCAAAATCCAGCAATCTTGTATGACAGCTATCTGGAGACAGCTGCCTCTTCCCCTCGGTCTGAACCTACACCAAAAGCAATTTTAATGTGGCTTTTCTTTCTCTTAGATAATCACAGACCCATGGCTGCCTGCAACCCAGCAAGTAGCAAGGGAGTGAAACCTACTCCAGTATCCACAGAGGTCACCTTTTTGATAAAAGCACAAAACAGCTAATTAAATTAATGTAATAATTGTACCTAGCCAATTACCTATTTCCTACCTGTACTGTGGTCTTAATGAGCTCAGTTAATGAACTCTAATGTAATTAATAGCTGGGGAGGGAGGGGAAGGAATAAAAGAAACAGTAGATTTCATATATGCCAGCCCCTAATATATTTTATAATGGCAGGGGGAAAAAAAGTTAAAGATAACTGAAAGGAAAACATTTAGTGAGGAAGTGAAGTTTCAGGCTTGAGTCCTGCTGAGGCACTGCCTGGAATTCTGCACCTAAAAATTATCCCTATCATTACAGAAAAACTTAAAAAGTACTGATTAATGTTTTTCTGAGACTATCCTTATAAGATCTGAGTAGGAGAATGAGAATTTAAATGAAACTTCAGATCTAAGGTATCCTTGAGTAGTACCTTGTCATAATGTGTATCCTGCAAAAGCCAAATCCAAGTATCTGATGTATTAAAAAGGCTCTTTGGTTTGCATCTATTTTTGCTTTTGGGTTTGTGGCATATTTGGACATACTCTGGCCAGCAAAACCAGGCTCCCCTCGGGCAGTGGTGAAGCATGTGACGTGTCCTCCTGTTCTCACCAGGTGAGGAGCAGGTCTTGGCAGACGTGGAGCTGAACCAAGGCTCTGGCTTGTAGATCCAGCGGGAGAGAATGACACAGGTTACTGAACGTAGTGATGGAGCTTTTCTGTGGACACTGCTCTAGTAAAGTACTAAAAGGCACAGGGAGAAAGTAAAGTAAAACTGAGAATCCTGCTGTGAAAATTCAGGATTGTTTTCTCTGAATTAAGTTATGCTTAGCCTATTAGGGAAGCAGTGCAGTAGATCTATTAACAGTACCATTTCAGAGCTGCTGGAAAGCAATTCATATTTCTACTTTAGTATCTTAAAATCCAGCACTAGTTTTAATTATTAATAGGCTTCGTGCTATTATTATTTGCTTGCACATATACATTAATCATTACATGGGTTTGCTAATTTTTCGTTTCATTCAAAAATAAATAAATAAACCATGACAAGATGCTCAGAGTCCTCAAGAGAATATGTTCCCCTCTGATGGGCAAGTAACATCTGTGGGCATTTTGCTGGCTTAACAGCATGTCTGTCAGAAACTTGGTGATTCAGAAAATTTACCAGCACTCACCTAATGATTAATTAGCCTCCTCTGTATGGAATGGGGTCTCTTCATTATGCATATTGTCACCAAGAGTTTCATCTGTTTGCTGTAACACGTATACTAGAGACTTAATAAGAGGAATTCCAGTAGTCAGGAAATGAGTTAAGATTGTTTTTGTGAACAGAATTAAAGTTCAGTTCTAAATATTTAAGGAAGTCTCCAAGGATTTTAATCCATACAGGTCTGTGTGGTATTATAGAAAAATTGTTTTGTATATATGTAAATACTGTAGCACACTAATTTTAACTAAAATTAAGAGTCTGGAAATAAATTATATTAGATCAAAGGCAGAGGTAGAAACTAACAGAAATCATATTTTATTTATTTGTAACATGGACTATCTGATGTTTTTTAAAGACAATTTCATTTGTAATGTATGTTAAGAGTTCTGCTTGGCAAACCCTACATATAGTCTTCAGTTGTGGACTATGGGGTCTTTAATGTGTTGAAAGAAAAGGTCAGACTGACACTTTAGGGCTTAAATTGAAATAATTTATCATCTGCACAGAGGTAAGTTAAAGATTTGTTCTTGTGGGTGAATACATCCAAATCTGGCATGTTTCTTATGAAAATATATACTTCATTAACCATCACCTCAATTTAAAATCCGTAACTTTTAGCAGATGACTCACATCACATGTGTCTCATGAGCTCAGCTAAGATTGATTGTTCACATCTGATGAGATGTCCACAGAACAATTCCTCCACCTCAGGTGGGTGGGAAGCAGATATAATTCTTGGCTGTAAATTGGCAAGAGAATTGCCAACTAACTTTAACTGATGGCAGCAGCTCAGTTCCCTCAGGTCATAGTAAGTAATGATTACAGCAATCATAGCTGCTTCTCACTCTTGTGTCTCATACGAGATGGTCTGCTGCTATCTCCTCTGAGAAACAGTAGGTAGTTGTCAGCAGCTCTGTGTTTGTCTTTGAAATACTCTATGCTCTGATAGACTATTGTTTGTCATCTTAACTTCTCCCTTTCCTCTCACCCTAGAGGGAGTGGAAGTGAACATCTCCCATTTACAAGCAACAGCAGCTGTAGGAAGAAGAAAGATATCTCCAAGGTAGGTTTGGGGTTTTGGGGGGGATTCTATTTTTGTTGTTAAATGATGCAGGGAAGAATTTCCTTTGCTTGGCTTTTGGAAAGTTGAAAGGCTTTTTATAGACCTCGCCTCTATGTCTATAGATGATTCCCTAGCCACGTTCATTCTTATTGACCATGTTCTAGTTGCTTGTTGTAGTTGTCTCCCATTCCACCATTTCCTTTTATGCTTGTTATCACCGCATCAACAAAGCAAGATAAGGACGAGTTTCCGTCCGTGTCGGTAGCTAGGGAACAGAGGCACGGATGGCTCAGTGACCTTCCTGGGTGCTACTGTAATGGACCAGTGAACCCAGTGCTGAGGTATGATTTGAATCAAAAGACAAAACTTACTCTATGTGGTCTTTTTGTTTATTCATGTAAATATCTTGATTTCCTCTGGAAAGTAGAAAAAGAGCCACATAGCCTCATTAAGAGCTTCCCTACAGCCTGCTAAACCTGGCCATGAAATGACCCTCTCCTTGGATGGAGACTGAAGAGGAGACTCGGACATCCTCTTGACTTTACTCCTACTGGCGGCACTGTCATTCTTCCCTTATCCAGATTCAGAGTAGGGAGCTGTGGTGGAGGTTTGAGCCTAGAAGAGGACCTGGACTTGTAGGGGAAACTGAAGCAGTTAAAGAATAGATGCATGCAAGTTGTGGTTTACTTTTTCTAATTCAACATGCTTAGTTTACTATTTTTTCAAAGATTAAGACAAAATCACTCTATGCTATAAAATGAGTATGTTCAAGAATTTTTGTGGCAAATAAATTTCAGTCTTGTAATGGGCTTGTTTGGAGGACATATCTGTGGTTTTGTGTTGGTTTGGGTGGGTTTTTTCTCCAAATATATCCAATAAGGAACCAGAAAAATGCCATGTGACTTGTATGTCTAATTAAAACTATTCAGCACAGCTTGAATTTACAATTTTGATTTCTTGCCGTAATCTGCTTGTGAACAATCTAGAGGCAAGGAGTTATTCATAGAAACTGTTGAGTAAATAATTTTCAGATAATGAAAACATTCAAAAAAGTCAAGATAGTTAATTACTGAGCAGAAGAAATTAAATTAATTGAATGAATAATTCATAATGAATTATTCGCCCAGCTCTATTTTACATACCGTGGAAGGTCTGAAGAAGAGCCAGTGTTTGAATTAACTCCAAACAGAAAACCACATCTCTATTTCTGCTGTGTTGAGGTTATTTATTGATGTGTAAAAACAAGCTGGGTGAGCCAGTCTATTTAATCATCTTACTCGTTTTGCTCTGTAACTGAGTCATGCTGGATTTGAGACCATAGATGCTTTGCTTGCAAATGTGCATTAGGGAATATGTGTTACAGGGCTCTTTGTTTTTTAAAATATATTTAAATAGTGTGGGAGAAGCATGATTAGAGCTGAAAATGCACTGTAAAAGCTATAAATTAGGTATATGCTACAGTACTAATGCTTGCAGTTGACATATGTCCCAGCCTTGGCAAAATAGTTCTGGTTAATTCTATCTTGCTACTGAATAGAACCGTATCCAAAAATAGTTTGTTGAAGCTGTATTTTTTTTTTTTTTTCTTGGGGTTGGAGACGGGGTTGCTCCTATTGTCTTTGTTTTTTTTCTTTTTTTTTTTTTTTTTTTTTTTCTTAAGGATTTCTTACTTTGCTGCTTATCCTTCAGGGGGAAAGATTTTTAATGGCAATTAAATAGTGAAATATTGGAGACCCAAATTGGTGTTGAAGGGTTGAATGTGGTTCTGCCCCGAGACAGTGGGCAAGGAGCAATTAGAATTCACCTGTGTGTCCTTTTGCCCTTGTTTTCCTCTCACAGTGCAATGGAGAAGAACAAAACCTGTTACAACAACAGTGTTACAGGACTGCATGAAAACAGAAAGGGCTTGCAAAGTGATTTCTATTCCTCGTACAGCCATTATGAGAAAACCAAACTTTCAGCGTTTGGTGTGAGTGTATGTGGAGAAGTGAATAAAATAATTGGATAGGAGCTACATCTACTCTGAGTTGTAACTTCTGGTCTCAAGGAAACCCAACTTGTGGTGGAACTGCATCTTGGAGTGTCACTGCTTCACGCAGGAGCGATTCTCCTACTCCGAGATGAGTCTGATGCAAGATTATCCTAGGGAAGTAGGACTTCTGTTATCTCAGCTGAGAAATAGGTATAGATTAAGTGATCTGTTGGCTCATGTTATCTGCAGGAGGAGTGGAAGTGACAGAGGACTTTTTGATTGAAACTATGGCTGTGCAGGTAGAGATAAGATAATTACAAAGCTGAGTAATACTATTCAGCACCACCTAATATTGTTGGATAGTCCTTTTTTATTCAGTTTTCTCTGTAAACTGAGAAATGCTAAATTACAGATGTAAATCCCCAGAGAAACAGTATATGTAGATATTGATAATATATGCATAGACATAAGGAAAGGAAAAGATTGCAAATTTTGTAAAATATACACAAAACATTATTTTCTCGGGTACTTGAAAATGTTGGCGGAATCTGAATAGCCCTGGAAACCACCACTGTGTTATAACAGATGGGCATTTCCAAAAATGGCTTTCTGTTAGGGTTTAAGATGATTAAAGGTAGTTCCCATTTTACCCAGAGTAATTCACTTAAGCCACAATGTGGACAGATGCTATGCTCATATTGCGTCTGCCATTTTTCTGCTTCATATGAATCTGGTTAATCCAATGTTGGGCTTCTGTTAAGGAGCACTGCTGGGCTAAATTATGGGCTAGTTTCTGCACTATTAGTAAATTTGATCTTGATTGTGAAGTGCTGAGAAATTCTAACTAAGGTAAAGGTAACTGAAGTGCTGAGTTAGAAAATCTAGGCCAGTAATGACTAAAATCAGACCACAGAATGATTCTTACTTGTGTTTTATTTCTATATACTTCCAAAGGTAGCTCCCAATTGCCAACATACTTAAGCTCTTGAAACCCTTCCTGAAGCTTATTCAGTACAGGAATCAGGCAGCATGTGGGTTGTGTTATCCACTTACTTCAGGTCATCTACACATTGGCAGGTATAGAGTATGAACTGATTGGATGAGAAACACATGCTCTGACTGCAGGTGCTTGGAAGGGATGTGGAAAGAATGAAAAAATATAATTGTAACTGATTGTGGTAGAGAGGCAAAGCAGGCTAGAATTTAAAAGAAGAGGTTGTTGTGCATCACTGAACAGCCATTTAGATTTGACTGCAATAGTACAGAGTTTTTTATGGTGGTTTAGTTAACATGTTCGGTTTTGATGAAAAAGAAAGTGTCTTTGATCACTCTGCAGAGAGAACAGTTCGTATTTGGAACTGTGCAGGTAGCTAATTCTATAAGGTCATGCAGTGCAGTGCCCCCCTCCACTGCAGAGTTGCTGAGTGGAGCAAAACCAGAAAACCCATGGGACTAGAGTGAGAAAAATGATCAAGCTGTTCCAAAGAAAACCGTTTATTTGCTTTATGTTCAGAATTGTGGATTCTGCCATCCTATTTTACGTGATCGTTGCATTAGATGCCATTGATAGCTCAGTGGAGGGAAGAATATGCTAAATTGCTTTAGACAGCACCAGACTTATCTGGGTGAAGATTCCACAGCCCTTTTCAAACCATGGCAAGATTCAGATCTTGTATGATAACACTGTAAAGAATGTTGTCTTTGTCACTTCTTAAATCACTTGTGCACTACCGCAGAGGCCAGGAGGAGAAGCCCTGCAAAGAGATTTGTCTAGCTCCCATCAAACACAGCTGGAGTGATTCCACGGACCATCCTCCGCCTGGTAGCATGCTCTTCACTCGCCAGCCCTGGCCAGCCCTGGCCTCTCTGCAGACATCAGTGGCATCACTTAGTAACAGTTGTGCCATTGACATTTTTAACGCTGTGGACACCTGGCCTACTCCACAGTGAAAACAGACCACTTTACCTTCTGCAAGCCAACAAACAGGTGTCAGATGGCGACAGCCATAGGTTGTTGCCAGCTTAACCAGTTATTGGTCCGTAAATAAATATTTTGGGATGCTAACCATGTAGTTGAGTGAGATACCACTGAAAGACAAAGGTGGCAAAGTAAGGTGAGAAGGGGTCACTGGAAAAAAGCTTCAGTAGTAACCTTCCTTTTTACACTGGTAAAAGAGTCATCATCTATTTCTGAAGACTAACTTCTCCTGCAGTTATACAGTCTTCTCCAGTAGTTATACACCTGCTGCTCCTTCTTCTTGTCAGCTATTGCTACAGCTTTTATGTGCTGTTTCAGGAATGCCTACCTGTCCAAACATGCCCTCCTCCTGTAGTGCAGATGCACAGAATTCTGATTTTATGACATGCTGAATCCTGAATTTATGATAGACAGGAAAACAGCGAATGGGCTTGCAATAAAACCCTGCCTGCTGATGTCAATCCTCTCCACTTCTTTGCACTTTGCAAATGCTACGTATTCATATAGTTGGAAGGTTGTCATAAAGTGATATTTTGGAGACATCCTTCCAGAGTTTGTTTGTCAGGAAATCTTGCATCACTGCTTCTCAAGAGATGATCTTGGACGTGTTTCAGGATCAGGCTCTATATGCAAGTTTTGTGATGGTCACCAAGGCTACCCACAAGGGGAGAAGAAGGCATGGGAGCTTACATGCTCCCCATTCATCAGTCTTCAGCCATGTCTGTAAAGAAAATTTGGCTGCATGCTCAGCATGCTATTAGCAGTCTTAATAATAAGATAATTGACCCTCTTGGTAAGTTGGTTCCAAAGGGAATACGTTGCTTCAGTTCTGCTGCTCTCACAAATTGTTGACAGCATCTGGTCAACAAGAGGGACCGATACTGCCTCTGCTTGGATCTAGCCTTCTGCAAAACCAAATGCCCAACCCATCACCAGTGAAACCTAGCTGGATCATTTCTAATATAAACAGATAAATGCCAATTCCTTCCCTTTCTGTGTATATCTTTTTTTTTTTTTTTTTTTTTAATCAAGCAATCAGCTTGATTCAAGCTTAAATTTTTTATTTTTTTTTAAATTTACAGTGGGACTAAACTGTAAGAACATGAGCTGAATTATTTTAAAATTGGTGGTAAAAGAATAGCTGAGCAGTGTTTCATGGCTTATATCTGCCAATAATGTCCTTAAGTAGTTCGGGATTTCTAGACTGCTGCATATAGACCATATCTATTTATATAATTATTCCGTTGTTGTTATTGTTACTACAAATGTCTTAAAAAATAGTACACCAAGAAAACTTGGCACACTGTAAAGAAAGAGGTATGTTTTTATTCCAGGATTGAATTTTACCAGGAAAGCTCAGAATTGCATCAGGCTCTCAACAATAATAACTATTGTAGTTTTTCTCCCACCTTGATACATGTCTCTGAGGGATGTCTGCACTTAGTATTTAATGTTCTTTGTTTTTGTTTTTTATGGTCTGCACTGATTTAGTAGATCCAATAGATGTAAATTACAAAGCCTAAGCGACTAGGGCAATAGGGTTATTGTGTGGTTTTGATGTTCTTTTTTTTAAAAAAACAAAAATCCTGCAGTAAGGTATATTTTTCCTAAAGAAGCGTAGCCAGGTGGGATGGGGAGGCAGCAGGGTTGCCTTGGTCTGGGGCTGCTGGCATGTGACGCAAGGTGGTGGGAAGGGAATTGCTCCTTCTCTGTGAAGTACAAGGGGCACCCAGCCACAGGGTTGCCCAAATATCGGTTACCAGTACCGTTCCAGATGCTGCCTGGTACCAGTTGCCACTCCAGAAGGGCATATGGTACCTGTAGGTTCTGTGTCATATTCAGTCTTGGGGAAATCTCTGAGAGGATGAGACAGAGGAGGAGAAAGAAGAATGTTCCATGAGATCTAGAGGGTTCACTTGGCAGGACTGGAAAAGGGCAGGCACTGAGATAAGGCTGTGGGGTAGATCTGCTCTCAGACCTTTTAGTCTGTCTGAACAGAAACGGATGTGTGCTTTGGTTTTTTTTTTGGTATATTTGTTTTTTCCAGAGACTAAACCTGACGTCTCCAAAATGTGTTAAAAAGATAAATTTCATAAAAAAAGGAAAAAATTACTATGAATAAAGGCTTTTGCTCCACTATAGGATGAGGTGATATTTTTTTTTTTATTTTTTAGGTATCTTGGATGTTTCATGTACTAGTTTTTGACAGTTGTGACTGCAATGGCAGTCCTACTTATTTTAGCCTGTCTGAAAATTAATAGTGTAAAGGCTTCAGTCTGATGTCTGCATCTATTTATCTGTAGAAGCCCACAGACTAACACAAGATTCTAAGCAAAAAAACTGTTTTCAGACTCACAAAATGCTATTTATTATTTGTCCTAGGAGTTGCAAACAGTCCACAACTGTGCCATTTTTTTCTCAGTTATCCCAATAGCCTGGTACAAAACTTCCAGTTGGCAGATCTACCAAGTACTATCTGACATGGACATTTTTCAGAGACAGATTTTTCTCTCATTCATTTTCATAGCTTCAAGATAGTCTTTTTTTTTTTTTTTTCTTCACTTTTTTTTTTGTTTCTTTTCCCTGTTTGTTTGAATGGGGCTGTTAGTTACAGGTGGGTACATTTGCAGATCCAGTGCACAGGTGATGGGGGGTGTGGGTTGAGTTGACAGTTAATCAACAGCTGGTGGTGTTCTTAGCTCGCTGCTCTGTAAAGGGCATGATGCTAAATCAATTAAAGAGAATTTTGAATTGCTTTCAGTGAGCAGTTCCTGTAGAGATATGGACTCTGGGGACTGTATTCCTCTGGCCCGGCAAGTGTTGGCTATTTACCTTGTACGTCTCTTCCCCGAGAAGTGCGAGACTGAAGCGCTATAGCTGATGCTGATACAGTGAATGGAGAAAGAGCCCTTGCAGGATACTTCAAGCAGGGAAAGGGTCCAAGCAGTGGCAGTGTAAGTGAAGAATCACTATGCCTGGCAACCTAAGCCTGAACGTATTTTTGGGACTCACTTGTTGAGAGTGAAACAAGGCTGAAGCACTTGAGTTTCCTAAGCGAGTGCATGTTTCATCCTGAACACTTTGCAGAACCAAAGCACAGTAAAAGTAGGTAAAGCTGATGTGAGTTATGAACATTTTAAGTGTTTAAGGTCTTTCTCCAGTAAATTTTGAAGTTTTCCATGGGACTTTAGAGCACCATTTGTGCATACTTTTTCAGTTTACGTTCAGGCCGACCTGACGCAGTGGAAAGAGGTTCATGCTACGTTTGCAACAATATCTCAAAGGATTCCAGTGTTCTCCAGGTAATTCTGCAATGTCTCCAAATTAAGAAAGAGAGTATGATGTTTGGATAATCTATATCCAAACCAGCCGTGTATGCTGGCACAGGCTTACCAAAGTGGGTGCCTATGTTGGGTATGCACATGAATGTCTGCTCTTGAAAAATGAGAAAATGATTCACCAGGGATCTGCCCAAACTTCAGAGGTACAATCAGCATGAGGTTAAAACATGTTCATATAAAAGCAACTGGCTTAGTGTTGCCTATTATTTTATTGGTCTTGACAAGGCAGTCAATACAGAAATGAAATTATGGAAGTGCAGAGGAGAACAGGGTCTGTCTTTCTGATGTTTGGGAAGAGAGGAATTCCGTTTCGAAGTGCTTGGCAATGCACTCTGATAGCAGCACTTTTGTTATTCATACAACACATAGTGTGCATATTTCTCAGGCATTTTTATGTCCCCCTTTCCTAACTGAATAAGAGTTGTTTTCTCTTCATCACATTTGACTTATAAAAAAAATTTAAAGGGTAGTCTGTTACTACATACGTTAGCGGCTTGATAAAGTTTTGAAATATAGCATCCCAAATGCTGTACCGTGTATGTAGTTCTTAATACCTCTGCTATTTGATGATCAGCTTTTGCTGGAATATCTTCTGCAATTACAATAAGAGATTTAATGTTGTTTTGAACTCTGCCAAAATCTGATTAGATTTTCTGTTTTGGCCGAAGTAATTTCTTTGTGCTTCAATTTTCTCTATATAAAATGTTTAGATTGCAGGGCTTTACATTGCAGATCCTGGTAATTAACTGCAAGTCTGATTTTTAGTTCAGCATAAGGTTAACCGGCTTCCATAAAGCAAAATCCTATTTATTCAGAATGAAAGGATTATAGGGAAGACATAAAGTAACAGAAAAGCAGTTTACATACAAGTCTGGGTTACCAGGAAGTCATCAGCACTGACATGGAGCTCCGAATAGAAAAGCAGTATATAATGGCCTCTCAGGGGTTTGAGGAGTTTTGATAGCAATTCCATGTCACTCCCAGATCACGGAAGAAACTCCTCCCCATAGGTAAGAGCATTCACTGCCTACATTTATCAGTCACTGTGTGATTTCCTCAGGAAATAGACTCTGCAGTTGCCTACATCACTGTAAAATAACAGTTTTCATTAGTTAACTTGCCACCTGCACTAGTGACCTGAATTTCTGCAGGACATCCTGCAACATCTAAACAGAGATACTGCTATCACTGCTGCTGGCTTGAAAAGTTGATAAGCTGCAAAGTTGGGTTGGGAAGAGAGTATTTAAGGAAATATCCCCGAACGCTTGCCCTGTGCTTATGCCTTTTCTTGGACAACTACCTTTGGCAACAGGGAGGTCAGTTGAACCCTGCAACGGGCTCTGTTCTGACCCTGCATGGACATTCTTATGCTCTTAAGCAATCAAGATACATCTAATACAGTTCATCCATTTTTAGTGCTACTGCGGGTATCAATATTTTCATACCAGGCTGCCCAGAAGACCTAATAGGGATTGTGCTTGGTATAGCATAGCAAGAAACAAGCCCTGCCCTGAAGAGCTTTACAGGCCAACTAGACAACACTGACAAAGGTTAGGAGGGAAGTCAGAGCCAAGAGAAATTATGTGATTTGTTCAAAGAGACACAGCGGGAGCTGGGAGAAGCCTGGGGATCTTGCTTGTTTATCCTGCAGGTCAAACAGCTTAGATTTTACTTTTCTGTTGCAGCCACTTCTATACTTATTTAGAGCTTTATTACAAAATTTTGATGTCTCCACATGTAGCCATCACCTTTTCACGTTTATTTACTCTCTTCTGTATTAATGAAAGTCATGAAGTTCAAATTATACCATCTCAGTCAGGATGGGTGAGACAGCTAAACATTCTTCTTCTTAACTTGGATCCTGACTGAGTTCTATCAGCATGTGCTTTAATCCTAATATTGCTCAAATCCAGTATGTTTTCAGTGCATTTTCTAGATAGTTTTTTGTTAAATTGAAGTATTCCAGTGTATGTAGGACTGAGCAGTTACCTAGCCTCACTGTGTATGTCAGAGTGCTGAGCCCTAGAGGCTGAAAACTTGTCTCTTCATCCAACATGAACATCTAATTCTTCAGGGGTCCATCTTTCACTGCAGAGAGGTACAAATGTTTTCAGCAATCCTGCAAACAAGTATCGAATAGATTGAAACTTTCAAAAAGATTGGAGAGGTTCTTTTGTCAGTCTTTTTTTTGTTGTTGTTGTTCTTGTCTTGATTTGTTTCTATTCTCCAACTGCTTGACTTTTTCTGTTTCTAACTCTTTTTTTTTTTTCCCTCCTCCTGTGAAAGACTACCTGTCCATCCCCTGGTAATTATAGAATTTATGCCAGAAGCTCCTTCTTCAAAGATGTATCTATACAAAAATTCTCAGATGGGTATTGCTCTCCCTTGATGTGTGTAGTCCTTTGGCAAAAATAAGAAAATTGCACTCTGTCATTCCCAAAGACCAAGTCAGATCTTTCTTTTTTTGAAGAATATATTTTAAAATCACAGTCACTTTTTGAATTCCTGTACTTCCTTTGTATCTGCACAGTCCCCAAGTCTCCTGTTTGACAGCAGCAGGTAAAGCTTCTACCCTCTAACCTGTGAAGTTAGTGAAGGATGAAGATGAAAACTGAGACGGTGATAGGAAATGGGAGAGATGAGGGGACAAGACGGCCGTGGTTTGCCTGGGAGACTGCCAAGTCATAAAGGAGCTCCGCTGCAGAACTCTTGTTTTCAGTATTGAGCTCTGGTGGAATCTGAAGCTATCCCAAGCACTGAACAACTCTCGGAACAGCAAAGATGCACATGTCCTCCTTTCAGGTGAGAGGCAGCAGATGTCTTTGTTACTGGGAATGTGGACAGAGCTGGTGCTCCCTGTGTGGAATGAAAAACTGGATGTACGCTAGGGCATGAATCAAAATGGCAGAAACACTTTTTTTTTCATGCTGTCCCCAGTGCATATTTAGAATATAATTTGAAATAGCTGGGCAAGTATTACTTTGTAGTAGTCATAATGAAAAAATTAGTTCTCAGGCCCACCAATTGATGACACAGACGTTTTGGTACCTATCTACTCCAAGCTGACAGAATAGAGAGTAGTGTCAGAACAACTCTGGCAATTCAGCAGAGCTTGCAACATGTGGATAACTGTAGTCATAAAATTAGTTTAATTTGATTTCTGATCAGTGTCCACAGTTGTCACCTGCATAAAAATGGTAAAAAGTGAAATTTAGATCCTACTATGATATTAAGTGCTTGATGAAACAGAAATACTTCTGGGTTCTCTTCATATACACCCAACTCCAGCAGAAGAGGGTACTACTTTGTAGTCTTGTCACTACATAAGAAAAGCAAGCTTTGACTGTTCTACATTTGTCTGTCTTCGAGTCCAAAACTTCACAGCATCAGAGGCTTTCAAAAAGATTTGGAATCACCTTGATTTACAATTAAAGTACTTATGTCCATTAGTAATGATATTTCAGATTTACCAGCTAACCAAATACGTATGCCAAAGATGCTCTCAGGAAGATGAAATTCTCAAATCTTGAAGAGAAATTCAACATCTCCCCTGATAATGTCCACACTACCTCCTTCTCGTTTACTTGTGAATCACATACAGTAAAGTGAGAATATAATGTGTTGCACCAAGCCACTCTAATGACCTAAAAGCACTCTAACAGGTGATCAGATTATGTGAACAAGAGCTTAAAAGTAGGTTTTAGTAAAACCAAAAAACCCTAAAATGATCTTTGGCTAAGGTCTATGCAAAACTGTATCTCCGTTGCATTTTCAAATGAAGATGTGGCAGTCTTTACCATTTGGTGTTCAGTATCAACATCATCACTTAGATGAGAAATAATAAAGAAGTAATAAATCATCAAGTTTTTACAAATGTTGCTGGACTGAATTGAATTTTACAAATATCAGCATACTTGGGTAAATCTTTTTGTCACTGAGTTAGTATATTCTGTTTATCTTCTTAAGTGATAAGCACATGAATATTAGATCTATTTTCTGTGCTTAAAATTTTGTCATTTTTTTTCTTATCCAATATTATAATTACATACAACCTAGTAAGAATTTGGTGTGGGTTTTTTTTGGTTGGGGTTTTTTTTTGTGTAGTGAAAGAGCTCCTTAAGATGGAGTGCTATGAAGATGTCATTGTTGGTAAAAAAGCTAAGAGCATTGTTTTGGTCATTCATGTTCATAAAAAAAAAAAAGCAATGCATTTACACTTTAATATTGTATCATATAAATAGACATCTATAGCTCTGCATACATTATTAATATGGGTTTATTGCCTGCTTTATTGGTTTCACTACTGCTTCTCCTCTTGGGAAGCCATGTAAAATACAAAGACTGCACAAATGCCCACATTACGAGAGCCACTATATACAAAGCAAATAAGATTGCACAAGTACAAATATTCACTTGAGTCGCTTCCTGTAATTCACATAACATAATAACAAATAGTCCATAAATGCAATCTCCCTAGCTGCTACTATTATTCCAAGTATTTTATGTTTTTTATCTAGGACACTTGTGCTTCTATTAGAATACTGAACAAAATTTTATTCCTGTATTTTCTGACAAGAAAACAGAATTCTTGTTATGCACAAACAGAAAACATTAAATATTATTCAGAACCATCACAACCGTATAGTAGATGCTAAGGTGGCCTAGGACTGAGTTTCTCTCTGATTCTAAAGAACCAGGTTTCTCTTTCACTTCAGAAATGTGTTTAAGACTTTAACAAAAGAGATGTTAGTAGTGTAAAATGCATGCAGAAGAGGAACATTGAAGACAGGATTGTTTTTGAAAGTTAACCTTGTGTCAGCCACTGACATACTGTTTTATGAAAGCTTCCCAACCTACAGAATCTCACTGATGTCATATAGGTTACAAGTTCAATAATCCCCATTCCTAGCACTTTCAGAGGGTTGTGGGGGTTTTCTTTGGTGCAAAATATAACAGGCATAGTACTCCTTTAGATGCTGAATATATGAGAGTTGGTGATTCAAACTGGAAATGTTGTATAGTCTTGTGCGTGTGTGGGAATAACAGCAAGGAGACTGGTTCTGTAGTGTATGGGGACACCACGTGCAAACACCGCCAGGCAGGTACTACACACTGCTTAGCAAGCTGCATCTGGGCTTACCCAAGGGAAGTTCTGAGCAACAAAGATGTAAATTCCTATTGTGCATCAGACTGGAAGAAAAACAGCGTGGACTATTATGAGTGAATATTTCCATATTTCAGGTGAAAGCATTAGACTTAGACCTTGGTTTTCTCTTTTTGTTGGTTGGGGTGGGAGTGTTTGTTTAATCCACATGAAATGATGAATATTTTCCCTGAAATCTTTAAGAAAACAAACTTTGGTTGTTGAGAAAAGAGGATGAAAGATGGTTGCATGCCACTTAATGTGTAGAGAGCGCTTTCAGACAAGTCTGGTGTGATTTAGTATTAGATATTTCACTTGAAGCCAAATGAAGGAAAAGGGCAGGCGAAGGCCCTAACTTCAGTGAGTACTCTGGAGATAACATCAGTTGCACATCTACCAATTGCTCCACTGCTACAATGTGCTGTAGGTTCCCTTGCAGCTGCTGCATGCAGTGTGTTCCCGTTAGGCAGCCAGGATGCTCCAGCAGGTTCTCTTTGTGACCTCTTCACTATAATTTCTAAAGGCACATCCTCTTCAATATTACCCCAGGATTTCCCTCAATATTTAGAAATATATTACTGGGGTTTTGGGTGGCTTTTTTTATTTTTAGTTTCTCCAACATCCAGACTTTTTCAGTCTCCTTCCTACATGCCACACAGTTCCCCATCTGTTCTTTCTATTCCAGTTGTAACCTTCTGATTGTCTTTCTTCTGAGTTTAAACATCCTGCACTAAACCTAAATGTAATTCTTTGTTGACAATTTATGATGCTTTCAGGACCAACTGATCACAGCCTTAGTGTTGGTAAGCTCTTCATTCACCTGGCTGTCATTTGGTTCTGTTCATGCCAGTTTGCCACCTCTATGATGATTTCTTACATCTCTTCTCTGTGTCCATGGCTCACTCTCCTTCTGTGTACCACCCCAGGGCTGCTCCCATGGATTGGTGCTCCCTTGCAGACCTCATGCAGACCGTGCTGGGGATGCCACAGGCTGGCCCTAGAAGCTCTCTGCAGGCCCACAAGCTGAAGGATTGCTTTGTGAAGTGCCCTGTCTTCCAAGGAAAACTTCAAAGTGCTACACTCTTTGGTCCCTTTGTTATGGCAGCTGTCACAGCAGTATTTCCTACTTCAGTCACCTTGTTTTGGAATGGCAAGCTACTACCTTCCTCAGGATTTGGAAAGGTAGCTTCCTTCCCTGGCAGATCTTCCAACATAAAAGGAGTTTTCTGTACAAAACAGAACAAGAGAAGAGCTTCATAAAGGTCTCTGTGAGTCTGACACCTTGTGCTCAGGAGCAAGTGTTCTGACTTCTCCGTTCCTATCCCTGTCAGCATTGATAAGCCTCTCTTACCTGACATGAGCTTTTATTGCCCTTGACTGCTCTCCATTTATACAAAGGTTAAACCTTCCCCTCTGTCTCTGCTTTATAGCAATATACGATTTAGAAAACACTGCTTCCATTGAACACAATAAAGGCAGATGAATTTGGCGTGGTTGTTGAGGCTTTTTGGTTTTCTTTTTTTTGTCCTCCCCCCGCCCCCCGGTCATTCAGTGGGTGCAGTGTAAACTTTTTTATGTTCTGACATGCTACAGTTATCACTGTAACAGGGGAATTACAGAAGGATCAGCTGTTTGTCCCTGCGCAATACAGAGACAGACAGCATGGTGCAAGTTTGTGTTTAGAGTTATGCTCACAAAAAAAAGGGGAAAAAAGTTATACCTTTCAAAAGATTTAATAGGTGTTTTGGTTTTGAAGTTCAATATTGCCAGTGGGACACTTTTCAGCCAGTAATGTCAAATGGCTCATTTGCCATCTAGGTGTGAACGGGGGCTGTCTTATTCCTCATTGCAGGTAGGACAGAAGACTTTGACTGGCATCTCTGGAAGGGTGAAAAATCCTCTTGTACTTTTCCAGTTCTTCCTTGTCTGTAATCCTGAAAGACGTGGTTCAGCTACTGACTGTGAAAGGTTCAGCGCTGCATTTTCACAAGCACTATCAATGAGCTTAGTTATTATCCCAGTTACAGTATCGTATTCCTGTTCAGGTTGCACTGGTTTTGCATGCTAGAAGAGTTTGTCTTACGAAGGGGCAAGGAGAGAACTTTTTTGTTCTGCTTTTTTTTATTTCAAATTACCTCCTAGATACAGGAATTTATTATGCCATTTGGAAGACTCTCACTTCTCTAACAACATACTGTGTATGTAACTTTATAGCAATATTCTTTCCTTTTTGGCTCCCTGAAGTCTTATCTGCCCTGCTTCTTTTTCTTCCTGCAGGAAATGGGATCTTCAGAGGGTTTTCTGAAAGCTCTTTGTAATATTAGCGAACATGTACAGGAAAACCCTCAGGTTATGTTCAACTCCTGGTATCCTTCACTTTAGATTTAAGAAATTCCCTTAAACTCTCATTAGTGGAGACCTTCTCATTCCTATAAAAGTTTAAAGAAAATCTTTGTCTCATCAGAGATTTAGCAGAGCTCCTCAGCGTGGTTGGAGAAAGTAGATTCTTTGTGCTTCTCTGCTCATTCTGGAGCAAAGACAATTGTTACAAAAATGTGTCTTTATTGATGTGACCCTCTGGTTCCCTCATCACTTTTAGACTTATTACCTTTTCCTCTCTTCTGCCTTCTGCAAAGCTTTTAATTGATGGGAGGAGAAGTCAGGTTTTGATTAAACACTAATGAATCCAGACAGGATTATCTGGTTTCCCTCTGCAACTGTGTGAGCTGGTATTGGCAGAAGAACACACTATGTGTTTTTGCCACTTTCTCACCTGATCTGGCCCACTGTACATTAGGGGAATTTTATTTGTGTATTTTTAAGCAGAGTGGCCCAAGGAAAAATAGTTGAAGTATCTGTGTTCAGCAAAGCTTGTTCAATTTATTTTGTTGTGGATTTAAACATATTTTATGTTTGGGGGTGTTTTTTTTTTCAAGTTCTCTTCATGAAACTGAGTTATGCTACAAGTTTAGAAACTTCCTCATGCATAATTAAGATGAGGAGAAGCTGGGAAACATGTCACAATTAAAAGAAAGTAAAAGAGTGAAAAGAACTGTTACTGTTTTGGAAAGCTCGTAACTCCAAAATAAATAAAGACTTTTAGGGGGTCTGTTATGCAATTTTAAGTGACTCTTGCCGTCCAGATTCTATGAAGAGGTAAAATTAAAAAAAAAAAAAAAATAAATGTTTTGTGTTCCCCGTGTTATTCCTGAGCTGAGAGCTGCCTTTCTTTTAATCTCTAGGGCTTGTAATTAACTCCTCTGACTCCCTTTTCTTCTTTCTGTTTTCTTTCTTTTCTACTTCTCCTCCTTCCTCTCTTGAAATAACTATGCTCCTAAAACAAGAAACAAGCATCCCGTCCACTGCCCCAAGCACATTTGAGTTGACTGGAAGCTCTGTGATCTGAAACTTCCAGAATTCACAGTCCTGCCCATATTTTCTTAATAAAAAAAAAAGTTTTAAAAGAAATAATTTTTATTTTGTCAAGATTTCGGATGTAGATATGGCTTAAATGTTTTTAAAACACACACAAAAAATAGTACCCCAGCATCAAAACTTCTGTGGCTGACTTGTCTTCTCTAATTCATGAATGTGATGTATGGGCTTTCTCAGATAACTTTTTGCAATTAGGAGTCTTAAGGAGTTCTTGCTGCTTAATACACATCAACTGACCTAAATTTCCCAGACAGTGAGTGTGTACCTCTAGACTTAAGCGAGCACTGGACAAAGCATAGAAGTTGAAGTCTCACTGGAAACACAGCTTTAACATACTTGCTTTTGCTACAAAATACTAAGTATCATTAGAAACCACAAATGTGTAAAGCTGGCAGAATAGTGCAAGTGTTTTTAGCTACGTTGAGGTCAGGATTTAAAACTGTGATTGTTCAAAAAGTAATGATAAACTTTGAGTTTCAGTCAAATCATGACGGTTTAAGCTAAAGAAAAAAATTTCATGGCAGAGTTTTGGGAGAGAGAAGGAGACTTCTGAAAACTATTCAGAACATAGAATGCTGGGAGAAATTTTACTAATGAGAAGTGCAGGTACACTGTACTCAATGAATAACGTATCAAAAAGAATTGGTGTATTTCACATTGCTTTATAAATAATGGGATTTATTGTGGGGGGGGGCCCTTTCACAGATAAATAAATCAGTGCATGGTTAAGTGTCTAGGTCAGAGTTCCAAATGGATAGTTTTGTATTATGAAAATGAACTTTTATTGGCTGTGAAAAGTGATCTCTAGATAAAGGTAGCGGCGATTTTGACTGCAAAAATCCTCTAAGATGCAAAAGGCACGCTAAATGTTGCAGCACTGGTAGCACAATTTCCCACAAACTGCTTTGCTTTTCGTTAATCCTGTTTTCCAGGTTTACCTCAGGAAGTAAGACAGAATTTTGGTTTTGTGGTCCATTCTTTGTCTTAAACATGGTGCAACCTAAATGAGGTACAACCATGTTCAAATGAGCTAATTATTTTTCATATGAATTCCAAAATACTTATATCAAACTCAATTTATTTTGTTGGGCTCAAGTGCTGGACATTAACTGTTGATAGCTTTCTGTTACTATCGCATACATTTAGAACTGGTTTTGCTTATGAAATTTCTCTCCATTCAATCAGATCTTATTTACTTTATTTATGTAGACCCATTATAAAATTATGTAGAACATGGAAGTTTCTAAGGGCCTTGTTCCCTTAATTAAACAATTAACTTGCCATTTTGGATTTGATCAAGAAATGATTGAACATGACAGATTGTCTCCCCTCTGGAGCATGTAACTGTGTCAGGGTCAATCATGTTTCCTTTGGAATCAGAGGGAAAGGGACATTCTCATAAATTAGAACACACTACTGATTTACAGTAGTAAATACCATACATAACTGATTTTGTTAATGTTCTTATAAGATTAATAAAATAATCTGGAGACAATTTAGTATGTCAGCAAGGTGGTTATTTAAAAATCAAATTACAACAAACTGAGAAGGCCTATCAGCTGGGTGCAATTTTTCAATTATTTAGGAAAATGAGAAAATGGCTAACTTCAAAAAGCCTAGAAAGAGTGATGGAGCTGTAAATCCTTATTCTCAACTTGAGTATCAAAGCTGCCTCGTTGCCTTTTGCGCTAGGCCCTGTACTTTGGGAAGGATGGGGTGGTTGTTGATGTGTGCTCTGTCTGGGGGATGTAACACACCGTGACACTTTCTCATATCTTAAGACAAGTATGTCATCAAGCCAGTCAGTATTACTGCTCGCCTGGCCTGTATTACTGTGTCTATCAGTGTCAGAGGACCATAGAAAGCGAAATTAAAACCCAGCAATGCAAATTACTTAGAGCACTTACTTTGAAATCCTGCAACCATGTGAAAGCACCTCATACAATTTATGTGGAAAACAATTGCTAGGCATCCTTTGGATAATTTGCTTTTTCTTGATCCAGCTTTTTGCCACTGAAGGCATTGTTGATTTTATTCCCAAGTTTATTATAACTTTATTATGTTTTTGGACTATTTGCTAGAAACAAACATGTTCCTTAGGCATTATTATAAACTGAATAAATAAATATTTAAAATGGTGCTTTTATCAGAGAACGAAGAATCTCTATAGTTACTTCTACTCTACTGAAATGAACACACATCATTTTGGCAGTTGTCCATCAGATGTTTGCAGAAACTGAGTTATTTGCATATTGGAAACTGTTCACAGATACATTAAATAACATTTTATTGTGGACATCTGGTCTGCTAAAAATCTGCCAAAGTTTCTATCGGATAACTGCAGCAATTCAAATTTATAGAAGGAATCTGTTCTGAAAATATGTTAAAACTACTGTCCCTCTTTCGTTTCCTAGCTTTCGGACAACATTATTTTGCAAAAGCTGATCTTGCTAAGAGTCTGAGTCTTCTCTGCAGAATAGCAGAATAGCTTCTTGTACTTGTTTCTAGGAAGCTTATAAAGAACAAAAATATCTGCATCTCCGGTTATGTTTACCCAATGAAAAGAATAAGCCTGTGCTCAAATATGCTAGGGCTAAAAAATATTAAATAAAAATTAACTTTCCAGATAAGCTGCTACATGGCTACGCATTTTGCAAAATGACTAAACCGAACACATATGCTTTAGACTGCCTACAACATCTGTGGGTTATGTAGGAATAAGTCAACTTCACTCTCTTCATTTCAAATATTCATTAGTTTAGAGCTGTGTATTTTACATTAGAATAGATTAAGGATTTGTTTTGCCAATTTATTTTTTTAAGTGAAATTCAATGGCCTGTTCTTTAATGAAAATAAAAATGTGATCCCATGTCAAAAAAGAAGAGGTGTTTTGGGGGGTTTTTTTGCAGTTGATGTTTGATGGTACTTACAGTATGAGGCCAATTTCAGTTTGCTTTACTACATCCATGTTGAATTGTATTTTGACAGGTGACTGTCCAAGGGCCTAGGGTTTCTGTCAATCGGGCTATATAGAGTAGTAATTAATTTTGTTATAAGAGTGTCAGTGTTTGAGAACGTTCTGAGATAGAGCTCAGCCTCTGCACTGTCCTAGGTTGATGGGCACCAATTCTTTTTTAATAACATGGAAAGGGTATTTGCTCTGTGTGACATTTAGATAGTGCAGTGTAAGTTGCACTATTGACAGGGAACAAAAGGCCCAGTCCTGCTGTGATGTACACATAATATACAAGTTAACTTTAATAGAGGGTGATGGGATGGCATTCTGCAGATGTTTCTGGGACAGAGCTGACCATTATGAGCCCTAACATGGATTTACCCTGTGGATTCACGGTGCTATTTCTTTAACACTAAATCTGGCTTAGGACGGGTTCTGTCTGAATCACTTCAAACTTCCCCTGACAGTGGGATATGATCACACCGGGCAGATTCAGTCATTTGAATGGTTATTTAATGTGGTCATGCCCTAGACCCACTCTGTGAAGTGATCCTTTTCTTTGAGCAGGTGTGTGTATGACTTGGGGAGGGGGTAGTGTTTTTAAATACCACAGCTGGATCACTTCACAGATCTATTTTGAAACATATCCATAGAAACAACTGAATTGGCCCAACTGATTTGGAGAATAAGTTGTAGTGTTAAAGAGAAGAAGCAACTGCTGAAGATAAGGACTTCTTGCACTTCATTTACCATAAAGGAACTGTAACTTATTTTTTTGATAATGTGCTATTCAGCCAGTTGGAACTTTCTGCTTTCTGCTTGCTACAGCAGCTTTAAAAAGCAACACATGTGCTCTGCATGTCTACTTTTCACAAATTAAGTTCCTTTTGCCCAACCGAAAATAATTTTAAAAATTTACTATTTTGTGCTGTTATGACATTGATCTGAGAGTCCAAATCAAGAACCTGAGGAGGTGAGTCAGCAGAAGAGCAGAGAGAAGCACCACCCCATCCACCTCCACCACCGCCACCCCACCTCCAATTATAGTTCTCTGACAATTTTTCAACTTCCCTTATAAAATTTATCACGTTCAAGTACACGAGTAAGCATTGTATGTTGGGTAACTGAAGTACAGATAGTGATAGGAATTCCAAAACCAGTCTGGGGTGGTTTCACTCCATTTCAATGAAATTCAAAAGGATGGCACCAGAAGCACAAAATGGCCAATGTTTTGTGTTTTAAAAACATGTCATTTAATCACCCATCAGACAGCAAATATGGCTGAAAGAGTCCTAACTAGAACTATGCAAACTATTTAAAACACAGTCCAGACATGGTGTCAAGTTATCTAGTTTCAGGCGTTATTTCAGTTTGAACCTTTCCATGTGTTCTTTAACAAAGTGACAGTGGTGTGAAAACTTACATCCTATTTCAGGCAGAGCCAGGCTGATCTCTGAATCTATGAAAGCCATAGAAAACCGAAATATACTTTCTGTATTTGTGTTTGGTTTTAGTGGGGGTGGGGTTTTTTTGTATGCCATTTCTGCCTCCACTATGTTAAACTTAAGGCCCTTCGAGTCAGGGACAATTTTGGTTGTTTGCTAGTAGTAGCGTTCTGAGCTTAATGTTTTTCTTGACATTTGATTAAACTATGCACAACCTGGATTGACAAGCTTTGTGAACATCCCATTGGAAAAGGAATCAAGGTGTAAGGAAAAGAACTATGGGTGCTTTTTGGTTTGGTGTTGGGTTTTGCTTCTTTTTTGGGGGGTGGTGGGGCTTTTTTGGTTTGGTTTTTTAACTTTTTTTTATTGTGTGTTGGTTTTTATGGTGTGTTTTTTCTGGTCTGGGGAGGTTTTGGTGGTGTGGTTTTTTTTTAAATCAGATTGTCTGACTCAACTCTCACTGGTCAAATGGGTTCTCATAAAATGCCCTTATTCCTCAACAAGGGTAAAATATATTCAGGACAAATACATCTTCCTGATCTTAAGAGTGGAATTCCCCAAACTGCAGGCAGGAAACTGGTTACAATTAATTTGGATGCTTCATCAGAGTTATCTAGTAGCACTCCATTTCACTTGTTGCAGGTTGATGCCATCTAGGAAACGAACGCCATCCTGGCTCATTTGGTACTTCTGGTGTGTCAGGGATAATCTAGATGGAGAATGAACGTTGTCTTACTTTCATCCTTCAGCAATGATAGATCTAAGTCTTGGTTCATAAACAATAAGGACTGTCCGCAGCCTCTGCACTTTTATTTTACCTTTTATTGGAACATTTGGTTAGCAGTATGTCCTTCATTCTTCCTCTGTTGGAATGTCTATGAGTTCTGATTATTTCCTTCCTCCCTCTATTTTTTTTTTTTTTTGTACCTTAATTGGTTCTCTCTTCTTGAGAGTTGTACTGCAGGCTTTCAGGATCACATGATAGCTAAAATATTTACTGTACAGTTGTTTAAGTTTTCCTGCATGACTGAAAAGGAGACATATTTTAATAACCTACTTTTTCTTGTGCAGCCAGCTGACTTTTCTGAACTTAGCTCTGTGACAGAGAAATGACTGTGTCATCTCTGTGTCTCAGAAACCGAAGCAGCAAAATCAAGGACCTCCCAAAAATTAAGAACTGAAAACACACTCCTTTGGCACATGTACAGGAGGAGAACAGAAATTCTTTGCTGTACCCCTGACTGCGCACACAGCTAAAATGATTGCCAATTCTTCTTCTCTAGTCCACAGCCTGGAAAGGTGAAAGTGTCTCATTTTAGAAAGAAGGCATGCTACTGCCATAGCATCTCCAAAAGAAGGGTGGAAGCAGAAGAGCCTGTGCTCACTTACAAAGTTGAATAAGACTTGTAATGTGCAGTAGGAACAGACTAACTGGGGCTCGCATTCAGCAGCTTGCAATTGTGCTTTCATCCAAGACTGTGCTGGAGGCAGTTCAGTTGAAATAGCTCCTGAAAATATAGACATCTCCCAAACTACTTGTTTAAAATCTGCCTCCAGTAAAATTTACTCCCTGCAGCTCCTATCATCTCTTCTATCTGGAGCTGCGTTACGTCCTCCTTGCCTCCAAGTATCTCACTGGGCATCACCACTGATGCATCATCAAGAACAGCAGAACGCTGTCTTGTGTATAAGCTCTGGGGAGCCTGAAACCTCACAAAGACACTGTTTACAGCCTGCTCATGGGCTTAGGGCTTCTGTTGCAATGCTAGGAGCTAGACTTTTCCTTAATTTTAATGAATTATGAGATTCTGTAGGATGAATTGATACCCATATGTTAGCATGTCCTCTTAACTAAACTTGATAATAAAGATGGGGGGAATCAAATAGTGAAATTACCACTAATAATGTACCCTTGCCTTGCCTTCCCCTAGCATCTTGTAGCCTAGAAAGCTTGAACAGCGTGTTGGAAAACTCAGACAGGCTTTTGTACCGAATAACTGCATTGAAACCCTTGCCAAGAACTCCTCTAAATGTGGAGGGGAAGGCGTAGAATTTTACATGCAGCATAGGAAACGGGGCTTTTTGTAACAGTTAATTCTGGAAGGTTTCAGCCTTAATGTAAGACTGCCATAGAGCGGTGAGTTTGTTTATTCTTCACATTAAATTCTACTGCAAGTTATGCAAGGGTGGTCAAAAATTTTCCGACAGCAAGTTTTTCCATCACAAAATAGCAATTCATTGAATTACAATATGTGTTGGGACAGGGTTGAATGGTTAAGACATGGCTTTCTGTACTCCTGTTTTCTCAGAGGAAGTAGCCCTTGAGATCCTGATGTCAGGCTGCTGTTACAGCAGGCTCTGAGCTCAGCAACCATTTCCAATCTTCATTCTCCCACTCCCTCTTCCCCCTCCACTGAAATTGTGCTCCCTGTTCACAATATTGCTGAGCTGTCTGTAATGATAAATGATGTGCCTTTCTTTAAATTTCCTTTCTGCTCAGTACTAGATATTGGCCAGCTTGGATGTGTGTTCTGGGTGGATAAATTACTTTGGCAAGTCACAGAGAATTTATGCACATGGCAACAGATGTACCCTGTGTGGTAGAATTTTTCCTTTGTTGTTCTAATTATGTAACTTGATTTTACCTGAGGCAATTATATTTTCATGAACAAAGATCCAGTTGCTGGTTTGTGTTTGTGACTTTTTGGTGGGGTTTTTTTTTGGTATGAAATATGAACCTCTGTGCTGAAAGAAATTTTGGTCTCAAACCTTTTTATAGCCAAAGTAGAACTGGGCCATTACTCAGCTGCACATCACCCTTTACTAAGCATCGATCTTTCCACATGCATGACTGTTGTTGTCAAGTGGATCTTTAGAGGTTCAGAGAATAGAGGCTGAGTTTTGTTTCTTAATGAGGATTACTGTTGTTTGGTAAAGGTAACAATATGCACTATTTGGGAGGAATTTAAAACGTGTGGAACCAAGGCCGCACTAGAAATGAAAATGGGTTTGTTCTTAATTTAGAAAGTAGTCAACCTTTGATATCAGACAGGAACTTGTCCTATTTCATACTACCTTTGTGCTTTTCTTTGTTTCAAAGGAGCCGTGAAAATAAAAGTTTCACATGGAAAACCAAAATTATTTCAGGCATTTGTGCCCCTTTCCCCTGTAAATTTAAATGATTCCTGGCAAAAAAAAAAGGGAAACCCCCTAAAGGTTGGTTGTGTGTTCACAAGTACATGTATTCAACCTGTGTTTTCAGTGTGTTCTGAAAAGTATTTCCATGGACAGATTATGCTACATGGCCTTACATTTTCAGGCATCATTTTTATCAGACTTTTAAGGTCGCATGTGAGAATGCCAGTGGTCAAAAAAATACACAGTGGTGCTGTGGTTTGTCTGAACAACAGTGAGAAAGAAGCATATAAAACATTTTCATTCCTTTTCTCAGTCTTTCTTCTGTGTCCGTATTATACGGATCTCTGACAGTTCTAAGTCCTCCCCTGTAAGGTAACAAGGCCTCTGCTCCCCGGACAGCACCGGAGGAAAGCTCCTCTCCTGCTCAGCGATGGGGGGAGAAGGACCAGCTGCCATCTGGCCTCTGGAGATACCCCAGAGCAACAACATACGATTATTTCTCTTCAAGAAAATACCCGCTGATGGAGAGTGTGATTTCATGGGATAAAAAGGCCCATCAGCAGCAGTCGCCGTGTTCTGGGGAGGGTGGCGAGGCCCCACGGGGCCTGCGGCGCCTCCAGGCCCCGGCGCGCTCGGGCCTCGCTCATGGCGGCCGGGCCGGCAGCTCTCGCGAGAGCGGGGGGTCGGGCCCCCGCCCGCTGTCCGGGCCCCCGTGGGGAAGGCCCGCAAGAAGGCGGGCGGCAGCGGCAGGGCCGAAGCCGTCGTTCTCGTTGCCGCTGCCGTGAGGAGCGCGAGGCTCCCGCGGCGTGTGAGGGCAGTGGGGCGGGCGGGGTGGAAGGCGGGAGCCGAGGGGAGGCACCAGCGGGGCCTGAGGGGGTCTGGGCCTGTGTGGGGGGGTGTGGAGGGACCCTTCACAAGGAACCACCTGGAGAAGACAAGGAGCATAAGTTGCACCGGGATAGATTTCATCTTGATGAAACAAATTTTTTATAGTGAGAACAACCTGGCGCAGCCTCCACAGGGCTGTGGTAGCGGCCTGTCCCTGGAGGTGTTGGTGATGTGTTTGGGCAGGGTGCTGGGCACTCTCATCGGGGCTCCCCTTCCCACAGGAGGCTGTGGTGGGCTTTCCGGGTCCCATCCAACCTGGGCTATGGTGTGGTTCTGTGATACCCTCCGGTGGGCTGTTCTGTGGGATCAGACAGCTGGGTGAACAACTGAACTGCCATTCTTGGGTTCAGCTGAACTGTTGACGCTTTCTGTCACTTTATTTGTGGTTTCTGCATGTTTTCATGCAGCTAACTCCAAGAATCCTTTTGGATAAAGCTTCTGCTCCTTTAGTTAGGATTCTGTAGTAGTTGATATTTGAGCCAGTCACCTTAACAACTAATTGAAATATCTTTTAAAGAATCATAAACAGATGTTTTATTACAACTTGTGATTGCTTAGGACTTACAAAAACCATTACATTTTCTTTTAAATTCCTGAAAGAATCCAGGAAGCATGTCTGACACAGAGGTTGTGAAAATGGGGAAGGGAATGAAGACTAGGGCTATTTCTTCAGTCCATTGTATATATTTTGGACTCTCTTGCTGGGCTAGAATAGCTACATTGGTAGCTAACGGTTGCTGGAAGAAAATTATCTTTCTCTAGGGGAATTCTAGAAACGGATTTGAGCTCCAGGCAGGGAGTCAAATCCACGGGTCAGGGTCCAGATCAGTGGGGTCCACTGCCAGTCACAGGCATGGCTGCAGCGTGGCTCGTAGCCTGATGGCCTGAGTTAAATGCAGCTCTGAAGCAAACAGGGCCAGGCCCCTGCTTCTCGCAGCTCTTTTCACGGCAGTCTGAGGCAACCGATCAGCGCTGGCCTTGAGCACAGGCAGCTAAAGTCCCCGGGGGGAGAGTTGCACTTGGGGCTCTGATACAAGCTCACTGGGAAAAGACAATGTCCTCTGTGTCCATCTTCTAGTGTTGGGTGACTTCTTAAGCGCCTTGTACCCTTGCTCTCCAAGCCTTTGACGAAACGCTCTGCAAAACAGAAGCCTCGTTGTGCATCTCCCTCCATGTACCCAAAACAGCAAAAATTCAGTCCATGCATTGCAAATGATAGCAGTTTTCTGACTTTTTTTATTTTTCATTTCCCCAGTAAATATTCCATTAAAATAGAAGGTATTATGCAAACATATTTCTCTTTGAGTAATATTTCTGTTATACCAGGATAGCATGTGCCTGTAGCTCCCCCTCTCCCGAAATCCGCAAGAATTGCGGCAACACAGTTTTTAATTCAAACAGTAAATCCCCACTACTATAAATTCTTCCCTGCAGCTGCCCCCTCCCCTGAATATCAGTACTGTAAATAAATGGCTGGTCTAAAAAAGAGTAGGTGGTGCATAATATTAAAAACAGTAGCTTGTTGAGCAAAGCTATTTAAAAAATTCTGAGTACCACATAATAAAGGTACTATCAGCAAATACCAGACTAGCATCTCAGCTAGCTTTACTGGGCTGTGAGTTATTGCTGTGGTCAATAGATCTCTTTTCTGTAGCATTCTGCTTATGTAGGTGATAAATCTTACAGTCTTATGGGAATAGGGTCAGGCTTCTGCTACTCTGCCCCATTATTTTTCTCCTACATCATTTAGAAAACTGCTGGACTGGACCATTTTTGGTGCAGTGACTTTTTGTTCAGCTCCATAGTAAATTTTATTGTGCATATTAAATTTTAGCTTGGACCACATTTTAAAGTCCATCTTGATAGAAGGTGAAAGTGAAATAAAATCTTAAGGAAAAGAAGAAATAAATATAAGTAGAAAACAAATGCTATTTTAAAAGAAATTTTTAGATGCAAAATACAAAAAGGTAAAAACAAGTTTTGATTTTGATCATAAGGGGTTTTTTTGAATATTTTTCAAATCTGAAGAATGCATGGTAGTACTGGCACTCAATCAGAAATATTGAGTAATTCTGTAAACTCTGAGAATATTTTAAGCAATGGGTAGTTTGAAATTGTTGCTGTTAAAAGAGAAGCAACATAAGGTGATGTTAGGTAATGATGGACAAGGCATTTGAATCTTTCATGATTTTGGTGTCACCTCAGTACAGCCACCTGCCAGGAATCGTGGCTTCCACTCTACTCCTATGTGTGCCAGCTCAGTTCCCTCATTTTCCTGGAGATGGAGAGATGTGCTACTGCCCTGCGGGAGCAGGCAGCGGGAAGAGGACGGGAAGCAGGAGCGTGACTTGCTTTTAGCCCTTGTTGTGGGTGAGCAGAAAAGATCTTTCAGTTTTGTTGTCCATGTTCAGGCAAAGGGACAGGACAGAGACAGAGTGGAGGAGTCAGGATGTGAAGGGCAGTGAGTAGCAGAGCACAGGATGGTATCACAGACATCTCCAGGTAGCATTAGCACCTGGTGGTTTTAACATCTTGTTCTGCATCAATAATTATGAGTTACATACCTGATACCACAATAAAACATCACAGTCCAAAGTGTATGAGGTCAGCATATCTCTGCAGAATCACAGGGTAGACATGGCTGGGCAAATGTCTGTATTTATTCATTGGGCCATATGTGCTGCAGCACATATTTTGAGAAAGCAAGGGCTTCTTCTATTTTTAACTTTTAAGTCTGAAGAGTACATATGGACAGTATTCAAATAAATAACAAGCTGCTGGAAAGAAGAAAGGAATAGTCTGTGTTCTACTTGAATGGCAAAGGAGTAAACTTTTGCAAGAAAATGTCAGCCCAGCTGTTAGGGAAAACCCCCTAATGTTGAGGATAAAGAAGCAATGGAATAGGTTACCAGTCAGGGATTCTCCATCAGTAGAGGTCCTTATAGAAGAGGAAATGTCAGGGAAAAGTGGTATGTTTACAGGAACCCGGGCTGTCCCACTGAACCCTATTTTTCTTTGATTCTATAATGCAGTGCCTGCAATGTCCATGATGTACATAAATCTTTGTTTCCAGAGTATGGTTTGTTAGCCCTGAGAAACTAGTTCAAGCATCTTTTTTCAGGCCCTGGAGTAAACTTTTCAGGTTTCTGTAGGAAAGCTCTGTGGATGTTAACAACAGGTCTTTGACCATATCTTATTTTCATTAGTCCCCAGTGCCAGTCTAGCTTCTCGGTTAGAGACAGCTGAGAAGCAGCTGTTCAGCTGTGGGAGAACTCATCGGCTACTCTTTCCATAAAGGGAAGGTGAAAGGCTGCTCTGCCGCTGGATGAACCATCTGTTAGTTTCACTGAAGAAAGCGAGATCATGAACTTGGGGTTTGTGTTTTTGTTTTGTTTGGGGGTTTTAAAATTTTTTTAATTCTAGACATGCTGTCCAAAAGTTTTTAGGCTGTTGGGTACTTAACTTTTATCTGTAAAACCTTCTTTCATCTGTTATGTCTAAAGTCCTGTACGTGGTCTATGTGGAACCTTACTATGTGCAAGGACTTTCTTTGCATGATTGCTGCTTAATGTTTTTTTCTACCATTGGAATGGAAAGGTATCAAGTGATACACCCTCATACTTTCATAATATCAGGCTAGAAAACATGCAGCAGCTTCTGGTGTTTTGGACTTTAGCTGACCATACTAAAAAAAAAAAAAAAAATTGCTCCCAACTATTGTAGCGCACAGACTGTATAATAGCTATCTTCTGTGTGCTAATCTGAAATAAAAGTCTTAGCTGTGAATATAGCTACCCAACCAGAAAATACAGGAGTACATTAAGCTACTCTAACCTAGTTTTCATTTATTTTTAAATTGAATAAGCAACATACACCGAACAAAATTTTCTCAATACACAAAAATGGTCTTGTACTTTAGGATCAAATATAAGAAGAGACCAAACAACAACATGGGTTACTGTCGCATCATTAAAAGGTAGAGTAGTTCTGATAGTGTTATAGGGTAATGGGAATGGGTCTGAATAATGAAGTGGCCTCCACCATCTTTGGAAACGTACCATAGCATAAATATTGCTTAAATCTTTAACAAATTGATGGTCTGTACAAGCAGAAGCCATGTTTTGTTTATAAGGGCTATGCAGATTAAATCTGTTTTCTTATAGGAATCATTAAGCATCTGCCATACACAGCTGTAATCACAGGTAGTAAGAAATGAAAATACCGTGAGTTGTATTGTTGCTACCCAAAGCTGCTTCATTTCACTGGCACTTCTAGCCACATATCAAACGATGCTCAGCTTTTATAGTAGTAACGTTTACTTTGTGGTCCTAACTGAATTCCAGTTTCAGAAACATGTAGTTTGTCCCAGGAGCTTTATTAAGATGGCTGTAGGATGTATTTCTCAAACTGTTGGGTGTTTTCCCTTGTGTCTTTAATAAATCTTCTTTTCGATACATTTTTCTGTTTTTGTCCGTATATGGTTCCATATGTAAATCCAAACCCTTTTCATTTTTCCCCCCTTTAGCTCAGTTGTCTCCTGAAGTGTTCTTCATATATATATGACTTGCTACATCTCATCCAGCACCTTCCTTTTCTCAAGAAGATCCCTGTTTGGAAGACAGGAGACACACAACATCACTGTCATCACAGTTGCTCATAGGAGGAAGGAGAAGCTATTGTGGAAGTAATAGTCTGTGACAAATGTGCATATCTTAGTCACATGTGCAGTGAGGAGCTGGGATGTACTGGAACATGCTCAAAGCATGTGAAATCTTTGGATAGTTTAGCTGTCAAACTCTAACAGGTCACCACCAAGTTTCACAGGCATGCAGCTTGTTCTCCTCATTAAAACAGCTCGGTCTATGATGTTGCAGTCACTGTAGCACAGAGCCATGGAAATTAGAGTTGGCATTAAAACTGGAAAGAATCTAACTAAAAATGAATCATAACTGTAACAACAAGGCTTATTAACTGTTCAGACACTACTATTACTTAATATAGCTGGTAGTTTTTTAAGTCTTTCTATCTTCAAGATGGCATGTTTTAATCAAACACAAGTTATTAAGCTCCAGTGCATGAGTAACTGGTAAAAACTATTTGTCCTGGCTTATGAAAAGTCAGACTAGATGGTCTAATGATCCCCTGTGGTCTTAACAACTATGAATCTTGTCCCAGAGTTTGGTATCATTTTCCCAGAAGACTGTGAGCTATGAAGGGACTTGGAGTCAGAAAGACTAGAGATGGATTGTCTCGTAATTCTGAGGTCTGCTCCTGTGAAATCAACTGGTAACTTGCTAAAAAACCAAAGAAATCCTTTTGGCTCTAACTTCAATGCAGTATAATTGCTCCTTAAACACGGACTTAGATTTAGCCCCTCGCTGTAGTTGGGCATGAAGCATACATCTTGATTGCGGCCTCTTTCTGACCTAAAAGTCTGTCCGTATGCCATATGCAGTTGCAAAACTGTCAGAAATGACAAAACCTGGAGATTGTCTTATATAGGGCAGTGGAAAGATTAAACATATCACTAGCCCCACTCTTAATGGCATATAATTGGAAGAAGAATTGTCTTTTAACTGCCTCTTATCTTGATTGGCAGATAATGTCATCATTTTGACTGGTAGTCCCCAATCAATCATGCGTCATATTGTAATGCAGATTTCCCTTGGTTCCCTGAAGGATATACTAGATTCTGAGAGTCCCTTGCCAGAGGCTTTACATATTACTGTACTTGTCAGTAATGGGTAATTCTCCATTTTTTTGGCTTTTCTTTGCTTTGAGAAGTGGTTCTCTAGGTTTTGTGGTTCTTCACTAAACAGGCAGGACTAAAGTGAAGACACAAAAAAAACGTTGACAATTGATTCTGAAATTAGAAGACCTTGCAGTTTATTGTATGCAGCAGTGGACCAACTGTTGAAAAAAATACGGTTCAAAATAATGAGCATTTCAAGTAGAAGAATATCTAAAATTCTCTCAGATTTTCTGCCTGAGAATATCATGATATGATATAAAGAATTTCAGATGCTTTACACTAGGAGGTTTGAATCCTGAATGGCATAGCTGATGTACTGACTTCTTCAATTTTTCCTCTACTCAGAAATCCTGAGCCAGTCACATGCAAACATAAGGTGTCTTTTGTTCCATGAAACTGCACAGTCCTGTAAGTATGAAAACTACAACAAATACAAAAGGCAACAAATAGAAACACTAGATCAGTTTTGCCTATTTCAGATGCTTCATTAGTCCAGACCGACCTCCTGGCATTACCTGAGAGTAGGAATGCTCTCCGATAGTATCAACCAGTTATTGGACAATACAGGGAAGCAGATTGCCTATAATTATAGGTGGCAATGGAATAGTAACTCCTTGGTCACATGTTGGATTATACTGGACATACTGAGAACAATGGACTGGTTTACTTCCAAAAGTCTGATCACTTTTCTAATAGTACAATGTAAAACATGGAACAATTACTTTCTCTAGTGCCTTCCTGCTAAAAAAAAAAAAAAAAAAATTCACTGAATTGGTTTATGTAAATATCCTAATGAAGAAAGCACTCACATTTAAAGCACATCTGAGAAAACAAATTTCCAGTGTCATGAAATTCTATCAAGTGATTTAACTGTGAAGCTAAAACTAATAATGCTGGCCCTTGGCCTGCTTCAAACCCTGAGACTTCAGTGTAGTTATATATTAAAACTAGTTCCTGAAAGATTCTTGCCTTCATTTTGATGTCTAGTGGCATGACGAATTAGAGTGGAAGGGTATAAAAAGGTGGGTTTTTTCCTTTTCCAGAGGACCATTCCATCCTCATTCTTTAAGTAGCAATGCAGCTTTGGATATTGGTTTTAGTCACATTTAGCTGCCTGCTCTGCCTTTGGAAAGCAAAGAATACCTATGATATAAATTAGAGCACTCTTGTTTGTTTTGAGGCTACCTTAATTTCTCCAGAGAACGAACGCATCTAAATGATGGTCAAATGTGGGAGTGTCGGCTCTGCACAGCCATGGGAGATTCAATATGTTAAGAGTCAAATCACGTGTTGCTGGTAAATGATTAAGAGGCAAGTCGGCATTGGCCTGTCAGCCCTGCACAGCTGTGGAAGATTCAGTACTTAAGAGCCAAATTGACATCAGCTGGTCAGCTCAGCCAGAGAGCTCAGTTTGGGGAGCTCGGTGAAGGTGTGGAGCTCTGCTTGGGAGAACTCTGCTTGGCGAGGCAGGCAGGAGCTCTGTCCTGCGGTGGTTTGGAGAAGCACCAGCTCTGCTCTGCGCTGGCCCGGAGAAGCAGCAAGGCATGGAGGAGAAGCAGGCCTCGGAAGGGAGATAAGTCAGCTTGGAGAAAGTATGGAACTGTTTCTGGGAGAGAGGGTTGATGACTGTCTAGTTGCTGATTTGTTTGTTATGAAGTAAGAGCTAAGGTAGTGAGAGCATAAGTGTGTACCATTGTAATAAGAAAGGATTTTCCTTCTGCACTTCGATAGAGAGTCTGTGCCTCAGTTGCCACAGTCAAATATTGCCAGGACACTTAGGGGTTTCTTGTTTCCTATCACTACCTTAGACTATGACAATACTCTAAACTAAGTAAATAACTTAGACCTAAAAGTTGATGAAATTTATTCTGCTGATTTAGGTCAAATTATATCAAGTTTTTAGTACAGAATTTTATGGGTTTTCTAGTAATCTTTTATAGCCCTTGGTCTCATGTGCTAGTTCTCTTTTCCTTTGAAAGCATTCATAAGAGATCACTTGTCTTGCCTCTCCTCAGTTACGTGTAATTCCTCAGGAAGCGCACAAGCTGCTCACAAAGTAGCATCAGAAAAAAATCAAAAAGGATATTACTGGTTTTATTCACTGAACAGAACAGGTGCAAACAGGAACGTGAATCTGAGATAATATGAATTAGCTGGTCTTACACTGGGAGAATCAGAAAATGTATCATGGGTCAAATGACACTGGTTTTCATGGTACGAAGTACTTGACTCATTGGTTTCTTTGTTAGGGGAGGCTTTGATAAGCTTTTTCAGCTCGTTATCCCAAAAGAAGGGTTCTTTCACCCAATATGCAAGCCAATACACACAGGGTCAAGGTATTTCTTCTATTTCATGTCTGCACAGAGGTGCATGCTAGGTGGTAATTCCACAAAGCTAGCACGTTACACGGAGGAACTTCAATGTATTTATGCACTTCAGACTACACGAATACATATTTACTGTAATGACCATTGGTTAGTTTATTATCTGTCCCTCATTGGTTAGTTATATTTAAATTAGCCTCACTTTCTATGTAAATTAGCACTCACACTCCTTACAGGTGTGGAGGGGCAAGTCTTTTTGGTCTTGAATTAAGTTGGTGGTTGCGATCTCCCCCTGCCGCCTTTACTTTTCCCTCAGTTACCCCAGACTTTTGCTGACTTTATGCTTTTTGGGCAATCGTCCAGTCTTTGACTCCTCCTGGGCCAGGATGTTCATCTCTTATCAGTCCTTTAGTTCCTCTTCAAGGGTATAGTTGTTAGCAAGGCCTGCATCGTTTATACAAAATATCAGGCTTACACAATAGAGCCACTGTTGAGGGGTCCTCCTTAGAAGATTTAAATGCAGTATATCTAATTTTAACTTGTATAGTGTCACTATAGCCAAGGCATTAACCCGAACATATAATTTTACTCAGTCTATATAAGAACACTGAGGACAGAGTTTCTTGATACCATGCTTCAGTTTGCTAACGAATAGGTCCTATTTGGTTAAAAATGTGCAGTTAAAATGTCCCTTCTGCAAGTCTGTACAGAAATAATGAGGCATTTATGTGTGCATTAATTATAGATTGAAACTGTATCTCACATTGGAAAGAGTCTTTCTTCTCCTAATGTAGCCTGCGGGCTACTGAGCTCATCTCAGAGTTACAGTAAAGCAGAAAAGCTCTTTACTTTTGTGTATGGACACTATTCAGTCAGTAATTAGTGGAGTTTTTCTGTTTGTGATAAGTTTATGGTGGTGGTAGACAGATAGCATATAGGTGTGAAGATTCCTAGCTCATTGGTAAAGCAAAAAGACCACAGATGAAATGGAACAAATAGCTTGGCATATGTAAAAATGCAAGGTAGCTTTGTTGTTCTAGCCTGCTGCTTCCCTTACACATATAGTGCAGTTGCAATAGTGTGGTAGTATAATAAGATTATAAAAGTTGTATAATCTAACTATTAGAAAGCATTTTCATCTTCCTGATACTTTCCTTCATATATATGTTTAATATTTCATCAGGAAGAGTAACAAAAAGTTTGTACTATACATGATAATAGAGTAAGGAATGGACTTAGCCCTCTTCAACTGTCTAGAGTGAAAGCTGTGTGTTTCAAGCCCTTTTTGAAGTTGGATCTTAGAAATTCTTACTTGATGAGTGCTAGTCTCTGTTAATTGGGTGGGTGCATCAATAGATACCTGTGCAGTGGCATGCAAGGTACGAGAGAAATCTAGGAAGAAGAAAATTGTGGATGAGTCAATGAACCTTTTGGACTTTAAACACTGCAGATGAAAATCCCTGGGTTTGCCTCTTGTTGCCTACTTTTAATATTTTATTTCTTTATCGGTAAGCTATTCATGTGCGGAAGGAGATGGTAAAACTATTCTACTTAACAAATAAATAAAAATTAAACCAGATTGTTCTTAATCTATCAGAATCTGTTTCCATTGAATTGTGGTACAGTATAATAGAGTGAAAGGCCAGACTCTGTTAATGAACTACATGGTGTGATCTTTAAAGTAAGTCTTAGACTCTAGGGACTCTGGTTTATAAAAACAGAACCTTACCTTTCATATGTTCTCCCTGACTATGCAGTGCATATGTTCAGTTTTCATCAGACATCAGAAGATTTACACAAAGAATGATACCCCCTGTTCATTTTACAAGTAAATACAATTCTAGACAATGTCTCACTTCTTAGCATGGAGGTTTTATGAAGGGGTGTAATGTAATAATATATTACAGCATGTGTGACAGTATTCTGTTTGTTTGGGGCTGTCTTCACAACTTTTATGTTGTTATTTTTCATATTACATAAGCAAAAGAGCAGGTAAATTCTTTGTAGAAGGTAATGGAACAGTATGGACCTAACTAAAGAGACCCTGAAGATGCAGAGCTTCCTCTCTAATGGCTGTTAAAACTAGTCTCACTGTCCCTGCACCAAGCTTTTCTGATACTGGCATAACCGATATAGACTACCTGGAAGAAAATATTCTCTTCCCTTAAGCTAGGCCATGTAAGCACAGAGAAGTTGAATGTTAAATTGGGGAGAAATTGGGTTGCACCTTTAAGAAGTAGTGTTAATATTGTGTTAGACTCCAGATGCTCTTTATCATATAATCGTTATCATAAAAAGTCTTAATGTAAAAGATCTTAATAGAGTCCCACAGTGTCTCAGGAGCAACCTGGATTGGCCTTTGCATTTAAATTAGAGAATAATTAGATCCAGGAGGAGAAAAAAATGGTGAAGTGCATTCTGCTTTTTCTCTTCTAAGGGAAACACTCACACAGTCCCAAAACTATTAAGTAGGCATTGGGAGAACATGGAATACATTTAACACTGTGGAATGAAAACTATTTATTTTATCATCCGTAACGGTATGAAAGTGCTGCATTGTCCTTCATCTGTTCACAAGCTCTCTTTTAACAGTTGAGTTAATCTCAAAATAAATTGATATGAAAAAGGACAAAAAACACCAATGAAAAGTAGCCCTTCTACTGCCAGTGTCTTTAGGAAGTAGCATAAAAAAGTGTACACAGACAGAGTTCCTGAATTTTCTTAGAGAAAGTATTAATGGTGTCTACTAAGGAAAGTAGTGCTACAGTGAAAATTTTTGTGATAGAATTTCTCAGTTTAAGCTTTTTATATATGGCGGGCGGGTTGACTATTTGCAGTCAAGACAAGGGTGTAGTGTTTTGTACAATCTTATTTGAGGTTACAGACAGTATTTGTTAATTTGCAATGTTGGGGTTTTTTTTAATATTTTATCTTTGAGACCTTAAACATGAAATCCTGAACTGCTTGAAGCCATCAGGAAAAAAACTAATACCAGCTTTGAGGCTTCTCTAGAATTCCGTACAAAATAACGTTCTTCATTAGTCTTGGATAATGCCATCTGTTACTGAAGCCCTGCTAATATCTATTGCCTTATCATTCCTGTCTGACTCATCTGCTGCACATTGACCTCCTGAGGAAAGGGCCTAAGAAGGGAATTGTGACAGAAGAAGGGTTTCAGCCCTGCTGTCTCTTTGCATTGACTCCTGTCATGGGTGCCTGACATGCTGAAGGTGAATCACTCCAAACCCAAGGCTCTGCCTTAGCAGAGAGTGTGCCATTCTGAAGCACAGTTATTCTGGTTTTCCTCAAAAGCTAGGACGTTATGTTGTACTTGAATGAGGACTAGTGCTTAAAAGGCTTGACAGGGCATAAAGGATGCTCTTTACAACAGTTTTTCAGTGAATTTTTGCTAGGCCCTGGGTATATAGACCCAGCAAATTTCTAGTGATGACAGTTGTACTGAAAACAAAATGCAACTCACGCATCCCTAAGCATGGCTCACAGTTCAATATCTGTTTCAGTATTGGTCCTTGGAGAATCTGCTCAGCGTTTCCTGAGATAGGGAGTTACAGGAGAGAGGCTTAAATATTTATGGCACCTTAAAGCATGAAAAAATTACTGCCTCTATCACCATCTCTATCTTGTTTTGCGGAAGCAAAACACAGAATCACAATACAGTGTGGCACATTTTGTGTGGTAACAAGTATTAGAAGAGTTTGTGAAGTTAGAACTGAGGGCTAATGCAGAGGTTCTTACCTCTGTGTTTTGTAAATCTATCTCTATTTTAGTCTTTTAGAAGTGCTAATAGTTTTAGGTATTCACTGGTTTTCCCGAAGGTTGGGAAGTAGTTGGGTGTAGTCATCTGGAGCTGAAATATTTCCTATTACTTGCCTGTAAGAGATTTATTTAGACATCCTCACTGTAGTGAGAAAATAGCTTGTGTATGTGTCCTTAAAAGAGCAATCTGCAGAGAATATACCTATATTTGTGTGACAGATAAACAGTTCCATCAAGATGAAGTTGAAGTTAACCTTGTACTATAATGCTTTTGTTATTCAAGCTATGGTTTAAGACAAGAAAACTCCTGAAAACCTCTTGAGGATGGAAAAGTTTTTATCCAGATGCAATTTTCTGTTTTGGGGATCATCGGTTACCTAAAGTGATGGCTGAGTATCTCCTGGTGTACATAGGGCTTCTAGCATAAGCATGTGAAACAGAACTTGCAAGATGATGCTGTGAATAGCTATTCTGCTTGGTATGGGAGGGTTTAGCTGGAAAATGAAATGGGTCCTCAGGCTGCCTGTGGACAGTGCTGACACCTCTTGCATATTTTCTGTATTGCTGGGGTTGTGTTCTAGATCCTAAAGTTGAGCCTTCTCCCTCTATTTAATCTTACTGCATTTTACTGTGGTTTACATTAAGAGGGAGTAGTGTAACAAGTGACTGTGCCTCCTGAGTTTAGGAACACTTTATTGAGGTTGACAGAAGCTTTCATTTTAAACACTTTCCTATAAAGTGGGAGAAGTCTGGAGCACCATACTTGGCAGTTTCCTCTCATGCTACCATTTTGTTCCAAATGAAATATGACAACACAATAGTTGCAGTAATTACAGTAATTGACTTCAGAGAGTTCAAGATGATCATGTAATTAGCTGCTTTATGGGAGAGAGATCACCACCATCTCCCTATTTCCACGCTTCTGTGGTCTTCAAAGGTATATTACACAGGACTGTAAACCAAAGCACTTCTACCTGAATTCTGAATACAGTCCACGAGGCTGACTTGTGAATTTAAAAACAAAATCAAACTGCTGTTAGAAAAAAATGCATCGCCTTTTTTCCTAAATAAGAAAAGTTGTCATGTTGGTGCTCTCGCAGAGCCAGCACATGATGAGAGAGGCTGTAATTGGCAGAGAATTCATTTAAAAAATGTCTCTTTTACTAAGGAATTGCAGGTAATTTCAAGAGAATAAATTAGATGCCATAAAGGATCTTTACTGATGTCTTTTCAAACTTTCTATGGGAGGAGAGGGCAAATAGTCTATTGAGAATTTTTATATAAACTGTGAATGAAACACATAAAGCTCTAATTGTTAGGAAGCCACTGTGCTCTAAACGGTTCACATATAATAGGATCATTTCTGTGCAGCTTCAGTAGAACGTTCTTCCATTTTCTGGAAAGCAGACTTGTGGCATGGCAGACGTTTTGTGTTTCTTTGCCTACAAAATAATTTTGCAGTTGATGATTAGTTGTAAAAGGAACATAGATACCTCTGATACATGCAATAGTAATAAATCTTTAACTTTGGAAAAACCTAAATAGAGAAAATCTGTCAAGATTATTAGAGATGTATGCAGCTTTGGAAGCTCAAGACAGAATGGAATTTCCTTTTCACCTTTTGTATACTATTTCGAAACAGTAGACATCAAAGCTGGAAAACTTCAAAACATACAATTAATCGCTGAAAGGGCAATATAGACACATAAAACAAAGTATGAGATAGATTCAGGTCTTTTAGTCAAAACTGCTACATAGAAAAGACATTCTGAGCTATAAATTCTAATTAAAATCCCTTGGTTGTTTATACAGTTTTGTAATTCATTAGGGTCTGCAGTAAACTTACAGATTATTGTCTTCATCCTCAGAGAAGTTCAAAACTTAACTGGAACAAAGCTGAGCAATTTTATCAAACGGTGAAGTTAGCCCTGCCTTGAGCAGGAGTTTGGACCATAATAACTTCTTGAGGGTCCCCTCCAGCCTGAGTTATATTATGATTCTATGGTTAACTTTAGTATCCTCTTAATTTAAGATGATATCATCAGAATTCAGACTTGAAGGTAATAGGTATTAATCACTTTTGTGATCCATGATAACTAATCGGGTGATCCTGAGGCAGCCCACTTGCTGAGTAAAATGTATTACAATAACCACTAGAAGCTCTTGCTTGTAAATGTCTGTAATGGGATTGCTCCGTGTTCGGACAGACATTCTTTGCGGTAGGTGACATTTGAAGTGCTCCCTTATTCTTTGATGTGGCCATGGGGAAAAAATTAGGTATAGAAAGGAAAGATGGAATTTTTCCTGCTTCTAGGTAGGAAGCAGTAGGTGAGTGACGGTCATGGCTGTTTCAGTACATAGGGCAGCTCACTGCTAAAAGTTGTTACTTGGTGTGCATGCACACATTGAGAGCGTGTTGTTCTTTCTACAAACAAGAAAAATAGTCATCTTAGACTCTGCATTAGTTAGTAGAGATCATAAGATTCCAGATTCTGATGGATCTACCTCACCATCTGTGAACTAGTTTTGCTTTCAGATCATGCACTATGAATTAGCACTTGAGTTTCAGAGGGTTTAAAGGGTTTGAAGTTGTAGCAAAGTCAAAATTTCTACATGAAATATGTAGCAGAGCAGATAGCTAAGCAAGAACATCCACAGCTTTTAAAAAGCTGCACCTCTAGAGTTAGAAAATTAGAAGTGAAATCCTCTTCAAAGTGATAAATGCACTGAAGCCTGTGTTAAATAACCTCTCAAGGGACTTCCAAAAAAAAAAAAAAAAATAGTCCCTTAAGGGAGGAAGGTTGATCTTCTCCTGTATGTTATTTAATGTTGCAGTTGCTTTCCCTGGTGCTTTAAGTTTAAAGTTTCAATGATGCCTTGATCTGCTGATTAGGATTTTGATGATGTGTTAGCTGCGAGCAACTACAAGTGAACGTTTTTCAGATGGGAGTTTCAAATGGAGAGCCGTGCAGTACAAGCATAGAAATACAACATTCTTTGGTTGTCTTAATTCCTTCAGTAAATTGACATAACTATTGCCCAAATGATCCTTTCTTATAAGTATTGTTAAATGATCTGGAATGCAATCATGTCATTGTTTCTCTACTATCTGGGAGCTCATGACATTTTTTTTCTCCTCCTTACTTCTCCTGTGAGTACATAACTCAGAGGTTATTTTTCTCCTTAGTTCTTTTCCTGACTTCATTCTTTCTGTGTATAAAGGAATCATTTTTATCAGACCAGGCTTATCACTATTGAGAAAGCATGTGGCTGTTATGTCATGACCAACAATTCCCATGTCAATATCCCTTTTCAAATTTTATTGTAAATCACAGTAACACATAAACTCAATTTATTGTTTCTTTAACTACTTTTGTAAAGGTTATTTTCCTCCATAATAGTTCTCCTTAAAAAAAAAAAAAAAAAAGAATTCCTGGCTTAAAAATACTAGATAATAAATTTCCCTTTTAAAATTGCAATAAAAAAAAATAAAACCCTTGGCAATCTAGAGCTTCAAGCTGATACTGACAGAGTTCCTGGCAGCGTTGCTTAGTGATTTCTGGCTTTGAATGTATGATACTCGTGGAGAAAGCTACAACTACTGGCAGGATTTTCTGTAGACTGAGGGCCAGGATCAACATGCTCCTAACAAGCTATGCCTGAGTTGCAGAATTGCTTCAGTGACTAATGCATTTGTAGGAAACATTGCTCTGGTGCAAAAAGAGTTGCAATCTCTGTAATGAATTAGTTGTGTCAGAAGCAAGTGTGTATTGATTGTCTAGATAGGATTATGAAGCACCAAAACCAACTCCATTTAATAGATCCATTTAATCCATTTACTGGTTACTCTAGTGAGATCCCAAACTATGAAGCACTGTGATGTGCTGCCCCAGATAAGAGCTTTATGGTAGAGAAAGTTCCATATGTGAAAGATTTTCACATTTCAAAATTGGCTCAGTTCTGCATTGGAGTGAAACAAAAAAAATCCCTGAAGTTGTTTAAAAAAACCTCAAATGAATCAAAAATCCCACTCAACAAAAACAAAATAACAGAAAAACACGCTTCTATCCCCTGCAATCCTCTTCCACCTCTCCCAGGGATCATGTAACAGATTTCACTGAATTTAAACATTTTAATTTTGACTTTTGAGGTTTACTATGTGTTACCCTCAATACAGAGTCTTTTCAAAAGGAATAGTAGAAATACTTCCTTCTATCGGGTCAAAACAAGCCGCTTTGGACTCTTTCAAAATGTCCGCACCTTTTCCATAAGGTATTTCAGGGAAATTCAATTAATGCTTTGATTCCGAAGGAACTTGGCATTCTGTTATATGGTTTGTGCAGAGTTTGTCTAGTTTGTTGAGTTTGGAGACAATTTGAAGGAGCAGTTTAAGGTAGATGTTGGTAGGAGATGGTTCCCAGGTAAATGTCACCAGGGCCGGGATTTCACCTCTGAGTAGCCCAAACCTGTTATCTTCCTCTGCTCTGCATGCTAATGTGGGATGGTACACTGTACACAGAGGGTTGACTAACAAAGCAAATGGTTTCTGTTGCCCCTTGTATCTAACACTAGTTTAGATGATAGGTGACTTCCCATGGAAGTTGACTGCTGACCTGATTTCATGTGTGGGGAAAGGTGGTTTTTCATGTGTGGTGTAAAGCCATGGGAAGTTAAACCCCAGTGAGCTTTCACATCTCCACTGGCGTTGTTTACTTTTCATCTAAGCTTGCTACCATTACTGGGGAGAACCTTACCTCCTTGCTAGACCCGTTGACATTAATGAAACTATTTACAGTAATGCAAATACTGTTCAGAATGACTTACTCTTTCTCAAAACCTGTGCCTTCAAACACCCTGTGATTTTGTAACATGTAATTCTGGTGTGGAAGGAGTCTTGAGTAGTTGTCTTGTTGCCAAGTCCAAACAAACCAAACGTTAAATCATATTTACATATATTAACCCCCTTAAAATATTTATCAGGGCTGTCAGTTGCTTAAAAGCTCCACAACATGTATTTGTTTTTCATGTACTTTTACTTTTCTTCCTGTTTTGCTGTGTAGCTCATCTGCTTGAGTTTCCCCATTATTTTGGTGTTATTTTTCAGGATGAACAGGGGAGCCTAATCAACTTGAACTAAACCATTCATTATTTTACATACCCCTATGGTGTTCCTTTCGAAGGAAACACAAGCAGTTTTCACATTGGAGACAAAATATGTTCAGCCTTCTAAAAGCTGAACGCAGCACTGCATGGGAAGGGCATTTTTCATTTGTAATAGTGTGCACAGGCTCCATGCGTCCGAATTAAAAGCAGCTTTCAGGGAGATAGTTCAGCAGCACTCGCAGCTGGCAGTACAAAACCAGAGCTGCTTGTATCAGGAGGCAGTCTGTGCAAGTCTAAAAAGGATTAGCTTGAGTGACTTCCATTTTCTCCCTTCTGAGTGGATGAACATGGTAAAGTAGTTATTTCCTGTGGTTACATATTATATACAATTATGCCAGTTGTGTGAATTATTATTTTTTCCTCTAGGAAAGCCTACACGGCTCACTGAGGTTTTTTGTTGGTTTGTTTGGTTTTTTTTTTTTTGGTTGGGTTTTGTTACACCTCAAAATGATGTGTGATGGGAACTTGTCTGCCTTTGAAGAGATTACAGGTTCCCAAGCTTCAAATTCCTTCTGCCCAGGAAAATGTTCATGTGTGCTATGACAGAAATGAGCTGGTAAATATTTTGGTCATATTCTGCAACAGTTTTAGGTCTTCCATGATGTAATCACAGGTTTAGTATGTTTAAAAACTTAGTTCTTTGTCTAAAGTAATCTCCAAAATCGGGTATCTAGAAATCAGATAGAGTGGTGTTTCTTTCCACAGAGAGCACATGATGTTGTTCTTTTCTTCCCAGAAGGAAAGAACAATCAGGAAGTCTTCTTGCTCAGGTGCCCCAGTTTGACACAGTGATGTTCCATCTAGTTTGGAAGATCGCACTTTGTCTCCTCTCTGGATCTTGGTCTCAGCTACTTCTTTAGGCCTTCTCCAGGAAACACAAAAGGAACAAACCAGGCAACTAAATAGCTCAAAAAATGTGGCATCTCTAAAGTGTTTGTGGCCATATCTACAGGTATTTATTTAATTGTTCCTTCCATAAAGTCTAAAAGAGGATTTAACCAGTCCGTTGACATCAGTTGGGTCTAGCAGCCTTCGCCCTTGCAGCATAACAAATGTATGGAACTACATCAAAGACACAACTCTCCTTTGATTTTGGTTTAGCTATTTCCACTTGAAACAAATGTTCCACACATAGCACACTGCTGGTTGTAGAAGCACGTTTATCTATAATGCAAATTGTGGATGAATAACAGCAATAGGAAAGAGGATTTTTTTGTCTGATTTGTTTCATTATGCAGGTATGAACAACATGGACTTCAACTGCCTTTGGAACAATATTATTAGAAAAAAAATCTATCTCGGCAAGAAACACGTAACGGGATTTTGTTGTGGATTTTGTTTCATCATTAGGTGAAATGCTCCTACCTCTTAGTTTCATATATATTCCACTGCTGGCTTTGGTATTCGCTGTATGAATTGTGGCTCAGGTGGCAATGCATTTCCACAAGGAGACAAGGTGATAACTCTTCTGACTGGTTATCGTTTTCTCAAGAATAAATCTGGAGGGATGGATGCGAAAAAATATCATTGGATCAATGGCAGTACAGGCAGAAATGGTAGCCCCTGCAGACAAGGGTGTTTTTTCATTTTCCTTTATTTTGGCAAACACGGTCTTTCATATTCATTGTAGATTGTGCAGGGCACGTGAAGTGAAATGCAAAGGTGAAAGAAGAAGAAGGAAAAAAAGCGGCAATCTGTGGAAGTTGAGATTTGAATTATAGTGTCTCATAAAAGCTGCAATAAAGACTGGGGCTCTGGTATAAAAACACAGGAAGGAACTGTCTCTTTCTTGAAGAGATTTTAATATTGGGTCCCAATCCTGCAAAGAATTACACCACTCTTAAGCTTAATACATATGTTATTGAAGTCATCAGAACTCCAGGACTCTGAATTGCAGTCTTTATTGCCAGAATACTTCATCTGTGGAGATGAATGTCTTGTTGAAGTTCATGTGAGTTTATAGTGTAAAACAGTTAATGTTAACAGAACTTGTGTTCACAATCAAGGCTACAAGTACCCGTGTATGGACAAAGGGACTAGAATCACATATAATGCAGCAAAATAGCTACAAGTTAATTCCTTTTTGTCTGTCAGTAGTACCAATACTTGCCTTTTCAAACTTTTCATTCTTGAATTGCCCCATTTTGTTGTTTTACTCTGGCACCTCATTTTCTTTATCATTAGTCATCTTAACTAGACAAAAACTCTGGGTTTTTGCAGGCTGATCAGTTTAGGGGGAAAAATTGGTAATGGAGTCAACTCTCTAGATTGCAGTACTTTACTTAGAAAGCACAAATTAAAGACTTCTCCCCCCATATTTCATCGTGCAACGTTTCACTGAAAAGTTTTTATTTGCTTGTTTTTTCTGTAGGAAAGCAGTTAAATTATTTCTTGATCTCTTTCTCTTTTCTTGCAATTTGTTTGATGCTGTTCTTGCATTTATTTGTCTTCTGCTATATTTAAAACAATAACCAGAAGATCTCTCTCTCCTTTTAACTCCTAACGTTCCTTTATTTTGAATTACAACAGGTTTCTCTGCTTAGCTTGAGGCTCATAATTTTTCATTAAATTTTACTTAAACAATACTGTGTTCACTGGCATTGAGACTTGATCCAGCCTGTGTCTCTAGGCTGTACAGTTATGGGGTCTCTTTTTGCAAAGGTGAATTTGGTGTATACAGGTGTATTTCACGTGATATGAAAACTGTTAAATCTCTTAAATTCCCTCCTTGACATGGCTTGTCAATGAAGGCTGCACGTTTCGTGTGTGCTTAGGAATCATTGCTTTCTGTACTTTATTCTGGTGTGAGGGCCAGGATACAGTAAAGGTTACTGTGAGTGCCCACTGGCAGGATCCCTGTGACTGTGGTTGTTCAGATGGGGAAAATGCTCGGCTTTGCCTGCTCTTTTATTTCAGTGCTGTAGACCCTGTGGTGTCATCAAAGTGCATAGCACGCTTGCAAGCAGAATGCCAGCACATGAAGGCAAAACTGAAATAATTGAGCGAAGCTGAGAACAGGAAATATATTTGATCTACAAGTCAGTTGCCTCAGATGTGTTGATATTGGAGCCTTTTAATACCAATATCTGGGGAGAGGGTGGAAGGAGCGTTACAGGAGAGGGGGAAGTCATCAGGCGAAGCCTGTAGGAGTTGCACCTGCTCTTGCCGTTAATCAGTCTTTGAAGACGGCAGGAGAGGAGCTCCAGCCTCGTGGCGCTGGCTTGGAATTTGGCAATGTAAGCAGATGTTATCCTGTACCTAACAAAGAGAGGATTATGAATCTGACAAGGCTGGGCATATGGGATAAAGTAATCTTATGAAAGACTGTTATCTGCTCTCCTAACAGGGAAGCAATGGTTGCATTTTTTTATTTTTTTAATAATTTTAAGCAGCTGTTCAATTTTCAAAATGAGACTCGATGTACACTGCAGTCTCTGTAACTGTAAACTCAAAGTCAAAACTCAAGGTAAATGAATCATCTTCAAATAGCACTTGAACTATTAGTGTGTTGCAGAACACGATTTCTCTTTTTGCCTGTGGATTTGCAGTTTTTTCCCCTTTGCACAGACCTAGTTTTGATGCTAAGAGAGATCATGTACAAGTAACATGCAGAATAGTTCTCCGTATGCTCTCAAGTGTTACCACCAACAGGATTAACTGATCTGTGGGAGTGTAGCGGTCTTAGAAAACAAGTCTGGTCTCATACCTGGAGATCTGATTCTTTCTGTGTAGGAACTGTACGGCTGTTAAGTGCAGTCTGTGATAATTTGGAGAGGGGACTAACCCCTCTAACATGCATGGTTTCTGGTTTTTTTAGTTGCACTAATAAAAGAGTCACACCGGTAGGGATAGCTGTGTGATCTTCTATAGCTTTCCATCTCTAGCTGTTTTTTCAGAGGGGAGAAAAATACAGAAGTGAGAACAGAACAGGAAAAATAGAAAAGGGAAGGGGAAAGGTAAAGAAAGAAAAAATGTGGCAGATATCTTCTATTAGAAGTTGTAAAGTTGGAAGAGTTGGCATTGCTGTAGATAGTTCAGGAATTAAATTCTTATTTTCATTGGGCAGAGAGAAGAAAGCTATTGCTCCTCTCAACTTCTGCCATCCAAACAAGCGTTATGCCCCCTCATGCTCCGGATTGTGCCTTAGGGCATACTGTACCCTAAACAATACATGTAGTTAAATAACCGAGGAGGAGAGCAGTCAAAATCTACAGAAACTACACTGAATCCATGGAGGGCCTGGAAAAATGCCAAGGTCCGTACTGCTACCCAGGTACTTCTGTACTGATTCTTCTTTGGTAGAAGATGAGCCTAAAGACATACCTAACGAGCAGCTGCTGTTTATCATTTTTATCAAGAATACGGAGTTTGTTGAGAGGTCTGAGCACAGCAAACACGGCAAGTGTAAGAATGGTTCCTGCTTCTGCCGATACAATTTTTGACTCAGTGATTTGTATACATCATGTGGGAGTATGTGTTTGTGCTTGTAGAAGTGATGAATAGTCCCCTAACTCAGCAAAGAAAACTTCACTTTAATCTTGACATTGTAAAACTATAACAAACATAGTCTTCCACCACCCTCTAGACTTAGAATAGCCATATTTGCTACATCCACTGCGTATGACTTGTAGTTCCTCAGTGGATTAACAGTCCTTAGAAAACCCTGGTATTGATGCAGTTAAACCAGTTAAGCTTCCCGCTAAGATAACTAGTTTTGGGCTGGGAAATAACTTTTTTTATAGCAGTACAGATCTTTTCAGACATGAGTAATATAGCCAAATTGGCCACAGTAGTATAACCAGTTTACTGCTATAATAATTGGATATCCAAGTACTATTAAAGTGATCTTATGGTTGATGTAGCTGTAGATAGCTCAGTAGTTAAATTCCAGACAGCATATTCCAGACCACTCAGATTATCAATTCTTTAGATAAAATAAGTGGCAATGGTGTAATGTGTATAATAGGGTCTTCAAAAGTGTTTGAACTGATAGACCAGAAGGAGAGGCTCAGTAATATGATGCCTGTTGTTGAGTTGCGAGTGGAAGCATGGTCCAAACATTAAAGCAGTGGTTGGGAAAATTTACGTCTTTGATCCTAGACTTTGGACACCACATCTGCTTGGTATGACCTCAAGAAACTTGTTTTCCTGTTGTATGTCTACTTGATGTTCCTAGATTCTTCCTGTCTGTGTGTAAATTGCCTAGAGAAATTAATTCAAACCATAAGCTATAGATCTTTTGCGTAGAACTGTGCAAACTTTCCTTTTGAAAGGAAAACTCAAAACCATACATTTGAAACACAGTGTTTGTTTCTGATTCTTCTCCTTCCCCTAAATAACTGGGGCTTTTGTTATTAAAATGCTTGGAAAGAATTGTCATAAGAACACACAAAGTTTCATATCAGCTGGAAAATGTCTCTCAGCTCAGCCTCTTAGGAATAATACTAGCAGTGAGTAGCACTGCTTGGCCCAGTTCTGCTAGCTGATGTGAAAAGAGAAGTTTCTTTTCCCTTTACTCTATGCGCACTTGACTCCCTTCTGGTTGCTGGGTAATCCTGGCGCTTTTATTAATTGACACCAAAGTTCTTTTACTTGAATAGGTACTATATGCTGAAAGAGGAGTGGTCAGATTCATTATGCTAACTTTATGGCACACTGAGGCAGGGTTTTTTTATATGTTTAAGTTACCTTAAGTTCATCCATAGCAGTCCTATTTATTGATCTTAAAATTTCAATAAGATGCTAAGAAAAAGGTTAATTTTCATAAGATATAACGCCTGACTAAACATCAAGACCTTGAATCCCCCTGCTTTGTTTTATGTTAGCTAAGCTTCCTGTAGGTACCAAGTAAGGCTTGGCACTAGATTTAAATGGAGACATCAATCCCTATTTTTATCCAAAAGGAGTACAGTGACATAGAGCCTCATTTCACGTCCTTCCTTTCTTTTTGGAAGCTCATGCAATGCTTTTTCTGTACTTCTAGTAGACATTTATCAAGTCAAATATGAGAATATAGTTAAATGTAATTGTTAATATGCTAATAAGGGCGAAACTCTCTCTTGTCATGAAATAACGTGATGACCTTGAGTCACGGTTGTTGTTCATGCTCAGCTACGTTTGCCAATGCTATCCACAGCTGCCTCTCCCCAACTTTCCCTTAAGTGTCTAGCACTTGGCACCTCTGCTGCAAAGAACAGTGCACCTGTTTTAGCCATGCATTGCGCTCATGAAGGAAAAACAAATCAAATGTTGTTTGATGCCAACTGTTTCCAGATGTCCTTATTAGTCCAATATTATTTGATTTAGCAAACGTAGCCCTGCTATTTTATTCAATACCACTGAATCTGGTTTTTAAATCCCAGAGGGTGTCAGAAATACCCCGTTGTTATTCCCTCTGCACATTTTTCAATCATACCTAAAATTGCTTTTGCACATAGAATTTACAAGATTAGGTTACAATTAGCTGTCTTGCTGGATTTTGATTGCATCTGTGTGAGAGGAAAAAAATCTTTCTGCTTATGAATGAGTTGGCTAGTTGTGCGTCCGTACTTGGCATGCAGCAGTTCTTAGTGGCTTAGAGTATGATTTTTAATGACTTAACCAACTTTGATATGTTTAGACTTAATATAGCAATGCAGCATGCACAGGAATATTAGCACTGAAGGAAAGAAATTTGTGTAATCTTTTCTACCTTGCTCTCAGTACAATAAAGAAACTAGCAGTAGATTTTATGGACCAAGTAGAGAGAAAATGTATTTTCCCTTTCACTACACCCCCCACCAAACAATCTCATAAATGGTTTTTAATAAAAATATTTTTTATGTGGTAAATAATTTTGATTTATTTCAATCTATGAGCTTCTTGAAAACAGTTTTAGTTTACCCTGCCATTTTTAAACTCCACTGTTCAGGGATTTTTCTCCAGCTATACTGAGAATTTAGAAGAGATCCACTCTGAGGGAGGATTATCTGCTATCTGCCTAATACAGATTTTTCTGCTTCTCCTAAAGTATTCAGTGCTGAGGGCTGTAAGAGCCATCTTACTGAAATAGATGGGCCTCAAGTCCAGTCCAAAAGAAGTGTCTATATTATTTGTTGCTGTCTGTTACACAGCATTATCTTCTCCTTGAATGTACTAAACAGGAGAACAGTAAGTGACAGATACAGGAATAATCTGGTGTATGTCACTGCAGCTTCATCCAGTTGTGGAATCGAACGGAAAACTACCTAGCTTTCTGTTGTACAAAATAGTGGAAGAGTTCCCAAGTGAATTAGAGCCTACATGCAAAGACGACACGTCCTAGACATTTGTATGAATGCAAATCCTTTTGTGTGAAGACTTGGGATAGGGACAGAAACTTGCAAGAGCTAAGCAGTTGGTCTTAGCTTTAATATACATTCCTCAGCTCTGAGCTTTAAACGTTCGAGCCAAGCAGTTGGTCTTAGCGTTAATGAATGTTTCTCAGCTCTGAGCTTTCGATGTTCTGTTCAGCCCTCTGCATACCCTGGCACTCTGGCTGCACTAGAGAGGTGCAGTGTTAAGGACAGTGCTAAGGATATTTTTCACTATACTTGGACCAACTCAAAGCGATGATGTTCATTCCTGAAGGAGAAAACTCCCGGTATTTTAAAAACTGTGTGTACTTGTCTTATGTTAAAAGCAATCATATCATCCGTGTTCCCAAAATACAGAACTGCATTTCACTGTCAGTGTGTCGGGTATTAACATTCTCTGTGCTGTAAGAAGGCTGTCGAGTAAGTTTTAGACTTAGATAAAGGATTGCCTCTTTTCTTTCCCTGTTCTTAAAAGTAACTTTTCACAGATACTGTGAATGGGACAGGATGGTTGAAATTGGGCTAATAATGGAAATCCATGGCTTATATAAGACCATGTCTTTTCCTGTTTATTGTGCCCTAATTCTTTGTGTTTCTGGGCTTCCCAGCTTTTTCTCTGGGTTCCAAGATGTGTTTGTAAACTTACTAGTCTTGAAAACTCAATAACTGCTTCTGGAACAATAAAATCTTCCCCTTTCTCCATCAAATCCTAAGTCCTCTGAATGCCTGAACCTTCTTTAATGACTCTTAACACTAACCTTACGTACATATGTATCTATATTTAATTTAAGGCAAATATTTCAAAAGGTAACAATAATCACTGAACTAGAAGTTAATAGAAGTTCTGTCATTGTTATCAGTGCTTTAAGAGTTAAACTACTGCTGAGACCTTTAGGGGAAAGAAAATCACCATAGAATCTCATGGCTTACGTTATTTTGGGTATTCTCTTGAGCTACTGCTTCCTCTACCTGAAAAACTGTGATTTCCATATTATTTTGCTGTATGGAGGGAGGTTTCATCCTTCCTGGCATACAAGGATATAGTCTTTTCTGAGGGCATATTCATATCAGAATGCTATGCTGCAACTCAATTTAAGGAAAACAATTAAGGGGAAAAAGGAAGCTACTGCTATGTGGCCACAGAAATATATCCCTGTTAGTCATTAGGACCTATGCAAATACTACTACCTTTAATCTTCAACTAGGGTACAGTTTTTGATTCCTGAAGAAGAGCTGCTTCTAGGTTTCTGATTCAGCAAGGACCAATGCATGTCAGGAGATGAGAGATTTGGCATTGTTAGAAGTGTTTGGTGTCCATAAATACCTGGTTTTGCTCTGTGTCACCAATGGAAAGGGGTAGATGAATTTTGAACCTAGAAGGAAATGATCTCTGGTATTACAACTCTTCATTACATCAAGATACTATGATCCTAAGATTTACGTTTTCTTACCAGTTTACACCATTCCCCCCCCCCCCCCCCCCCCCCCCCTTTCTGGTAATGGATTAGGACAGCTTGGCCTGAGTAGAGGAGGTATGAAGAAGAGAAAGCAGAGCAATGCCAGATATTTCTTTGTCTGGAAAAAAAAAGCCCCACAATTGCTAAGACTATGGGAATGCAGGTGCTAAAGTGCTTTTGCCTCTCTGATCTTTGGCATCTGGAATTGCTGAATCCAAGAAAGATATACCAGGGCTTCAACAGATCTGTTCAATAGAGTGTGTAAATAGATAAGATTTAATTCAACTAATGGAGAAATAGAAAAAATGTGAGGACAGTAGTTTCAGTAGACATTGCCAGCACTGCTTGCCTTCCCCCCCCCCCCCCCCTCCCCGCCCCAGCAAATGCTATTACTGTAAGAGGCAGAGCTGATAGATTTACTTTCTTTGCTGTTGCAGTTTAGGAAAGTTCAAGAAGTCAGCTGTCAGATTCTGGGGCCCTTGCAGGCTAAGGAATTTCAATTTCAAAGTACAAGAGATTGAAGTCTTGAAACAAAAGATCATCAAAGACTAATAATTCCTGACTGTTGCTGGAGCTGTGAAGTGGCTAGGAAACAGTGCCTCTTTTTAAGGGGCAGTGAGTGTGACAGTGAATCTTGCACTCAATTAATTCTGTGGGGCCATGTAGGATGATATGAGGGAACTCAGATGTGAACGAACATTTAAGGCCACTGAAAAAAACCACCATGTGAATGCCCACGAAATTGCTTTCAAAGTAACAGAAGTTCTATGAGAACTGCTGAATCTCATTTCCAAAGCACCTCAGAAAGCAGACTGTCTTAGGAAGTCTTGCTGTGGAAGAAAGTGTAGCGTACTTCAGACCACAGCTCCAAGCGTGTCAATGTTAGCTGCTAACTCTAGAGTATACTCAGTTCAGCACATAGATACTGTTAAATGTATGCATATCACCATGTAAATGACATGCATGCATTTTATGATTAAACTACAGAAAAGCCATATTGGGTGGATTGAAAATCTGAATTTTCACCTTTTGAACGATGTTTGAAATTCTGCCTGAATTACTTAAATTTTGGCCTCCCTAAACCACACATTGTTAAGTGTATTTTTCAGCAAAGAAACTATTTGTCACAAAAATTGCAAAACTTTCTATATGGTGACCTTTAAATCTTGTGTTGCTACTTTCCAAGACAAGCTTTTTCAGCCGGTAGATTTACTTTGCAGATTTGTTTGTAGGTTCAGTGGATTTACTCTGTTCCCAGATGTATTATGTTGCATTTGACTGTATTAAAATTCATTTTTTTTTTTAGGTTGCAAGTGATTCTGATCTCTCTGTAATAGTAACCTGCCTTTCCTATCTGCTGTTCCACAAAGATTTGTAGCAACAAGAAATTGTACTAGCAAAAAAATCATAACACGGTCTTACTGTTGACAGAAGTCTGCAACGATGTGGGGCCAAGGTCTGTCTTTGACCTAAGATTGGAAAAGGACCAGCTGTCTTTTTTTTTTTCTTATTAACACCTACATCTTGAAGTCAGTCAGTCAACCATTTTGTTGGTATGTCTTGTTTACATCATACTGTGCAAGTTCTTAACCAAAAGCTGAGTAAAAAGACAAGGTATATGGCATCAACATAGCTGCCTCTATAACTGACCCCAAGTTGCTTAAATAAGCAGACTAATAAAATAATAAATTTGCAACAGCACCTACATCCTATCATAAGCAATGCTGAAGGACTTATTTTCATTGGTGTGTCCCACATGTAGCATTAAAATGCTTTCTCTACTTCTAACCAGAGAGGGAAATTATGTATAGTTCTTCAGGTAATCTTAAAAAAGAAAAAAAAAAAATTGTAAATACATTGACAGTCCTTGAATCTCTTAGAATTTCCTCAGTCTGTTGACACTTTAGCTAAAAAACCCCAAAAGAGGCAAAAAAAGAAGCATTACTAGTTCAGAAACCTATGCAACTATGCCTTTAAGTCATCGGTGTATATTCTCTAGGATTGTTGGTACAGAAAAAACTTTGATTTTAGCAAGTGGTCCCCACTAATTTTCTTTTGACAGAAGGTAAGCCGTATGTTCTACATATGGCCGTAAAAGACTCCTGCTTTTTATTGCAACTTGATAGCCATGCCAAAAAAGCCACAAAACCTCCAGATTTCTTTCATCCAAACTTGGCTTGTTGAGAATTAATTCTTTTCTCAGATGCTGGCCTTGAGCTACTTGCTGTTAGCGGGTGTGGAAAGGAGGTGGAAATGGTGTTTCCCCAAAGCGATGAAGCATGTTTAGCTGGCAGCAGGGTGGATTTCTACAGGGGAAGGATGGGGCAGAGATGGGGAGACAGAGCTGGCAGAGCTCCTGCAGCAGGCAGGGTGACTTTCGAACAGAGCAGAAGATAAACCCGTTCTTCGCACTTGAAAGTGGAAATAAGAAGGAGCTTTCCCTGGGCGTGGGAAAGGACCTTGCAGCATTTGTTTTAACTCGAGAGGCTGCTGGAAGTCACCACACTGAAAGCAAGATTTAAGAAAAGGACTGGCCCTACAGGGATATCATGGGCACTGGATGTTTTTGTTTGCAATTTCTTTTAATCTATTTTCCCTAGTAAATCCGAGCTCTCTCTATTTTAAGTTATTACTGACTTATTCTAAGTCAGTAGTTTGTGCTTTTGCAAAACCTGCCCTGAGATATTATAAGCAAGTGGTGTTTCTTGGTGTGCTTGCTTTAAGAAAAAAAAAAAAAGCTTCATCTCCAGAGTCAAAGTGATTTAGGATCCTATTGCATTATGTGATGTGTTTATATGATAATATGTGAACACATGTTGCTGCAAGATAGGCTTAGAATTAATGACACCTTGCACTGAATGATGACCTGGAAGAATTTATTGTATTTTCTTCTATGGGTTGAGTGTTTTGGAATGGCAAGATGTACTAGTCAACAGGAGTTGCTTTTAGCTTCTGGGAGGGGAGTAAGATCCAAGATTCTCAGGACAGAAATTACAAGAACAGTTACTTAAGGCATATGGCTTTAGCAAAGGCCAATGGTGGATATCAGTAGGAATGCTCTTCCAGATTGAATCGTCTGTGGTTCGTGGGGTATGCATACGTAATTATACAGAACAGTAGCTTATGTGTTATATATACACTGACACACACAGGGTGTGTTTTGCTTCTCGCTCAGAGTTTGAAGCTGAAGTGCCAGCTTCTTTGAGTATTGAGGAAACTGTGCCAGAACGCCAGTGAAACTTCTCTCCAGCACACTTAGTAGCAGGCTGCTGTGAAGCAAGCAAAAATAGGCTGGGCATAGCACTGTGCTAATCTGGCTATATTGCTCTCAAAATGAAGTTAGCTTGAGTACAGCCGGCAAGGCTACAGGGAGCTTGGATGTATTTCCATTGTACTGCAAGTACGAAAATAGATGGTACCCAAAAGAAAAGAGAATTTATATCCTGTATATCAGTAGATTTCCCCAAAACATCGCAAAGGGCAAATTACTCAAGAACTTTAATCAAGTGACTGAGTTTGTTTGGATTAAAAACCTTTCAGCTCTATTTTCACTCAGCTCCCATGTTTGTGTGATTGCTTCAATTTGCATTTATGGGCCTAACATATTGAAGCATCAGCACTCACATCTAAAATCGGCAGTGTTAAGACTATGCACTAGGAATTTTTATTTAATCAAAATACTAATTTAAAAAAAATTTAGCCAGTGGAATAATGAGAGAATACCAAGGAGCAAACAGGCCACTTCATTTTTAAATCTTCCCCTGCCACTGATGTCTATGGGAGACATTATATTCATTTATTTTCTTTATCAAATTATTGCTTTTGCCTTTAGACTGGAGGGAAAAAATAAACCACTCACCTTGCATGGCTGTACTGAGGACAGCAGCATTCATTGCTACAATGGCTTCTGGGGTGTTTTGTGAATTTGTTTAAAGGGCTGGTAATAAGGGGCGAAATAAGCCACTTTTTCAAATCCATTCAAGTCAGAAAGGAATAGTTTGTGTGATTGTCTATGTAATGCATCATTGCCCTCTTCTATTTTACTGCAGTGATAACTGCTTACACAAGATCTGTGTAGTAGTGATACAGCTGGTATACAAAAATGTAGAAGAGGAGTTCCCGGTTTTATTTTAGCCAAGTATCAGGAAATAGGGAAAACAGCTGCTTGGGCAATTCTAAATGTCAAAGTAGAGGCCACCACAGCATGGAGGAGCGTCTCTGATACAGAAGCCCTTGCAGTTGAGTTGCAGAGATACGAGGGCAGACTACAGAGCTGCCAGCACCGTTCCCTGCACTTAGAAATGGTGAGTCATCATGAATGAAAAATAGCATCAGTGGCATGGGGTGCCAAGATTTATGACGAACTGTTTTGCCTGTCCAACAGTGCCAAGAACAGAGTCTTGCTCTTCTTGGTTGTCCCGGGGTCTATCCAGTAGCTGTTGAGCTGATGGAGTTTATAATAGTTGAGTTACTCCGTCTTCTCCCCTATTATTTTTTTTCTTACCTGACTGTGGATAATAGCAGCTATCTTCTTGTGTACTGAGAAAGCTTGCATTGGAGGGAATGTTGCTGGTCCCCGAGGTGAGACTCCCCTGGTCTCAATAATGCGTTTTTGAGGCGGGTCAGGCTGGAGTATATCAGATTACCTCATCTGAAATGTGAATGGATATTGATCGAATAGAATATTGTATTTGATCTGTAGGTTTTGCATCATTTGCAATGAGTTTGTATGCAAAGGTTATGTTTTAGTACGACAGTACTTAAATGATAAACTTTTGAAAAGTCATAATTCATTCCTTTGTGCATCAACTATAATGTTATCCATTGCACAGGCAAGACCTCTCTAATATGGAGAATTTGTAGCAAAGTGGGTTTTTTAGCCCTTGAAATGTATCGAGTGCTTTCTAGCACTTTAAAGCACTATATGTGAGCTTATTACAAAAGAAACGCCAAGTATTGTGTTTCTGAACAGTTCCACTCCATCAAATCCAATATCCCCATCTTTGAGTGCTTTATGAAAAAAAACCCCAAACCCAGTGAATTTCAGATGGATTGTATGAGTGTCCAGAATCGGGTCTTTAACCCAACAAAAGGCCTGTTAATTATTCCTTTCTTCGTGCGTATTGTAAATAGCACAGCTAAACTGAAGCAGGTATGGGATTAAGAATTGACTCCTTACTGCAAAATCACCCACAAAATGGGAGTTTGGGAGGAAGATCCAGAAGGACTTAAGCTAATGCTAACTCAACCTTGTTATTCTTTTTGCCTTAGAAACTGAGGAAAACTGATTCCCTTGTCTCAGAAAGTTGAAAGCCTTTGTGCTATAGGTACCCAACCTCAGATATGCTGTGGCAGGGAGTGGGAAACGCTTCCTGTAAAGAAAAGACCAATTATGAGATACACTGTGAAATGGGTGGCGCCCAGAGCTTTGGAGTATGTGAAATGAAAAATCTTGGGAAATTCTTGTTTGCATCATCAGTGCTGTGTCAGATCCTACAGCCTGCAGTGAGTAGGTGACCTGCAGCCTGATGTGTGTCTGCTTTCAGCTATGGTGTGAGCATAAAAGGGTACATTCAGACCAATAAGAAGCAAAAAATTTGGGGGGGGGGGGAAGCACAAGAAATTCTTATGCTGAAGACGAGGATTTGTTATCTACCTCCAGGAAATAGAAAATATCCCACAAAGTTAAAATAACAGAAAAGGTTATTCGTTATAGGTTTATAGAGTTACTTTATGGCTAAGACTTGGTAATAAAAGTATATATATGAATGCAGTTGATAATGTTGGTAATGTGGAGTAATGTTTGCAATAAGAATCAGGGGACTTGGATATTTAGTCAGTTCTGCCATTGATTTACTGTGTCAGATTTGGTCAGCGCTGTGCCTTCATTTGTATCATGGTGAAGATGGGTGATAAATTTGCTCCTAAAGAGCTAGTGGATTTTTAAAGATTTTTGAGACTGTTAAATTTGCAGATGATCACAGGGTTATGATTGTTTGGAGCATTACTTTTAAAGTAAAACTATTTTGAATTCCATTTTTTTTTCTTCATAAGGAACTTAACTTTTTTACTGAAAAGTTAATTTACATTATCAGCAAATGTTTCATGATGCCCCCATAAGAAATATTAATTTACTTCTCAAGGTTTCATTAAACCCCAAACTCTCATGTCTTCTTTGGTGATAAGACAGCTTGTCTCATTCATGGTCAGCCACTAAATCATTTGTGTCAACCCTTACGTTGATGCAACACCACTGCACGTAGACCTAAAGTTGGAGTCTTAAAGCAGTTCTGTTGTAATTTTTATGTTGATTGCTTTTGGGATTTTTCACTGGTCTGTCTACTGGCATAAATTATTGTTAGTAGGGTTAACAAAAGTAACAGCAGAGAGGGAGGACTCAACTGTGCGTTCTCCAAGCAGTTGTTACACAGATTGCAGTCAGAGCAGCCTGGGAAAACCTCATGCAAAGCAGCTACCGGTACTTGCCATGCTGTTACCAACCTGCCCTCATAATGGAAATAAGTGAATATCCAAGGGTGCGGGGGCCTGTCTCCTTGTCCATTATCCTGAGAAGGTTTCAAACATTTGTTTAAAAAATACTAACAATAAAAGGAAAAACTAGAAACTGTTTGAAGGATGTGGAGAGGAGGAGGAGGAAAAATAAAGATCCTACACATGGGCTCAGACAGCCTGGATTTGCAGGCAACAGTCAACAGGATGAGAGAGGCTTGATCTATGGGTAAAGTGTTAAACTGGGATTGAGACACACAGGTTCATCTTTCGGCAAAGGCTTCAAGAGTGCAGTCAGCTCACACGCTCTGTGCTCGGGGTGCCTCTGCAAATCCGAGATAATAAAGTTCCTCTTCGCTCACCCTTGGCTGGTATTGTCTGCAAGGAGTCTAAGCTTTTTCAGAGAGAAGCTGTTTTCCTCTGTACGTTGTACAATGACATGCACAGTGTTATTCAGATTCCAGAATGGTTGAATGGATGTTACCACCCCATATGCATGATAGAGTTTGGATCAGTAATTTATCATAATTTCATGGGATGAAAAGGAGTATCACCAGATTTCTTTCTTCTTGAGGATAGATATTTTGATTAATTTTTTTCCCTTCTCTTCAGGGGTAGCACTTCACATTTTATATATTTCAAGGTAGGGAAATTGCTCACTTGACAGCTGTGGATAAAACACGAAATTTTAGATAATGTTTTAAATTCACCAGGGACAAACCTGCTTCAAGGTAATTTATAAATTAAACTAAATTCAAATATTGTCTCCTGGCGTGTATCTGTAATTAGAAAACTCTCTTGAAGAGGAAAGAGATGGCTGGTATACAAATTATTTTGCATCTAAAAATAGGAATGTCTAGAGATTGGGTGATATCAGGCAAGTCGTGTGTTGAGCAAGCTTTCTTCATTTTGCATTTAAAAGTTTTTTTCCCAGCTCACCAGCTTGACTAGCTTCAAGCTTGCTATGTAAAAGTTAATGGGGAGAGAGTCACAGTATGAGATGTTGAATTATTTGTGACTCTACAGTTTCTTTGGTGTGAATTTGATTTCAAAATTCCCTCTTTTCCCAACTCCCCTGTTTCTCTCTCTGTTATCTGTCTTTCTGATACCTGAAGGGGGGAAAAAAGTACTCCTTAGAGGAAAAGCTTTTTATGTTTTGGGAAACGTTATTTCAGAGCTGCTTTACGTTTCTTTTCTTGGTATCATCAGCCCACTTAGGCTTGTATGTGAGAGCATGCAAATGCTTCGTGAAGCCATGCAGTAGCCTTAGTTAGTATCAAAGGCTGAGGGCCTCTGAACTGCCCTGCACTGCTGAGCATCTGGATGTTGGCCTGCTTTGCTCTCCCTTCTCCTCCATTCTTTCCCTTCCAATTTATTTAATTCAGTGTACAGCAATCTGATTTGCATTCTTGCCTTTCACCTGCTCTGCTAGTTGCTTTCATTTGAGCAGTTGCTTATCTGTCACTGGCTGCAGTGGCAACATTTTTAGGCATGAGGACAGGTCATGGGCGACATTGGTATATTTTTTTGTCGCAAGCCTCGCAGTTGTATTTGGGCTTATGAACAAGGGCTATGCTGCCAAGTAAATGCCAGTGGCTTTCCCAGTTTCACGGTTCTGATAAAAACTCTCTGCAGTGAGAGATCATTCAAGCACATGAATCAGAAGAGAAAAGAAACAAAAATATCCTTTGCAAGTAGTAGTGTTTGGTAACATACCTCTAGCAGATTACACTTTTATTCAATTTCTTTGTAAAGGGGCCATGTGTCAAAAGGCTTTTTACCTAGATCTGCTAAAATGGTATATGGAAGGACAACATATTTTCTTCACCTTTTACCTTGGAGCAGTAAACTTTGTTGCTGGGAGGTGACATCAGTCAAAAACTCTGCCAAATCCAGGTACAGCAAGCTCCAGAGCAACCTGTATTCAGTAGGCTTCTAATTCATTTTTGGAAGCTTAATGCATTCCAACTGAGTTTTCCTTATTCCACTGTAATGTAGAAGCAAAGCTGCAGCTGTGTTGCAGCTGAAGGACATGAGAAAAATGTGTGGAAAATATCTGACTCATCTAAGTAAGGATTTGTAAAGTTTGTGTAGCTTTCAAAATGGCAAAAGCAGTATTCCTCGGTGTTTCAGAAGACGTTCAATATTTTGGCCATTGGAAGGACATGCATCAGCTCATCTGCCCTCTGCTTGTTAAGCAACTTAGCACATGCAAATCTGTGTGAAGCAGAAGTTCATTAGCAACTACAATTACAACTGGGCAAAAAATAACAACACTGACTTACTTATTCACCCCAAAATACTGTTGTCTTCTCACTAAAACTATTTTGCAGGATTGCGGTAGTTTTGAAGGAGGAGTGGAATGCTGTGGAAAGCAAGTATGAGGGTTTTCCATTTTGAAAGGAAATACTACATTTGTTTCAAAAGTAAAAATAAGTAGATTAAATGGTACGTTAAAATAGGCAAAAACGTGAAGACAAAGCCACTGTTATTTGGATTGAAAGATATATATTCTCCCTAAACTAAAATTTTTCAAGCCTTTTAAATCAGAAAGTTAATCTGAAAATCAGTTTTTGACATCGCAATAATAAGAAAGGCATGAACATCCAGTTTTAGGGAAGACCGGTGGGAGCAGACTACAACTGTGGCCTAGTGGAAAAAAGACAATGTAAACATTTTGGGACATGTAATTAGAAACGGAAAAAAAAGTTGAAAAGAAAGATAGCAAGTCATTTCTGTTCACTGTAAGCATTCAAATTAAAAGAATGTATACTTTAAATGTAAGGCTACCAACAGGTCTAATCATAACTTTTGAACTGTATGTAGTATAACTTCTTGCTCAAAGATCGAAATCACTTCAAATCTCACACTGCCAAATTTTCACCACCACTTTAATGAGTCCTCGGTCACCAGGCTTTGCTGATGATGTTGCACTGTGAAACACTCCTTACAAATGATTTTAATCTCTCTTTATTAAGCTTTTTACTTCCCTTGCCAATATGCAGGAGCTACCTTGAACAGTTCTTTTTTGTTGTTTGTGTTTCAATGCATTTGCAAGGTAGTTTCTTTTCCCCAAACATTGTGAAATGGGTTTTTTTGTTACATGGTGATGGATAAGCCTTTTAATATTTTAACAGAAATTACTTCAATAAACTAATTACTTTCTGTAATGTGTGGTATCTGAACTGAGATCATATGCAAAAGAGCTATATGATGGAAACACCTGGGTTTGAACATGTTGTTATTTTTACAACAAAGCCCTCTGTGTGTTTTCTATATCTTCCTTAAGAAAAGGTCTTTATTTCACCATCTGAACTATTTTGTCCTTAGAAAACAGAGCTTTGCCTACTGTGTTGAAGGGAGAACCTGGAGAATAAATGATCCTGCTTGATTTAATATGCAGCAATCAATAACTCCATGAGTTACTGGCAGACTTGCTTCATACATGGAAAATGTTAGAAAAGTGAATGGGAAAACAAACATCAACATATGATTAAGTCTTTGTTATTCTTGTGTAATGTAGTAAGAGAGTATTAATGAAGCTAAGTTAATTTATTCTTTGTATTTTTGAATTATACGTGGAGGGTTACAACCTCTGATCCATATAGAGCTTTTCTGGACTTCAGCTGGGGAGGGAGGTCATTTCCAGGGCCATCATCCTTATGCAGGAATCTGTGAACACTGGGGACTTTTGAGCTGAATTTGACACAGGAAAGAGGCCTATTGGAGGTCTAACCTCGGAGTTCTGATGGCACCCAAGGGGGTGCAGCTGTGGGGCATGGTTTTGCTGAGGCAGGGAATAGAGGTCACTGCCAGGCGGTGCTGGGGTTTAGTTTCCAGCCACGGGTAGGAATGCTTGCGTTTGGCTTCCTGGCAGTGCAGAAGGGTCTAGAATAAGGCTACAAAATGATTTTCTTTATGTTCCTTGTTCCTTATCTTCTCTGGTGTGAAAGTTTGGGGCTTAAAAGGAGGAGAAGAGATCACAGACATGAAAGTGAGCTCTAGTGAGTGAGGAGGTGATAACACCCAATACCATGCTGTATTGCTCTGTGTGATGCAGTTGGTTTTACGGGTTTTTATCTCTTCTTTGGATTAAGAGGCTCTGAGGCACAAGAAGACTTGATGTATTTGCTGCAGTATAAAGGTAGTGATGTGTCTATGCTGTGTTGGGTAAAGGAGCAATTGAAGAGTGAGTAGGCATACTTCAGCTTGCCCTCTTTTAGCTGATACAGGTTAGAAAGCAGGGAAAACCCAATGGCAGGCTCATGAGTTGCCTAAATACCTATGGCTTGCAATCAGCTTGGAGCATCTGTTAAAGCCCCTGTTGTACAAGTTAAAGCTTGCTTAGATGTATCTCACAAGTTTTCTATCCCGTTACTGAAAATGCTATCTAGACTCATCAACAGGCAATAGACAACATGCAAAGGTTCGGAGTGCAGAGTCAGGGAGCAATCATGAGCTCTTAGACCAGATCCTTTAAGTAGATACATGTCATCCTCTTGGAAATGTGCCTTGGCAGTTCTTCTTTTGAAGTCAAAACAAGAAAACAGAGCTGACTTGGAAAGTAAAGTTCTGTCCAGGGTTCATCTAGATTAGGGTCTCTGACTGCTGCCCTCAATTCACAGCTTCTAAAAATATGTTAAGAATTGTGGACGTGTTTGAAACTGATGCGATGAGAGTGCTGTTGGGTAACAAGTTGTCTTAGGTACATAACTTTATTCTGTACAAAGCCACGCTTCAAGGTGTAGCCAGGGCAGAAGTCCAGCTCTGTCTCAAGTTAGTGTGCTGTTTCTCTTGGGCTAAATGCACTTCTGTCTGTGTTTTCCTGTACTGATGTTTTTAGAAGTTGCTATGTTATTGGGCCCTACAGAAACTTTTAAGGTACGGTCCTACTGGTGAATTTAGGAAACGTTATTTTTAGTAGTTTACTGCTGAAAGTTAAAATGAAGTAGTGATGGGCCAAAACCATGAACATATAGCTGCAGGTAACTTACATTTTAGGCCAGTCTCGAAAGGCATCATCGGAGACTGTTCCCTTTAAGCATGTTCAGTGTGACTCCAGTATAGCCTGGGATTTTGTTTTGATTGCAAGGGAGGGTTTAAGCCACTTGATTGTCTCATTCATCTGTGCTAGGGATAGCTGGACTGTCCACTCACTATACAAATGGAAGAAAATGGGACTTATTTTACTCGGGGATCATATTTGTCTGAATATTGAGCAGCCTGACAGTTTCTCATGCCTTTCAATCATGTTTAATTTACATAGGAACAAATGTCTTATATCTTCAAAGATACTGCATTTTTTGATTCATTGTATAGGAAATTACTGCAAGATGGTTTTTCAGTTTTCCTTCTAATACCTACACAAAACTCAGTTAACACTAATACCAATTACCTGTGAATGATTTCTGAGAACCCTATTAAACAAAAAATATGAACAGATGACAACTATTTAAAACATGAGACTATGTCAGTTTTAATATCCGTTACGTTGCTGTATTCCCAAGCCATAAAAGTGAAAGAATAGCGTGCAATGTGTAAAAGAAATTTGTTACGGTCACTTAAAAAATTGTTTTTCATTATTATTAACTACTAGAAAGTCAGATATGGATAGTAAATATTCTTTGCTATTTAGGATGGATTTTCATGAACTGACACTTCATACCACACAACTTAAAATATTTGTTCCTGTTTAAGTGTTTTGCTGCTGCTTGCGAAGTGCTTTAAGTATTTTTGATTGCTGTATGTAGCTATGGAGATGTATGTAGCTATAGCTACCTTATGCTTCCTCTGTGAAAAGGTACAAATTGTGCAAATAGTTCTCACGATTGCGCTCAGAACATTAACCAAGTGAATCAGGCGGATAGTGGGTTGCCTGAGTCATAATGTTAAGCTATACCAAAGGTGCAGCTAACCAGCACTGGTCAATAAAAGGTGTCCAGGGCAGAGAACAAGAAGAAAACAAGCATAAAAAAAGATCTTTAAGGATACTTCCCCAATCATCTGTGACTTACAAATTTTTGGATACTTGTAGTTGTTAACCCTGGATGAGATTTTTTTTCCTCTGAATATATGAAATACATAAGTTCTCAATTCATGTGAAATTTCAACACCAACAGAATCCCATGGGAATAAATTTCAATAGCTCTTTATAATGAAATGTATCTTTTAAATGGTCTGATCATAGGTTAAATAGCTTTGTTCTTTTGAATTTCAAATTTACATCTGACAATGGTTTCCTATTAACCAATTCCAGTTGCTTAGCTCTTATTATAGAAAATGTCTCAACTATGGTCCTGATTTTTAAACGTGAGTTTATCTTTATCACTGCTCCCCCCAGCTTTTTTCTTTTTTTTTTTCTTCTTGTTTTTGGTGATTAGTAGTCAGCTTAAAATTGACCAAACCTCAATTACAGTTTCTGGACTTGCTTAGTGGAAACTGCAGGGGTTGAGAAGCACCTTTAGAGCGGATTGTACACTGCAACAGCCAGTACAGTAACGCGTAAAAAAGACATAATAGATGAACTGCAGAGCAAACTGAATTAGATACAGTTACAGCAGTGTAATGAACTGGTGCCTTTAGTAATTAGCCAGGGCTGAAGTGATCTACTGCGGATTATATTCTTTGACTCTCTCTAATAATCTAAGTCACATTTCCCCTGGTTGACATTTACCAAAGGCCTCAAGTTAAATGCATTTTTTTTCTGATGTTTCATAGCTCACTTTTGAATGCTCAAAATCTGGATGTTAATGTTGAGAGCTTCAGTTTAAATTGTCCTTTCTGCAATTTTGTACGCTTCTAACTTTATTACAATTCTGTCCTTTAAGTCAGATATATCAGACATTATAGCAGTTATATCTGAGTATAAAACTTGTCTGGACTCAAAAATGGTAATAAAATGTAGGTCCTTTTCCCTGGAACTGGCTCTTTATGGACCTGTTTTCCCAAAGGAATATCCACCAACTTCTTAAGGGCTTCACTAGTGTCCAGGCCTATACTGGGCATGTGTGGTACTGGGTATAGTGGTTCTGGGCCCAGTCTGCAAATGTGCAGCATAGGTACACCCAGAGTTGCGACTTCAGCGCTGCTGTGACATCTTGCTTGACGTTCTCAAAATCGTTTCTTCTCCCAGGCCTCCTTCTTTGGTGTTTTTTGTGTTCCCTTATTTCTTTAGAGTTAACTTTTTTCCCCGATTCTGAAAACATTGCGTACTCTGTACACTTTTATATTACTACAAGCTTCAAAAGTTAAAATAATGGAGCTTTAAGTAATATAAAAAAGACATAAACATATAAAGGTTGACATCACATCTAAATTTTGAGTATCTGATGCTTCCTTATGAAGATTTGATGATCCTTGGACTTTGGAGTCTTTTCTGTAAGTTAGTTTCCAGTATTTTTCATAACTTTGTGGCCTGCAGTCTAACCTTAACAAAGGGGCTGATATTTTCATTAATTTGTTGCCTTTGAGAATGGAAGCTTCGATCAGGTGAAAAAGTTCTAGTATCATAACACTCATGTCAATCTGTTGATGTTTCATGTTAAGGGATCCTGACTCTGAGAAATCCAAACACTAGTATAAGTAATAAGCAATGACATGTGCTTAGTTAAATGCATTTACAGTTTTCTATTCCTCTCTTTTAAGACAACTTTGAAATTGTCATCTCATATGTAAACCTCAGGCTGATGTATGTCAGGTGTTGGCATCAGGATTATGAAGTTAAGAAACAGACTTGAGCAGTCAACAAATTTTGTATTTTCATCTTGCTTAAAATATGCCTATGTTGATAGTATTTACTAGCACTTATTTGCATAAGGAAAAAGCCTTTAAATGCTGCTGCTTATCTGGTCTTTAGCCCAGTAGCATTTATAGCAAAGATGCTGTTAGCTAAGTTGTGTTATTTAATCTGGCGTTCAAAAGAAAATGTCAACCAGACCAGCTATGAAAATTAAACTATTCCAATGCCTTTAGGACTTTTTTCTTCCATTAGCTTCAAATGAAAATAAACATAGAGATTTTTCTATTCTTTATTGAAATCCTTCTGTCCTTGTTTCCATTTCTGTGTGATTTTGAACTACTGCGTCTGCTTTCCCTTGCTCCTTTCCAGTATCTGTCATTGCTCTTGCTTTCTGTTGCATTTAATTTCTTCCTGTCTTCTTTTAATATTTAAATCCTTCAAACTGCCTGAGTTTTTAATGATCTAGTTTTCCAGATCAACCAAATACCTAATACTGTTGGGATTTCCTGCCGTTTGGCCTGCAAGCGCCCCTCTCCTGGGTGCCTATTCAGTGACTTGTACTATGTGCTCAATGTCGCTCGCTTAAAAGAAAGATTATGTTGCCTCCGTGCAGTCTCTCTGGTCGGTCTTTGACAACTTGGAAGGATTCACAATCAGCAGTTAATAAATATCTCTTTCTGGATGCATATTCTTTTAAAATTTAGCTCCTGGAATGCCAACCAGAGGATTGTATTACATTTGAATTTACCAACTATTAGGAATGCAAAAACTGTTAGAGCTAGGCTGGTTTCTTTTCTTCTATTTGTACAGTTGATTGACTGTTTCACAGTGAGTTTTCTTATAAATGAAGGTGAGGCAATCCTTGATTATCTGTGTTAGTTGAGGATACGGAGTGTTGCATATAAAACAAATAGCACTGCTAATCCAAACCCTATGTGAGCTCATGTAAAAGAGCGTGCCATGAGAGTAGGATTGAGCAGAGAAGGGCATATGGACACATTGACTGGAGATTTTATAGACCGCTGAACTTAGTGTCCCAAACTAAAACATCCAGAGCAGATCACTGTGCAGTGAGGTTATACCTGAGGATACTTGGGTTAAGACGGGTTGGTTTTGCACTGCAGAGGTGAACGTAGCCTTGTGGTCCTATCGCTCGATGCTCCCAGCTGAATGAAGGGAGAGGAATTGAGAGAAAAAGGTCAATGTGTGTGGTCACATAGGCCTTTCTAAAAATGTCAGTTTTTACAACAGCAAGTCTGTGCCTTCAGCGAGCAATAAGGCAGCCAGGCTGGCTCATGCCCCTGCTGCTGAGGACTTGAGCTGGAGAAAGCAGGCTTGGGCTGTCCAAAACAAGAAAACCAACAGTTAAGGGGGATGGACATACGCAAATACTTTCCATGACCCTGTTTTATGTTATGGCATAAATATAACCTGAGTCAAACGTAAGCAAACTGTCTCAGCATAATCAAATAGATCCTGTATGTAGTGATTGCACATGGCGTAGCTGCACAGAGTGGAAGCAGATGTGGGACTGACTTGCTCAGAAATATCTTTCAAGAGTTTCCAGGCTCTTGACTTCCCGCTGTGACTTTTGGACAGTGCGTGAGGGCACATAACATGAATCTATTGCATTGACTGGTTTGTAGTGTCATACAGGACTATTCAGATTCTGGTTGAGTTGCTACTTCTTGAAAATGATGCAGTGGAACCTGTACTTGGCTTGCTGTAATTGCTTCAAGCAGAGGAGGTTATTAAAAGAGATTTTTTAATCCCAACCTGTGCTATAGCAGAGTATTTTATTCCATTCCCATCACAAGTGCTTGAACAGGTATCCTGGGGAGACAGGCCTCTCCTCCTCTTGAGTGCTATTGTAGATGTATGTAAATGAAGAGTAGGGATTTTATTAGCCTCTTACACACCAGTAGATAATTTAAAATGCGGAAAAATGACCGTTCTGATATTTTCTTAAAAGAGAACCTGTAAGATGTACAAGAATGAATTGAACTTTTATTAAGCATGAATGAACGTTAACAATGAGTGAACATTCCTGGAACCCTATTCTCTTTTGCTGTTCAGCTGTTTTAAATGTAAGTAATCACAGTGCAAAGACTTCTCTGTTTTGCAAATGGGACATGCCTACTAACCTAAACAGCAATCCCAATCTCATATAAAGCCATTTAGAGGCAATAAGGGGGGATTAATCTGAAAACAAGCTCATGTTTTTTAATGAGAATAAGGTATTTTTTATTCGTGTATGAAGAATGATTGATACTGGAGTGATCGCCTGTGATCATGATATACTACTCGCCAGCTTGCTGCTGACTCACAAGACATTTTCATTGCATTCATATACAAGTTAGCAATGGGGCTAGCCAGATCATCTACTGAATATCTTTAATGAGAAGTGCCCCATGAAGGAAAAATAAAAAGTCTTGTTAGTGTTTTAGAATACTAGCTATTAAGATATTTCTTATTTTACAAAGTTTGAATTCTGATTTTATTGCTTGTTTTACACCAAATGTAAGGTGAAAACCTTTCTATTTGTTGTGAGACTGCTCCCATCTCTTATATAGCTAATACTTGACCATTGACTGTGCTGTTAATATGCTGCTGTTGACTTTCAGTGCGAAAATAAGCTTTTGCATACACCTTTTCTTCCTTTAAAAATAGTTTCTGCACATCATCTTACTTGGCAAAAGTTGGAATTTTGGTTACCCAGGGTTGAAAAATACTGTTGGAAGAACTGTTGGAATAAGGCAAAAGCTACGATGGTCATTCATCCAGAAATCCAGTGAAACTCTAAATGAGCCATTCTTTATCTCTCTGTAAGTTCAGATCACTTTTCCTCCCTTTCTCCTTGTTTAGCTTTGTGTGCTTTCATCTGAGACTAAAATAAAAAGACCTAAATTCTGAAAAGATACATGTAGCGCCTTTTCAGAGATTCAATAGAACTGGAATAGTTGGGAGTATGTTTTGGGCATTTATCCAAGCCTAAACAAATCTCTACATAGTCTGAGGAACAAGAACTGAATTGCTATTACAGAAACCGCTTTCAGAGTTGAAAAAGAAAACAGCAAGCAACTGTGATAGGCAGAGTGAAACAATTCTGCCTTTCCCAGCTGAATGAGGAATATGTAGATTCAGCCTCTAGTCTTTTTCCTTTCCACTTCACCTGTGAAAGCAGTATTTTTGGAGCAGTATATTTTAACTCAACTTAGAAAAAACAGTTAAAAACATCGGATCACCCCAGATAGTCCATGCAGCAGTGTGACAGAGAATGGACCTTCATTTGTTGTTCAAAGCAATTAACGAAGTGATTTCTACAAATCAGTTCATGGTCTGTAAACCTGGTTCATCTTGCTGTATGCAGAAGCAACCTGATGTGTTGTTTTTCCTTGAGTCTGTATATACTGTGCAATCATGTACTCTTGGAGTGAATTAATGATTTTTTTTTTGTGTGCGCTTTTTCCATTATTCATTTAGAATCCTCTGTTCTCATTAATATTCTAGTTTTAAACACTATGAACACAGTCAAAGCAAGTTGTTTCCAGTGTTTAAATACAAACGTATAGAAAATAGTTGGCACTTCTTACCACCCCTCCCCTCATGTAATTGATGGATGTCTTAAACTCACTTAGTCTATTCAGGGAACATTTTTTCATCTTGGTAGAAAGACCCTGGCTTCTGTTTCACTTGAATGGACAGTTTTGAAATTTGTGTCAGTAGAGCAAAACACGTGCTCTGTGTGTATGAAATGCAAAACCACGTATATAAAAGCTCTAGGAGATTGTGCTGGGTTTGTGTGTGGTGGGGTTTTTGGTGGCAGGGGAAGGGGTTACAGTGGTGGCCCCTTGTGAGAAGCTTCTCAAAGCTGCCGCAGCTCCACATCAGATGCACCTGTGCACCAAGGCCGAATCCATTAGCGATGGTGGCTAGGCCTCTGCAGTAATGTATTTAACAAGGGGAAGCTGGGTGGAGGAGTTGGAGTTGCGACGGGTTATGAGGGAGACACCTCTGCAAACACTGAGCTCAGCTGGAGAAAGGGGGGGGGGAGGGGTGGTGTGCTCTGGGGCAGAGCCCCCCCTGCAGCCTGTGGGGAGAGGGCAGGCTGTGCCCTGCGCCCATGGAGGGCACCCATGGAGCAGATGCCACCTGCAGCCCGTGGAGGACCCCACGCCGGAGCAGGGGCTGTGCCCAGAGAAGGCCGGGACTGTGGGAAGCCCCCGCTGTTGTAGTTTGGTGCTGGGAGGATTGTAACACACAGGAGGGACCCACACTGGAGCAGCTCGGGAAGGGCTGCGGCCTGTGGGAAGGACTCGTGTTGGAGCAGTTTATGGAGAACTGTCTCTGGTGGGAGGGACCCCACGCTGAAGCAGCAGAAGAGTGTGAGGAGTTCTGCCTGCCCTGAGGAGGAAGAAGCAGCAGAAACAACAGGTGATGAACTGACCACAACCCCCATCCCCTGTCCCCTGCACCCCTGGGAGGGAGGAGGTAGAGATATCAGGAGAAAAGCTGAGCCCAGGAAGAAAGGAGGGGTGGGGGAAGGTGTTTTTAAGATGTGGTAATGCTTCTCACTTCCTACTCTGTCTGTTAAGTGTTGTTGTTGTTAGTGTTTGAATTAAATTGATGTTCTTTTCCTTACCCTAACGAGTTTGTCTTTTGCCCGTTGGTTGCTGAGCCTTTTGCTTTATTTTTCTCCTTCCCATCCCTGAGGAGGGAGGGGGGAGTGAGCGGCTGCGTGGTGCTCAGTTGACCTCTGGGCTCAAAGCATGACAGAGGCATTTCTGTTGGATTTAAAAAATGTTTATTGACGTTATGCAGAGGTGCATCTGCACATAGGGAATTGATGTGTGTGCTCCTTGCCACTGTGGTGGTCGTTGCTTCCAATGTGTTCCTCCTTCGCCTTTTAGGTGAGGCTGTGGAGTAGTTCCTGAGCAGAGAGGAAGGAAGGATCCCTGTTTCTTTGGCTTCCATTTTCCATGTTTTTGCATAAGTGCAATGTACTGTACCTTTAGTCTGTAGCTTTAAATGTGCAATGTTAATGCTGAAGACATGATCATGATGTTTTCACTTTGTGAGAGGGGAGAACTTGTTTCAGATTTATCTTTCCCCTTGAAGTGTCTGTTGTATCTGGATACTCAGAATATGCGGGAGGAAAATCTCACAGTAGTCAGTCTGCTGCTGATGGCTGAAAGAGGCTTAGAAATTGCAGAAAGGTCAAAAATATTGTAGCTGTAAATGGAAGTGTTTAAAGTTGGAGAGAGATTTATGGAAGAGGACAGCATGAATTGGCACTGGAACCATTTTTTTCCATTATTTCTCTAAATGACTCTTTTAGTAGTGTTGAAATCAAGATAGGCAAGTCTGAAAATTAATGGGAAGGAACAGCAAATAATTAGGAACAATGCTATCAAGTAAGGTAAGTACTCTACTTTGACTACTGGCATATCTGATCCCCTAACTGCAGTGAATATGAATATAGAATGAAAATGGGAGTAGATTACCTCTCCATCTGCCTGGCCTCCCCCAAACTACTAGAGTGATATGGTGATATTGTCTAAGGAGTGATATAGACATTAATTTAGTATACTGCAGTTGAGAAATAAAAGATGTCTCTTTATTTTTTCAAAAAGTGAAGCTCCACGTACAAATAGATTGTACAAACAAGCTGTAGACTTGAGCTGAGGAGGAGCTCTGTATTGAATTGAAGGTTGCCATCACATACCACTAGCTGTAGTTCTCCAGCATGCAGAACACCAGGCCTTGGGATATGTGGACTATGATACTCAAAATCTCGAAGCACACAGGCTTACGGGACGTAGCAATGCAGCTGTATTCCGTGAAGCATATGGGCCAGATTCTTGGCTGGTTTATGCTGTTGCAGTTCCAGTGACTTCTGTGCACTGCCACTAACATCAAGTTACAGCTGCTGGGTTAACCCCCTGCCTTCGGGTGAATTTTCTCCAATAAAAGTGGTAGGAAAGGTAGCAAGCTATGTAAGCATTATTAAGGTTCTTCTATGGAAGTTTTTGAAGGCTGCCACTTTCACAGAGGCAACAGTAGTCTCTGAATGTAGGTAGCTCTTGCACGGGATGTTTAAAGGGTGCCAAGGCTGAGACAAGAATTACTTTCTGACTCCTTAGGAGTAGCTCTGAGACCGCCTGTGGGAAGTCGAAGAGCCTGCTTCTGATCTCAAATGACTGCTGTTGGGAATTGTCTGTGTGCCCTCCCCTGCCTTACAGAGCTGAGCACTTCTGGTTTGGGCATTTGTGCTTTTGCATAGATATAGGGGAGAGAGGAGAAGTAATTTTCTGGGGAAAAAAAAAAAAATCCAAAAGTGTGGACAGCATCAAAGATGAATATAGAGTAAGCTTGAGGAAACTTCCAGCAAGCCTGTTAAAATGTAGCTGTGACTTGAGCTTTCATATCTGGGCTGAACCTGACCTTCCTGTGCATGCAAGTCCAGAACTTAACTGGTGGTCCTTAAAAAATATTTTGTGTTAGTGGTCAGAAAAGAAACATTTCATTTTGCTATTTAGCGAACCTCAGGAAAAAGTGCTACAGGGTTTGAAATAACCTTGAATGCCCTGTGCTACCACTGTGGGTGTTGAAGGATAGAAATTCTCCCAACACATTGCTCTCTGGTAAAGGGCAGTTCTCTGTTACTGACCTGCTAAACCTCCAGATAATCTTTACCCAGCTATTGTCATTGTCACTTCATAATGGATACATGACATTACATCAGCGTAGCTTTCATCCCTCATTTTGATTGCTTAAAGTGAGCTGTTGGATGAAAACTATTTAAACCCCCTTGAAATTCTTTTTCCGCAAACCCAGAAGTATAATTTGAATGGCTGAAATCTTCTGTAAATCACTGTATAATTTTACAACTCTACTGAGAGAGAAGGGACCTTCACACCAAAATCTACCTTTAAATAATGAGCCTTCATGAAAGGTGTTGGGGTTTGTTTGTTTGGTTTTTATTATGAATGAGTGACTTCAGCTTAGAGAACAATACAAAGACTTATGGAGATTTTTTTTTTTGTGCAGCTGATGTTAGGTTACCTTTGTAGCCTAGGTGTGAACCAGCTATCATGCTGTGTAGCCCATCGCTGTTGCAGAGAACCCTGAGTGTCAGATGGCCATTTCTAATGGACTATCGATTTAATAAGATTTTATTACTTTTTTTCCTTTTTGCTGTCATTTGGATTTTTTTTCTTCAGAAAAAATTTTCACTGATCTGAGAAACTTTGGAAAGTTGCACGGATCTTAAAGCTTTGTAGTCTTGAACGAACGTTGAACTCTAGATCAAGTGTACTGTGACCGTTCACCGTGATGCAAAACTCTTTTGCAGATTTTTACATTTTTTTAAAATGCTCAGTTGCTGTCTCGGGACACTGTCTTCAATTGTGTTGCCATGTTTTAACTTTGCTAGAAACACTCTTATTCCAATTGGATTACTAGTGTAAATGGCAACCAGCTGAGAAATCATTTCAGCCTTTTGAGTGCTTTGAAAGGAAATCTTTCATGGCTCTTTGTATCCCACATGGCACATAAATTGTACTGTGGCCTGCTGCAAGTTGTATGTAATAATGGCCTCTGATCTAAATTGGCTTAAGAATACAGTTAAGGATTCACTAACAGCGTAGAGGAGTTCGAGAGAAAACCATCTTCACTGTGTGTTTTGTGATGCTGTTGTTGCAGTGTAGTGTCTCAGGTTTTGTCACAGCTGTGGCGGACACTGAAATCTGTAAGTCCCAATCACACTGTCATTTCAAGAGAACAAATCAGGGCCATACACGAATGCAGCAGAGGTACACTAAACTTGCAGCAAATTCTGGATCTGTTCCTTCCCATGTTAACTTTCGTTCTTCAAAAAGCTTCATATTTTTTTATGCTGATGACACTGTTTTCTTTATCACCATAAATCATCATTTTATGCTGATGACATTGTATTTCTCTATCACCATTAATCATCTATAACGCTTGAGAAGGAAATGTTAATGAAGAATACATTTTATTAAACGTCACCCGGTAGGTGGGCTAAAAAGGTGAAATAACTGCAAACCTGATTATAAACAGGGCCAAAATAAAGTAATGACCCAAAGAGAGACTTGTGGGTCTGGTGTGAGGCCTACTGGAAGGCGTGAGCAGGACACGAACAGCGGCCGTGGGAAGCAATGACAGATTTTGCAGAGTGGGTGAGAGCCCCGGGGACGCTGGGGCAGCCCGGCAGACTGGGGAGGACCTGCTCTGTAAAAACAAGGGCTTATCTTTATGTGTATATTGCAGTGTGCTTCAGAAAGACATGGCTTCGGATTTGGCATTGCTCTGTTACTCTTTGTGAAGCCATGGCAGAAATAGACAGTAATTGAAATTTAACTTTTCTCCTCTTAAGGTCCCCCTGCTCTTTGGAAGCACAGGACACTGATATTTCCCTTGTCTGATCACAGAATAATCAACTCTTGCAAATCAGGGAAAGGGACTTAAGTTGAATGGCAGCAAAGACTGACAAAACAAATGCCTCAAGCCATAGCTATTACTGAGAGAATGTTTCAAACCTTAATTCAGCTAAATCTTTGATTGGCTGGTTTGTCTGTGCTATAAACTTTAAAGACCGCGTTAGTTACCTGTCATTTTCGGAGATTGCTTCTGTACCCTGTCCACTTGAAGTCTCTGTGTTTCCCAGAAGGCACAGATTTCTTTTTTGTTTTTAATTTTTAATTTTTACCACATTTTGATTATGGTGATATTATATGGGGTCAGTGCTCAGTCAACTGTTAAATAAATTGCAAATTCTACAAAACACAGCCAGCAGAGTCATTACTAACTGTAATGCTGAAACTTCAAGCAAAATTACATCTGGCTACAATGCTATTCAGATGCATAAATTATACAGCCTCTGATTATCTTAAAGAAAATTCAGCCATTAAACTTATTTTATGGGCACAAAACAAGGGGAATTGCCAAAAGGAATCTGTGCATCCTAAAAGTCACGAGAAGAAAAATAATTGGCAAACCTTCTCCGCCTGCAGTTTTATAGAATGTTCTCTCTCCCTCCTGATGTTCAATCAGCCTCCACCACTGGCACAGATAAAATCATACAATGGCAGAACTGGTGGGGGGAATGCAGCCTGTGTAGCTTTTGAACAGCGGGTGGGTCAAATGTTTCAAATCTGACCCCAAACAGCACATATCTTTACATGGCGATCTAGAAGGGAGAATCTCCAGGGAAGAAAATTGTAATTCAACACAGAACAAAATACGGATGCTTGATAGTGGGCTGTTCAGTGTGCTGCAGAACTCCTGAAAGCTTTCTAGCTGCCATGGTGCACCCGAGGAGTCACTCCTTGTCATGTACAAACAGGTCACTGATGGCCTGCACTGCATCTGTATTAAGACAAGAGAAGAATGGAGCCTGGAGCAGCTGTCTGCACAACAGCTCCAATGGCATATAGATTACAGACCATGTTTGTGTCAGTAACCCCTTAAACTCAGGGGGAAGGCATATTGCTTCTTTCCTTGTTCTCCCACACCCAATTTTATGTCAGTATTGCCAGTGTTAAATTCAGAGTTATCTTTGAAGAGTAAGTGAGCCCATTGCTTAAAACTGTCACCACGTTTGCTGAGTTGCTTCAATGTATTTTAATCCATTCATATATTTGACAAGTAATTGCCAAAATAGGTTATATGTCACTGACCTTTATCAAAGTCTGATTTTTTTTCCAAGTCTTGTCTCTCAGTTCCCTCTTGTAAAGACATTCAGGGAAGATAATTGCTCCCTAAACTAATTGCCTCCTCTGGTTTTCTTTTCTAGACTTCTGCAAGACAGAGGGAAGCTTACTGTTATTTGTTCTTTGAATAGGTCTGTGCTCCTCAGGCTGGAAATGAGGAGGTACCCCAGTTCTCTGTTTTCATTTCCATCCTTCCTTCTTGTAACAAGATTTATGATTCAAGTGTATTGTTGCTTTCATTCTGGAGTATTTCTATGCAGATCTTACAGAGGAAATAATTTTATAATCCAGTATGTGGTGTTATATTCAGCATAAATAAATATAATGGATAGTGCCTATGGGTTCATGTGAAAGTATTGCATTACTATTACTAACGTTGTGGAACCTGAATCTATATTTTCCTCACTGGTTAATCATAACTATTCAGTATTTCAATCTAAATTGATCTTTGAATCACAAAGAAGTGAAGATTAATGTTTTAACAAAGCTGCTCTTTTTAATTCAACTATACAATAGGTTCTGACTGATTTAGTCAGTGGCTAGCGCATTTTTATCCAAGCAAGGAGCTTGGTATATTGATAGCTATTAAATATGAACAAAATTATTAATGGTATATTGATAGCTATTAAATATGAACAAAATTATTAATGGTAGTGAATCATATCAGGGTTTTGTGTAAACAGGTGGTGTCAGAAAACAGAGAATTCCTATGGTGTTACAAAAGGAGTTGTTTCTTTTAGTTTAATTTTGCTTTTGGAGAAGGCTTTCCCTCATGTGAGCGTGACTATAAGTGTGCAGTGTGATGCTTGCCTGCTTAATGTTTATGAGCGGGTTTGAATATATAGCACTTCATGAGGACTAGATGTTTCTGTTTACCCTTTTTTAGAGTTAGATGCAAGCAGTTTGCTTGCACCTACGTTTGGTTGTCTGTTACGTAGGTAAGGTGTGTGTGACACTCTGCCAACAAGATGTCCTGGAGAGCTCTGCTTTTACAGCAGGAATCTTATAGCAGTCCTATTAATGTCACCAATGAAAACATAGTGGTCTCACCACGTGAAATGATGATGCAAGTCTGTCTTCCAAGATTACTTCACTTAAATAAATTACTTGATTTTTGAACGCAAATCCCAAACTATGTTTAATTATATGTGCAAAGTTCTAAAATAAATTGGTATATTTCCATAGGAAAACAAATGCTGAAAAATTTTTGACCAGGCTTAACTTCTTGGAAAAATCTGGAAATCCTTTTGTTGAGTCCGCTTAATAGCATCTCTAAGCATTTACAGTGAATTCCATTGGCAATGGAGAATGACTTCATTAATAATATATCATATTAATTTATCAGGAATATATAAATGCCTTTCCATTTTCAGCTGCAAGAAAGACAAGAACATATCTTGCTAAGAATCTGCTGCACTTAGCTTAAGACAATTTCTGCCTTTCATTTCAATTGTACTCTATTAATTTTAGACTACTTAAGTATAAATTGTCATTTCTCAACTTGTTGATTGTGTGAGGGTCTGATTTCCCTGCTTTGTTCGAGCCCATGCCATGCAAGTTAAAATAGGGAAGGAGAGAAGAGCAGGGCTGGGAGAGAGAGTGAAGGGGTGTTTTTCCCCCTTTTCTTCATTTCCCTTTATGGTTAGCCGGCTCTTAAGTAACAATAGTGTGATATTTAGAGAAACTGTTTCTACTCATCATAAAAAAAATGCATGAAGCCCTAACTGGCTCCTTTGGACTGCTTAAAAATAAATAATATTAAAAATTAGAGCATATGTCAAATGTGAAAATAACAGCTTTTAGGTTACCATTATAGAACATGTAAGTAATGGCAGGTAAAAAATAAAAGATGACAACAAAAGGTGCTATTTGTATGTAACTGGAGAGCAAGATGTTAGTGGTGGTTAGTTGTGAGATGGTGATGGGTGAGCTCTCTACTCAGTTTCTTCTGAGCAATGAATCCTGCTGGTGCTGCTTGCCTCCAAAATACTGCAGAAGACATGTTAGTAGTACCACTGGCTGAAATCATGTCCCCTCTGGAAATATTTAATCAAAACTACCACCCAATTTGGAATACCCCATTTTTGAAGACATTTCCAAACCCAACAGTTTCTAACATAACGGCAAAAAAAAGTTTATGTTCTTGTTTTATTTGCTTCATGTTGATATTCTGCTGTATAGAGCAGGCTCCCTAGTCAGGTTGTAAACCTCACAATGTTCCAAAGTCTCTGGGGGCCAAACACTTCTCTGTCATGGGAGCAATTCATGGTAGGGCATCATGGGAGAGAGTCCATTTTGTGAGTTCTAAATTCATAGTTGAAAACATTTAGCTGGATCTCAACGTTAGCTATAAAATGATTATAATTCCCAAGAGACACCACTGCTGTTTTTCCATACCTAAATATTTGAGACTTATTTTTGACAGTTCTTTCTGAATTCAAGGAGAGTGCACAGTTTTAATGAAAAAGTGTTGCATTGTTGAAAACCTTGCTATCAAGTAAATAAGCAAACAGCCCTGGATTTTTAGCCATGTTCCTTACGCTCCTTGCTTTTTATCTTGAAATATTCATTTTCTGAAAAATGAGCTTTCAATTTCATCACCGTTCTAGGGAGGTTATAAGGACTATGTTTTCAAGGTTTATGGAGAAAAACCTTGCGTTTTGGTAGATAAAGGAGGAGAACACTAGTGTCTTAATAGCAACACATTAAAGAACAAACTTACGCAAGAAAACTTTCCGTTCTTGACAGAGGAAGAATTTGCCTTTTACATACACATTTTTAAAAATAGTGGATGTGCACTTCAGAGGAGTAATTGATAGCTGTGCTAGGACTTTTAGCTTTGGTTTCAGTTCTAGACTTCTGTAGTTCAGGCTGCAGTAAGTTCAGAGATGACAGTCATCACATTCCGTTTGTATCTGCCGTAGTGAAGTTCCAGTAGAATTTTGGATGACTAAACCACAGTAAATGAGAACTTGTGTACAACTGCAAGAATCCAGAGCCATTTCACCTCGCTGTTTGAGAGCTGTGTTCAACCCCCTTTGAAAGCTATTTGGTGTACTGTATTTCTTCTAAATGTTATTTACTCTTTTTCCAGTATTCTGAAGCTGAAATAATTCCACAAAGATAGCTGCTGCCCTGGTGTTTTATACTACTGTTTCTGACAGCCTTTCTACTTTGGAGATTTTAAAGTTAGTAAACTTACACTGCAGACACGTGCTCTTTCTGTGTGTGAATGTGGATCACAACCTTTTTTTTTTAAAAAAAAAGAAAGGGAAACCTTTAGAAATTAGAAAGCTATTTAGAAGCATAAATTCGGGTTTTCTTAAATGTAGTTAAAATGTATAAATGTCTTCTGTGCATTTGCTGTAGCTTCCTCTCTTCAGTTTTGTGACTTCTAGTAGAAGTTTAAAAGGAAATTGGAAAAAAATATTTCTCTCCATTGAGTGATTAATGAAAATTATTGGAAATTCTGTAAGCAGTGGATTATAATAAATCAAATTTTGTACGCCCCCTTCTGGTTGTGCTTTTAAGGAATAAGCACACATGGAAGGCAGGAGTAAGATTGTCAATTTTTTATTTGAAAACATTTTTAACATCTATTTCTAACTGTGAAATGTGTCAGCTAGGGACCATATAATTTCTTCTATTAAGATGCTGTGTGTATATAATTTAAAATAACAATGCAAGCAGATATGCCAGTGTTGTGGTAGTTTTCTTTTCAAGCAACATAGAGAACAATTTCTGTTTGCTTGAGATTGCAATCTGATAGTCCTTCTCGCATGGAGCAGTACTTGATTACTTAAATGTTCCTACCAAGAGCAATAAGTTTACTGAAGACACAAAGTATGGGTCAGACAAGCAAAGTCACAAGGCCAGTACACTAACAGGTAATGAAGGTGTATTAGCAATGTAAGGTCACTAAGCAATGCAACAGAAACATATTTATTCTAAAATGCTGTCTCCACAAGAAATGCATAAAATTCTACCAGTGTAACACAAGATACGCTGCTATAAAACAACTTTTTTTTGGTAAACCAAATAAAGTTTTCCATCTGTGTATGCAGAGATGTTCAAAAACAAATGATGGATTTCAGTATGAAGCCTTGGCAGTACCTGGATTTTTCTGGGGCTGCAGACTTGCACATCCTTGCTGTATGTATCCATTTGTTTACGAACTCTTCTGCTGGCGTGAGTGTTGGCAGAATCGCGCACATCCCTGCAGGTGTGGTAATGACTTGGTTACAGCTGTGCCGGCTGTGGATTGGGCCCAATGAAGCCTCATTTGAGACTTACATTATTAAAAGTGTGTTATTTAATTCATTAGGGAAGCTGCTGTCAGTTTAGAAGTGCTAGCAATGTAGTTTATATGTTATGAGAGCCCAAAAAACATCATTTACTTCAGTTACACAGTTTTAGTAACAGTTTTAGATGCCTGGTTGCTTTCCTGGATTGTGCTGCCTTTCTAATTAAATTAGACTTGGGGATTTGGAGTTGAATTGGTGCGAAATGCCCAGTCAGGGACTGTAAGTAGTTTAAGACTGGCAAGGCCTGGATATGTAGATAACTACCATGAAAAGTCAGAGGAACCTGAGGTTCTCTTCCTGTCCTGTGGCAGCGTCCCGCTACGAGACTCGCTGCAAACAGTTCTTACGCTGTTTTTGTTCTGTAAATAACTTCTGCTCTTAAATGAGATAAGACTTTCCTTTCTGTAGTGCTGCTTTAAATGAGATGACGGTAGCACATGCTCAAATTTGACTACTGTCATCAGCATTGAGAAGGAAAAATTGAATGACCCATAAAAGCATCCAAAAGCTGCTGAGACGGGACAAAAGACGACAGTTGGAAAGTAAACCACTCTCCTAAGGAATATAAACCATGTGTTCAAAAATAGGAATAAGAGGTATTTTTGGATAGTGGTGCTACTTTGTGTTTATTTCAAAATGGACAATAAACGGAAACTGCAGGTCAAATCTACAAGCTCTGTTCATATCATGGCTGTGAGTTAAATGTAAAGAAGACAGGCCTCCCAGCTTTTCCAGTCAGAATAACTGAGAAAGTAAATTACATGACAACAGTATTGCTTAGGAAAGGAAAAAGATGAACACCTCTGATCACAGTGTAAGAGATATGACATCGTGAAAATGGCAGCTATAAACCAAAGAGGTCTAAGGAGGGCAAGTAGTGTTTCAGACAGAAGTATGAAACAAGGGTTACTTGCAGCGTAAGGAGAATGAGGAGCACATACTGTGAAAAGCTACAGCCTTGGGCAGAGTGGCATAGTTGTTGAACAAATAATTAGATGAAACCCTCAATTTTTTTAGAAATATTTCTCTATGTCTTATAGTTAAAATTACATCTTTGCAAGCTTTTTACAGGTTTTAAAAGATGTGCAGGAGCCCACTGCTTAGAAAATTTTCCACAATGCAGCAATTCATGTGGGGCATCTTAAATATTGCCATTTTGCAATGCTTCATTTCAAGGCCATAAAACTCCAATATAACTAGACAAGCCATTGCTGTGATACATGACAAAGCTGGCATTCCCAAACAACATAATTTTGTATGCATTTAATTAAAACACATATACTGTTCACACATTTAGCTGAAATCAAAAGCGGTGCCCACACATTCATCAGAAGCTGAAGCATAGCAACTGTTAAAGCAGAAGAAAATAGGTTATGATTCTGATAGTGTAATCTGTATTAGTGTAATGCAGAGGTTAATGCATATGCTTAATGCAGCATAGTTTTTAAGATTGCTAGGATATCAAATTTGGACCACCTTCCTGTCCTTTTGAAAGCATTTTCTTATTTCATACTCCTGTAATCCTTTTAAATATGTATAAATTGTGCTCAAGTTATAAAGTAGAATAATTTTTACATGTATAAAAATGTTGACTGGTACCTAAATGCTAGTCTCCATGGCTGTCACTGCCTATTGTATATAATTTTCCTAGACACACAGCTAGCCTTAGGCTGTGAAGGTAGGAGCTCTGTGTCAGAAGGACTTTGACAAAAGATATATAGCTTTTAATTTGCCCAAGGAACAGAGAGAGCAGATTTATGACCTAAAATACAAGGCTGAGAATTGGCTGTATACTTTCAGCTAATGGGTATAGAAATGAGGAAATTCACAATGGCTACTCCATGCACAGACTGCCTCTTTTGCATGTTGTATAAACAGTCCAGAAGAATTTACAGGGCTGTAATTTTTTAAAAATAAGGTAAATATAGACCTGTGAATGCATTCTATATCTTCTACTTCTTCTTGAGCTTACTGTATCTTGTAAAATTCTGTCTCTAGCCTGCTTTAATTGATTACTTTGTTTGCATGTGTATCAGGCTAGATTATTAGCATTTTTAAAGAAAGATTTATGAGGAGGTGCATTTTGTTTGTTTATTGGCTGTTTTTCATTAGGGGCCTTTGTAGGCATTAAAGAATCTCACAAAACTGTGGAACTTGCAAATAGTTAGGACCGGTTCCACAGGTGGTATAAAATCCTGTCAACTTTATCTGAATGAAATTGCACTGATTTATGTTAGGTGAGGATTTGGCCCGCAGAATTGATCTTGGATTGTAAGAGAGAAACTCTGACGGTGTCCTCTGTTCTTAACTCCTTTGACAAAGATAGCTTTAGAAAATCATTTTGATTTTGTGGATTTATCCTTTGTCCTGACTGTCAGCAGACATAGCAGTTCAAGATCAAAGAGGAAGAGATTTGAAGATTAAACATCTTTGAACTGAAAATGTCCTGCAGCCCCATAAATTCCAACAGAGATCACTAAATCGAGAGTGCAATCATCAGCTGATTTGTTTTAATGATGCACGGATCGAAAGCGGTCTCGGAGGTGCTGTGAGCTCTGTACATACGCTCAAAGCGATAGTGAAGGCGCACCCTCAGGGATCCCAGGCAGGGGACTTCTCTGGTCGTCGGTACCGTCACGTCCCCACGAGCCGCTGGGAACAGCCTGACTGAGGCCCCGGTCTCCTTCTCCGACTTGTGCACAAATAGGGCTGACCTGGTAGGGTGTCGTTAGCCTGCTGATAGCTCCTAGGTGGTACAGAGCTCCTGCAATGGCAGAAGCCTTATGGTTATTTTTTGACTTACTGTTTGGCTTATTGTTAGATAAAGGGTTGCAAGGAAGGGGATTTAAGCTTAGGGCTGCAGCCAGGAGAGCATGGGAATGAGACGCTCTGATCCGCAGTGGCACGGACCAGGGACGGTATCTCATAATTTCTATTAAGGCCTTAATTTTCTCTTTTATTTTCAGTTGTTAAAGACGCTGAGGGATAGAGACTCTACCTCATCTTAGAGAATTTCTAGAGGTTAATTATCCTAACAATTAATAATTGTTTGTTTTTTCCTCATCAGCTTCCAACAATTAAATCACATTATGATGTATCCTGTTAAAGTGCCTTCTACCAAAACTGTAAATGCTAGGTTGAAAGGAATTGTTGGCTCTAGTAGTGATGGATGTTTCTTCCAAAGTATTTCTAAGGAATAGCTACTGTGAGTGAACACCTGCAAAAGATAGAGAAATAGTGAGTTGTCTTGTTCTTCTTCAAAGATTTAGGAATATGAAAACAATATATTAGAAAAAACTCTGGTAGGATTATTCTGTTATAATCCCCATTTATTCTTTTGTTTCTCCATATAATATTAGTATTTGCATGTTAATTAGTGATTAGAACTGAATTTTCTAGGAAGAAGTTTGTTGTTCTAACAAACTTATTTTGGGAGATAAACTTTCTGCTACATTCATTTTTCATAGATAAACAATCCACTTCAGCCTACGTGCTGAAGGATAACGTAGAGATGTTATTTGAAAATAAATTACTGCCTCAAGTAGCTTCTGTAGTATATTTGCAAAATGCCAGCATTAGAAGGGCCATGGGATTATTGACTTAAGATAAATGGCTAGAGATGATATAATTATGAATTCTATGGGAAGCCCTTGTCACAAGAAAGATATAGATTGAAATTTTGCTATTTTCTTCCTTTTTGTTGTTTTGTTAGCGTAATCCATATGAAAAAAAGAATTGAGACATCAGAATGACAATGATTCATACTTTCTGTGACTTTTACTGATTTTTTTAATTTATTTTTTTAACGAAGAGAGGTTTGGATACTCTTTGTAACTCACTAAACTTTAACAAATGCTGCACTTTACTGTACTGCAAAACTGAACTGCATTTTCTGAAGTGAGAACAAAATAAAACATTTTTTCCTGCATTTAAAAGTGAGACAACTCCTGGAGCAAATAACAGATTTCCAGTGAAATCATCATGGAGTTTTGATGGAAGAAAGAGTAACAATGAAATTTCTAGTACCCGAGTACCTGGCGTAATCATGCGCAGCTATGTAAAATATGCTTAAAGATCTGGAGGTCAGGTTTGGTGGCATTGCCCCACATGGTTTTAAACAGTAGGCACTTCAAGACTCTGTAAGCCAGATGGGTTTAAAATTACTCCACAAAAGCCCTTTAACTTTGGCTAATTTGTACTGATGGTTCCTAGAGATACTAATTTCCTTTTTCAGATGGAATTTTTCTAATTTGTCTTTTAATGCTAGAATTTTTTTGCTGTTATCTTTTTACTTTGGCACTTTCTAAATGCTCAGCTCATGAATTGCGTCCGGTGACAAGAGGCTCATGTAAACAGAGGAGAAAGAAGTTTGTTTCAGTTGCAAAGATTTTATAGACTAAGCGCTCTATGTGAAAATCTATTGCATTTAAGTTAAACTCCTCTCAGATTTATTTCTTTCCAGCTAGTTCTATGCTCTGCATTTCATACGTTGAATGATTGCAATGAAATATAAGTTTGTGCATGTACAGAAAAACTCTTATTCTTGCTTTTTGATTGTGATTGTGCATTCAGAACTCCTCTCACTGATACCAATTTAATTAGTAGACATAAAAGCGCTTAGGGCCCAAAGAAACATTTTTCTTCATTTCCCTGAAAATGTGTAACTGATACTACTCTCAGGAGATAGATGAATGTCTATGTCAGTCAGGGATTAAATAAGCAAAAGATCTCTTGTATGTTGGTGTAAACTTGGTGTTACAATTAAAAAAAAAAAAAAAGGAAATATTTTTGATGGAACAGAATAACAAAAAGTATATCAAGATGACCTCAAACTCAGAAATGAATGAAAAAAATTTTAGTAGCTTCTCAGACTCTAAGGAAAAGTAGGTGTAAAATAAGCAGTAGTCAAACAATAGTTTTAAGTACTAAGTAAAGCTAATACCCCAGTCCTGCAGACCTGCATGGCTCTATTAACCTTGCACACTGGCATCCCAACTTTATTAATGGATTTTTTTTGTTTGCTATCTGCATGCACATTGTAAATTCTGCTTTTGGTTTGGCAACAAGCAGAAGGCCAGCCTCTTGGCTACTGGGACCTTAGTCTTTGAGGAGATAGAAGCTTGACAAAGAAGAGCTTGGGTGGCTTTCAGCACCCATGGGGGAGCAGCTTGTCAGCAGCAACCAGCACATAGAGCACAGGGCTGCAGTCTGCTGGGAACATTCCTGTCTCCAGCCAAGTTACAGCAACTTGAGTAACTAGCAGGCATTATTACCTGCAGGCTTGAAAGGAACTGGGCCTGTGCTGTGACATCCCTCTGGTCCCCACACAACCCCTAGACAAGCTGCAACCAGAGAGGACTGCTCCCCAGCGAGTGTTCCTCTCTTCCCAGTGTCTGTGACTGCCTAGTTTTTCTGCTCCTTGATGACCAATACAGTTCTTGTCCAAGGGCTGGGCAAAAAATAATAGACTGGCCTTCTCCAGCCAAAAAGCATAGAACAGACCCTTAGAGGGGTTTCTTTGGCATAAAATTGCTTTTACTGCAATGCAGCTCTCAGGCTAACACATCCCTGTAGATATGTCATATATACAAATATGGTTTTCCCCTCCTTCAAAAGAGAGAAAAATTTTCTAGGATTTAAGAGCCCTTGAAAATCCTTAGGAAAATGAATGGGTGATTTCCATCCCAGTGGGAGGGGAGTTTTCATTGGAGTTGGCAGCTTCTAAACACAAAACACACACACCGTGTGTGCGCAAACGCACACACACAGAGTCTCTCTTTAGAGCCTAGTATATCAGGATGGCGGAGGGGAATAAAGATTTGCTTACTATTATTTTTGTTTACATATCCTTCCCATTCACGAAAGACTCGCATGGCCCCTTTGTGACATTATGTCTAGAAGCAAGAAGACATTTTTAATAGCACTGTCGCTTTTCAACCAATCCAGTGACAGGTACGAGTGAATAATATAAATTCTCTAGCCATTCCTTGGCATTTATTTCAATGTAAGTGTATTTTTTTTTCAAGTAGAAAACCCAATAGTAATTTATCAAGGGACAAATCATTTTTTCTTGGCAGTGGAGTCTGCAAAATCCCCATTTTTAAAGCACTAAATCTCCCTCCTTTGACAGGAGTAAGAAAGCATTAAAAGCTTTGATTTAGCTGGATCATACAAAATAGTTTCTCATAATTATCCTTTTGGATGATATATGCTTGTCTTTTTTCCCCTTCTTATTAAACCTGAGGTCTCCATTTTTCATCCAGCTGTATTACTAAATTAAATTGCCTTTTGTTGTATTCAAGTTAAGCACTTTGCCGAAAGCTTTCCTTGTTCAGGGAAATAACATTTACCCAACGTGCTCCCTGTTTTACTGTTTAAATTTACTGTTTGCAATTGTTTGGTTTGCTAAGCAATTTGAGGTTATTGTTTGTTTTAATAGGAATAATGAATCAGTGTAATTTAGTGTTGTATCTTAGAGTACAGTATCCGGGGGAAAAAAAAAACCAAACCACAAAACCAAACACAAAAAAACACAGCTCACAAGGAATTCTTATTTCAAATTGAAATGTAGATTGCAAACATGTCAGAAAGAGCTTCTCGCGTGTCCAGCTTTACAAACTTTCCATTTTTGTTGCTGCATGAAAAGCAAGTCTAGTTGGCTATGAAGGAATTCCATGGGGGATATAGTCATGCTCATTGACAAAATAATAGGAAACAGTTCAACATGCTACCTTTCTTGGACAGTTTGTATCTGCACTTTAAAAAATTGTTGTGGAAGTCAGAGGCAGCTTCAAGCAGAGTTTTAATTCTGTACTTGCAAGGAGAAAGCTAAGGTTATCGGATAAATTCTATAAAAATCTATACCAAAATTTAACAAAAAACTATCCATGATCAGCACAGTAAAATAAATTGCTTGTTTAAGGATTTAAGAGATGCTGTTCATGATATTATAGAAGGAAATTAATTCAGAGGCCATTGTTTGTCACGTAGTTTTTCCCAGTGAACTTTGCCTGGGTGAATGCTCAAAGAGCACAGTGTGTGTGATACAGTCTCCCAGACCACTGTCCCCTTCTTGCTCAGGATATTTCCGATCACGCCCTGGGTCTGTTACTGGGCATGTCATTGTTTGCCCTTTTCTCAGGTGCAGTGAATGTCATCGTATTGGGACTGATCTTTCCTGGGCTGTAACAGCAAGACTTTATAGCCACGATAGGCATATTTTGGTCTGTAATGACACAGGTTGTTCTCTTCAACATTGATCCCAAAGTTAATAATGGTATGAATTATACAAGGCCTGATAAATGTGGAATTGAAGGTGGTAATACAGGTCAGTGCAGCTTTATGAAAAATAGATCATGTCAGACTCATGTGATGGGCTTCTGAAGAAATTCTGAATGTCATTGATAAAGACTGACATCATTAATGTAGATCTATCTATGGGTTTGATTTCTGTGGCTTGGTATCTTGACTAATAATTTAAAATGGTGAAAGATCAACATAATACACACGTGAGTCTAATGTTAAACAGAGCTTATACATGCTCTGAACTTCACCAGGCTTTCCTGGCATGGTCAAGTTAAGGGAAGAACGGACTTCCTGTTGAAAGGTTGGAGTGGAGCAATGAAAATGATCAGGGATCTGGAAAAGAAAGCACAGAAATCCATATAAAACCAGGAGACATGGGCTTAAAAAGTGTGCCTAGGAAGGTTTACTTTGACTACTGGAGAATAGACATATGGACATATGGAGGTCTTGGAACTTTTCCAATCTGAGGGGTTTTTAAAACACAGAAATACATCATCCCAACTTGGAATAAGAAGAATGCCATAGGTCACACTTGAAAGTCATCTACAACTTCCATGATACAAGGACTGGCGAGAGAATGTGCAGAAGAGGCAGGAGTGAGGAGACCCAAGGGAAAGGTGTAACACACACTGTATGGGTGTGGAGCACCTGAAAAAAAATTAAGGCACAAGCAACTGGTACTCTGAAGGAGAGTGTCAGACAAGATGTTAGAAACTCAGAGGGTAAAGGTACAGGCAGCAGAGCAGGCTCACATGTTTATGACTGTAATTGTAAGATTTTATTGGAGGGAATAGGGAAGAAGTTATGTGACAGTAGATGAGAAGGGAAGACTGAAGAATTTCCAGAAATGCCAAAAGATTTGTGGGGTGTGTGAATGTGGAGCATGAGTTTTGGCTTGTATAGGAAGTTATGGTCGTGGTGGCCTCTGCCTGCCCTGAAAATCTATGAATGTGTAATTTCCAAGATAGCTTTGAAAATCTGTCCTAAAAGGCTCTATTTGCCCTTTGTATCCTTCATAATAAATTGAAAAGACAGTCCTTTAGAGAGAAGCTTTTTCTTCTCAGTCTTATGCTCCCATTTTTTCTGGTTTTCTTCTAAACGCTGCTGCTGTAACAGATGCTGATAAAACTTCTTGTGTTGATAGTTTCAGGCGCAGCCTTAGTTTGTTGCCAATTTGATCATCTTTTAATTTATTCAGTTTGTAAATTAATAGTCCATGGTGTTTTTGGTTTTTAATCTTTTTCTTCCCCTGCAGTGCCCCCTATAAATGCCTTGAAAGGGAATGCAAGCCTTTGTAATGAAACATTGCAGTAAGCCTTCAGCCTGTTATGTAAGTTAGGCAATAGGTTTTCTTTAGGTTTTTTAATATACTTGTGAAGTTACAATCAGTGATTTGCAGATGTCAGAAAGGTTTGTGGAGCTCCACCTCTGGGCAGCTAAATATTGCTAAATACTTATCTAAGGCTTATGAGGAAGTCCTGGACCTATAAGTCAGGGAAAGTTTCAAATTTCATAATATGGCATTTCGTTTTGGGTGGTTTGAATTCACAAACTATTCTTTCTTTTGATATTTCAGTTTTTTGCATTTCATGTAGATTATAATGTTGATAATAATTAGAAAAGTGTGGGCTGAATTAGTCCTTCTAAAAAGCAGTCTTAGGATTGCTGCCGACTGTGCATGGAGGTTTGATGGGATAATGGTACACACACATTTTCACATCTCAGATTCTATAAGTGTAGTTAGTACTTTATCCCTCTGCTAAGGCATTGGAGCACACAAGGCATACAACGTCTTTCATAAAGTTTTCTGGCGTTTTTTCTGAAAAGAAAAGCTGAAATATTACTAAAAAGGAATTTACCTGCACTGCTCTAGACATATGCTCCTGCACTAATGATCACTTCCTGTTATGAGATTAATCAAATATTAATAAACTAATAATGAATGCCAGATCTACAGAACTGTCAAGCTTTCTTCTGGATTAACAGCACTTTTCATTGAATTATCTGTGAATCTGCCTTATGGTCCAAAGCTGGTTATTGGTTTCTGAGTGTTCTGAAGTATCAGCAAAAAGGCAGACATGAAAGTAATAGTTTTCCGTATTGAAGTATGCTGCATGAAATATATCTGGTTTCCAGGCTCTTAAAATAAAATCTTTTTACTGTTTTGGGTGGATTTTGGCTGAAAGTTGCATCAAGCTTTCAGATAGGAAACTCTGATTTGTTTCCAAAAAGTATAGGCATGATACTACAGAGCTCTTGTATGATTCTGTTAATTATGCATTTGGTCTACCATATACTTGGGATTTAGGCATGTTAGTAATAGCTTTTAATTATTAATTATAAATAGCAGAAAAAACCCCTACCGACGTGAAAGTTGAAAAGCTCTGCTAGAGTATTTTGTTAAGCTTCCCAAATTGTCATTTAGACAATAAGAAATTGGGTGAAACTGGAGGGATATGAGACCATTTGTTCATTGCATAAGTTGACAACCTGAAGTTCTCGGCATGCCAGTGTGTTGTCAGTCACGTAGCAAAATCCATGGAAAGGGTAAATTGTTACTTTGATTGTGTGGCTAAAAAGATATGGTAGCAATCAGAAGACATATTACAGACAGCCGAAAAAATGGGATGAGAGAACGTTGCTGTTACACTTGCTGTAGGCAACGCATGCTCTTCTTTAACTAAGCCGCTGCTAGTATTGGCCTTCAGACCTTAGGGGTTTTTGTCACAGTACAGAGGCTTGTTTAGCCTTGAGCTTACTTAGAGACTATCTGCTCCATTGGGTTCTCTTGAGTGATGTGTCTAGCCCATCCAAACAAACTTGAGAGCTCTCTAAGTAGGGGAAGACACAGAAAAACAGGAACCAAATGATTCTAGCAGTGCAAGGCAAATTGCAGTATACAGACTTTCATTTGGAGGTATCTCAAGACTTGAAGGGTTGGCTGCTCTGTGTTCTACAAGTGGATGTTAATCTTGTTTGGAGGATGTAGGAGATACTACTGTGCCTTATACAGAGCATGGTACTCCTTGTCTCAGTGTGCAGCTTTGTGAGGTCTGCAGAAAGATGTTGTGAGGAGAGATGAAAAATTCACTTAGCCAGCCAGATCAGCCAAGTCCACTCCGGTGATCGATGAGGAGACAGACTTTCACTCTGCTGCTCCAAATTCATCATTAGTGTGTTAATGAGGCTCTGATAGCCTCAGGTTATTGAGAACTGGTGTCCTGGGACTTGTTTCAGGTATCTTCTGATCATCAAAATGAATTGTTGCTGTCTGACTCAATGGTTAAGAAACCTGAAAGGAGTGGCAGGAACTGCAGTCCCAAAAGGAAAGGTGATGGTGCATAATCCTATATTATGAGAAGATATCCACAAACCCTCAGAAGTCTTTGGCAGAGGATTTTGCCTTTACTATAGGTGATCTTTTAGGTACATTTCTTAAGCAAGTAAGAGTTGTGATGTGGGTAGGATGGCATTTTGTGTATTCCTAGTGACTAGCTCTTATGGTCTATGCTGACACTTAGCCCACTTCACTATGTCTTTGGAAGCTATTTTGTATATGGTCCTCTGTAAGTACAGTTAAGTCACGTTTGGCACCGATTCTGCTCCCCTTTTTTGGAGACCCCTTGGCCCGAAGGCACCTGCTGTATTAGGATTTAAGAATTTTCAGGATTGGGCTCCCTATTCAGAGGATAGCATTAAGATAGGACAGTGATGAAAAGGGTGGATTGATGTGGTAGTGATTTTATTTATTTGAGTGGAGCCAACAATCTGATTTTATTGGAGTACTTATAACTTTGGAATATTTCATGAGCCTGAAAAGGGCATCTCTTTGCTTGTTGCAGCTTTAAGGGTTCATTTTTTATTGTTTTAAAACAAAACTAATCTTTTCCTTAATTATTACTCATCTTAATGTATTTCTATCATTAAAAAAAAACCCAAAACAAACACAAAACCAAAATCCAAACAAAACCCGTCTGAATTCTGAAAGTCATCTGAATTAACTTCTACAAATATAATAACGTTTAGATTACACATCGTGCTTGTGGTAGATAGAATAGTTGAGGAATAGTTGAAAATGTCAGAGGAAGATTGAGGACTGAGACACTTGCTCTTATTTTTAATGAAATCGTGTACATCTGGGATGTATTTGGGAGTATGTAAATCGACTCAAATGCAGACTTTTTTAAGTACAGATAAGAGATTACCAAAAATCAATACAGAACGCGTAGAACTACAAGGCAATGCAGGTATTTATTGTCATGAAAGCATTTTCTGGCTCCTTTGCATCCCACAGGTATAGGTTGAGAACTTCATTCATTGCCTGCTGGGATTTAAAGAGAAGCCACAAATGTTTCTCTTATTCATTGGCCCTGTAATTTAAATAGAAAAATCACTATGCATTATCATTGCTTGGCAGTCTTTTATCTGATTATTTAGGCCAGTACTTTTGTGTAACTGAGAAAGTTGTACTGGTAACAAAAAAGGCAGGTCAAGTTGTAACTTCAGGAGACATCAGTAAAGTATTATTTTTTCTGGTGGTTCTTTATGCTGATAGAGACCCGAGCCTGGATATGAGGAACAGTTCAGAAAGTTATTGCCCCGTTCTAGAGAACCAGCAGCTCACCTCAGCTTCTGTCGTTGGGAGATGATGGGAAGGGGAATCCCAGGATGGTAGACTGGGAAAAGAAAAGGCAAAGAAATTGGATGCGATACAGGGAGGAAGACACCATTTCACCATAGATTACACCAGTAGTTGTGCATTCTGATATTAATGCAGTATCATCTAACTTATGATGAATGTGATGATTTAGTTGTGTACACTAGAGCCTCAGTCATTTTTAACGGTAAGTTTCTGATCTGTATGAAGCTCCTTCAATATAGGATACCTCTTCTAGGATACCGTTTCAGAAAGAAGCTTCATAAAGTCTTACCCTTTACCTTTGGCAGTCTGTGGTAGCTCTGGGCCTAAACTCACCTTTCAACAGCACTTGGTAGCTGTTGAGCAAACCTCATTTCCTTCTGCGAAATAAACTTTTTTCCCATTTTGTCAGCTGAAGAGGATATTCTCATAATAGGCAGTGGTAAGTGAGTGTCAGAGAATTCAGCTCACGCATCTTCCCATGCTGCTTTGTGGAGCATAGTGAGAGAGATCTTAAAGTTCTACTCCAAAGTCAGACTGTTATTCAGAGGCAGTCTGAAAACTTCATTCAGATTCAGCAAAATACTTGCCGTAACTACTGAATTCTTCCAAACTGGTATGTGGGAAAACCAAAAAGATGTAAGTGGTTCATTGTTTTGGATGTCAAAATGGCAACTTAAGTTTGTCAATTATCTTTAAAAATTTTTCTTTCTGCAGTCTGACTAGACTTAGATATGACAAAAAAATGAAAGGGAAAGAATTCTGAATTTTATTATGAAATCAGTTGTGAGACTATGATGAAAAAGTCAAATACAAAGGTAATTATTTTTTTCTATCTATGTCAAAGCTTTCATTTATTGAAAATTCTGAACAAATGCATAAATCCATTTCTAATCCTAGAGCACTTGGGTATAATGCTAAGTCTTACTATCATTAAAAGTGACTAAAACTTAGTAAGTCCTTAAACGTTCTACTGATACATTTGGGTTTATTAACTGGAAGTTAAACTACTGTTCTCGAGCCCTTTTGATGGTGGGAGGCTTCATTCCCTGAGCCCGCACCTGAATGTCAGCATCCTCCTTCTGGAGCACCATCCAGGCTGAGACCTCCGAGGTGCTGGGTGCTTTCTCCAGCTGATGCTGGAGAGCTGAGTGAATGAGTTGGTATGGCGTAGTCTGAGGAGTTGTTGTTGTTTCGGTCCAGGCAAACACTGTCACAGTTAAACTTTATTCAATTAACATTTTAACGAAAAGTTGTTTCTGATGTCTGCAGGTGAGGTGGCCAGAACCTAGCTCCTCTGAGCTGCATTGATACTCATTTCAGAACAATTTAAGAATGCAGAACTCATGAACAAGAACTGAAAATTAACAGTTGTCAATTCACTGCCTTAACACCTGCTTTTATTGTTGAATTAAAACAGCTCTGGCAGCTACAACTGGCTCTACCAGATGTTGAAAGGAGTTTTTAAGATGAATAGTAAAGAGTGTGTCAGATGATGTAAGGAACATTAATGTAAAAACTAAAATCATACTCTTGTCAGAACTGATACAGAATGTAACGAAATATCAAGGCGAAGACTGAAAAGATGTTTTTAAGAACAAATTCATATAGCATAGACTCATTTAAGAGACTTTCGTGATCATCTTCTTAGTTCTTACAAATATGGCACAGGTTTCAAGCAACCAATTCTTCTCATGTGCATTGAACTCACCTCCTCCCTTTCATGGGTGACATGAAGAAATGTTTTTTATTAACATAGTTGTGGGGAAATTTCATCTGAATGATAATAATATTGCTACTGATAGCCATCTAAATGGAAAAGAAAATCAACTTATGTTGAACATTGTCTTTATGCCCATAATGAAATTTTGATAATGTGTGTTTTCTTATACATACATACACACATGCCTTGAAGGTGATTAGAGGACATCTGCATATTCAGTCTCACATTAAAACCAATGGGATTGTGATCATGCAAGTAATTATACATGAAATTTTCATTAACAGAAAAGAGGCTGTTACGTCTGGATTTTATTTTCATTATGCGTGCTTTTGTGATTTGCTGTGCGTCCACGAAGGAACTTCTCTGCTCTTACTTGGTGTAGGATGGGTAGCAGTAAGTGCTGCTGTGTGTCTCATTTCCAGCTGTGGCTTGGTGCAGAGTAGAAAAATGGTTAGGTTTGTGTCTGCAGTGTTATTGCCTAAAAGGCTGTGCTAGGCTAGAGATAGGTGTGGAAATTTTTTCCCCATTACTGTTAATAATACAACATACGTACAACAGCATCTCCGGTTCATCTCTCTCCTCATAAATTTCATGTTATCCATAATCTTTTCACATTACTGCAGAGATATAGGTACAGCCACTCAATTAGGCTGTTCGTTGGTAGTTAGCATGGATTAGGTCCATCTATTTTCAAGGTAAAATTTGGCTATCTTTTGGCTAAAAGAACAATTTTGCCATCTAACTATGGAGTAAATTTCTATTTTACTATTTCTTCACAAGCAGTAACTGAAATCAGTGGCTGTTACCATTCCTCAGCTGAGTGGGTTTGTTTGATCACCTTCAGCCAGGCACAAAGAGACTCTGCAAGTATAGTACAATTAAAACATTTAAAGCAATTACTTATTGGGTAACACACAAAGAAATCATCTGGGACTTTGCTTAAGTATCAGTATGCTCACTGGCCCCGATATGGCGCCCAAAGATTACACGCTGTCACAGCAGGCATCAGTTATGAGAAGAAGGGTTGGCCTCCTAGGATGAACCTTCAGGGTGGCTGTGTTGCAGTCTCCCACCAGGTCCATCAAAATGCTAACACTGACGACTTGACCCGATTACCCAACCAGCCTACCTGGTTTTCTTCTTTCAGGAGTTTGTACTTTTCCATGTTGGTATTTTTCCTTTTGAATCCTTGAGCTACTAGCAATCCCTGGTCTCTCCCAAGCGCTACCTCTACTTGTAATTTTACCTTTCTTAATGTTCTACAGGCTTTCACACATCCCCAGGGTGTCTCAGGAAAACTGCTAGGAAAATTTCATAGTAGGAGCTTAATTCTCATTGGGGTTAGCAAAACTTTCTTTCCCTTTACCCATCAAACTTGGCCAATCACATTTTTCTCCTTTTACTTCCTTTGCTAAGGGCATAGACTTACTTCATCTCTCTGCAGAAATGCGGACCATGATGAGCAAAGCTGCAGGGACATCCACGGTTCAACCATTTGAAACCACAGATGACTGCTGGAGACTGCCGAGTCTCAGCACCCTTCTGAAGCAAGACCATTAAAGTAATTTAGTTAGAATTATATAACTAAGTAGAAATTTATGTTGGACGATTGTCAGTTTGGGACTAAATACTCTTCTTTCTGAAACAGATATTTATTTGTCTTCCCAGGCAGGATAGGAGAAGCATATATTGAACTCATCAGATTCACCAACATTCTGATAAATAAAAGAGCAGCCTGTCATGTCTGAAATCAGTACAAGATAGTTAAAATCCTGATAAAATTTAAAAGCAAAAATCAGTAAAACAATTTTTACTTGAATTCAAGTCCGTATATTCCATTGGGTAATAGCTTGAAAATAAAAAACTTCTCCTGTAGGTGATTAGTTCTGAAGATGAATATTCTTTCTCACCATTTTTCTCTCTCTTAGTTTAATAATTGTGCCTGTGAGAAGGAAGGGAGTTGGGATTTGATGGAAATCTTTAATCCCTCTTTAAATAATTTATAGTGAATTTTGATGTTAAAAAAGTGTGGTAGTTCTTTTTATATATTGGTATACTTCACAAATTCAGGAGGCTTTCTTTGTATAAATACCTAGAAACTTCCTGGATTATGTTTTGTTCCATTAACCCTAACTCTTAAAAAGGAAAAAAAATTGAGGTACTTTCCATCTATAATCCTGTATTAACATTAAATTGGCAATAAATTATATCTGATACTCTAAATTCAGGTAAATTTGACCAGGACCTTAGCCAAATAGCCTTGCGAGACCACATGTAGATGCTGGTCCCCCAGTTCTGGGTTGTAATTTCTGTCTCTCCTTGTTCAGATACTGCGCCCTGTGGAAGCTCTAGATAAATTGAGAATTTGCACACAGACTAGCAGAAGATTCAAATAATTTTAAGCTATCTTGCATCCTGATAACTTTGAGTTGTTCTCTGGCTTCTGGTTTAACAGATATCTATAACTACAAGTTATGGTTGTTTGTTCCACTGCACTGTACTTTATGGTGGAGGCTCATCTAGCCAGCAGCACTTAGACCAATACGTCTCTCATACTTGCCCTCCACGGGAAATGCAGAGGGGTCTCCTGGGGACAATCTTCAGGCTTCGTGACATTATAAGCTCCCGTAAGGACACTTGCGAATTTTTGTATCTCACCATATCTTCATATTTTCTCTGTGAAGCTGGATGCACACCAGACTCCTCTATCCCTTTGAATCTTTATGGAATAGCCTTATAATATGTTGACAGAATTTCTACAGAGTAGCAATAAATGATGATGTTGAAGATTTAATTGCGTTTGATTGCAAGAGCCAAGTTAAAACCAGAATGTTGTGTAGTGTCTGATTTGCTTACCTTTCTATCTATTTCAATACAGGGAGTATAAATTTTATACACCTAACAAATGACCAAGACTGAAATTAAATTATTATAGTACTGTTCTGGGTGCAATAGCCTGTGTATTCCTATTGTCCAACAATGCAAAATGTGCTCATCAGATGATCACCTTTTCTGGAAATATAACTTCTATTTGTTGTTTTGTTTTCCTAAATTTTTTAAAGCTTTATTTTCAGAACACCCCACTTTTCAATGTGAATAAGGTCCCTAACTTCTTTTATAGCAAAAATAAATTTGTTCAAGTTGTCTTCTGTACCTTTATTGTCACTGGAGACTTGATTCCTTAAGGTGGGAGTCTGTTTTTTCTCTGTTTTAGCAGTGCCTAATACAGGGGGATGACAAATAATTAATGACCCCCAACTAACACAAAGTCACTGTGGCCTTGGGATTTTGTGCATCCCATAAAAATCTGTTCACAGCTATGTGTTTCAAAGATTTGGATAGCTACTTCTTTGACAGCTACACGATACAGTAAAATGGAGAATGTGTATTTGGCCAGCAGAACTTTCTTCAGATTATATATCTCAGCAGTCAGTGTTGCAAGAGCTATGTAAAGGTAATTGATAGTTTAAGACCTTAACAAAATTCATCCTGTTGGGCTTTTTATAGAAGGCTGGGGAATCCAGCTGCTCTGCACCTTAGCTAGTCCTATAACATACTGTCACTATTCTTGCCTCCAGCAAAGGCAAGTTGAAAGAAAGGTAGATCATCCATCCAGCCCACTGAACAGAAGAAAAATTGCAATGTGAATTTTGCCTCTTCAGTAGATCTGTCTTATTTCTGAAACTCTTTTCTTTTCTATATTCCCTTCTTTAATCCAAAGGGGAAAAAAAAAAAACCACAGTAAAGATAATGAAACAAAAGGGGAAAAAAACCCCTTCAGAATGCTCCCTGCTCTGTTGAATTAAACCAAGTAAGCAATCAGTGTAGTGTGCATCTAGAAACGATACAGAGTATGCTTTTTTACAGTGCTATGCTATTTACAAGAAGTAAAGCCCGGAATGAGTTATGGAAGTCATTTCCTCATGTATAGAAGTGAATTTTATCACATCTCTCTCCAACTTTATGTCTTCTACTTTATCACTAGAGTTTCTGCTGGCTTATAGCCACTGTCCCATTTTAATAAAGAAAGGAGAGAGGGCCTAATCCGGAAAATGCTTTAAGCCCATATTTAATTTTAAGGCTGCTGAAGAGTTGATGACATTGGTGGAGATGTTCATGTTCACATAAAATGTACTATGCGTGCGTTTAAAGGCTTAGTTGGATTTTTCCCAAAGGGGGTTGCTGAAATCCTGTGCAAGTGTTTCAAGTACCATTATTCTTAACATTAGTGAAAGTTTCTCAGGGAATTCAGAAACTTTGGTTTGGGTAAAATACAGCACGATTTTTATTTGTGATTTGGATTTGACAATATGTCCTAGAAATGTTAATTATTCGTATTTGGAGGTGGTGCTGCAAAAGAGAATAGTGATACACATTTTGCTGCAAAAATTGGGCTATTTTGTAAAAAGTGGTGGAAGGAAAACATGATCTGTTGGATACTTCAGGAGTCTGATGGAAATGCTGAATGAGGTGTACATTTTGAAGCATACCAAATCTTTCTTGAAAATAAAGAGAATGGTCTCTTCTACTTTTCCAGTTTGATAAATCAACATCTGGGAGTGTAAACTGGGTTTTCTTTGCTATTAATAATAGTGCTTCTGTGTGTATATATAAGAATGTGCCCGGTATTTCGTAGCAGCTTCTAGGTTGTTTTTGTTTCTTCCTTTTTGCCTTGGTACCTGCACCTCGGTTCTGGTGGACTGTGAGAAAATCCCAGACTAAGCCAGCCTTTTTCTCTTTTTATATGCTCCATCTATTGTATTTTGTATCCTAAATAATTTCTCATCCTGCTTTGCAGTAGCATTCATGCATGAATGATACTCGGATTTATCGTTCTGTTGGACTCATTTGTGGATTCATTGTAATAAAGCATAATACAATTTTGATGCTTTTGGATGCAGAAAACATAGCTGCTGAAGTCTCAGAAATACTGAGCTGATCCAGTTGTTCCCTCCTCTGCCCTCCCCAATATTCTACAAATAATGTGGATTTCCATTTTGCCTGTGGAGGGTACTGCATTAAGATGTTCTCAAAGTGACATGAAAACATTCTAGAACTTAAAATAAATTCAATGTGACATAATTAATTTGAATTAAGTTCTGATTAAATCTGGTCAATATTACCATTTGTTGCTTTGTGAAATAGAATAATTTGGTAACTGCTGTCCCATTCTTAACATAGCTAAGTGAATTGCTCTTTAGAATACCATATATGCTTTTAATTCTTTACTGACATTGCTAGAACTCCGAATTCCTTTTAGAACATATGCTACAGTGTTGTAAAATGTGATCGTTCCATATACTCTATTGAATTTCATGGTAATTTAAATCCACTGAGGATATTGCTGAAATAATTTGATGAAGATAATCTTTTTTCCCAGTACAAATTGTCAGATTGATCTTTGTTATCTTAAAGTCTAAATAATTATTAGTAAATGGTTTAAATTGATTGTGAGTACTAGATAATCAAAAGTTGAGGACTTTAATGAGTTTATTTCACCTTGCACTACTTTTCCCTCAATATTGTAAAGAATTAACTTAGTCCAGGAATACTTGCAATCATTTCTTTAAAGGAAATCCCAGAGAAAATTATATTTAAATATTCACACTAAAAAATGAATTCTAAGAATAAAGGATTTGAGGGAAAAGGCTTATGGATATGGTGAAGACAAACAGATTTAAATTTGTCTTGATGCTGTTTGTGCATCTGTAAAATATCGAAATCTGATTCATTTGGCTCTTTGCCATTTGTAGATGAGGGCAAAAGATTTTGATTTACATCTAGTGCCTTTATATTTGCGGCAGTTTTCCTACCAATCTTCTCACAAATGTATGAGGAAATATAGGAGGCTGTATAAACAGCAGTAATTGTGATCATTCTCTTCGCAGGTTTCCTGTAACTAGTGCTGCTCACCATTCAAAGTAGGAATAAATGCTAGGTTGTTGAGGGGTTTGGTTGTTGAGTTTTTCTGTTTGTTTGGATCTCCTATCAGTTTGCAAGTTGAAAAAAAACCATATGACAGGTGTTATCCTCGGTACCTTGCTGAGAGGCAATGAGCTTTATAAGGAAGGTTTAATCATCACAGCCACTGCCTTAGAATGGACATAGCAGTTCTACTTGGCCTGTCAAGCATGGAAGAAATTGCTGTAGGTGAAATCACGTCTTACTGCAGGTGAGACCAGCTTTCTAACACTGTGTCAGTGTTCTCCTCTGGCACCAGCGAAAAGAGAATATAAACCCAAAATGGTCTCGTGGAAAAAAAGCAAACGTGATCTTTGCAATTGCCTCTTTTTAACATCCCGGCCTGGTGGGGGTGTGCGCTGCAGGGGCCCAGGGCTCCCCCCGGGGTCCCTCCCTCCGCTGCGCCGGGCACTGTCGGTATAATAAAGGCACTGGCAGGGGATTCCTGCTTCCGCTTGGCCTGTTTGAATTACCTCTGGGACTACTGGCTGCCTGGCACCCACTGCTCGCTCCACGCTTTGATGGGGACCTGCAGGTGGTTTGTGCTCAGGGTACGTCTCTGCTCGTACAGCCAAGCACCTCCCCTCATATCTAGGGCTGCCCAACCTGCGAGGGCCCCGGCTGACAGCCCCGGCCTGCGGCCCTTAGAGCCGTCGGTGGCCAGGGTAGGGCTGTGCAACCAGGCAGATCCGTACACTGCTAGGTGTTGAACCCGATAGTGGCAGGGATGGCGCTCGGAAATATCATCCTGAGATTTTCGAAGGCCAGTAAAACCCGTCCTGTAAAAGGGGCTGCTGTGATGGTATCGTATGTGGTACCCAGCATCGGTTATCAAAAATATGATCAGTGGATTGGCAATAAGAAGGGCTGGCAGCCTGAAGGGACCTCGTGTGATGTGTGATTAGCATTTCAACAGCATGAGCTGAAGTCTGGCTGCCAGCAGACCCACAAAGCTGAGTCCATCAGGTCAAGAAGCAGTTTTAGTACAGTAGGTGCTATGTGCAAGCACTGATAGGAAAGGCTGCAAGTGAGAGGCGGGAAAGGTTTCTCTGTCTCCTGGGCCTCCCCAAGAATTACACCCCTCTTTACCTTTGGGGTGTGGGTTTCCAGATGTGATGATAATAAAAATGAATTGTTATAAACTTTGTTGTTTCTCTGTCCGGGCAGGTGGCTTCTGTTCTTACACAACTAAGTCTTTCATGTAGTAGACCATGGTCACTCATTTTTAAAATAGCATGGCTTGACCTCGCTAAAGTCACTGAGTTAAAAGCTGACCAAAAGGACATCTGGCTTTTCTGTTTGGTCAGGAAGATCAGGAGTTATCATAGATGTCTGGGAGATGCATCACTACTAGGAGAATAGGTAGGTATAGGTAGACAGTTCTCAAAGCTCAGAAAAATCATTTTAGGCACCATGGACCATTAAAGGCCATTTTAGTCACTACAGCTTTCGAGTACCTGCAGATAGCAGGTATTCGGCTTAATAAAAGTTTTCTCCACTGCTGTGGAAGATTTTTTTTTTTAGAATTTATTTTAATTTTTTTTTATTCTTAGCAGTCTCTGGTGAGATGAAGAGATTTAGAAGGTCACATGGGATAAAATTTATAGCACAGCCATTGCACCATTAGAGAATTGAATGAACAGCCTATGTGACCAGGACAAGAGCTGTGGACTCTCAGAACAGAGGGAAATTTCACCTGTTCTCAGGGAAGATTGGTTTCTCTAAAAGCTGCAGTGCTATCACTGAAGATTGTTTTCTTTTTTTTTTACACAGTATAGTCATCCTGCATATTTTCAGCAGCAGAAGAGCAACATGTTTGCAGACAAACCATAAAGATCAGTGTTTTTCCTTCCCTCTAAGTCTTCCAAAGATCCCAGTTTGATCTCAGCATGATTTTGAAGGGTTTGATCTTTTAAGGTTTAATTTAGTCCAATGACAACATGGTTCTCCAAGGCAATTCACCTTTCCCTGACTTGTTTAAACGAAGAAGAAAAAAAAGGTGAAAAGGAAAGGCAAAAAACTCTTTATAAGTGAGGAACAAAACCTTCATTAGAGAGAAAGCATCTGAAAATCTCCTCTCCAGCAAAATAACCCTTTGCAATCCCATTAGCCTGCCATCAAAAAATTGTTCTCTATGGTGGTATACTCTCTACACAACCTTGTTAATCCATTTTGAGATACTAAAAAAAAAAATCCAAATAGTTTACTGTTTCAGTTCAAAGCTAATACATTTAAAAAGTGTAAAATTGTTTCACAGTTGTGTAAGACAATCTTTGCTAAACTCAAATGGAAATAAATAACAGTTCATTGTACCCCAGCTGAATCTTTTTTGTCAAACACTCAGATGCAGCCCTCTGTTAAAAATCTCATTATATCTCTCATCACATGGCTGCACGTTCAGTTTAAGTTGCAACAAGAATTGGCTGCAGTAGCCATTTCTCCTGTAAGATATGACCGTAATAATGAATGTAGCTTTGGAACCTAATTCTCTTACTGTTTTCCATCCTGGTATGACAAAGGGAAGGTGCTGGTAGGAGTCCTGAGATATGCTTTTGCTCTTGGTTTTGTTGGTGGTTTGGGGGAGCGCTGGGGTATGTGATTGCAAGCATGGTCTGTTTCATGGTCATCTGACAATTGTCAATGAGCACGTACAGAAAATGTTACTTTTTAATGGATGAAATTAAATGGAGTAAGAGTAACATGGCTGGAATGCTGCTGATATATTTATTTTGTACCATACTGGTGGGTAATTGGCATTGTAACAAAGACAACTTGTCCTCCTACCCCAGTAAAAGTTATTGCTAGTTGCCTGTACCAAGGGCTTAGAAAGAGCTAAGAAACCATAATGTACTTAACTGATTATGTAATTCTGTTCCCTAGAGGGGAAAAAAGAGTTTCTCAACACAGTTGGTGATGAGCTTGTTCCCTAGAGCATGAAACATTAATCTACATTTCTAAAGCCTCTTAGCTGAATATTAGTTAGAGGCCTGTGAACCCAAAAAAGTTCAGAGCAGGGTGAATTGTTAGGGGGTGATTGGTGCTACAAATTTAGTACTTTCTTTCAGTCACTGAGATCTGTCTTTTTGTGTACGGGATGTTGTTCAAAATTCCAGTCGAACATTTTTTCTTAATTGCTAGTAAATGGTTCTCTTTAATTTTCATTTTATCACTTGTTTCTCATTCTTTTTGTTGTCAATTTGATGCAGTAGAAAAAACATGACATGCTGATAATGGCATTTCACCTTGCCATCATCTTGGCAACGTACAGTGGTGTTTCATCTCGCCATCATTTTGGCAAGTGTATAGAAAGGATTATATAAAAGAAAATGTATGCTTTTATAGGAGAAATTTGAGTGTGGGATATGAATCCTCGGGCACTTAGCATGTTGGTGCCACTAGTGGGGCTTAAAAGGAGACTAAAACTCCATCTGTGTGTACCACATTATATTGTACTAAGCTTTTGAGGTGTGCAGTGTATACTTGCATAAATGAGTAACAAACTGTTTTACCTCTTGTAGCTCTTGGCTTGACTTTTTTGTCCCCCTCCATCTAAATCTGAAACACCGAGGACTGACTGTGGCAAAAGACAAATTAGGATCAAATAGATGATGTGATGTGCTATTATGCCTTGTGCTATCAAGGTAACCGTTTGCTGAGTGTTGATGATGAGCTAAAGCTTAGACTTGCGTGTGGGATGCGTAGAAATTTCGCCTAGCTCGGAGTAGCCATACCTGTTGCAGGTTTTTTCTATTCTTCTACAGAAAAGGGGTGCAATTGGAGATGATCTGGAAAATTTGCCTACCGAATACCCTGCTACTGCAGGGAACCTAAAACCCTGGTGATAGCTTTGCTCCTACCTCCACCCAGCCTCTGTTGCATTTTGTGATCTCTATGCATTTTTAACTATTCTGTTGTTACTTGCTGAATATCGGATACTGCCTTTGAGGATTCAGTCTAGTGTTCTTAAGCAATATTTAATATCTATTTAATATTAATATTCTTCATCAAAGTCACAATTTTGTTTTAAATAATGATTTTTCTCATTATTTTTTTAGCCATTGATCACGTTATCATGGTTCTGTACTTGATATGACAGCTTAGAAACTTTTTTATTTTCTAATAATGAAAACTGTGGTTCTCATGTTATCACTAGCATCTGAAAATGATAGTTTTAGCTAGCATCAAAGTAATGAGACTTTTAGTTTGGTCACAAGAGATGGTAAAACTATTTGTTGTAGCATTTCCAATTTTTTTTGCCCAGGTGAGAAATACTAGAGAAAATATTCTGATGGGTTTTGACTGCCTGCTCTGTTCCCAAAAGGATTAAAAAAACCCCTCTTTCGTATTAACTTAGAAGGAAATGTTAAGATGTTGTTTTTCTCTGATACATTTCATACCTTTCAGTACCCCAAGTCTAAATAATTTGGAACTTCAGGGATATGTGGAATATAAACCAAGCTCAGTATCAGCGATGGCATCTAAGACAAATGGATTCATACCTTTGTTTTATGCCGTGTCTTGTCAAATTGGTAATGCATTCACATTAGCTGATTCTACAAGATATACAGCTCTATGTGCCCACATATCTAACATAAGAATCAAATCCTTTATCTCTTCCCATCATTTTCTAGGTAGCTCTCTTTCTCTTAGTCTTGCCTTTTTTTTTGCCTTTTTTTTTTAAAAAAAAAGAAATTATGATAACTTACTGCTTTATCTAATTGCAGAATGCAAGGAAGAATCCACCTAATTAAGATTTTTAATTAATTTTATGGCCTTAACTGTCTCATTTTGCCAATAATATCAAAGTGAAGGGAGAAATTTACAATCGAATAATAATAGTTAAGTTTGATAAAATGTAAAGAAAACTTAGTCTAAAGCATTATTAATCGAGAAGACACCTTGACAGATCTATGGATCTGTTTGTCATTCTTTGTCTGGTACCTTAAAACAGGTTGAGTGAAGATAGCGTTTTAACAGACTTTATGTGTATTTTCACATCATTAAAAATAAAAACACGTCTTTCAGCTGTTATCTGAAGTAAGATATTACGGATGTATTCAAATGCTAAACAAGAGTTGGTTCTTCCAAGGTCTCAAGGAAGTGCACCCCCATGAGAATTTTATTGAGAGTCACATCAATAAAGTCTTTGTGAATTACTTATCTCTTGCACTTGGCAAGGATGCCCGAGGCAGACGGCCACAGTGTATGTGCCAATAACCTGCCCGGCATCACAACATTTAGAACGAGGAGGACTTAGTGCCTCCCCTTTGAGATCTCCATCGGGTAAAAAGAACGACAGCAGCCAGTGGAGTAACGAGCTGAAAAATAGTGATCCAGGACACACAGTAACAGTGGGGCTCAGAAGGGCTGCCAAGGTAATTTGACAGCTGTTAGTGGAACTGTGCACTCAGCACTTATTATACAGGTTGAGTTGCTGGCCTGGGGCTCAGGCTGTGCTTGGGGACAAGATCGGAGTGAGGCTTCTGAGAACAATAAATCTCAGATACGTACCAAGAGCAGGGAACAGAAGCGATTGTTGCAGCAAAGCACGAGTGCAACTAGGCAACTCTGTGAAACAATTAAGTTCAGGGACTGGGGAGTCCCATGGCTGTTGTCTCAGCCTAGAGTAAGATTTGGTGTTCGAGAAGGAGAAAACTGAGTCATGCAGGAAGAATGTGTCTGACAAGTGGCCATATGCACCAGCAGAAGTGCTGCCTGTGTGTTTCTTCACTGAGAACACTGGAGTGTTTTGTGGCTTCAGTTCAGCCTATAGTTAGGTTTAAGGTTCAGAGAAGAGGACATGGGACCCCTGTAGAAAGAAAGGGTGTCCGAGATGTTTCGGATAGTCAAGCATGGTTATTCCTAGACATATCCTCTGTACAGCCTTAGCCTTGGACATCACCTGACTGCATAACTACAGGTGAGAAAAAGCTTTAAACCATAATTATTTTGATCTTTGTATTAGATTTAGTTTATTTTCTTCTTCCAGAACACGTGATGTCACTCAAATTAGTGTTCTGAAAAGGATCACTGTAAAGCCCCTGGGAGGAGTAATTACCTGTGCGGCGTGTATCTCTGGGATTGGCATTAGACTTAGGGCTCAGAGAAGGGGAAATGGAGGCCTTATAGCAAGGTTGGCTTTGCCAAGGTGAGATGAGGGCTGCTATTAGATAAATTCTCAGTGCAGCCTTAGGAATATTGTCCTGTGGCATTAGTCTCAGCTCACAGTGAAGGTTAGAGTACCGGAAAGGAGAATTAGTAGACCTGTAGGAAGACTGGGACTGAGAAGAGATTGCAAATGTTAACTGAGGTCTGCTACTAGAGTTATCCACTGAGCAGTCATGCTCCCATGACATTAGTCTCTGTTTACTGTATTTGGCAATTTTGGTGAATCTTATATTGAGGACTGGGAAGTCTAGCCCCATCAGAAACGTGGACCCCTCTCACTCTCTCTAAATCTCATGTCTCCTGCACCAAGTGCTCTGATGCATAGCAGTGCCCTACTTGGCACTACAGCACACCTGAACTGGTGGTGTAGACCAGCCCCCGTAGTACGCACGTCACTGGACATACGCTGCGATTGCTCAGAGCCCTCGGGAGGGCAAGTTGTGCCCCAGTCCAAGTGTGGTGGAGCTGCCGTTGTGCTAATCTCTTCTGTGGTTTACCTAGGTAAATGCTGTTTGTAATCTACTTTTGTTATTGATGTTTATGTGAATTTTGTGACATGTCACCTGTTTTGGGTTTTTCCAGTGTTTATATTGATGATATGTTTTTTCTGGTTTGACGTTTTTTCTTGTTAATCTCTTCTTAATAAAAAAAAAAAAAAGCTGTTCTTCTGCACATGCCTTCAAGCAAGGAATTGAGAGTCATATGTCTCTGCACCTGTCAAGGGTATACAATGTGTGACAGAGATCCAAAATGTGACACAAACATTGCTGAGGTTGGGAATGTAAAAGGAGTGGGATCAATTTCCCTGGTAAATAGCTCTTTCTGACATATAGGCTATCTTAATGATGTTTTATTTTGGATCGAAAGTGTTCTCAGTATGAATTTTTGTTAACACTGGGATGAAGCGTTGGGATTTTGAGGATAAAATAAATGACGTGTCTTGAGTTAAACCATTCATGACATACTGTTAATAGGTAACCACAGGAAGAATTACTGGAATTCACAATTCTGGGAGAAGAAAGTGGGACAACACCAGCAAGCACATTAGAGAAAAACACTACCTGCTTTTTCATCATTCAGAAATGTGAAGTGGGCTAAGCTCTGCTTCTGTATTAATTCATGGCAAATCATTTGCCCAGTTCTGACACTAACAAGAGTCTATTTCTTATTTGCAGGCCCCCAAACCTCCCATGGTAGTTCAGTGCATTTCAGCATGATGGCTGATCAGGCCTGCACTCTGACACATCCTGCACTGATCATTTATCACAGTCATATATGATTTATTTACTTCCGACCCTTCCTGAGTCGGCAGGCTGCCTCCAGGATAATATGGCTACTCAGTTTAGTTGTGCTGTAAATTAATAGATTCATTTAACTTTACACTCACAGATTGTACTTGCTTGGGATTCCTTTTGATTAAAAATATAGTGGGAATTACTATTGAACTTCAGAATGTTGATTTTGACCAAATTACGTTCGGGTGTAACTCTGGAAGAATTTAGACTTTTGCACCTCTAAAAAATTGGTGCTCTCTTTTCTGTTGGTTTGCTACTTTGTCGTATGGAACGACTGCAACTGTTTGGCTCGTTATTGTACAGAAGTTTTGTCCCACCATGTACTTGTATGGAAGTCAATCTGGGGATATTCAGGATAAAAATGTGTAGAGACGAATTTCTCTTAGTAGCCCACTAAAGTGGAGACAGCATTACCAATCCCATAATGTTCCCGTTGTAAATTCCAGCATAAGGGAGCATGATGGAAGCAGGGCTTGCAAGGCCTGTTCCATGGCATGTGTTATTCCAGGGCTTCTACACTGTGGGGCTCCAAATTACTGATGATCTGCATTATATCAATGCCGGGGTTTTTTTTTCGTCCCATGGAAGAGGACTGAAAAAGCATGGTTGAGCTTTACAAAGACGTCTAATTTTGGTTTGAAAAAATTTAGAAATATGTTGGATGATTCTGGGGAGATATTGTTTTCTATGTGCATTTTTAACATACAAGGAAATGTTAGTACTTAAACCTTGTCAGAATTTGGGGGAATCATGAGGCTACTTTTGCTTTAGCTTTCCTTTGACTACATGTGTGTGCAACATATTCCTGTAGGCATCTGTCATAAAATCCTTATGTGGTTATAAAGATTTCCATTCTGCTGAGACTCCAGGCAAAGCATCACAGGAAGTATCTTCACTGGAACCTGTGCCTTTGAAGTAAAAACTCTGCTAGTCCAGCATTAACAAAACAGTATCAAAATATATGACAAGTCTCTGGATCTTTGTCACACAGACTATGCTTTATCTATAATAGGTATGAGTTTAGCTCATCTTTCCTAAAACGAGCGCGGTAGTAACACAGATCAGTAAATGTGGCAGTCAGTGCTGCAAATGGGAGAATTATAGAGCATGTGCATGTATGTGCTGTAACCTTTCAGCGTGAAAAAGCAAATTTATTTATATATCTTTCATAATTCTCTCCGTTTGCCCGATCATTGCCCTTGCTGTGCTGTGTTATAGCTTCTTATTAGCTTTCCCCTTTGTAATGGAATATTTTATGTTGGATAGTCAAATATCTATAAAGACACTAGTAAAAAAGTCTACATTTACAACTTAACGCAAAGAGGGCTGCTGGGATGTCTGTAATGTCCCCGTATTGGTATTGAACATGGATTTAGTAGTAGAGAGATGTTCCAGCAAATGGATTTATTCTGGTGCCAGTTAGAGATCAGAATGTTTGCATCAGACTCTTAGTAGCCTTCCCTGATAACCTCGATATGAGATCTCTGAAGGCTAGGGAGCTCTCCAAATAAATGTGGTGAAAATTTCAGAATGTACAGGTAGGTAGACTCATTAAATATGTGTTTGTTTTTCAGAATTTTTCTGTTCCTTCTGCAGGATCATCTTGTATTTCATGAGAGAAAACTGACGTCTATACATTTTGGGTATCAGACTCTTAGACATGGCTCTCATTGTAGCAATCCAGTCTTCTGCTCTTGGCAGCTCCTGAGCCCTTCTATAACTCACTAGTTTAGGGTATTTTTTAAAAAATCACTTTTTAAAAAATATGGTCCTGAGTTTTAATCATTTGTTTGATTAAGCAGAGTTCAAATTTATCTGTAGGCTTGGGAGGTTTTATATGACTTTTTCAAGTTCAAAAGATGTGATCCTGTCTTGATTCTACAGGTATGGCATCACGTGCATGAAATTCGGTGCACCATTTTTTTTTTTAAACTTTGACATAAAGTTCATGATCTACTGACTGCAATAACGTTACTTTGGGCTAATTACGCATCCTTATGTGAACTGATATGTCTAGCTTTATCAGCTATCCCTCACCATCTTTCCCTGGAATTTTTGGTCAAGTGCATAATACCTAAAGATAAGGTTAAAGAATCTGAATAAGCAGTCTGATCACAGGACGGCTTTTGATTAATTAGCTTTTAATATTCCTTGCTTTGGAAAATCCTGTTGAAAATCATGTTGTTTAGTAGCCAAAGTTTCTAGAGTCATGTGCTTGAATGCTGGTATCTGTCTGTCTTTTTAAGATCAGCAGTTCCATTCATCCTTTTAGCTAACTATTTGTTGTCCGAAGGCACATCTCGGTTATTCAGAGCCCTTCTTGACTAAAAGTATTCATAGTGTCATCATTTTACTTTATTGGTTCAGAATTGGAAAAGCCAAGTGAAGTCGAATGCTTCAGAATCATTCCTTTAAAACTAAAATATTAAGCTTCTGACAGTGTATAAAAAATATTGCATTTGACAAGATGTGCTCTGATTTAACTCTAAGCAATTACAATAAATTATCACTAAGTCTAAAATGCTGAAGAACTTACTAGAAAATGTGTTCCCATTAAATCTCAGACTAGAAAACAATTTTATCTGCATCAATATTTATTGTGAAATTATTTCCTTAACAGGGAATAAAAAGGAGGAGGGGAAAAAACCCTGCCAAAGAACTGGTAACCACCATGACTCAGAAAAGCAAGTTATAAGAGTTAATTTACTTCAACAGAGACTGACCCATGATTTTGTTAGATGTTGGGCCTTTTAATGCATTAGTGGAGAGAGTTTGGGTACTAGAGCAATAAAAGCGGTATGAAAAAAAATCTATGAAATCTCTGGCACCCAGAAACTTAAACTTTCCAGAGCTTTGCAGGCTATCAAAACACCCAGTCTGCAGATGACCAGAGCAAGTCCCTGGCAGCAAAGAGTTCCCAGGTCAGTACAGGGATTTGTTGTCTGTCTCCTCCTGTGCAGAAGGGTGAAGCCCAGGAGGAGCCTCACACTGGAACTCAGCTCAGGCACTGAAGCTGAAGTTGCCTTCCCCCCTATCCTTGCCTCTTTATTTTTTTTTTTATTGGCTTGGTTCTCTGCCTTAATCCTCGTCTCTAGTATTAATTACTTCTGCAGTAATCAAGCTCTGCAGAATTGGTAATTATTTATCATTTGAGGCCTTTTCCCCTCTAGGCTCTGTCTGTTTGATTTATGTACCTGGCACCTCCTTTAACAGCTGCCACCCTGGTATGTATTTATTTATAACTAAAGAGGGAAGAAAGTGTACTAAGTTCAAAGCCTTTAAGCAATCAGAACATTTCCTTTTAGAAGAACATTATATAGCAATAAAGTGTGGAAATGTAGCAAGACAAGCTTGGGAAACTGAGAAATGCAGAACACCTTATCTTTCTGACCAGGAAAAATAATGTTCCAGTTACTAAGCCTATTTTTTAAAATAGGAAGATAGGTCTTATTTAGTGAAGAAGTTTAAACTAGCTAAGTTTGATGCTTAAGTTCTTAAGGAAAGATTTGAGTAGGTTATTTGGAATTTCCCATCCTTAAACACAATTGTGAACAGTTTGAAACATGATAACGGTCATCAACAGTAAGCTCTCAAACCTGGACAGTGACTAGCAAACTCATCCTTAAATACCTTATACTATTATGTGTTCAGGGATGAGTTAAAATCTGTTTGTGACTGCTTGTAACCATGACCTGTTTTCCTACAGCAGAGATGAACTCGTGTGTTGTGAGGAAGAACGTGGGTTCATACTACTAAAAGACTTCTGAGCTGAAATACTGAGGGTAGGTCACAGCCATAAATGGTTTTCATTCTACAGAGCTGACTAGTTGGATGCTGTCTCCTGCTCTCTGTGAATAGGAAAAATAGAGAGATTCCTCTCCAGAGGTGTGGTAGTTCCTCCTCGGAATAGCATTTCCTCAGTAACATAAGGGAGTTGGGACATCCAGGCAAAACCCCTTTTCTTTAATACTGCACCTAGGCTTGCTGCATCCCGTTCACGCTTCAGGGAGGGTTTGGACAGATTTCTCTCTGTCTCACTGCCCCCTGGCTCTGCTGGTTGGTTGTTGAGGCGGCCCTTCCAGGAACGCATCATCAGCCATCGGTTCTTTGCGGGCGGAGAGCTTTGGGGAGCTGGGAGCAGGACTGATGTGCAAAGGAGTCCCTTCATCTTTAAATCAATCTCCATTTCTCTTGTCTGCGTCGAAGAATTTAGTTGAATATAATACATATTTCTTCTGAGGTGTTTCTGAGGGTGGGCTATATTTTTTGTTATCTTTTATTATCTTTCGTTTCATTTTATGTATCTTATTAGGATTAGGGACCTCAATAGACTATAATTTTGAAAGTTTACTATACAGTTTACTCCTTCCTTTCCTGTTTAATGGTCCCTCTTCAGCAAAATGCCTCAATATGCATTTAACTTAACTTGCATAAGTCCATTCCTGTCTGGAAATTCACTTAACAAGCACACTGGGTAAAATCTTGAAAATCTTGACTCCCACTGAAGCCTGATGGTGCTAACTTTGTTGGCTGAACTTCCTAACTCCTTTTATTTTCACGGGATGTGTGTACGTCTGTGTGTGTGAGAGAGAAAACATAAGAAAAGAAATAAATACTGCGTGAAGACATGACAGCACTTTAAAATTGTAATACAAAGGAAATGATGCGGCAGCAGTCATCCTCAACTCTGTGTCACTGTGAAAGAAAGGTAAAACTGCCATTTGGTTGCAAATTATGTCTATAATCTTAACGAAATTTAAAGAAATGTAGGAATATCTAAAAAACCCCGGAAAAAAAGTAGGTTCTTTTTTTAATCATTTACAACTTTGTTAGAGGTTAGCCTGGCATTTAATCCTCATAGCAAATCAGTTGGTAAAACAATGAGGCAACCTATTCAGATGAGAATTTTAACTTTATCTAATTACAAAAATAGAGTCAAACTTTGGATATTTTACTTCTCTCTCTCACAGAAGTTTTTTTCCTGAAAATGTTTTGAGAGCTCAGCATTTATTTATATCATCAGAGACCTCAAGTCAAAATCTTGTCTTTTGTAATCAATACAATAAAGCAAAGACAACTGGAATGTTAAAGATGATTTTCTTTTATCCATTAAATGAGGTTTAAAAGCTTTGCTTTCTCTCTTTCCACCATGCTAGCCCTTAAATCTTTTATCGCATTAATGCCAGTGGCTCAATATTGTGAATTCCGTATCCTGCAGCTCTAGCTACTTAACAAAATTAACAGAATGCACTGCTCTAATGCTGTTTGAGCTTGAGTGACCAACAATTTGAACGACCCTGTTTGGACATCCCTAATATTCTTTGGAGTCTAAAACTGTGCTTCACTCTCAGTTCTGCCTGTGGGAAAGATTACTATGTGTAATTCATGAAAAGATAAGTCTTCCTTCTCCCACCCCCACCCCTCTGAAAAAGAAAAAAAAAAAAAAACAGGCAGATTAAAAGAATTACATACAGGATCAAGGCATATCTTAGGTATAAGAGAGAGACCAGTTTTGGTTGTTTTTTGTCTTGGGCTTTTTGTGTGTGTTGATGGGGGACAGTTTAGAAGACATGGAAAAATCTGAAGTGGGTTGTGGCCTGATCTTTGGACCTTGATTTGGAGTCCAGGTTCAACATCCTGGAGATCTTGAAGGATTTCTCCTCCTGCTTCAGTAATATTCCTCTGTCATCTCTTTTACTTGTGTTTTGTAGTAAGGTTTTTAAGTGTATTCCAGGAGAGTTACTTTCTTCAGTTAAGATATTAGCACAGTGGCAAAAATAGAAAAAGGTACTGCTACATGGACTGTCCTTGATCCACAGTGTTAATAGCAGTAGGTTACAATTTAAAATAAAATAATCTGCAAATCAGAATGTTAGAATTTGGTTTACTTCTGTTCATCTGATATTGTTACTAAGAGATTGTTACTTCTAGTGATCAAAAAGGTTGAATGTCTTAATCTCAGAACCTGTCTTGGAATACGGTTTCTTATAACTATCAAAACCAAAAAAAAATTGTATCTTTTAGCCTCAAGATAAAATTTCTCTATCTCTGTGAGGTTACATTATTACATAGATTATATAGATTTTGTTGTTGTTTTTATTGTGAAGCTTTTAGTCACTTAGGTTGGTCAGTCTTTAGTCTTCTTCTAATAGTATGTATTCACACAAAAATGTTGTGCTAGAACTTATCTGACAAAGATAAGGACCACTGGCTATGCAACTAGTAGTATTATTTGTATGAACATAGTGCTACAAAATTGATAGACAAATGTATCGGTTAACGTGTGTTGAAAGTAGATGCTATAACTATTACTTCTATTTGCAGGGAGGAAATAAAGAAATGAACTGACTCTCGGAATACACTTAGAACTTGGGCACTTTTATGTTTTCAGTCTGTGATGAATTCTCTGGATGATGCAGCAGTACTTTTTCCTAATAAATTCCTATTAAGCTGTCAGAATATTCAACTATTCGGTCTTCCTCTCCTGATTTTGCTAGTCATGTTGCAATAAGATATCTGAAGAAGTGCAAACATTTCTCATGTTAATTAGGAGACTGGGAATTCTTTGTTATTTACTGCTTCCATCATTAAAGGTGATTGCAGTTTTCAAAGAACTGGTGCGTTTGCTCATGCTAAGATTTCTGCAGAGAAACTCACTAAATATATTCTATCAGTTCAACTTCCTGCAGACCAGAAAAAAAGGGAACAAGCTTTTATTCTTATTTATCACACTAATCTGGAACAGACATCTAAGTGAACACTGTTTTCTTATTTTGCTGAACAAAATACGGTGAAATGAACTTGACTAGTACAAAGGAGGGCTCTGCTACCGCTGAGGATCGCAGAGACCCATGATGTATTTCAGGAAAGAGGTTGGGCAAGAAAGTCAAGGAGCAGATAGAGCTGTTACCTGAATGAAGTAGCTGTGTACACAGACAGGTTGTCTGCTCGCTACCTACTAGCCAGAGCTGACACCCTGTGAGGCGGCGCTCATAGAGATTTGCTATGTTCCTTCTCCCTCCCTGGCAAAATAGCCCTTATTCTTGAGGTGGAGAAGTTCAGAAGTTTTGAGTTAAATTCTACAACATTTTAAAATATGATCTGTTTGTTTTCCTGCTTCTTAACACGCACTTCCTTGTGTCCCTTCCCTCCCCACTTGCTTTCCCGAATACCACCAAAAGCTTATTGAGATTTTCAGTGGAATCACTAGAATGGGCAATGTTGTTATATAAGCTTGTTGAGATTATGAAGGTTTGATGCTTTTCAGTGGTGGAAACTTTAGGGAATTCCCACTAGCTTGAGGTTGGTTCATGGGGCATTAAAAAGTTTAACCAAAACCTTTCTCTCAGCCCTTCTCCTGGTCATAACGGATAAACAACTTCCGGATCACTCAGTTTTTCAGAACCCCAAAGAATCCATGTTGCGTTTAGTTAGTATCTTGTTAATATCTCTGCCCGGATACTTTTGGCATTTAACTTTTCCTTCTGATCAGCTGAATCAGTGGCAGGAATTTGGCAAGCTTGTCTTCAGAATGAGAGTTAAGGACAAAGTTTATTGAGAATGTCATCTTGTAGCTTTGGAACTAAATGTATTTCAGCTAGAACTACTGCACAACTGTGTACCAAGCCAACCTTGCAAGGTAGTAAATTATTGCTTAGAAGCTTTTACAAATTCATATTTATGTTATAGCAAAGAAGTTTACCTTGGGAACAGTATATTTAAACTGTTCTCTGAAAAATTGCTTTAATGGATTTTCACATGGTAAAATATATGCTTCACAGATAACATCTTGTTTGTGTCAGATAGCGCTGTGTAAATAATTGTAGGTAATGTTTTTAAAGTAAAACACAAATCCCTGATATTGAAGAATTTAGTAATATTTTGTGTGTTTTGATCAAGAGATTTGACACAGCTAGCTACATAAGCTATTTTGAAGTAGAAAATATTACACGGTGATTAAGACAGATAGAAGACCTGTTTAAGATTAAGAGTTGGGCAAACTCCTAAAATAATGTTCAGAGATCTCAAAAAAGGTATTAGTTGATACTAAGTAACAATGATATTTGGAACATTTTTGGAATTTTTTAGAGATTAAAAATAAAGTTTGTGGACTAATGTTGGCCCTAATTGCTAGTGTGCTAGTTCTGTATCTACAGGCTTTACATCCTGACTGTATAGGATCGTTGGGACCAATTGATCTTTCTCAAAGTAACTATATTACCTACAATAATAGAGAGTCTTTGAGTAAGAAGTGCAGATAGACATAATAATTCAGGAAGGCTGGTGTGAATGAGATTGCCCAGAATTTATTAGATAAATTTATTAGATGCATGCACTGAGCTATCCATAGTCCATAAATGCCTAATCACTGCTTTTACCTTGTTGTACCTAAGAAGTACTACAAATATACCAGTGAAAACAGGAAGAGAATCAGGTCATGTTTCTTCCTATTTGCTGGTCATCAGAGTATCCTTGTGGGACTCTTTCATCAAGACCAACAAAGTTTAACTGCTTAATTACTTCCCTGGTAACTCACGGAGGAGTTGTGCTCTGGGAAATCTTCTGGTACCGTCATATGTTTTCTGTTGTACCATGAAGATTGCATTGGTCACAGTCATTAAGCTTCTGTTAAACCCTGGGAGAGTTTTCTATCAGAAGCAATAAAGTTAGTTCAGCTTATTGATACTCTATAATCTCCAGGTTTTTTCCTTTTCAAATCTCTGTTACGTACCTCCAAAAAGGCAGAACTGTTCAGCAGTCAGGTGTTGTGACTGAAGTCAGACATGAAGCTACATACCAGAATTTTCCTGGACTTGGTCTTTCTAGTCTGAGGAAGCTTTTATTTGGGAGTTACATTTGAAGTTTACAATAAACATCATACTTCCTTGCAAGGCTGTCAGCACATCCTTGTGCTTCACGCTGGCGACCTCGCTTTACAGCAATGATTTCACGTGAAGGTGAGGTGACACTACAAAAAACTCTACTAGGGAAAAATCTGGAAAACAAAGTGAACAGAAATAATCATGGATAGAGCGTCAAATCTTGTGACTCTGGCTTTAAGCATATTAAAGGTTCTGAAGTATAACTAGAGTAACAGTAGGAACCACAGTTTGAAAAGGTAACCCCTCTTTTAATCAATAATGCATTTTTTAAGTGTCCTTGAACCTCATCGTATGTTCTACAGTAATTAGAAAATCTGCCTTTGGTTTTATTTTCTGTGGTTTTGAAGAATGATAAGAAGTGACATAAAGTCTTGGTTGTGCATATAAGGTTTCTTTATGAAAGTAAATGGTATCTTGATTTTTAGGTTGGGTTTCTGCCTTAATTATATAGGAAAACTACTGTTCATGTCTTCAGTTTGAGACTTTCACTGTCTCAGAAGAGTTGAAATTCTTTTAAATTGTGATTTTACTAGATATTTGGTGATGTAGCCTGTTATTTTAGCTATGGTACAACACACTCACTAAAGACGGGAAACTTTCGACTTCTCTGCCAGGAAGAGATGATCGATGATCTCCTCTCATATATTCTGAGCAAATGTTCAAAGGTAGCTTTTATTACAGTGATCCTTTCCCTTCCTTTGCAGAATTATGCGTGGAAAAAAGCTGTGTTGAAACCAGAAATAGAAAGCCATTCTCCTTCAATGCCATGTCCACTAGACCTTCTGTCCTCCCCCATGTGATAAAGCACGAATTGCTCAGGTATTGTTAAATTATGTTGTGTTCATCTGAGGTCTAATTGTAAGTGTGTATGTCCATGTATGATGCAAACACCTAGGCGTGATGTTGGAAATGTATCATATGGAAGTAATCTTTTATCCAGTAAGGTTGCAGCTTGTTCAGCTCACCAGACTTCAGAGTTCCTTGCAGTTTCAGACCTAGTTGGGTTTGTTTTACATGTCCAGTTTTACAGAAGTGGATGCAATTTGTAGCTTTGGACTTAAATAAGCAAACCCAATCATCCTCAAACCCTGAGTAAGCCTTAGGGATGTCAGATGTTTTTATCTTTGGATTCTTTTGGTACAATCTACACCTTAATTTTTTCATTCATGGTTCTTGGGTATTCTGAGATCACGATCTTACTCTTTTTAAGTCTTTCTACATAAAAAGCCAAATGTGGAGGAGCTAATTTAAGTAAGAAGCCACCATTTTGAGTTAAAAAAACTAGCTTGACTGTTTTAGGGGTTTAAAGACTTCATTAGACATAATGAGACAAGCGATAAAGATCCCGCTTTTGTCTGATTTTTAAAAAATTTTATTTCATTACTTTTTCCTCTCTTAAGGTAAGAGCACTTACTATATCAGCTCTTGTCTTTGTGATAGTTTCTTCCCTTTCTTAATTGAATCTCCTCATCTGCCCAAACTGTTATTTTCAATAGTGAAAATTAAATTTAGGCACCATGTAGAATGTTTGCATTTACAGCAGAAACTGACCTTTACATAAGGCTCAGTGAATGCTCTAGATTGATAGTTCACATTCCTCACTTTGAAATAGCTATTGCCAAAGAATACCAATTCATTGTCACACAATGATCTAAATTCATCTGAAATTACTGTATTTTAATACTTAGAGGGTGTCTATAATGGCAGAGAGGGAGGCAGAAGTCCTTGTTTAGAGTTCAAGGGTAGAAAAGGTATGTCGGAAAGCTCTCTCAGTATATCACATTGATTGTGTTCTTATGTTTTGTTGCAAATGTCACAGCACTACAGTTGCATGGAAAGTGAGTCTTAACTAATAAAAGGCTTCACCTTTCTTTTCTTTCTCTATACGGTACTTCAATAAACATCTAATAAAACAGCATTTTTTATTTCCAGGTATTTCTGATATACAGTGATGAGGTTTCCTCATAGGGGAAAGGTTTGTGTTCTGTACAAAGCTGTTCAGCATTTGGAAAGAACTTTCAGTTATTTTCCTTATGTTGATGTGCCTTGCTTGTGGTTTAGATAATTTAAATTTTGCTGAGGTTTTTTTATAGTATTTAAATAATTTGACATTTGCTAAAACTTATCATTGATCAAGAGGAAGTCATGTGGTATTTATAGAAAAGAAAATATGTAACAAGTTTCACAGGTATTATCCAATGATTTAGAAAGCTTAAATATAATTAATTTGGTCACTGAAATGGACTGCTGGCTGAATTCATGCAGTATATCTGTGTATGAATTACTGCTATAGGTTGTATCCCGTGAAATGAAATTATTTTAAAGAAGTGAATTGTGTTTTCCATCAGTCCGTGCACATGAAGAATACAGTACAAAAACTAAGAGCAGAATTAAAAAGAGTACTACTCATCTTTGTTTTGTCAAATACTTTCTTGACTGGAGATGAGCCTACATATCTCTGTGAAGTCATCAAAGAAAAATAAATCTAAACCAAGAAAGCTAAAGATATATAAAAGATGCATAAAAATATATGCAACTCTGTAAACTCCTTTTCAGGATCGTGGGACAGAGAACAAACAGTGTAGAGGCTTTGTACCAAGGAATCATTTAAATGGAAAATTACAAAAAAGTGCTGACTTCCCTGATGAGCTGTCAATAGGAGATTTAGGGCTCCCCATGTGCCATCAGCATGCTTTAATTGATTACAGTGTTACTGTCCCGGAGTGTGCTAAAATAAAGGTTAGAGAAATCCTGAGGATATCAACTACCTTTATCAAACTGCACAATTAAGGGTACAGTACATAATCTGAGAACAGAAACCATCATTCAGAAATAAGTTATCTACTTGGAATGAAGAAGTTTTTCTGAAAGTCATTAAGTAGTCTGCAAAATGGCTGCTCAGAGGAGTGGATTTAAACTGGACTGTTATATGTTTCAAAATAACACTGTAGATTATATACTATACTGCACTTAGGACTCGGGGAAAGGTGCTTGAGTGAGAATCCACACGGTCCCTCGTGTAAAGTGGCTAAAATTGTTCCTTATTTTTGTGAGGAATTTGAAAGTATATCTGCTTTTAATACCTCCACAGAGGTACAGAGAGGCACCTTCTGTGGACCAGTGGTGAGGCTGGTTAGGGTTGTATGTATGCTTTGGAGTCTAAGATGGCTGGCAGTTAACCTACACTTGATTCTGACTGCCTTGAACTTCTCCCTGCAAGGTACAGGCCAGGAGCATGCGAACAGTGGAGGGAGATGTTCTGTGAAGTGTCTTCTATGCTTGTGTCTCAGGTCTGAAGGTGGAAAAAAAAGCAGACAGTACTTGGCAGGGTTTAGAGACAGGGTCCCAGGAAATGGTCTGCACAGGGACTGTCCATAGGTCAATTGTTCTTGGTCACTGTGAGACATCTTTATTCCACATTGTTGCTTGTTGCGTCGGTTTTCACCTATAGAATAGACTCATAGAATTATCTTGGTTGTAAAAGACCTTTAAGATTATCAAGTCCAACTGTTGACTAGCACGACCAAGCCCACCACAAAACCATGTCTTTAAGTGCCATGTCTACACATCTTTTAAATTCCTGTTCAGATGCTTGACGACCCTTTTGGTGAAGAAATTTTCCTGATATCCAATCTAAATGTCCCCTCGTGCACCTTGAGGCCACTTCCTCTCATCCTATCAATTACCCATTGGATTTCTTGAGAGAAACCTTCAGCAGGTAAATATTGGGCAAAATACTATTTCCTGCAAATGAAAGATTAGAGTAATATTCCTTAATGGACATAGATTATATTTAAACTCTCACTCCTATTTTAAATTTGATTTTGGTTTTTGATCAGCTACATTAGCCCAGTAAAGATACTTGGAAAGAAAAAAAATCTAATAATTTGCTCAAGGAAAATATCATGATGTCATAACACTTTATCTCCACAAATCAACTTCTCAATTTAGATAAATATCTGTTTGATATGCTATTGAAATATTTAACATTTTTGAAATTGATTGCTTTCTTTAAAAGAAGTCAAACAACACTTCAGATGAATCAAAATTTATTAAAATTATTTTCTAGGAATTTTTAAAATACTAGCTTTTATCTCTGAACAAATAAAACCAATATTTTGAAATGTTCTGATAAACAAAAGTTCATTTTTCTCTATCAGCTCTAAATGTTGCTTGTTGAAAAATGTTTCAAGATATTAAGAATGACAGTAGTGTATTGTGGCTTTCATGAACAGCTGCAAGCAGAATGGTGGTGTAATACATTTATAGCTATACTAAACTTAAATTGTTGCAGACTTAATGCTCTTTTCCAGCCAACAATTAACATTTTCCAATGCTTAAGTGTTGTCCCTTAATATATTTGTATAAATATGTGATGATAATAATAAAAGGAAATAAAAGGAGCTAGGAAGATTTGATGTATAAAAGAGCAGCTCAGAGTTTTGAATCCAGAAGTTCAAACGACTACTGCTATCTATGCAGCTTTTTCAGAGGATATAAACAAGATGGAATCCCACGTAGTACATGACTAAAAGTGCTTTTGATCGAACGTACGGTAGCAATCATTAAATACATCATGTGCGGTGACACTAGGGAAGGCATTGTTCTCCATTCTGCTCAGTGGACCATGCTGGAACACTTGTTTCATATCTTGAAACCATTTATGATTGCTGCTAAAGAAGTCAGTGCTTTAGGAGTGCCAATGAATCAAGTAAAGTCATCCCATTCACCTGTCTGTTAAAAACAAAATATTGGAGAGAATGAAGACAAACACAGAATTTAACCATCCTGATTGTTACATTAAAAAATTCTCTTTATGTGTTTGTGAGTGGAATGTGCCAGATCAGAAAGGAAGCAGTCTATTTGGTTCAGGTTTTAGGTTTTTGCCTTCACCACAATCCTTATTGTTAAATTAATCTTAATGAAAGTAAAAGTTTCCAAAGTATAAGCTGGGTTTGTCTTTTCAGCAACTGTCCACCTGCAAATTTGGCTCTTTGCAAATCAAATGCAGGTTTGCTTATTGTTTTCGTTATTTATTCTTTAATATGACCTCATCTTCCTCCTTTGTAACAAGGGCATAAAAAGGAAACCAGTTTTGTCTAATCTTAGTTCCTGTGAACAATCTCAGTTCAAGGTGAATCTCTTTGACTGACAGACTTGAGCAAACTTATCTGAACTTTTCTTCCAAGTAGGCAGGTCATTGTGCATTCAGCCCTCACATACAGAAAATAACAAATTCTAGCCAAGAAGGACAGGGTATTTTGCTTCGTTTGTGAGTAGAATAGGATTGCCTGGAGGATTCCCTCATTAATGCCAGTAAAAGCCGACCGCCAGACAAGCTAGCCTGCCTGCAGTTCCAAGCTGTAATGAGTGGATCACTTCTTACTATTAAACAAGACTGCATTTCCAAATGGATCTCTGAAAGGCACGAAGAGGTGGCCAGAGAGGATTTGCTGGAATTCTTAGATCATATTCTGCAGAGTATAAGTGGCATCCTGGAATACATGTCCATCCAAAACATGAATCCTGGCTTATTTTAGACTGTTTGTACATTTACAAGGTGTATTTGGAGCCCGCTAAGCAGATGCTGCACTCATCAAACTCATGCTTCAATTGATCCTTGACCAGTTTTCTTCTATCTACCTTGTGTTGAACTAAATCCTGCTCCTGAGGTGCTCACGCTGAAATCTGGGTATGGAATATCACTAAATGATGCGAAAAAAATTACATGAATCACACGGAGAATGTATCGTAGATCACCTTCCACCCATTTGTTTTTGACACCTGGCACATGTGCCACTTAACAGTTGAGAAGAACTGGGAAGAGTGGAAAACCTCCTCCTTTAGTTGCGTTGGTGTAAAGCATGGAGACCTGTGGTACGTGCCATTACAGGTACTATTAGGCAAGTTCTGAACTCAAAAGTGTGCAACCCGTGTGCTGGTGATGTGCAGACATGTATAAGCACATCTGGAAGAAGTCTGGTTGCTACTTGGTAAGTAGCTTCTTTTTCTCTAGTGCTCGCATGGTGACTGTTGGTGAGTGTTGGGAACAATATGATTGATCTGAAGTCATCAGGGTTGAATCTGGGTTCAGATAACTTTTGAGATTGATAGGAGTAATGGGTGTAACTAAGAGAGACTGAGAAACAGGAATTTTGATGTCTTTGGGATATGCTGTTAGCTGATGGGACCTCCCATAGAGAAAGGAAGGATGCTGCAGAAATCAGGGCAAATCTGATTTTTTTTAAATTCCAGATTTACAAACAAACAAACAAAAAAAAAACTTGTTCGGAGTTTAGCCCTGTCTTTTCATCTGTGCTTCTTATGCTAACGTTTGGTGGAGATGTAGATCTTCTTGTGGTACTTCCAATGGGTTCATTGTTGTATACTCCCACTGCAGCTATAGTTCAGAACTGGTTTTGATCAATAGTTGGTTATTTATGCTTCATTACACTCACGTGTTTAGACTGTGAGGTTTTAGGGAGAAGGACCATGCGAGGGTTTTTTTTCTGTGTTTGCATGGTAGTACTATAATTAGTTTTTTATTTCAGGCCAGAGTTAAAAAAATTCATGATGGCTTTGAGCAGTAATATTGATGTTCACATTGAATGCAAATAGAAGAATAACAACAAGGGCTTTTTTATTTCTCGGTAATGAATAACACATTGCTAACACAGACTAGAGGTATACTCCTTAGTAAGTCGGTAAGAGAAGTCAGTAAGAAATGGAGCTGCATGAAAATGTTGTGTGGATGTATTAATTGTTACCTTCTGTATTTTCAGTTGTTGCACTAAGGAGAGGAGGTAGAATATAGACTGAAAGTTACTGGGTTTTTTTCAGGATCGTAACCTGGGATAGGAACTGCCTGTGCGTATTACTTGCCCTGTACTGAAAAGGGCAAAGGGAGAGGAGCACTTAGCAGACTTGCCCAGTGCCTAAACAAATATCCTCTTGCTTAGTCCTAGATGTTTATATGTGTGATTCCGTTTCATCCTGAATGCATGGCAGTGGTTGCAATAACCAAAGATTTTGGATTTCTTTTCATCTACTCCCTGAGACAACACTGTAATTATAATTTTACCAATTTGTCAAATATTGCATCTCCTATAGTTACTGTCAAATTGCTTGTTAGAAATCCCAGATCACAGGAGTCCCTGATAAGCTGCTGGCATAAACTAGGTAAAAAATGACCACTATGGGAGCTCCTCAGTGCTCTCTCTTGATTTCATCTGACGTTATAAAGATACTTGCTACTGAGATTGCAGAGAGCATAAAAAAGTGAAACATTACAAATGTGCTGAAAATATGCTTTGGAAAATTGAAGATTGTGTCTAAACTCCTCTGAAATTACAGAATTAGGTTCTGAAAGTACTGAAATCAATAAATAAAAATCAAAATTGGTTCCGCATTTGCCTGGTATTCTCAGATTTGAAAGACTGATTTCAGAGCTTAATTCATTGCTAGTTCTGATTCCTGTGGGATGAGGAGCTCTTTTGTACTGAGGCTATATTTGCTAAATATTTATGGGTGCGCACACACACATGTATACACGCAGCTGTACTACTGCTTATTACATTAGGCAACATGAATGCCCATAAGAAATTCGCATGTAAAGTTCATTCCTGTTTTGGATATAAATGTCTTGTTCAAGGATCCATGATTACAATGCCACTGAAGACTTAAGGAACTCCTTTCAAAGCAGGTGACAGAACAGTAACATGACCTGTGTTTTATACGGGCAGTGATAATGGCAGCTGCATGCCTCCAGTAACTTCCACTGATTTTGGATCAGGACTTGTATGTCACGCAGCAGCAGGCAAGATCTTATATTTAAAATCCCAAAAGAATGATTGGTGCAGAAGTAAATACAGCTAATGAGAACCAATTCATTTCTGCAACCACATCATTTAATTTATATCTGAATTTAGGGATCTGTTTAGTTTTCATTGAATTTAGTGCTTGTGAAACATGTTAGAATCCCAAGCCTCTAAACTGTAGCTTTTTATCTGCCCACAGAGCAAGTCTAACACAAGCAAAAGCAAATTTCCCCATAGGTAACTGCCAATAAGCTAACCTGGAGGATCACCAGTTAGTGTCAGATTTTTACAGCACAATTGACCCATATCTACTGGGAACAAGACGGGAACAATCAATTGTTGCTTAGAGTAGGACAGTACTGCCTTCTACAATCAGCTTTCAATATGTCAATAAATAATGGCATTTTATAGTGCATCCTTGGATGTAATTAAAATATTCATACCGACTGCTGCATAGGACAAATATAAAAATGCTAAGGGACTGGCTTAAAAATGATGCAAATATTGCCTATAAATGATTCTAATTTTTAACTTAGACCTATGTATCAAATATTAAAATGAGCCTTTCCATAATGGACCTTTCTAGATAATCATAAATAAACTTCAGCAAGAAGAGTGCAAAAATCATCTGCAAATGCTGGTTTTCAACCATCTGTTTACTGAATAACTCTAGCAGTAGGACTGCTAACTAATGGGTTGCGGGCTGATGTCTTTTTTCAATTTCCAAGGAGAATATCTAGGTTCAAGGACATGGATGCAGACCGAGTGTCTGTGCATGACTGCACCTCACCAGGAGGTTTTCTTAAAGGCTTATGGTGTGTCAGAAGTCTCAGTCCTTCCTTGGGCTTCCTTGGCTATAAAGTGGGTCTCGGTAGTCTTTTGGTTCACATGGAGCAATGAAAAGGCAGCAGGTTATGAGGCAGGCGTGCAGAGGGGAAGCAGCATGTGTATGTGTGTGGGTGTAGGGGGAACTGATGCATAAGTAAGAGTGTCACAGTAGATTTTTTTTTTTGTCCAGTGAAAGTGAGTTTTCCAAATTGTGGTAATGATGCTATTACCCAGCACTACAAAGTTTCTCTTAAGAGCTTTTTCATTTAGTCATGCACTTGATGAAATACAAGGGGGTTTTGTGCATTATTAACTGGAGAAAAGACGTAAGTGGCGTAAAGTGTTGCACTTGACTGTTGGTAGAGCTCCTGTTGTATGCTGCTGAATATATTGCTGACATGAGCATCTGAGGCAGTGTCTGTGGCTTGGTGCTTGGCTTCTCTCACAAAGACTGCAGTTTTCACAACTGTTTCTTATTTATGCAGTTTAGGATGAATGCCTCAGTTCTCCTTTTTACTTGTTTTCCAGCTGCTGAAATGCTCCAAAGTTTTGAGTTACTTCAATACCCCTGTAGACCGGCAAAGATTCTCTGAAGCCAATGTGAGTTTTGTTTCAGTTAGGATAAAGGATTTAGCCAGAGATGGTAGCCTACTTATGTAAAATATTGAAGTTTCTATTTCAGGTATCATACCATACTAAGCTGAAGTCAACTTGGTTTATGCTATTGAACAACCCATCTTTTGTCATACAGGGGAACGATACCTGATTTAAGATAATATACTTTCTTTGCTGGGTCTGTTTATGCTTGGAAATTATCTTGCTGTATCTATGTATTGAAAATTTATGAAAGGTACTAACATATTTCTTGCCATATATTTTTTTCTGAGCACACTTTTGTAACTTTAGCATGGTTTGAAAACTATTTCTTGCCCACAGCTAGAAAGAAACAATGATTTCATATTTCCCAAAGTGGAAGCCAGTCAACAGCATTCCTCTTTATTGCAAAGAGGGGATACAATAATAAAAAGACATTTGCTGGTGGAATATTGCCAATAAAGTACAATAATACATTAAAACAGATACTTAAAGTTGAAATTTATGAGTTTGTTTTTCTGTGCCAGTCAACGTATTTTCATATGTTAACATCAAAATGCAGACTCTCAGCAAAACCTTTAATAATAAAAACAGCAGCCATCAAAAGTAAGTGGAGAATTTTAACTTTTGATATAAGGAGTTTATCTTGTGATTTTGGGCTGAGTTTTTTTCCAAATTCAATTTTATTTTCTTATACTTTTTTTTCCCCTAATAAAATATTCATCATCTTGTTCCTTCAAATACCCTTCAGTGCGGCTCTCAGACCAGTAATGCCTCTGTTCTGCCCCTTCCCTCTGCAGAAGATTAATTTGGAAAATTAATGTTTCTTTTAGAGAATAACTAAACTAATCAAAGCTGGGGATAACTTTCTTTTTAATGAAGGTAAACAGCTTATATGCAGTCTATGTGTATACAGTGTGAAGACCATAACTAGCTCTGCACATTTTCTGAGTATAATTATCCAATATAACCTTTCCTCTTTTTTATGGGGTCTTTTTAATAAACCATTTTTGTACTGAATAATTCCAGAAACAGTTACTTAGCATAATTCCAAACAGGCAGTGCAAATTGTCTAGTAGTTCCATGGAGTTACCTTTTCATTTAACCTGTTGCTACTGAAATCTGGATCTAACCCAGTTTGCCAGACTCCATGGGCACACACAGCAGAGTATTCAGAAATTAAGGATGCTGCTTCAGGACCAGAAGAGCCAGTTAGGGTCAGGTTGTTAAAGTACTTGCCAATTTACTCAATGCCAACCAATCCATATGTACAGTCGAAGACTGTACATCTGTTAGAGACATATTGTCTCTAACATGCGTAGAAGAAGGTAAGGTAAATTTATTTTTATCACTGTGTAATGTCATCTGGAACCCTGTGAAAGGTATAATAAGGCTCCAGAAAAATTAGTTTCAGATATCAAACTGTCAGAGTCTCGTGACCAAAAGGATAATGACTATTTTTCAACCTGCAGACCTCTGTTTATAGATGGCCATATAATGCCATTGATCTAAACCCGATCTCTTATTGACTTCCATCTGGGCTCTGTGCAAGGACTGAAGGCAGCGTGCAGCCTAGAGTTGGTCACAGAGAAAAATAAGACAGGCAACTGCAGTATGTTCACATTGTACCCATCCAACTGGTGCTGCCTAAAGAGGTGCATGCAGGATAACTAAATACAGTAAAATTAGGCTGTAGTTTGACATTTTGATGAATTTCATCTGATTTGAGGACACAGGTGAATGTCTTTTTATTGAAAAATAAATTAATGTTGTATGCTTTTTATTTTTTAATGTGAAGATTAACCAAAAGCAGTTCACAAGGCATTCAGTCGTCGTCTGTGACCATATCTGGCGGTCAGGGAGAGCAGCACGGCAATGTTTCAGGTGCTTGGCTTAACCTAAGTACGTATGCACATTGCATCTTTGTGGTGTATGTTATATCTCAGCAGGATCCAAGCCTTAGGTACTTCAAGATTTTATTAAGCTTTCAGAATTAGATAATAGGTAAATGAAGTAACAAGCTGCAGGTCCATAGGAGTATTTCTGAGGGAGTGTGAGAGCATTAAGGAGTTGACAGATTTATTGTATTGGAGAGGCAGAGAAAGCAGAGCAAAAACATCTTCTGGTGGGCTTTCAGATCATATAAGAATGGCTAGGAGAAGACACTGCTTTCTGAAACAATCACTGTTACTTTTGTTAATGTATAATTGTGGAGGGAGGGGGGTGCAAATGAACATGGATCCAAGTTGTTACCTGGCCAGAGTATTCTGTGAAGCAAAAGTCAATGGTTTTAGCTTTATTCACAGCATCCCTTTAATTGCCTCATTTTGGACTAGGAAGACTAAAAAAACCATTGTGTGTCACTGCAGTTGCTGTTACAAGGTTTCTGTCATTTTCCCTTGCAGTTAAGTGTAACAGAAGGGACAGATTCACATCTATTTGTAAGCAACAATAAGGCCACGCTTATGTGCAATAAAAAAGTGAGGCAAAAAATATAGTGAATCATAACTTCATAACTTCCAGGCAACTTATTCTTCTGTTTTTTCCTGCACTTCTGAAACTGCTCAAATTTATATCATAGTAAATGAATTAGTAAGAACAAAAAAAGTTATATAACTTTAAAACAGCAATTAATGCAAAGTAAGTGTTTTATTAAATGTCTTCATAGCAGTGACTGCCTGACTCTGGCTGGTTTTTTTCATCCAAAAAGCAGTTTCTTTTTAAGGGCTGTTCCCCTCCCCCCATCCACTGTCTGATGTTAGCCTTTGCTAAATGGTAGTAAAGAAAAGGTTACAGTCTGCAAGAGACTGGCTATAGCTTTGCTCTTGGCTGGCGAGCATCTATTGTGTAGGTTTTTGGTGTCCATCATCCATCCATCATTCCCCCCAAACCATTTTTCAGATAGTGATACTTTTAATAAAAATTCTTGGAGATTTCCTTCTATCCAGTTGTGTGTGATACAGTGAAAAGATTTGTTGTCTCTGTTTTGAATCTCTAATGGACAAAGAAATGCCTTTTGTCTGTCACAGATACAGGGTAGAACAGACTTCCAATCATTATCAGATAACTTTCTTTTAAACAGAAATTTCGGCAAGAAAGCAGAACTTCACTGTGCTTTCAGTCTCCTGGTGCTTTCCTTGTGCAAGGTTATGTGTTGCAGGTATTTCTGAGCCTCAGAATTTCTAAACTGAATATGTGTTTAACCCTGTATATTACTCATGTTTTCCATTTGGTGATGTCACTGGCCAGAAGTAAATGTGTGAAGCAAAGTGATACCCTTACTTTTATTTTACGTTTACTATTATTGTTGGTTTTTATCTTCCTAGCAATTTTCTCTCTTCTACCCTGCCTTAGCCATGTTCCACACAGAACATCTTTGAAAAATCATTACATTACTTGAACATTTCTGTTGTTTTTTTGGTTTGCACTTTGAAGGTCTGAATGAATCCAGACAAAACCAAAATTATTAAATACCGTAGGGTGCAGGATTCTAAAGAAGACTTAATAATTTGCCTGGGGAGCAGTGACAAGTCTAGTTCAAGGTTATTTCTCAGTAAATGCTCCAGAGTAGGAGGCAAATGAATTGCAGAAGCTAGAGGTAGTATCAGAATGTCATAAAAGACAGAAGGGAATGTACCTGGGTCACTGTTAAGCTTGCCATTTCTTTCAGTCAAATTGATACTGGCTTATTTTCAAGTTGCTATTTTGCTGTTCTTAGTACTGCATTAGATGGAACTTGCAAATAGATGAGATGCACTGAGACATACTGGCTGCACATCATGAGGGAAACGTGAACATTATTTAATAGCTGATGATAATATATGCATGTAGACCTCTAAGGTTTTGTGTTGCCATCAGATTTGTTATTGGAATCATCTCTGCATTTTAGGCCAAAATAAGCCCGTGTACTGGTACAGGCTGGGAGCTGATCAGCTGACAACAGCCCTGCTCAAAAGGAGCCAAGGTTCAGAGCAAGGTAAACAGTGTGCTCTTGTCACAAATACCCCAAACCACATATCTGTGACATCTAGGGTGTGGCAAACAGGTTCAGGAAAGTTGTTACAACCCTCTCTGTTGTGCTGGTCTCGCTACACAGAGCATGAGCCTTTTTGAGACCCACAGTTCTGAGAAACGGGACAGGGCCCTGAGGAGGGTTATCAAGATGGTTGGAGGCCTAGAGCACTGTGAGAGACTGAAATGTCAAATGATTGTCTCAAAGCTTGCTTGTGTGTGTGCTTTGAGTCACCGTGTCAGTAAGGCCTTGGCCATTCATCAAGGACCAGCTGTGGCCTTTGTAATTAATCTAAGGAATATCACCCAAGGAAGCAAGAGTCTATCGGAGGATGCACCCCCCACTGCCTTGCAGTTGTATTAACAAACTCCTTAGATAAGCCTGAAAGAGATGTTTCTCATCAAGCACAAGGACCGCTGATCACGGGCCGTTGTCTAAGCCTGACTTCGCACCTTCACCATTCAAGTGCTAAGAGGTGAGCACTTCTGCCCCAGAAGCCGGATGATTGCTCAAGAAGCATGAAGTCAGCAGAAACCTGTGGGAACAGAGGAGAAACTAAAGGTGGACAGATACGTTAATCAGCTGATAAAATGAACTGAAAAGGCAACAGAGAACTTTGCTTGCTGTGCACCCACCACCGAAGAACTGAAGACTGAGGACCAACGGGATGCTGCTGGATCCATGGTGGTGACTATTGCGACTCTATTCGGGATGCTTGCTTGATTTCTGTCTCTTCCTTCCATTCTGTCCTATTGCTACCCTTCTTCACTTCTTAATATTAAAAAACTTTTTTGGGTGTCCGGCATTTGGCCTCGTTTGTGTCTTAATCTCGCTCTTGGGATCATATTGAAACCTCCCCCGACATTGGATCGGGACGAGCATGTGGCTTGTATATGCAAGTTGAGGGACCTATGCCCGTTTAGTACAGCAAAGATGAGACTAACTGATAGCTGCCTCTGAAGGTAGCTACGAACGTGGCAGAGCCAAACTCTTCCTTCTTGTGATCGTAACAGCAGATATAGCCAGGGGAGATGATCGTGTATTATAGCCTGGAAAGCTCAGACTGAGTATGAGGGTTTATCACTTGGTTATTTCAGGCCCTTTGTGATTGGAGATCCATATTTGTGCTTAGCTATCTACGTGATCTTCCTGAGTGCTAGAGGATGGCACATATTACAGATCAAAGTTTCTAAATTCACAAGAACTGCCTTGATAACTGAGAGCCCCTGCAGCAGGACCTATGGTATGTCTGCTCTGCTATAGATGTCACCAGTCTCTTGATTAGCAGTCATACCCCAGATTTCTGTCTGCTGACTTTCTGTAATGCAAATCTTGTTAGAGTTTTGTCATAGCCAGCTTGGTAACATACGCTGTAGTGAGAGGCGCTATGAGATGGCAGCAGACAAAGTGCCACATAAGGTACCAAGTGCAAGTATCTCAAGTAGAGGTATATTTACGGTGCCTAGACAAATCTGCCATTGTTTGAGAAACAGGTTTTTTGGATCAAGTGACTCCCCTGGAGGCTCACCTTCAGTGGTGGTGAGATCATTGGCCCAAGGTTAAGAGATAGTTTGGTGGTTTCTGCTCTCGGTTCATAGCAGAATAAAGTGAGGTTTTGGGGACAAATAAGCCAAGGTACTACAAAATTTTTTATGTGACATAGTCCAGCCTTTGCTGTGTCACAGTAGAGCCTGGCTGTGTCAGGCTTGACTAGTTTTTCTCCCTGTATGTTACCAGTAAGGCTTCTTTTTTCTGTCAGATATATTTTAGTAATATTCACCTTTGCGTAGATAACAAAACCCAGAGATTTTTAGGCTTTAAAGTAAAGGCACGTGGTAATATGAATAAGTTTCTCCAAATTACATCCAAGTCCCACGCAGCAAATCTCTCTCATGTTTATTTTTCTAAATCTTCTTTGATATACACAGCTGGCTTGTGGTGCTGGAAATGCTTGATTTTAACAGTAGGATTCTTACCATCTCTGATTTGAGGCAGCAGATGTTCAGTATTCTAGTAGAAAACTTCCCTTGTAGATTCAGTCCTACAATCTTCTACCTATTGCATAACACAGTCCTGCCAGAAATACAGGAACACGTGTAATCTGCCCTTCTTGTTCCAGGACATTTTACAACCTGAAAACATATCATAATCGTGGAGATCTGGAAGAAGAAAGGAGTATGCTATGAGTGTAGGGAAAGTGAGAATGGATTAAAAGTACCGAGCATAAATACAAGTCGGGTGGACACCAGGGGACTGCATGTAAGGCTATAGTTAACGCAGAATTAGAAATCTTGTTTATTGCTCTCCCTGCTTTTTGGAATAAAAGCAATACCTTTCTTAGTAGTTAAAAGCAAGAATTTTAAGTTATACTGTAAGTGTCTGCTAGTGACTCACAGCTTGTCTCTGTAAGCCCACTCATGTGGAGACCCTAGCAGATTTGGGGATGTTTTTAAATAGCACCAACACAAGTTCTCCATGTTGGTCACCTAAATAGCCTCAGTTTCATCATGTGTTTACTTAGAAGTGTGTTGGCCAGCCTTGCTAACTCAGTTTTTATATTAGAAAGGAAAACATATTATGTCAAGTTGACTTCATCCCAGAAGAGCTTCTTCCTGTAGTCTGCATAAGTGACTGGCAGCCTTAAGGAACAACACGTCCCTGGGACACTGGGATGAAAATGAGTGCTGAGAAGTGGCAGTGGGAAAGAAAACACTCTCTACTAGGTAAAGAAGCTCCCAGGTTTTTTTTTTTTCTTTGTACCTCAATGAGTATCTATATCCTTCATTTATACCAAGCATAAATCTACCAATAATAATAAGCAGTATGTATTAAAGAACCAAGTTATGCATGCATGAAAATCACTGCCATGTTACATTTTGCTGAGTATGGTCATCTTGACCACTAGGAGATTTGGACCGCTGAGAACTGGACACCTGATCACATTTTGAACTGTTCCTATCTTGTTTCCTTTTTGAAGCAGAGTTCCCTTTTGAAATACTTTTCACTGGAGGCTTGCCATACATCACAAAATCATTCTAGAGTAAATACAGATGGAATATCGAGCTGCTTCATTAAAATCACTGTGATTTGTGTAAGGAGCTCCTATCTATTCAAACCTGACTTGTTAGTTTAGATTCCCTTACTGAGATATAGGTCAGATTTAAATTAATAAGTGGTGACTGCAAAATCTTAATTAAAATGATACAGTTTTGTAAGCAGACAAGCACTCTTTAATTCATGTAGGGGTGGGAATATCTTCTTTCTGTTGGTAAAAACTGCTTGTAAAGGTGTTGGACCAAATTAATTCCTGTGGTTAATATTAGTGACTTAATTAAATTACAAAAAATTATAAATCTGACCCTTCAGACACAACTACTTTCAATTATTTAAGGAAAAATTACTTTTTTGGGGTGTGTGTTTTGTTTTCTGTTTTCCCACTGAATAGCAAAAAGCTTAATAAATAATTTAAAAGAATCCTCATGTTGTTAAATTGTTTCCTTTATGTGGGGCTTGATTCTACACTGCTTTGCAGTTTTTGTGGTACGCTAGCAGGGTGAATTGAAAATGGCTCGGAATTACATTTTTAAGAACACAGTGCCTTTTCCTACCCATTTGCCATTCGCACAGCACCGGCATAAAGTCTGAAATAGTGTGATGACAGTGTGGGATGAGATCCTCAGGCAATCTGATCTCCTCACGCTAGAAACCTGAGAAATTGTGCTGAAGACGTTAATGCCACGCCATTGCAATTGAGAGGTGTGTTTTGGCCTACTTTGCATAGGTGTGATGGTCTGGTTATACAATATACTGAGGGCAATAGATAAACAGCACCACAGCTTTGGGGGTTTGCTTATGCTCTACTAGAAGTCTAGTTTGCACCAGTTCCTGAGTCACCTTCAGAAGTACTGTACTGAATATAAAAATTATTGCTAATCTCCATACAGTTCTCTAGCAGGCAGAAGCAATAAAACTCGGGTTGTTATTCCTCCCCCCACCCTCTTTTTTTTTTTTCCCCTTTTTTTCCTTTGTCCTCTGCAGAGCTGCTTAGAAGTACAGCTGGGAAATAATATAACGTCTGGTCTAAGAATATATTGTGGAATCTACTTTTTATCCCGAGAAGACTTTTTTTATTTCTTTGCAATAACTTCCGTGGTAGGCACAGTCTAGATTCATTAAGGGCACGCAGAGGAAGGGGATTGTGTGAGCCCCTAGCATGACTCTTGCTATTCTTTTGTCTCTTTCTCTCGCCCTAAATAAGTATAAACAACATGTAGACAAGACAAAACCTCAGCAGTGAACAAAAGCTGCCTCCATGTTATCCATCAGTATTATTTAAGTAGGACATGCTGGGCTGTTCATGATACACTCATACTGTAAGTGATAAGCTATAACGTATGGTATTCATTTACTTCTCCATTTCAACAGTAATATAGCGAAGACAATAAATTTTCCTGTTTGTTCTCTGACCCACTGTTCTTGGGTTAAGCAGCATGTTTTGTCTACATTTGTCAGTTGTTACAAGCTTCTAGCTGCTGTGGACTAGGGTATTGATGAACCCTGGAAAATGGAGCCTTGAATAATGTATAAAGCATTAAACATGCAACCATTTCACTGCAAAAAAGGGGGGAAAAGGGTATTATATGTTTTCTCTGTTGTAGCTCCTTCATTTACAAAACATATTTGTCAAGTCTTTTGCTAAGAATAATGCCAGGATGCAGTTTCCCATCATTCTTGTTAATGGGACTGTCTTAGTGTTACAGTAAACAACCATAAGTCTTGTGTCTCAGCCATTGTGCAGCATGCTTAGTTTTTTCAGCTTCCAATTAAGGGTATTTTAAATTTGCTGTCTACGGTCATAGGAGTGGTTGTGCGGTTTTTGGTCTTACATCAGGAGAGGGGCACTAAGAAAAAGGTATTTTAAAAGGAAACAGTGTACTCGCTGGATTGCTGTGTGACTGAAGTACGTATATTATTGCGTTCTTTAAAAGCTCAGAACTTATTCCTACCTGTTATAGCGATTTATTACTAAAAAAGCAGTACTGATTCATGCGTTTTGCTGAATGACTTTACATGATAAACCATCAATATATATTTACATTAGGAAATGGAACTTTCTATCATATTTGTGAGACCGGAGTCCAAGATTTCAATGGCTGTGAGTCAATGCAGCTGCATTAGCTTCGGTGGAATGGGGCTGATTTATATCAACTGAAGCTCTGGTTTGTTAAATTCTTCCTCTGTTGGAAGCATGTATCGGAGCAGTGGAAAATTGCTGGATTTGATTTAGCCCCTATTTGACATGCCACAGAATTCACCATTGCACTGGGAAATTTCAGTAAACATGAGAAGATTTTATTGACGTGGAGTTTGAATTACCCTCTGATCCTGGCCAGGGTTGAGACATTTTGGTGTGAAGATGACAGTGGCGGTGCTTCCATTTGTCCAGTATCAGTTTCTTAGGTAAATGAGAAATGTGATGTGTAGAGCTGACAGTCTGTTTCCAGAAGGACTAAAGTCATGTGCAAATTCAAGGATCTCATTTAAAAAGAGGAAAATTGCTTCCTGCATATAGGTGTGAGTTTTCTAACGTTAAGCATTTCGTGATTTAATATGGTTACCTCTATAAACTAAGAATACTGTTTTATCTTGCCACATGTAGGTTTCTGCACATAAATCCCATACAGAGAGATCTGGGTGCACTGAGACAAGAATACGAGAATATAGCCCATCAATTTCCTTGAGCCCGATAGTCCTGAAAGCCTAAAGTACTGTACAGAGGTGCAGAGCCCATGCACGCACAGAGACATAGCTGCAAGACTCCCATTAACTTTAACAAAATCGCACAGCTAAATCCCTGCACGTTGTACTAAATATTTGCCCCTATGTGTGTTTCTCTTCAGCAAATTATTTGTCAACAGATTCATAGAAATGTTTATGACACAAGGAGAGGAATGTGCGTGTAACTGAAGGCAGAAATATAAAATGTATAGGATGGGAATCCTCTTTCCTGCTTTTCTTGGAGGTCTTCGCTATCCTACAGATGTGATAAGGAAACGGCCAACAGCCAGTGGAGCACAATATCTGCTTCATATAGACAGCTGATGGGATTGGTATACAAATTATTTTGGCACGGTTATTCATCAAAAACCCAGAAGGTGTTATTAAAATGTTTATACAGTAAATTGATATATATATACCATGTACTACTAGTGAATGATTTCAGTTAAACAGGATCAATATGATTGCTCCTAAAGGTGAATATAATAGCTTTGGAGTGAGAGGTTTTATTGAGCTTTTAGGATAATTTTTTAGGTTTTTTTGATTAAGAAAAATTATTTTCTAAAGCTAAGGAGTTTTCTTTTCCTTGCTGTTGAACACATAGCTTTCTGATTGTCATGCTGGGGAATATCCCCAGTGGTAACTTCACAAAGCTCTTTGTGGTTATTGGTATTGTTTATCAGCATTTGAAGAGATGAGCTCTCTGGTTTTTGATGCCTATAGGCTCTTCCATTTAGAATTAGTTGTCTGAGGCTTCCTTCTCCTCCGCACGTGCACTAAGGGTGATTTCATTGTTCCTAGCAGGAGTGCAGGTTTATGGTACTTCAGCATGTGGGTATCTATGAAAGGCTGATGTTTAACCTCATGACTTCATTACCAGACTCCATCATACCTAGTATCTCAGGATATTGTCAGTCTGTGATTTTGAATCTCTGGCATTACTTTCAGTTTTTGATTTACCGACTATGTTCTTAACGTGAACCTTGCTAGTCTAATTCTCATCAGTGCTGCTGTCCGCAATTCATCTTCTGAAGAAAATTATGGATCCACTGAAAAGCAGGAGGAGATATATAATTCAAGAAGTTTTCAAGATTCATTTTCGGGAAGATGAAGTGCTGGCCACATTATATGCTGAGTCGGGTTCTTTGAACAGTAACAATGCCACCTGCAGCACTAAACATGTATTATGAATAAATGTTTTATTGCAAACAAACCAGGAAAAGAAATGGTCAATCACTGTTGTCGTGTCTTTCCCAGTAGAATAAAGATTCTTCTTTTGCTGCTGTAATGACTTCTGTGAAAAAGCACACACTAATGTAGAACTAGGTTCCATTTACGTGACTCTTGCCCATTTACAATAGGTAGCACAGTTCATGCATTTCTAGAAGAGATAAATAGAAAATACCTAAATACAATCCTGTAAAAGAGTAGAAAGCACATTTGCACTGCTGCAGTATGCGTGATTCAAGTGGTACATTCTCCAGAGGGTATATATGAGGGTACCAGTAGGTGCTGCTACTATCAATAACACTGGAATAACGTGTTCTGTTCTCCATCCTACCATGTAATTAAATTAATAGTAGCCCAGCTTTACATCATTGATGTTGTGCAGTAAAACAGAATATGACGGAAGAAATGGTGAGCATTTAATGTCAAGCAAGAAGCTATGGCTAGATGACAATGCTGGATGGAGAAATAACAGGCTGAATTCTGGAATTGTTTTATACATTAGGTTATTGAAACTATTCCTGGCGGAACCCGAAGAACAATTTGGCCTAGGGTACAACACTTGGAAAACTGAACATTTATACTACTTTCCTGCCACTTTATGTCTATGTTACTCCACCTGTTTCAAGACGCTGTATTGATGTAAATCAGGAGTGGAAAAATAACTAGAACAGGGGTGCTAATCCTGCTTCTCTGAAGTCAACAGGAACATTGCCAGTTTAATCCTGGTTGGATCAAGCAGAATAAAAACTGAGATTAGTATATGGTATGACTTGCGTAAAAAGGTTACCTGAAAACACTTTTTTGATGCTGTAATAGAATGAAAAGCTAAGAATTTCACATTAAAGCATCAAAAAATACTGTTCTTTTCAACAACTGCCTTCTAAAACCAACTGGCTTTCCAGCTCTGTGAGCTACTGAATAACTTGTAATGGGTAAGATACCTAATAATCTTTTTCTTCCCCTTCACAAATTGCCTGGCAACACTTTAAGAGGCTTTCAAATGGTCTCCTGGATAAGAATTATTTTGCTGCTCTGCTTTTTCTGACCTGTGGCTTGTCTATATATCGTGCGTGAATACTCGGTGGAACACTGAGTGGAGTTTGGAAGGGCTTTGGGAACAGGAACCAAATGTCTTCTGTAGAGGAGAGGCTTGGCAAACGAACCACTCTTAGGAAATTCAAAAGTCTGAGCTAGATCTGCAAATTGTTAAATTAATTATTAAATTACTAAACCCTTTGGGGTGGGTTTCTTGCAGAGTTACTTTATGTTTTAAGGTAAACTCTTAAGTTTTGCGAATTTTAGCCATCTTAACTGAAATACAGAATCTAAGTCAGTTCAGCAAGTTTGTTGTTCATTTTTCCATTCCCGTTCTCGTCATTCTGACCTTTACATATATTTTCTTTCTTTCTTTCTATGAAATTTTGGGGTTATTGTAACTGTATGTCCTCTACAAAAAATGACAACAAAATCCTTTGTGAACTTCATTTAGGGGCTGGTATTTCTTTCAGATTTGCTTCAGATATGATTTTTGACTTAAAATTTTTTGCTAAACGTTAACAATTTTATTCTTTCATATTGTACGTTGATGTTGTGGCCAAGCGGATTGAGAAAATTGTTATGTGATTGTGATATATATTCACGTTGAAGGTATATGTAGGTTTTTCCTTTTGCAGATGAACTTGTGCAATGTTTTTTATAAAAATTGCTAAACGTTTGAAAAATCTGATGGAATTATCATCTACCTGTAAAAATAGTTGGAAAGATAAATGAAAAGCGACTGAACCAAACAACACACAACAACTTGTGTATTAATGTAGATGAAAACGTTACTTTTCATCAAGCTTCCAAAATTTCTCTTGGGTGCTTTTCTTTTCCTCTCATGTTTGTAAAATTAATCAACCCAGAACAAAAATGATGGCTTTCGGAAAAGCGAACACTTGGTTTGTATATGACAATATACACATTCTCCCCACGTCTTTTAAGGAAGCTGATTTTTGATACAGTCGTGATTGGTTACGTCATTCACTTGAGATCAAATAAAAACATATTGATGACATGAGTAATTCTTAATTGGGCACCTTCCTCCAAAGTTCTCGTTACTTCTTATAAAGCAAAATGCAATTCTTTGTACTTTCTCATTCAAAGCTGCTAGATGAAAATGAACTTTTAGAAACAATCCAGAATCCATTTGTCAGGATAATAACAATTCTCTGTAACAATTCTTTCTGCCTCTTCTCGCTCCCCCTACCCACATTAATTATAACGCTCTAACAGAACAGAGCTTGATTCCCTTTTTTATTAAGGTTGTTTCACTCTATTATTGATTAAGCTTATTTCCCATGATAAATAACTTTCCTGTCAAAAAATGATTTATGAAAGCCAGTGGTCTTTCTTTTTCCAGTTTGCTTTTCCTGTGGTTACATATTACATATTATCTCCTGCTGACTGGTTTGGGCAGTCTTTGAATCTACAATTAGTGGTCCTCATTAAGAAAACTGAATTTCAGTGCTGTAAAAGGCTTGGAGATTTATCAGGTGGATCATTTGATTTTAAGTTAGAAACAGAAGTATCTTTCTAATGTAAGTATATAGTCTTGTGATATGCCTTTAAATCTTCAAAATGTTAATCAAGTAAGGTCACCCTGCATTGCACTTGTGGAGACCAGCTCCCTGGAAGCGGCATATGGCATACTTCATTAACTTTTTTCTATGTCTTCTGGAATATAGCAACTATTGACCACAAAGACCGAAAAAAAAAAAAAAAAAAAAAAATCTGTAATTCAAATCATACACTTCTGGAATGCTAGTAGCCCAATTTGGATGGCATTCTTTTTCCACCGTATATATTTCTATGTGTATATATAAAATGTAAAAGAGGGTCTTAGAAGACAACAGTTCTGTTTTATGCAACTCTTGAAGGGGAGTTAAGTGTGGTTTTGTTCTGATATGATTTGTTCTGTTATGTCAACAAACCTTTGTCCTCTGATTTAAGAGAAAATGTGAGGTCTTGTGAGTTCTTTTTACTAGGTGGAAAAACTGAAAAAGATACATCCTGTACAATAAACAGGTTAGATGTACCTTATATCTAACCTGTTTATTGATGAAAACTGCTCAGAGGTTTATGTCTTGACTATATCAAGAGCTGAGCACTTTTCCAGGCAGTGGTTTGTTCAAAAACGCTGTTGTGTATTTTTCTTTCATATTCTAAAACCAAAGTCTTCATCTGTGTCTGGGCTTCCTCTGCTGCTTTTTTTTAATTGCATCTGAGTTTTCTGTTTTCCATTCATGCAGTTCTAAATATCCAGTCCTATATTTTAAATAGATGTTTCAGGAAAAATAGCTCAAGTCCAAGGGGAACGTAGCTTGTCTTTTGGGTTGCGGGATGGTGACTATGTTTTGTTCTGTGCCTGGCACTGCAGAGTTCTGATCTGCAAGCAAGTTTTCTCTGCAAGAGAATAATACAAATGAACAGTCTCAAAAAAACATTCTAGAAAGGAGTGTCACTGCTTTTCAAAAATTCTGAAGAGGGCTGACTGTACAACCCCAACTTTAGTAACATTTTCACATAATTCACATTACAATTCTGTATAGATATTGCATTAGACCTAAAAAAAAAAAAAAAATTGCTCTTACGTAGCCTTGAACAGTCTCATGAAAATCCTATTGCTTATAAGTGAAAAAGCATAAAGCAAACCCTAATATTATCATTGCTTTAATTCTCAGTCTTTGTTCCTTCCAGTCGGGGCTGTTAATAGGAACTAATGGTAACTACATAATCGGGATATTTTCTTTTCTGAGTCAGTAGAAGAATTAGAGTCCTGAAAAGATAGCAGGCTGACATTTGATGTTTTTAATACCTAAAGCCAGCTTCAAAGCGAATGAGTCAATGTCACATACCTAACAAATGAGCAGAGACAAATACTTTTTACCTGTAGTAGCTCTGTCCTCAGAATTAATTTTGATAAGAAGTATTTTACAGATGTGATATTTTTTTCTCCTTGTATCCTGCTTACCTTGCAAAAAGAAAAAAAAAAAAATAGGGTCATTTTTCTTGTCTACTGTTGTGGGGCCATAATATTTCAACTCTCACAAATTTTGAAAGGACCACTTGATCCTCTGACAGGTGATAAAATCACAGGGGCCAGTAAAGGACAATGCTTTCTTGCTTTCTTTTAGAGAGTGGTTTCTCTCAACATGATACTCGCTGCTTGTGGACAGCAGGTCCCTGGATTTCTGACATCAGAGGTTGTCCTCCGTGTCAAAGGTGTTTCTATTCTCACATTTTCTGTGGTAACTGAACTCCCCAGATCTCGTCATTGTATTATCCGTGTTTGAGAGATAGGGAACTGAAGTACAGAGAGCCCAACATTACAGGTAGCCTTTAGAAAAGAGTGAGTAGGAGCTCAGTCTCAGGCTCTTATCCTGCTCTCTAACACAGCCTTGGTGGTGGGATCTTGGCTGGTCGAGGTGGTGAATGTGCTGTAACAACTCACTGATGGATACTGAGGTTAAGATCTGTGCACCAACCACCTCAATAGTCATTTTCTGGGTAACTGAATTTTGTTACGTATTAAATTAATGCATGATTGTTAAACAGCTACTCAAAACTCAAAATTTCTCAGAATGTTATCTGCAGTAATTAACCATTAAATCCAAATACAGAGCTCTGACTCTCTCAAAAGAAAATAAAGGGTCTTATCATGCCCTGAACTGCTGTGTAGCTGTTCATTATACAGAATATCCTATAGAAAGGACCTGGATGATAAAGATGCACTCATAACCCATTTGAATTAGGTAATAGTGGAATGATTATTAAGTAAACAAATCAAAGAAAACAAGTTGTATTTCAATACAATAGGCCAATGAAGTTTAAAAAAATAAGTACGTAGAGCACATTTAATTTTACCTCTTTGTTCAGGTTTAACTACTAAAGAAGTTATTTTGCCTGAACTCACTTATTCATTTTAATCCTTTCTGGTCTAGGTTCCGTAAAATCTATGTAGAAAGCTGCAAAAAGACTTGGTGAAGTCACTGGTGGTCTGGAGTGAGCTATAAATTAAACACTAAATTGTGAGATTAAAAGGACTGACTCTGTAATGTGCTTTAAGGACTTAAAGCCCAGTGAAATAGAAGACTACGTATCTTTAAGCCAGCTTGTCTCATTGCAAAGTGCTCTGGGGACTGGGAAGGTCTCAAGCACCATCTTGGATGTTCATGAGGCACATTAACTTTCCCTGGTGATCCTATGCACCATGCAGTACCTCTGGAGCTACCATCAGCATCCTGCCTACCCTGAAACTTGTGCTTGGTTGCTCTGACTGTGTCTCTTTTGGGGAAATCTTCCAGGAGTGGATCTGAAGAATTTTAAGCTTTGCACCTTTGGCAGGGCTAGGAACATTGCATACTTTGTACATGGCCAAAACAACAACCTAAGGCTGCACAGGGACAAAACCATACATGTGACTCTGGACTTGTACCTGCTACTACAGTTCTCTCACTTTCAAATTCATTACTGCTAGCTGAGAAACTTTATCACTATTTCACACTTCTAGTGAATGTGGATCTTCATCTTGTCAGTGGGTCTGTTCTTGCTCCATCCAGATCTTCACTGGGTTTATTCATTGCTCATGTGTTATAAATCATCACTTGACAGTAAAAGCATTTACGCCTCTAAGCATTCAGAATTCACCACTCTTGAAATAACCCACCATCCTTGAAATCGTGGAGACTGATAGGTCCTTTTTGTTTATTTCTTAGAAGCATAAGTAGAGAGGAATTAAATTGCTTCTGAACTTTCAATTTGAGGTAAAGCCTCAAATGATCACATTTTTAGTCACATTCTTTCTCTCTGATGGTAAGGCAGTCCATCTGGTGGGTTTCCTAGATTTTCAATTCTTAAGAGTTTCTTGGTTTCCTGGGATATGTGTTTTCTTAGATGCTGTCAACAGCACAGAGCCAAAAATCTGTATTATGCATGGCATCCACTGCCTTACCAAGGCAGAAATAAGAAAAGGACACTTATACTCTGTCATTTTGTCTTCCCAAAATTAATTTTATTTTTAAGTCATGTTTAGATCATTCTTTTTCTATTGCGCTATATTTCAGTGACGTCTGCCATAAATATCTCTCTTTGTTTTAGTAGGAGGCGTAACATCTGAGAGAGGAACTTGATATATCAGAGGCAGTGAATTGTTCTGATTTCCAGAAATAGCCATGCTAGGAAGTAATGCTCCGATTAGTTGAAGTGTCTGGCACTAGGGATTTAACCATAAAAAATGGGCAAGGAGACATCAAGAGGCTCTGCAGAGACATTGGAGATGCAGGGCGTGTACATGTTCCATAAATTTTGCAGTGAATGTGTTGAATTTAGTATTTAAAAGGATGGCTGGTTCTTCTAAAAATAAATAGGAAGATATTACCTAGGGTATCATGTGTTCTGGCCCATTACCATGCGATATACATTGATTATTATTGTTGTGCTTAATCAGTCAGATTTGCTTTGATTTTTTTTAATATCTGGGATTGATTTCATATTCATGGTATATTGTATCCGGAACCTTCTAAAATCTGATAGCCTAAAAATAAACTCTGAATTAAGACAATCATGAACAGATATCTTGCAAAAATGGTTATCACTGAGTTGTCACTTGAAAATTATTACTGTGCTCATGAAAGAGCGTCAGCCTTCTGAAACCTGTAGGTTTAGAACCTGCAGAAAACTTTCCTCCTTTTCCTTCCACAGCTCTGGGGGAAGTACAGAAGTAAGCCCAGAGCATAGATAAGTAAGAGGTGTACTGCAACAGGATGTATTTTGTCCAAACCTAAATAGGATAGACTTACCTGAGGATTACATTGTTATACTTTAAAGGGGAAAGTTACTTTACTTTGAGAATCACTCAAAGACCTATCTGCTATGTGGCAAATTGTTATCGTTCTGTTTTTATATACTTATGCTGGTTTTCCTTTAAAGTGCTTTGGCTTAATAGTACTGAACAAAATAATGTCCAAAATAAAATTCTCTAAGAGTAAATAAACGAGGCAATTCCCTACTAGGAATATTTTCAGATAAGGTAATATAACCACATTGACTCTCCAGTCATCAGGTATTTAAATAGCAAATACATGAAATGGAGGAAGAGAATTTAGTAGGAGAGTTGAATAGCCCCTTCAGATGCACTTGACAGTTTTATGATGCAGGTATTTCTTTGTGGCTATGCACAGTCTTACATGGTAAGGATTTTACAGATATTATGCTCCAAGTTTGAGCACCCTATTTGTCTCCTTGACCATACACAGCAAGGGACCCAACTCTACAAAGAGATCAGTAAGTCCTCTCCAGAATGCCTTCTCTCTCTGGGATGTGTGGGGTGCTTTATTTTCTGATATACTTAAGGGAAGTGCAGCGGTATGTTCTCATACAGTTCAGCTTCTGAAGAGCCAAACCCTTCAGGAGTTGGAAGACAATGAAACAGGTGGAAGAGAGAGTCCATAAAGAGAGGAAGTCCCCCTCTTGTCAGGGGAGCAAAAGGAGTTCCTGACAGTTTGAAAAAGATCTGTTCTTATGGAAGAACTGCTAGAAAACTCTGCTAAGCACACAGCTCTTGGAGGCTCTTTTCCTCTTCTTGGCTGCTCATGCATAAGGAAGAGTTGGATCATTGCATTCTGAAGCCATACTGCCCTGCTAGAACAGGCACCTTACATGCTACCAGAAATCAATGTAGAATTTGGCTTATATACTTGCATTGTATGGAAAAATGTTACTTTATTTCTTTTATTTTTCCTTTTCAGAAAAATTAAAAAGACCACTGAGGGAAGAAGTGAAATAAATATTGTTAGTACATAACCACAAACATGCGAATGCAGAGGCAGCAGTTCAAGAAACATGAGCTAATGATTTGTGACCTTGCTTGCTACCACTGATACACCTTTTGACTGCTACAGAATTTAGAAGTCCATTACCATCCCGGCTTGTGGTCCACAGCTGCAGAAACCATGTTTACAAACTAGCGTGAGAGAGATGTTATTTTCAAACTGTTGAAGGATTATTGTACAACCAATGACAGTGAAATGCCTACATTAGAAACCATATAAAAGCACTTGATAGTGTCCTTTCACTCAGTTTCACTAAAGTGTATTAATAAGATTATTATACTACTTGCATTCTAAAGCACAATGCCGTTATTTAATCTATAAGAGCAAAGTCTTACTGGAAAACACTGATGAAAAAGCTTTCATCCTTCTCCTGGGTTGGCAGTTTCTGCCATCAAGTTTCCATCTACCTCCAAATATGAATACCTTTGTGGGATACTGGCATTATTTTATGCCCCACCATGCCACTGGTTTGCAGATGTTTTGTGAAACAAAGTAGAGCAACTCATACTTTCCTTATTGATTGTCCCTTGGTCAGAACATTCAGCAGCAGAATCAAGTCAAGTCTCAGCTATGTAGGCAAAAGTGAATTTTGTTGCCCCACAGCCAATTACAAAAATGAGCCGATTTGCCTTCACTGTTGGTTTGGCAGCACAGGATCCTATGGTGATTAATAGATTTCAGAGATGAGACCAAGACTGGGTGAGATCACTGGCTGTTGCAGGGAATGAGTTCACCGAAGGCTGAGACATATTGCAGGGTTTTGATTAGGGAGCTAGGAATTGTCAATGAGAGGTCCAGGAGCAAAGTCTGAAGAAGCTTTAGAGGAAGGAAGAAAGAAAGAGAAGACAGATGTGGGCTAGAAATGATCAGTTGTTCTTGGCTGATTTTTGGAAGAGAGTCAGTGAGTTGCACCAGGGGACTATGAGTAGGTTTATGTCTTTTCTGTTTTCCCCATCTACTAGAGAATTAAGTCTCTATCTCCTTCTTGGGCCTTGCAGCCCCTCCTCCAACACAGACACATGTGCACAGTTAGATACCTTTCTCTGCAGCATCTTCTCCCTTGTCAATCCTCGCTCTCTTTGCTGCTGTATATGGTGTTCCCTCACATTCTAGCAAAAAAGTTCTCAGGAGCAGGCTTTAATAATCTTTCTGCTGTTTTGTGAAAGACTGTGGAGAGTGATCCAGTGCTTCATCTGATTCACGTCTGCCTTGAGTAGAGGAAAGATGTAGGGCCAGGGTACAAAGCTCTGTAGGGCTACAGAGGGCCTTGGCAGAAAGTCTTGTTGCTGTGCTGCCATTGGAAAGGACGCTGCAAGCACTGCTGCAACCAGGGGACCCACCCACCACAGCTGGCGGTCCCACACAGCTGGATCCTGCCTTTGGTTACAGCACTGGGCAGAACAAGTGGAAGAGAGGGTCTGACTGTGTTAAGCAACTACCCGCTTTGCCTCTTAATGTCTAATAATTTTCAGCGATGCATATTTTTGCATAATCAAGAAGACAATATTGTCATGAGGTTGAACTAATATAGTTTCATAGCACCAAGACCACTGTATCTAATACTACCATGGAAGCCCTTAGCAGCAGTGGGACCTCATATTGCTAACCAATCTTATAGTTTAGTTATGAGATTTCAGCTCATTTTGATTTACTTTTAGGCAACATAACTTGAGTTGCATGTCAAGTGAATCTCATTAAAGCTTTTCAAGTGCTTTCAGATCACTTGGATGGAAGATACTAGGGAGATACTATTCTATGCAGGCATAACCGTTCATTTAACAAGCATACTTTTAGCTACTTTTTACAATTAAGTAGATGTTTTATATTTCTTTATATTGTTGTAATTTATTTCCATTTGTATTTAGAAAGGAAAGTTGTAAAGTCATTTTTTGGTATTTTCTCAAAGTTTTTCAGACAGGTTTGCTGATCTCCTTTTAAATTTCTATTGACTCAACAATGTTTATGTGAGCCTCCTTAACATGTATAAACAATCAGGATGAATGAGAAATTGTGCTTAATCAATTCTGTAGTGAGGTGGTTTGCAGTTCTTAGTGTGTAATTTGCTCTAGATTGAAGTGACACTCATTATTGATTTGTTTGCAACAAGGCAAGTAATAAGGCTACATCCATGTTTTAAGTAAAACTTAAATTTATAGGTACTTTTATCCAGGAGCTTAACGGTTCCCTCCCCATTCCCACTCCAAAGAGTGCAGTCTAATTAGCATCGACAATCTGGCTATGACTAAAGTGTTTCCTTTAACAAAAGTTTTTAGGAAGTGCTCTAAAATTATCAAAAAGGAGGTCAAGCAATGGCTTTATAACACTTCACTGAGCCCTTCTGTGTGGCAATATACATTTTTCATCCTTAGGTTAAGGTTGTATTAATAAAGAAGAGGTCTGCTGCACATTATGCATCTCCTGATCTCGGCTATTTCACAGGAACAGTAAGCTATGAAACTTCAGAGTGATTTTTTTCTATAATAATCTGCTTCTGTTCCTACTGATGAGGATCCAGTGCTCCTCTTTCTGACCTTCCATGTTCACCAGCCAATCAAGCCTGAACAGTTTCAGCAGTGTTAAACTTCACAGCTATTTCTGTTACTCTGAGGTCTGTCCCCATCGATTTTTAAAAAGTCAGTATGCCAGGAATTCATGTCAGATGTCAGCAAGCTTCAGAGTCACCAACGATAACCTGCTGTCTCAGCACATCATAGCAGAACAGAGCATTCATGTTGTTCTGTTCCTGATTGTCTAGTGAATTGGGAAAACATTGTGCAAAATACAGCAGCTTCACTGGTGGGAAAAATTGCTGAACAGCACCTGCATAGTAAAGCAAGACCATCTGCTTATTTTCCCTACCCCCTATTCTGTATCTTGGTATCTGTCTCATTTTTGTGAGACAGGATCATGCAGCTGTTTCGATGAGAATGTATAGGTATCTATGTAAGGAAGAGAGAAAAGAGAAATCAAGAGCTGGACGGTGTGTTCATACAACATGGAATTTCCCCACGGAACTGACTGCTACAAGATACCAGCAAGGACAGGAATTCACCAGTGCTCATTAAGCTGACTGGGCTATTTATCAAGGAAATGTACACATTTATGATTTTGTGTAGTTTTAAATCCATATACTTTAATCAGAAAGGGTTGACAGAATGTAAACTCTTCTTTCAGACCATAAATCTTTTTGCTAAGGGAGACGGGAAGAGATACTTCCTATTATCCATATTTATTTTTGTTCCTCTGTGTGTGGCAGTTTTTATGTTTTCTTGTATAGCATATAGCAGTGATTGCTGTCACAACCTCTATATTAGATCAGATAAGTTTATTCCAGGTTAGTAATTTTTACACTCTAATACAAGTACTGTCCTTGGACAGTGAGAACACCTGAATTTTCTTTTTATTATATGACACCTAAGAAAGCAACACTACACTAAAATTTAGCAACTTCTGCTGTTGTGGGAGCAATTGTGCTCTTCCTTACCTGAGGTTTCATAAACCTATTCACTGTAACATTCTGGTTAAACTGAAGACAGCTTGTATTGATTTTTTTTCTTCCTTTTCTCCTCCTTTTTTTTTTTTTTTATTCCATTTCTTGTGCTTATCCATGTGGAGGACAAAGAGAGTATCTAACTAAGTATTTTTCCCTTAATCAGGCTGCGAGAAAAGGAGGGTTTCAAGGTCAGTTACAGTGCAAGATGCCTTTTATGACCTCCATCATCCTGTCTATTTCTTCTGCCTTAAGAAGAGAGGGGTTTTTTTCCATGACACCAATTACAATACACTCTCTCACACAGGATTTTTCCATTCGGGCTTGTATTTGCTCTCACAGTGAAGTCCCAGATCTCCCCCAGTGTTGTTTTCGTGATGTGAGCTTCTGACCTTTGGGAAACTATCCTGAACTTCATGAATTCCTTCATCCCTCACTTCACTTATTACAGCTGGTGGTTACTATTTGTCTTATGCTGTGTTAGCAAAACACTGTACAGATGGGGAATATAGATTTCTTCGCTGAGACTAAATTGGCAAAATATATAATGCAGTATCAATTGCCCTTGGTGCCCCAAATTCCTGCCTTTGTTAACTAGGCTGCGGCAACTGTTGAAGTTAATCTATCCACTGGCTGGGGAAAGAATGTCAGAGAAAGTGAAAGTGCCTGTCCCAGGTTTTGTCCAATTTATCCTTTATTTATATGGTGTAGTTTTTGACTGCAGTGTTTTGACTGCAGATGCTTGTGTACTTTAAAGCAGTTATGGTCATAAATCCCTCACCATGTAAGATAGTACTGTATTCATCATTTACATGGAAACATTGAAGCATGGTGAAGTTGCATGATTTGTGAGGTTTTCCATGACAGAGGTAGGTGAATCCCGACTTTTTGACCAATCTGGTGCTCTAACCTCAGTTTTTCTTAATTTGGGACAGAAATATGCATTTACTTTGAAAGCTGTTGAAGTACTTCAGGACATGCCTGCTTTGTGTCTGTGTGTTCAACGGAGGTTAACACACAGCTTGTTGAATAGAGCTTCTTAATTTGCCCAATTACTGAAGGTGGTAGGCTTGATTGCCTCAAGCTGGGGGGATGATAACTTCCAGGTGAGGGTATTGTATAGAGGAGGTGTTGTGTCTGTGTTTCAAAACCCCATCTTTATCTGTACAAGACAGAAGAAGATGTTGAAACATTCAGAGTTTGTTTATATGAATTCTACTTTATGGGGGAAAAAAAAAAAGACAAAAAAATCTTCCTGGATTTGTGATAAGCAAAGCAATTGCCACTACACAGAAACATGAATTGTGATGGAAATAGCAAGGCTTACTGATTTTTTGTACTTTATACGTTGTCATCTCCATCTATACCTTAATGAGTTACTTTATCCACTGGTTATCCTCTTCTTCCAAATTCAGCTTTGAGGTGGTATCTCTGCTTATCTTTGTGTGTCTTTATCATAGGAGTCTCTTGACAGCATGGTTAGAACTGGTTCAAGTTTACTTGCTGAGTTTAATACTTTGGTGCATGTCCAGTGACATTTCAGCTTACTTAGACACCAACAATCATCAATGCAGTCTCTCCCCCCACCCTTTCTTTCTGCATTTCAGAAATTTTATCTTTACCAAGTTTTAGAAATTGTATATTGTGCAGGGTTTTTGTAGGAATTGAAGTGTTTAGCAGTTATACATACAGCAATGTAATATAGCTATACCATATGCCATGAATGATCAGTTCAATATATCAAACATCATTTTTTGTGCATATGTTTAAACTAAAGCTCTGACTGACACAATCGTTGTACATGACGCGAGAAAAATGAGGTGGGATCGGTAATATGTGGAGCTTGGCCCTATGGTAGTACATTGCTTGCTTTCCTCTTTTTCACAGATTTGATGGGTTTGACTGGTGTTTCACTCTGGTTCAGCTGTTGAAATTACATCTAAAAAGCTGTGCTCCCTTCCCTCTCTTCCAGCAGCTGGGATACCTGTTTGAGGCCACCCTCTTCCTGTCTGAAGCACAGAGTCAGAAATGCCCACCTGTTAAGAGAGGATGCAGTCCCTAGGTGCTCTTGGGCCCCCTCCTGGAGACCAGCCCACATCTTATTCACAAGATGTCTCTACTCATGAGCAGTTACATCTTGTCTTCCTCTAGCTCTGGCTTGAAGGGTTGCCTGTATAACTTATATGTCTTGCTTAAGAGCTACTGCCCTTGTTAGAGTCCTACACAACACCTGAAAGCCTTACACACCTGAAGTGTATTAGTTGATGCAGCTGTGGAGGATCAGGAAGAATGCTGCTTGAAGGAGGAGCTTCTACCATAGGAAGTGATAACTGTTAGCACTGGTGCTGAGTTTTTTCTCGCTTATGTGCTATGAATGCTGAGAAAGTGTCTCCAAGGTAAGCAAATTTTGGTGGTGGTGGTTGTCCTTTATAAAATAGCTGAGCCCTAAGACTACAGCGTGGAATGAGAAAAGGGCCTATGTGGTAGTGAAAATTATAAAAGGCCTTCACTGCCACAAGAGCAAATGATTAGAATGTATGGTGAGAGATAGCAGATGGATATCAGTCAATTGCAGCAGCAAAAAGGAACGGAGAGACGTTTTTGTTTAGTGTGCTAAACAACATCTTGCCTTTGCTTTTGTAGGGCTGTTAATCCAGTATACACCAAAGAGGTTTTGCTGTCTAATTTCAGGAGGTGCACAAACTCTTTTTCCCACAACAGTCAAAGGCACTTAAACGAGAGTTAGAGTCATCATTAATGCTGCCTCAAGAGTTAGCTTGTTGACCTGATGAAGGGTGCGGTGGTCTGAGCCCACAGGTACAGGTTTGGGTACCAGCAGTGTATCGTCACGCTTGGCGCTTTGCAGAGCAGAACCTGTCCGTTGCTCAGCTGTCTCTTGTGACCAGAGGAGCTTTGCTGTGTCACAGGACAGGTCCATGGGGCTTGTGAGTGAGGAGGGAGGTGCGGGTTATTTATTCTTTTGGGTCTCTGAGATGGCTGTGTGCTCTACCCCAATTCTGAAATGTTGCCGAAAGAGAGACTGAATTTACAGTGAGAGGGAGGAGAAGGGAAGTGGTGGCAGGGCAGAGACAGATGAAGTGAATATGAGGATAGAAGAAGGTAGTTTTTAAACCTTTCCAAAGACAAATCAACAGATTTACCTTAGGATGAAAGTGAATTTAGACTTACAATCTTTCACCCTGTGCAACATTCTGCAACTACAATTCAAGGCCTATTACTGCCATGATGATCAGAGTAAGACAGCATTTAACGGGATATAGCTCTGCTTCTTAGATAGCTGGTGGGTATCTGTAATAGTTACAATCTTTACACCACTCAGGTCTAAATTCTGAAGTGAGTTTAAGAAATTATAGATTTCCTTTTTCATCATTTACCGATTTCAGGAAAAATAAATAATATTTTTTAAAAGTCTACTGCATTGCACCAATGTGAACTATCCAGAGATAACAAAGATTAGCAAGTTCAGAATTAACCATGGGATATTAGAGTAAATTCTTTTCTCAGGGCACATACCGTTAAGGGGAATTATAGACAGTCATTGAAAGAATAGTCTCTGTTGTTTCCAAGTTACACAGTTAGCTCCGGTTACTGCAGCGTGCTCTGCAGTGCACTTTGCAAAAAATTATGTCCTCTGGTGAGGTAAGAAAGGACCGTTGCATTATGTTGGTTATTAAGTATTTATTGTTTCTTTATTCCCCATAGTTTGCAGCCCCAGCAATAGTTGAACGTTAGTTTACAAAGAGGCTGACTGCCCCAAAGCTCTCACTTACACAGCTGTGCAAAATGAGAAAGAATAAAGAAGTTTTCTTCAAAGGCACCCCGTCCTGGAGCTGCTCAGAATCAAAAGCACAGCTCTCCAAGAACTGTGTGGCTTGTCCTATAGCGTGGGGCAGTCAAGACAGACACCAGGGTCTCGCTGCTGCTGCTTTGAATGTTTGGTTCTCTAAAAGGGGTATTGCTTGTGCACAAATTGCAGCAGGATGACGCTTCGTGGTGTGATTAAATAGCGCAGCCTGGCTCTCAGGATTGTGCCAGGAGTCATCTCCCACCAGAACCACAGAGCATAAATAAAACTTGAGAGCCCTCATATTCAGCCTTGCCCTTTCCTGCATCTGCTTATTAAGGGGTTCAGTAAAATTGCTGTGGTCTCCTGGGAGTGCAAGACAGGGTCTCTGTTGCTATTTGTGGAGGGAGTTTCTTCTGCTGCTTGAAAGCTTTAGAACCGGTTTTCTTAAAAAAAGAAAAAAAGCTCCTTACCATCTGGCCGTAACCTTGTACAATATGTTACATTTCAAACTGTAAGAAATTTTTTATGATCAGGTTTTAATTTGTCAACCGCTTACAGATCTTTAAGTTAAAAATGTACGGTGCAGAATAAAGTTGCTCTGTATGTTGTTTTCTAAGATGAGTGGAAGGAGAAGGGAGGAAAAAAAGACACTTGAAAGTGTTTTAATTGCACAGGGATGTCATTGCCTCTAGCAAGAGTTCTCCTGCTTCTGTCATAAATTTTTCATATTGCCTCGTGAGAGTGAAAACTGGAAACTTTACCCTCTAAGTGAAAGTCGATGAACCTCATACCAGCCTCAGATCCCAGTAGCCTTGCACTCAGGAATATTAATTTAATTAAGATCGCTACAATAAATTCTGTGAGGGAACTCTCCTGGCACCAAAGGTAACTCGTGCAAAGAAGGAAGGGAAAAAACCAGCAGCGCCAGAGCTGATGGAGGGAAATACAGTAGTACAATGTCCTCAGAACAGTTGTACACTTATCAGAAGTGACAGCTAAGAGACATGCGAGACCTCCTAAAATAGACGACAGAGGTTTTAGTTGGGAAAAAGCACACGATCACACATAGTGTAATCATTTTATTTTCACTACACTGACCTATCTGCAGTCTGAGAAAACAACACGAGATGTTTTTAAAAATTGCCACTCTCGTGGGAAGTAGAAGGACTCTTTACAGGACAGCATACATTTGGGCTGTTTCCCCCCCCCCCAGCAGTCACCTCACCTGGAAGACCTGGGAGATGTTGCTTCGCAGTGGCCTCTGCAAAGGGAGATAGTGAGCTCCTTTCACTCTGCAATGTTTATGGAGACAAGGGAGACAGAGCTAAAAGCCAGGGGCCCATAGTCCTCTGAGACTTTGGACTAGACATTTTTATTTCCTCTGTTAGATTAGAGAGGTAGGATTAATTATTATAGGGTGTGGTTGACCTGATTTACCCCGGTGTTAGACAGGAGTTGTGCCATTGCAGTGGATGGTACTGCATCTTTAAAATCATACAGCTGAAATCAGCTGGAGGTCCAGGAGGGGTAATGAGCAGATACCACATGCCAATTACTCCTTTTTTTTTTTTTTTTTTTTTTTTCCTGAAAATGGAAGCTGGGCCACAGAATCAATGCTACAAAAGATACCAGGATTCTGCAAAATTCTGAGGAAAATGATATCCCAAAGTCAAACTATTTCACATTGTTGGTTATAAAACTAAAACAGAGGTCCCTGGGAAGTTCAATCTGAAATGATAGGCTTAATAATTGGGCTTATTATATGGCTTTTAAATGCTGAAAGTTGCTTAAGAGAGCCTCTGTTTCAGGGGGACGTGTGTGTGTGTCACCTCAAAGGGAGGTATGAGATTGATGGTTTCAGTCTCTAATTCTAAACCCAGGGCTATATAAGTAGTTACTGTTTTATTTTCTCAGAAACTTTTAAAGTATTTTCTTTCTTATAAAATTTGAGTGTTTGGTATTATAAGAAGAACAAACCAAGAACGATGTTTTTCTTTGCCCCCCAGGGCAGAATCTTTTCTTATAAATCACTTGCTATCTAAAATTATAGGAATGGCATTATTTGCTAACATCTTCCATGCCCAGGCACACAGCTCAGCACCCTGCTTGAGCTCGGCTGCTCTTAACATCATCTAGTTTGACTCCTGGTTGGTCACAGAATCACAGAATCATCTAGGTTGGAAAAGACCTTGGAGATCATCTAGTCCAACCATTAACCTAACAATGACAGTTCCCAACTACACCATATCCCTCAGCGCTATGTCAACTCGACCCTTAAACATCTCCAGGGATGGGGACTCCACCACTGCCCTGGGCAGCCCATTCCAACGCCCAACAACCCCTTCTGCAAAGAAATCCTTCCTAAGAGCCAGTCTGACCCTGCCCTGGTGCAGCTTGAGGCCATTCCCTCTTGGCCTGCCGCTGGGTCCTTGGCTCAAGAGACTCATCCCCCCTCTCTGCACCCTCCTTTCAGGGAGTTGTAGAGGGCCATGAGGTCTCCCCTCAGCCTCCTCTTCTCCAGACTAAACCCCCCCAGTTCCCTCAGCCGCTCCCCATCAGACCTGTGCTCCAGACCCTTCACCAGCTCCGTTGCCCTTCTCTGGACACGCTCGAGTCATTCAATGGCCTTTTTGTAGTGAGGGGCCCAAAACTGAACCCACTCATCGAGGGGCGGCCTCACCAGTGCCGAGCACAGGGGTAAGATCCCTTCCCTGTCCCTGCTGGCCACGCTATTGCTGATACAAGCCAGGATGCCATTGGCCTTCTTGGCTACCTGGGCACACTGCTGGCTCATGCTCAGTCAAACATGAGGTCCTTTTAATTTTTTCTAATATTTTGATAGTTTCATTTTCTTCAGTAAGGATACTGATGATATGATGTACTCTCTAGAAAAAATAAAGGTATCAGTCAGGCCCGTGATGATTCCTAGAACGAATTGTCTCCAGTGGACATAACCACACACTTGGCAGGAAGGAGCCATAGCATGTGCTCTGAAGAGGGGTGAGTCTGGTGAGATAGGCAGATATGATTTCAAGCTGCAGGCCACCTGTGAGGTGGAAAGGACTACAGAATTTAATAGATAAAGTCTACGTTTTATTTCATAAAATGTTCCTTGAACATGATTTGTATTTTATTCATGAGATTTAAAAATTGAGTTGAACAGCTAAGCTGACAGAGACCACACAATGGCTATGGGGGTACTAAAAGTAAAGTAGCAAGAAGTAGAAAATAGTCAGTTGTGTGTCTCTTTTTTTTTTTTTTTATTTTAAATTAAGTAAGATTGGATGTAGCATGATTTTTTTTTTTTCTTGCCTATTCCTCTATCTGCCCTTTGCTAAATGGCATGGTTCAGTAAGATGCAAAGATTGGTGTTACTGCAGGCACTGTAGAGCCCTTAACTACAGTATCTGTTCCTCATATTCCTTCAGGGTTTATTTGCAAAAGGGCAACATAGCCAAATGTGGTATTTAGGTTCTGGTTCCTATTAGAAGAAAACAAATGCAGTGCTACAGGAAGGCTCCCTTCTTTTAAGGCAACCTGTGGCTACTTTAACAAGTAAAATAAAAGTTCTTTCCTGGTTTTTAGATTTTATGCATGAAGATATCAGGCAGGAACTATAGAGAGAAAAGACAAAAGTAAACATTTTCCTGGGTAATCTTGCAGTCGCTGAATATCAACAATAAAAGCCAATGATTGCTGGCCAGTGAAGTGGCTGCCAGGTTCAAATAGAATCGTTTTCTTTTTTCAGAATCCTAGGTTTGTCTTCCAGTATCATTGGACCAATGCTTCTTATTCCTAGGAATAATGATAACTAATTCTGTTCTTATTAGTGCTGTAATAAATTTTGAACAACTCTTTGAAGCTGCATGTACGCGTACTGCCTTGGGAATGAGGTAGGCCTGATCTTGCATTCTGTTTAAGCTATAATCCTTCAAAATTCCGATTTGACATGGTTTCTTGAACTTGAGAGTCAGTCCCCACCCCTCTTTTTGTTTGGTTTCCTTAATTCAATCCATTGATGGATCGGGTCTATGTTTTTCATTCCTATTTCTTCCCTTCCCACCAAAGAGAAGGACATTCAGGTCATTCTTTTAAGGGAATGCATGCAGTGGTATTAACTGAAAAAAAACAAAGATAAAATGCAGTAAAATAACAGGGAGTTTGAACCTGTTATGGAAAAATGAGGTGTTAATCTTACCTTTTGAGGTTTTATTATTGGTATCACAGTATTGCTAATAAAGATAGGCACTTCTGAAATGGATAAAGGGGATTATGCATGACCTCAAACATTCAATATTCCGCTTCCAAAACACATCACATGGGATAACGCCTTTTTAAAAAAAAAAAAAAAGTAGTATTTATCATCAGGGCAAATACACCGTTTCTGTGAAAGGCTGTTCTGGGGGGTTCCTGGACAAGCATGAGAGAATTAGTTGTTGCAGTTGGGTATTTCTAAGCAGTTATTTCATGTTAAAGGGCTATGGTGCTTTCTCATCAAACGTGTTTGCTTTGTGCGTTCTTTGTGGCATTTACTATTATTCTGAGTATCTTAAATGTTTATGTTCAGGATCATGATCAACTGCCATTCTTCACTGCCAGTGTAGAAGCCGTTATCATTCATGTATGACTTTTCAGGAATTTTCCTATAGGCTTTTCAAGTTCAAAACTATAAGCTTGACTTTCGGTCTTTTTAAGCTAACTTCTCTCCATCTTCTTTCTAGCCACTTTCAATACGCCATTCTGAACAGAAGCTTCTTGTCTTGTGGAGTAGTTAGCAACTACTCTGATCCATGTGCGTAGGTTTGACAGCTGAATTATGCAGTATTTACAAGATAACAAAGTTACAATCTGGCTTCTAGTTAGCTTTTATCCTTCCACGTGTGTACATTTCACGTATCGCCCCATAATTTCTCTGTAACATATGGAATCTTCAATATAAATGCCTACATAACTCTTCCTTGTATCTTTTTAATATAATCTAATAAGATTCTAGGGTTTTTTAACTGTTAAAATATTCTGCCAAAATACATTTCTTCTTATTTTTTACTTTGATCAATTGTCTTTTTTTTTTTTCCTTTCCCGTATGAACTAGCGTCTGGTTTCATTTTAATATTTTTAGTTTCTTATTATGCAGTAATATAATATGGAAAATGCTGATGTGATCCTGAGATAGTCATACACGAGGAAACAAGACACAATACAGTTTGTACAAAATATGCGAGAGGAACCAAGGTCTCCAGGTCGTATTGGTTAATAGATTGATTCTGGTCCCAAAGGGCAATTTTATTAGTCTTGTTCATTTGTGGGGGTGTGAGCAGCTTGCTGAGTCAGCACGCTTCAGCACATAGAGATGCTGGGCTTTGTGCTACTCTTTGGACACATTTGGGTTTTTGTAAGATTTGAAGCTTGGTTCCCTGCAAATGAGAAACTTACTTCTTAATACAAATTCAGATAAATGTTTAAGATGTATCTTTTCGAGAAAGATGTTCAAAAATGTATTCACTAGGGCTGAAATTCTGAGTGGACAAAATTGGCCACATCTTTCATAATGCTTTTCTTTATAACTGTGTTACTTGGAGTACGAAAAGGGAAGGATGTCCTAAATCTGGGCCTTTGGCCAGAGCTGAGCCCAAAAGATGAATTATCTAAGAAACAAAGCAAGATGAAGGTTCCAGTAAATGTCGTAGACAATTTTTTCTTTTATAAGCGATCATACTGAAGCTGAAGAATGTTGTCAGTGCTATGAGCTGCATGCCCTGAGGGCACTGATGGGTCTGAATGGCCCTGAACAGACTCACCTGGCCCTAACCACCCTCTGTCCCTGGGCCCAGGAGCCCCAGCAGTGCTCAGCCCCAGCCGGCCTGGCCTGAAGGGTGGCGCGGGGTGCCTGCAGCCAGCCCTGCCTCGCGGGCCCACGGGGACTGCACTGCGGCTCCTCTCCAGTCCTCCCGCTCCTGAAGGGCTCCCTCCATGGACAGACTGCAGACCTGGTTCACCACCTTGTTTGGGTCTGTTGATGTCCCAGAGATGGGGCACCCAGCTCTGCCTGTGGTGGGCAAAGTCTGTGGGACTGCAGCTTGTCAGGGAGGGCATGGCTGGCTCTGGGGTCAACCTCCACTCCCAGCTCCCTGACACCCCCTTCATGAGCTGAAGTCTGCTTAGAGAAACCTTCTCATAGTAAACTTCTTCCAAGTGCTGAAGCTTTCTCACCTCTGCCTACAACAGTATGAATGAATGGAGACAAGAAATGACATAAGTAAATGAGCCTTCTGGAAGTCACTCAGTGCCCAAGCAGCATGTCATGGGATAAGCTAGGAGGGACGATGTTGTGCCATCATCTTAAGTTCAGCCATGAATGCAGGCATTCATGCCACGCAGCACAGCGCTTCATCTTGGGACATCCTGGCTCATCAGGAACCCACTTGAGCTATGGGATGCCCACAGCCACATGCTCTGGGGCAGGGGAGCAACACAGGGTTTTCACTTTTTCTGCTGTGCAAAGGCATGGTAGGGGCTGTTAGATGGTGGGTATGGAGATGCCTGGTGGGTGCCTGCCAGGAGCTGTCAGGGCTCCCCTTTGTCCTGCTGTATGGGGGATTTCCCTTCACCAGGAGACAACCTGCCCACTGTGGGGCACAGAAAGCAGGGAGGAGATGGTCAGGCCTGCTTCCTCCCACAGCATTGGCACAGGCTGATTCTCCACTCAGCCTTTAAAGTAAATTCAGACATTTGGGCTAACTGCTGTTCTGAAGGTAGAAGGTTTCATAGTTTCACCTGACAGGCAGCCTGTGGCTCTGCTTGCCCCTTCCCACAGCCTTGCCTGCCATTTTGCTTCCCTTCTTCCCTAGCTGTAGGTAAAACGCTAACAAAGCAGCCAGTGTCTTCCTCTCAGGTGGGTCTTTATTTTTTCCCTCATGTTGCTATTGTGTTGGCAATTCTAGCTGCAAATGTTGTGTTTGACCTTCAGTAAGGAAGCCTGGTGATTTGAATTCATTTCAAGCAGTTTTCTGACAGCAAGCCTTAACCAAAGCTCTTAAAGTTTCCCCTACAAAAGCCTCGTGACAGCCTTGCTTGAGGCTTACAATGGTCAATGCAAGTGGAAGTAGTTTGTAAACTGTAAATGGCCTTATTAACTTCCTTGCAGTACTGGAATGAAGCCCAGGTCTTTGCTAGGCTAAGTCTCAGGAGTCGAAGCAGGAATCCCTTTCCATTTCTCATCATAGCGAATCAAACTGTGGGAGATGCATGATGTTGTTGAGATTCTCCTGACAGAATAATGTGACAGAAGATGGGAATGTTTGGAAAAGATGTTAATAAGTCAAGGTTTCAACCTTTTGCTTATTCATTCATCATGGTCAGAGCCAGACAGTTGTAAGTTTTTCTGGTAAAGCCATGTGGTTGCTTTACAGCTGCACTGCCTTGCTTGGCCACATTTACTATCAGTGCAATTAATGAAAAGGGCAGCCTTGCACTTCGTCCTGCTTTTGGCTGATGGGCTGCTTGCCTGCCTTTTTGATTCCAGTTTTGCAGCCACAGCATTAGCACAGTTTCATTAGAAGGTCTAGGAGGAAATAAGTAGTGCTCAGGCTCCTTTCTGGGTTAGGTGCTGGGACTTGGCAGTTTAGCTCTAGTACGTTGAAAGAGCATTGGGCAAGATGCTTATTTTCACACCTACCTTCCCTTTATTTTTTCCTCAGACCAGGTGCCTGTAAACACAGATTATAATTGCTAAAAGTTCTGTTTTACTAACCATAATGTTAACAGCTATGCCACGTGTCATATTTGTTACTCACCAGAACTGCTATGAATACATGACATATACATAGAAAATATACATATACATACAAAATAGCATTCTGTCCTCAAAAATAATTGCAATCCTGATGAGAGCCAGAACTTTATTCTTAGCTGCCCAGGTAGGCAGCCACAACCATGAATTGTATGTTTCTGAGCTCAATTACAGATGATAATCTGGAGCATGTGACTGGAAGATGCCTCCTGAGTTTTTTGAGTCTGGTCCTCTGCTGTTGTAGCTGGTGCAGTCCCAGAGTTGTTCCTCAGTAGTGTGCGCCATATTAACAGTACTTTAAGAGTTTGCGGTGGTGGTTATTTTGTTTGGGTTTTCTTCTTTAATTGTTAAACTGTTTTAGACAATTGCAACTCCAGTCGGTAAAAACCCTTTCTAAATCACTCGCATAAACTTGTAGTTAATTTATACCTACTTGTCCTGCAGTAAGTGCCTTCAGGTGTCAATCTTTTCCTTCTCAGTATTTACATTTTTCTTGTCCCAGTGTATTTAGGGAGCATCCTCTAAACTGTTACCATTGTTTTTTCTCCCTTCAGAACTTGTTCCACTGTTAGACCTACCAGCTTGCAGTTACCCAGCTTGCTTTTATTTTTTGCTTTTTAAATTCAACATTTGCTATTCTCCAGCTGTACAGTAGCAATTCCAACATCAAAGGCTTATTTAAAATGCCCTGGAGGCAAATGAGTGACTTTGGAGGGAGCAGGCTGATGCAGCAGTTTACAACTAATGTGAGGTCAGCACTGCATCCTTTTGTCTATCACATTTTATATTTCCTTGGTTTTGTGGGCTCAGTGCAAGTCATAGCTGTCTTCTAGCAGCACTTGTGTTCTTCATGGTTTCAATTATTTTATTTTACAATGTCTGTAATACAAGAATAAGGTTGGAAATGAGACATTTCTCTACAAAGGATGTTATAATCGGAAAGCATACCTCCTATAGTATTTCCAATTTTGCTTTGGAAACTAATTTACTAGTTTATTACCTAATGTCGGAAATTAACGATAGGAATTCTTGAGAAACAGCAAAAGGATTGGCACCATGTAGCTCTATTATATGAAGTAAAAGGAAAGTTTTCATGGGCAGACATTTTTGGCTTAGGAATTAGAACCAGATGAAATATTGAACCTTGCATTTGGCAGAATTCCCAACAAAAACATTTTGTCTGGAAAATTCTTAAGGAAAAAAATTGTCACCTACAACAGACAACGTGGTCTACATTACTCATAGCTTCTATGGCTGGAAGGAAGTCAGAGAAAATTGGGGATGAAGAAATCAGTTATGGTGAACAGGAACCATTCTCATCTTCCTTTGAAATTTAAGCAAGATTTTAATATAACCTTTTAACCTGTTTGTTAGCTTGAACAACTTGATACAGAAAAATTCTCAGTATGACTTACCAGAAGTAAGTCTTGCAGTACTGGCACGTTGACAGTACCTGCATTACTTGTAGCTCAGTTTCTGAATTTAAACCAAACCTCTGAGCATTCTAAGTGCTTTTCCAAAACAGACCTTAAACCTTAATATGGCTATTCTTAATTAGCCTAGTTGTTCTCCATCTTGGGGAACTTGCAGCAGTCAGGATCTGTACTGCGCTCTCCAAGTAGTAGGCGCTTGAGTCGTCTCAGCTGTTCCAGGGAGCTGTACTCACGCATGGAGGAGAAATCAAGCAAACCTCGGGGTGTTCCAAAGAAGCTCAAAATACTTCAGCTTATTCAGACTTAGTATTTTGGTTTTATATTGGTAGATAATATAAAGTGTGTCTATGTGATAATTAATCACTAATGTTTCAAATCCATTTAAAAAATAATGTGCTCTAAATTTAAAGAGATACAGGAGGTCTAGAAGAAGCAGATAGCGAAACAGCACCAAAAAGAGAGCCAAGAACAGTCTAGCTTAATATGAAGTCATTTTTTTTTACTGTTCTGTAGTAATAGTACCCAAGAGGTTTATACTGTTTGTTGTTCAGCTAGGAGTTCTAGGCAGACCATTCTGTTCTGTTCTAACGTGGCACGTGGTATGGCTCCACCTGTTTGATAAGTTTGCAAAGAGGCCTAGAATTATTTTGGTGCTGATATGTGACATTTTACAGAAATTTTCAGCAAGTTCATAGAACTCCTTGTGGGCTGTCCAGTGACAGCACTATATTTCACTGTGAGTGTCAATTTCCCAGAGTGAGCTCCTAACCTTTCAGAAGCATGTCCAGGGAGACCTGTCAAAGATCTGAATGTCTTTCTTCCTCATCTCCTTCCCACCGTAATTTTCCCTTGTGGATATTACTATCAAATTCAATACATCTTCGGAAAAAACCTCTTCCAGCCCGCTCTATGACGAGAGAAATGTCTTTTCAGAGAAGCTTTGAAAGTTGTGACTTGCTGCCTTCTAAACAATTTGGAAACACCTTACTTTGGATGTTTTATTGACAATGCAGGTATTCTGGATTATGTTTTCGGGAAACTTAGTAGCATTTTATATACCTGAAGAACTTGCTTTCAACGAAAGGTTGCTGTGGAAAAAAAATTGAACGGAATGTTACTGTTCATATGGGAACTGCATCTTTTGTGGAATCTCTTTTCTTTCTCTTCCTTGCAACAATTCAGAAATCTCTAGAGAAGAATGGCAATGAGGCTGACTTCTCTCAGAATAAGCGTGCAGGTGATATGCACAACGTACTTGTGATCTGTCATTTCCTAAACGTTTGCACAGGAATCTAGTTCTGTTTAAACACGTTGCACCCCTCAACTATGGTTCAGATCTCTGAGCTGACTGACTAGAGTCCATGGAAACCTCATAGGTGCTATAGAAACCGTATGTGTGTCAGATGCAAACCTCTTTGTACAATTAGCATTAAGCATTCACTCACCTGAATGTTACACATGCAAATTTGAGAAGGCTTTTTAAACTTTAGCTTGATGTGTGATGTGGCAGTTTACCTTGTGTTCTTTTATTGCCTAAGCCATAGGGTTAATGTGGACTGCTGCTTTTTCAATTTTTTTGGAATTAATATGCTGTCATGCAACTATAGCAAACAGTGTTGTGTAAAAGTTGGATTAAATCTGAACTTCCTAACAGAAAGTGCACTTAAATCATTTCGCCTTCGGGGGAGTGTCACCCCACAGTCAGGAACACTGTTTTTGTGCTCTGTTTCACCTTGCTCATATGTCCAATGATCAAAATCAGAGTTTGCTCTGTGCACTCTGTGTGATCCTAGGCAAAGTACTGGTTCTGCCATCCGTAATGACAAATTTGAGTCTGCAAACATACTTAATTAACATGATAAAATATTTACTGTTCAAAATTTTAAGAAAGTAACACTGCTTTAATGCTCTAAAAGAAATACTTTTTTTGTTGTCACAACTAAGTGGATAAATTGCTTAAGGCACCACATGCTTAGAGAATTGAGGCTAATGGAATAACTTCAGTTTTGTAGTGTTTTGCTAGCTGGTAGAATTAATCTAGAAAATGCTTTTAAGAGGCATGCTTTGTGCATTGTGGTTCCCTCTGCCTTTTTTTTTTGTGTGTGTGTGTGAAAAATTAATATGCTTCTGGAGCTCTTATTCTCAAAAATACAACAGAATTTACAAAAAATTGCATCATTTCAGAGAAACAAATTAGTTGCTAGATTTTAGAAACTTTCAATGGAGGGAGGAAAGACTTATCAGTGCTCTCTGCAGATGGGAAGAAACTCTAATTTAATTAGGATTTTGAGCTGATGCATGTGTGTGACAAAGGCATGACCTGTATATGTGAATTTTTATTTCTTTATTTTGGGTGACTGAATCTGGAACCGACTCTGAGCTTGTGACATAATTAGTACAATAGTGCAAATCAGCCATTTTTGAAAAGAGTAATTTACTCCATATGCAGCTTCTCAGCAAGAGCCCTCATTAATCAAAGAAGGCCATGTACATCAAAGTGTTCCTTGCTTGCTACAACAACATCCATCATACAGCTAGTAAATGTGCTGTGGCAGGGTTTGATAAATATAATGCCTTTGATGTGCTGATAATTCTGTGTATTGGCATGCTGCTGCCTGGAACTCCCTGGGTATGCACAAAAAATCTAAACCAGCCCAGGTCTCTCTTCTAAAATTGTACCTAGGCTCACTCCTAACTCTTTCAAAAGCCAGCTATGTCTGAAGTAGGACTCAAGTTCATTTTCACTCTCACTTACAATTCAATGTGGCCAATTTTTAAAATCTATTTATTTTTTATCTAGATTCCCAGATGCTACAAAATTCCTTTGTGAATATGTTTATGTCTAGATGCAGCTTTAGCTGACAAGAGCTTCTGCTTGTTGCAGCACTTGTAACATGGTATATTCATTATTCTGTGTGAATGTCCAGTAGAGATTTAGTGTAAAACTTGTAAGAGACCTCATATGATATGAGAAGATAAAGCATGAAGCGGTAGAGATTGGAGGAGGCATGGTCTTACGGAAAAAAAAAAAAAAAAAAAAAAAAAGCTTTGTTAGATAAAAGTGAGTTTGTTTTTATGATCTCCGTCCTTCAGGCACACAGAATGTGACCCATTCATTTATATTAATTTACTGCCCTCTCTACAGTTTGTCTACTGCCAAAGTGAATGACTGAAAACTCATCTTCAGCAAAGAACAAAAATGATTACATATGAAGATTTGTGATGTCAGAGTGGGGAACTCAAATTTTTGCTCTGTTTAATGTAAATTGTGGTGTTTCAGATCTGACTCCATAAAGCATAACAGCTGTGCGCTGAAAAGCAGTACTGGTGCATTTTCAGTTACACTGTTTACTAAATTATAGTTTAATTGATTTACTGAATTATAGTTTAATGGAAGGACAAATTACAGACTGGGAATTTTCACCCTGACTGTGTTATAGGTACAGTATGTCAAGTCCCTGTTTCTTTTGCTTCCTTACAAGCTGCAGAAGCTTGCTTTACATTGCTGCTCACATTTTTTTTCCTAGAGTGGGGCATGAAAGCAAAGCAGGGAAGAGGCTTGGAGAAAAGCCTTTGCCCCCTGGCTGTAGCAGAGCCTCTCAACAGCTGCCACTTCAGCCTGTGGTTTAGAAGAACATCTGCCATCCTTTTCTCCTCCATCGTATGTGGCATGTTGGGTGTTACAAGACCAGTGTAAGTGAGGATCCCAAAGCTCTGTCCTCCTACTTTGTAACCTGCTATACCTGCTTGGGCCTGTGGTAGCCCTTAAGCGAAATGTGTGGAAAACGGGGGCAGATGTAACCTGCCAGTGACACAAGTAACTTCATTTACTCGAGAGATATCTGAAAAAGGGAGGGATGGGAGGAGTGGAAGAGTGTTTCTATATAAGAGCTCAACTGGCTGTTCCTCTGAGAGGTTTAACAAACTTTTCTTGGCACCTCTAGGTACTTTGGGCAAAATTTGTCAGTCTCATGGTCCTAGTGGAAACTGGTGGGGAGGTGGAGAAATGAGACTGTCTCGTAGACAACATGTCTTTGATGTCTCTGCATTATCAGTGAGTCCTGATCCTCATGCTTGGGCTTCTAGGGGTTACTGCAGTGTGATTAATTGGAGGGCAGGAGAGAACTATCTTGCTCTATGGTTTTATGGTCATGTCATAGTTAGGGGGATAAAGTTCTGAGCAAAGTCTTTTGCTCACCTTGCTCTTGCATATGTGTTTTGTTCAACAGCACTTGCTAAATGCGCTCCTCCTGTGAAAGTGTGAGGGCTGCTGAATACCAAGAAGCTTTCCAATGCATCTCAATTACAATGCCAGCTGTGCTGAGCAACTGTATGCTCCTCCATTGTTAACATTTGTAGAGTGTTCAATCATCCTCTAAATGTGTCATTTGTTATCCCTGATAGCTTGCAGTAAGAAAATATGGAAGGACTTCAAGAAAGAGTGCATGTGGTTCATAAACACCCAGAAAATGTTGAGTAGTTTGTTTCTCCTTTGATTAGTTTTCGAGGGTTTTTTTTTTTCTAAAGTTAAGCGACAATTGAGATTATAATTTTTGTGTGGCTTAGGGTATAGCAATTTACTTCCTAGGAAAGTAAAACTTAAAGTGAACAGATCTTTTAAAAAATGTGGTAGAAATTCTAAAGGAGACTTCTCTGGAACATACTTAAATTCTACTCCAGGCAAGACAATAAATACATCTCAGTGGAAACAGTGGTATAGACGGAGAAGGATAATCTAAACTAGCTTGTAGCCTGAAAGTTGCTGGCTGTGCGCTTACTGCATGCTTGTTATGGTTGGAACATAACCGGTAAAGCACACATACCGATGCTGGGACTCCTGCATTTTGTTAGTTTGAATATGCATGTTGGATGTGCAAAGCGGAAAAAACTGAGTACAGTGTACTTCTTGCATTATTGCTTGTCTGTAAGCTAGTGCTGCAATTAAATATTAAGATATTATTAGGGTAATTAAAATAATCAGAATGAGGATTCACTGGAGTTTTTTCTGGTTTCTCTTTCTTGGTGTGATCTCTGGTGTTCTTGAATGCTAAGTTTGATATTGAGTTTTTTAATGACAACTGACTAAACAACTCTGAAATAATTGGGCCTCTGCTGAACAATGTGTTTATGCAGATAATTGAGTAAAGCATTTATCTTGTATCACTGCATCATCTAAAGGAAATTAGGCACTATAATTTTGTTCTATGTGCATAGAGTTACCAATACTAAACGCTACAGCAATAGATAGTATTGGGTAGAAAAAAGGAATTAGGTTGTATCTACAAGATGACTAAAGCCCAGGTCTCCCAGATGTGCAAATAGACTGAATAGTCTCCGCTTCATGTGAATAGGGTAGAAATCAACATGAGGTTTTAGCAGCTCCTAATCATATAATTATAAATGAAATCAAATATGCTTTTATCAGCTCTGTTCTGAACGCTGAGATGCTAGAGTTTGTTTATTTTTCTGATAATGGGGTAGCTTAAAAATCCTGCAAGAGACACAGATCTTACCCTTTCCTATTCCATCCCCTCCCATATGCTTATAAATGCCTGCTTGATTGGCATCATAGTTTTGAATAAAACTCGGAAAAGCCACGTCCTTTTTGCTTTAGACACAATAGCTGAAGCTACAGTTTGGTCTTTTGTCCTTCCAGATAGAGCTACTGAATGACTTAACAATTACCTTGAAGACAGTAATGGGTACATTAAAAAGGTATCATTTTGAAACTGTGTAACATCTGGAGAAAGATAGCCATTTTAATGGAATAATCTAGCTAAACCATGATAAAGGTAAAAATGTTCCAACCTACCTTCTCTTTTTTAATAAATTCTAAAAGCGTAGAAATTTAATCTTATTCTGTCAATCATTCAATTTAAACAAAGCCCAAACTCTAAGATATTGAAACCCTGAGGAGCCACAGAAAGTGTAGTCATGTAAATTGTTTGACATTGACAGTGCCTTTGCCTTATCCCAAGTAGTTTGGGATATTCCCAACATAACAATCCGCATAAAAGCCAGGAGAGCAAGTGAATTCAATTAAGCAAAGGTCCCACATAAATATATAAATATGCACATTATGACTAAACTTTTCAAAAGTGACAGGTGATTTTTTTTTTTTCATTATCACATTTTTCATTGATTGATTAGCAAGGATAGCTGAGTATCCATCCTCAGAAGCCGGGTCTGCTTCAGGATGTGACCTACATCATGAACATGAGAGATGAGTCATTCTAAATCAGTTGATTACTTTTGAAAAATCTCTGTTTGCTTGTCCTACCCTGTTCTGTAATACTGCTGCTAGGGAATGTGCCATCATTTCTTTAGATAGCATGCAAAGTGCATTTCACGTGTTGGAAAATGGCCTTTATTCTGCTTTGTCACAACCTGAAGAGAGAGAAAATCATTTATGGTGAGGAAACAGCTAAGTCTGAGAAGCAGTGGGCTTTTCAGAGGAACTTGAACGCAGACAGGATATGGCAATTACAGTGCTAACCATGTTTCTTGCTGTTGTAATATTCACAGGGAAAAAGATCCAGTGAAAATTGTTTTCTATTGTGTTTAAGCCTGAGGTATGCTATACACAAATGTGTATAGCAATGAAAAAATGTAACTTGAATTCATATATCAAAACCGAATATGGTGGTTGTTCTTTACTAATTTTAAACTGTCAACAGTGATTTTCTGAACTTAAAGAAAAGAAACTACTGATCAAAGTTTTTCTTTTGAGTGATGTGACAGCAGCCTGATTCTTGTCATTTTTTTTTTTTTAGATGATGAATATTTTATCATGATCTGTGCATAACAGAACAACACCTATTCACAGTGCAGCAGACACACATTCATCAGCATATTGAGTCTGCTGTTCAGTGCCAGGTTCTGGAGATGCCAGACAATTCCAAACTTCTGCTGTATAAAGAACATTCGTTATTATTTACCAACTTTATGGGCAGAATGCAAATGATGTTACTTGCAATCAGTTTTTGCCTCTTTCTTTGTAATACTTTCCCCATCCACAATCTGGCAGGCATGCCTATTGCCAACCTAAGAGGCTCTATCAGGAAAATATATCAAACATTACCTTGTGAAGTGGGGAGCATTCCCAATTGCAAGGCACTGGGTAACATGAACTCCAAGTGAAAAATCATTCATCATAAATATTAGCTTTCCAGCTATAATTTTTTGTGCCTATATACATATGTTTACTCAACTCTTAGTAATTTTCTTTCTTTCTTTCTTTCCCTCTCCCCCAAGATGTCATATTCTGAGCATGGGGACTCTCATACTGCAGGGGGAGAAACTGCGGCACCAAAACCTGTTGTTTATTCTCAGACATTTTAAAAGTGTAATTCAAAATCTTTTCATTTCTTTCATTGGCCATGAAGCATTTTGAGCTGGGCCACTAAGAATGAAGCTACACTACTGCTTTAGTTCAGACTGGGATGTGCTTATGAAGGAAATCTCCCAGTTTTTCCCTTAGTGAGCTTTGGGTTGAAGCAGTCAATGGAATATGTGATGAAACTTTACTGGAAGAGCGCACCGCAGTCCATGGGATTAGTCTGAAGTTAATTTTGAGTTTTACACACACACATGGGTGTCTGGGCCTCTGTATTAACTTCTTTATTCATAGGTCTGCTGCTGCTGATTTATACTGCTTGCTAACATAAACAGAAAAGTCTAAGTCCATGAGTTGTGAAGATCTAGGGTTATGTTTCATTTGTTCTTTAGTACCTCTTTGAAATTGAGACAAGACAAAACTAGGTAGAGGTGAAAATGTTCCATAAATTCTCTGTCTGTAGTTCAGGTAACATGTAACAGAGCAGTGAGAATTCAGTACTGTTCAGATCTTGCTTGAGTCTATTGCAACATATTTTTTTAAAGTAGGATGATGTTCTGAAATACAGAGGAAAAATAAATTGCATGAACTGTGTTAGAGGATAACAATCCATAGAAAATGTTAAAATACCTTATTTGTCCAACTGTAACTGTCAACTTATTTGCCAAATTACTTTACACTGGCATGAATTTACAGAGCAGGAGACTAAAGTTTATGGCTCATTAACAATAACAGTTGTACACCTACACTGTAATTCCTGAAAATGTATTTTCTTCTTTAGTACTGCATATACTGTGTGGAATGACAATAATTACAGAAACTAATTGAATGAGAGAGTCATAACTCTAAAAGTCATATTACTCATTTCAAAATGGTTTATTTCCTGAAATAAACAATCTTTACGGAGTGAACAGACATAACATCACTTGAAGTTTATTAAACTCATTAAATTTCCTTAAATATGTTGAAAAGGGTATGCTGTGCATTTAATAGAGGTTATAAATACATGCGAGTATGACATTCATAAAAATTAAAATCCTTAAAATGAAATTTCAGTGAAGCAGTTTTTCCCAAAAGTTTCTTTTTCCATAGATAATGGAAAATAGGGTAAGTTTTCAGAATTTGGTAGCAAAAGTTTGTTGAAAAATGAAATCTATGTTTTTGTCCTTGAATGGACACAGGTGATATCCTCACCCAATGGAAGTTTTAATGATTGCATGGTCAAAACAAATCCATCGTTCCTCATTAATGCAGAGTTATACTTCCTCAGCAGTTGTCCCACCAGGTGTGCAGTTTCAGGTTTGAGGAAAAACTCCGAGTCCTGAAAACAAGGGATGTCAATACATACGTGAGCACACAGATCACCCCCCTCTCCCGCCAGGATTTGCAGTAGCCTGTAGGAAACATCTAAACCAGTGTGTTGGATGTTCCTGTATTGAAAGGTGGAGGGCTCAACTGCAGCGCTTCAGCAAAGGCTGGATGCGGCACGAAGCAGTCTGGGAGAGCCCTGCTGCTTGCGGGTAGCTGAGCCCTTCTGATAATCGCAATACAGCTTTGGAAGAAACAGCTTCTGAATGTTTGATTTTGACCCTTTTCATGCCTTAGAGGGGAGATGACTGTAGGCTGAGGTTTTAATGAAGAAGAGGTAAAGATGTAAACTTTCACGACATTATAAGGAGGAGTGTGAAGGACCTGTTGTATAGGTGAGTTCGTGTGGCACAATGTGTGTGGAGCACAGAAATGGTACTCTGTAATTCCTGTTAAAAGATGTGTGTAATGGAGCATGGCTCGACGAATGCATGGTTGGGGTCGGATAGGTCCACCTTCACTCTGCGGTTTCTTCAAAACCTTGGGGTATAAATGGTTTTTCTACTGAAGAGGTTTGGGAATGCATCCGGTAATCCTAATTCTGCACTAAAGGTTTTTTTTGTTTTGGTTTTTCTTTTGTTTTGGTCTTTTTATTTGCTGAGTGTTGCTTTTTGTAGTTGTTTAAATAGATGACAAAGGGTTATTTGTATGAGTTAGTAATGATTTAAACAATTCTAATTTCCAGGAGTAGTTTCCCATTTCATTTCACGATGCTGTTTACAAGCTCGGACTCTTGTTAGTTAATACAATATAGTTTAATAGTAATGGACTACTGTTAAACAGTGTAATGTAGAATGTGTTTACATACAGTGCCATCCTACACTTCCCACTGCACACTTCTGAGGTTGTACTTGATCGTTGGCGTAGTGTACGCATCTTACATTGGCTTTTTTAATGCCTCTATTATTTTCAAAGGTTTCGGTCTGATTGCTGTATGCTTACTGCAAGTGCCTTGTCTTCAGTAAACAGGAGCCCACATTTAAAACAAAATTAAAAAATTACCTTTAATCAACAGTTACCTGCCTTGCTCCATTTTGTACATTGTTTATTTATAAAGAAATCATGCGAATTTCCTCCTGGAAGAGTCTTTTAATACAAATTCTTTTACTTGTGGAATTGCTTTCACTGACATTGATGCTGACAGTCTTCATCAACATTCATCCAGTGTGTCATATAAAACAAGGTGATAAATGTACCCTTGCACCCTTGGGTGTTACATGTACAACAATTTTTCTCCACTTTGCTTTCTTTTACCAGTCACTATATTGCTGGACTGCAAAACCTAATTGTAGTATCTTCTACTCTCCTAAACAAGCTCATTTTTCTCCAACCTAAACCATCAGAGATGCTGTCAATCAATGAGATCCATGTCACACACAGATCAGGGTGGCAAAGGGCTGCAGTGTTTAGGCTATTCACAGGAAATACATTAAACCATTTTGTGTTAAAACCTCGATTTTTCTATTTGCAGTCTTATCAAACGCATCCTAAATTTTTATCGGCTCTGTGTCTTCAACAACAAATTGTAAACAAAATAGTTGAATGCTAAGAATAGGTCTGTATAATATAAGAAAAAATGCAAGGCTAAGAAGGTATTTCCTCCTAATAATTTTGAATATGGTACCTGGGTACAGCCAATTTCCCTGTCGTATCATAAGTGACTATAATGGAATCTAATAACCATTGGAAATTATATTACTTTGCACTCTCCCTGTATCTAAGGGGGACAGAAACCTAAAAGCAAGTGGATGGGTCAAAATGGGGTGACTTTGACTCAAACTCATTGGCTACAGGTATTCATTATAAACAAAATCTGTCAAATCTTTTCACTAATAAGGGTGTAGATCTTATTACAGCCTCAGGACAGTAGTAACTTATTCTCTGACATATTATGTGAATTTTATGTGCCTAGTCTATAAAAAGTCACAGTTTCCATAGCAATTTTGATACTTCTATGATACATGATGTGACAGCATGTACCATTTTTCCTTCTTCCATGATAAATTGTCCCCACCACTCAACTCCCATGCTGGATTGCTGCTAGAAATCAGAATTTCATTTTGATGTCACTAAAAGCTAATATCAATAATTAAGCTCAGGTATTTTCTCTGGCAAGAATAACTTCTTTATTATTATTGCACTGCCTCATTGCTTAGGTTAGCAATTTTGAAACCATAAATCAAGAATGAAGTCTAAGAAAACATTAGGGATAATCCCAAACTTACAGGAGGAAGAGGTCCTTCCATATAAACGTTGGAAAATTTGGGGGTGAGGGGCAGGTCATTTAAGAGTATCCCTCCACATTTCTTTGTCTCTGACCATCCTTTACACGTACCTAAACAAGAGGTATGAAAGAAAGTCATCAAATGGCTCCTTGCCCTTTGTGACTAATGGCATCTCACTACAGATGTAGAAGCACGGGTCTGAGGTTTGCTCCAAACTGCTGTGAAACACCTCTCCCCTTTAGATTTGGGTGTAAAAATGACTGCCTGATTATCTCAGCTGGGAAGTTGAAACTGGTGGATGACAGAATGCTATCTGGTTTTCCCCTTTGGATGTATTCAGCTACAGACGGAACTGACAAAACTGTTAGCCCCTGCCGCTGGTTGGGACTGTGCAGACGGTGGTAGGATGCTCTAGGTGAGACTTGGAGCATGTTCTGTTTGGCCAAAACCAAGCCCGAGTAACAAGCGCAGGGCACAGAAGGCTCAGGAGCCTTTTACGCAGGTGCGTGCCTCCTGAGCCTTCTCTGCCCTGCGCTTGTTACTCGGGTTTGTCTGGAATAATAGTGATGTGGAGTGCTTGAAATTTCAAGTTAGTTCTGTTTGCTGGGTTTTTAAACATAGTCATTTTCAAATATTTTTGTTGTTGTTGCCCTGAAGCTCATGAAAACTGATTTAATGGCTGGTTTGGTGAAAGCAGAAAACTGATGTGGTCTTGTCAAGGACTTGGGAAGGTTAATTCAGTTCGCCATGCCCCAGTTTACTCATTTGAAAGTTTGATACTTATAATTGCTCTCCTTGGAAGGTACCCTGACTATGTGTTAACTAGGTATCACATGTTTCTGATGATTCTATTAGTGAATCAACATATATTTATCACTAAATAAGTAATGTAAGCATTTTATTAATACTTTGTTAATTTTAGTAATGGAGAATACAGACTGTGTGAAGAAATATTGAGATATATTTTTAATATAAAGGCATTTTGGCAGAAAAAGCCTATTCAGAATATTTCAGCTTTGTTTGTTCTATGCATTGTAAAAGTATTACTTCCTGAATTTCAGTCTGGCAGACATTCTGAGTCACTTGATATTTCACTTGGAACGTATCAGAGTGGACTCTTGAACTATGAGCGTGATAATTCACTGAACTGTCATTATAGCACCTTTTTGTTTGGTAAAAGACAAAAAGACCTTTCTTTGAAAGCCTCTCATGGCATGGGTAGCTCACTGGGTGAGGACAGGATAACTGAAACAGGGGATGTAGTAGTCTTGTAGGCTTGTAAAACTAGGGCTGCAGACAAGAGGACACTAATACTACCTGTGAATATGTCTTACATTAAAATTTAGTGCAAAGTCATACAGAAGTATCATCAAGTGTGTCTAACTGAGTTTAGATTCCACTATCTCCAGCAGTAGTTGAAATTGCTAAGGTTAATTTTTCTGGAAGACACTTTCTGTAAATGGAATAGACCATAAATTGCCAACCATGCCTACTGTTGCTTCACTTTTAATTAGTTTACTGTGTACTTTCAAAGTTACGTGTCGAAGTGGGTGGAGATGAAACAGGAATAGGAAAGACATTCACTGCTAATCAATGTGGTCGTAACCTTTGACTGATGAGTTTCTTTATCACACTTCTGCCATTCTTGTATCTATTTTACTGTTATGCTACTTGGTGCATCGATGGTGCATCAAGGCTTAATTTTTTTATCTGTGAGAAATGAACATTATTTTGTTTTGGTTTTACTTTGTGTGGTTACTTTGGCTGCAGCATTTTTCTAGCTGTAATATTTCCAGCAGTATGGAAAGTCAGTTAGCAAAGAAGTTCAGTAAATGGCTAACCCAAAGGATATCTGAATCCCAAAATAACGGGTAGGACTGCAGTAAGATACCAAGGTTGAGTAGGAATCATGTACCTACTGTGTGCAGGGCTGAATTTCTTTTTCCGTAAATCAGATTTTGAACACATGTTTAGTGCTATCCATGTTAGTACCCAGCGTTGTTCTGAATGGATCAATGTTTGTAATAGATCATATTAAGCGTAAAATATGAGTTTGCATAAAAATCTCATTGTTTGATGTTATTAAGTTATACAGTATAGAAGGTACATCGATTTACAGGTGTAATATACTGTTATGTCAGAGAGCTGTATTGGTTTCTGTTAAGTATATTTTCAGTGAAAATTACTCATTCTACATAAATGTATGGATTAATTTGTAGGGTACTTGGAAACTTTAGATTTATGTTGATTTTTATGTACCAAAAAGTGTTGTTTCATAGCACATGCCAGTAATATTGGTTTACATTGTTTTCTGTATTAAAAAGAAGTTGATCATCTCATTTATTGATTTAGCAGTTAATTGTATTGCTTTTACAAAAAAGTCTCAGAATGTAATCTTATTCTGATAGGCTAACACCGATTCCAATTTATGAAAAGTGAAACAGGAGGAACTTGTTAGCATTATTATTGCTTTTATTATAGTTGCAAATATAGTCTTGTCATAGTATTTTTCAGTAGAATAAATGCTCCTAGCAAAACAAATTTAACATGACCTTGCTATTGCACAATCCTAACTAGCTAAACATATTTTGGGGTTTCAACTACTGATATTTCATTTTCCTGGCAACCTAGAGAAAGCTGTTGAAAAGCTTGGCAAATCTCCATTAAACAAAAAGAAGGGAAAATTGAGCTTTGGAAATATAGCCCGCACAATATTTTTGAAAACATCCCTTATTTCTTGTTCAGTTATGTGTATCTTTATGGAGATGGCTGGGCTGTGTTCTAGGTGGCATTATAATATATGTTAACTGTCTCTTTTTGCTGATGGTATGGGTTCAAGCTCTTGCTATTCTCGAAGCCTTTTCCATAAGGGCAGGGCAAGCATAGAGGTGGAGGACAGGGAAAGAACAGTGACAAAGGAATGCAGCTCCTGTCCCTGATGCTGACTCTCATTTATAAACTTGGTATAGGAGTGACAGCCCTCTGTCTGGTCTGGGATGCTGCTGCCCCTTGAGAGAGGCTCTTGGAGAATTACTGAGAGAGCAGCCTGAGAGCACAGGAATTTAGGGGAGGAGAGCAAGAATGGAAAACAGGTCTTCTGTTTTATTCTCTGACACGGCTTTAAATTTCTCTGAATTTATAACCCATTATTTCAATTGATTCATTTGCCTTTAGTTTTGGTCTTGCATCATAGCAATATAAATCCTGGGAAAACAGCCTGCTTCTGTTTTGTGTTCCTTTTCTTCTTTTATGGGTTGTATTTTTGTTGGGGGTGGGGAATGCTGGAACATTGACCAATAATATTCTTACGAAAGTTTAATCTGTCATCTCTTGGTAGCAAAAGCCCTTCGCCTTATCTGCATTGTACTCTCTCCCAGCATATGTGCTAACATGGTGGCAAGTTTGTTCCTCTGCACCCTTTGCATGTGCACTTTAAAAGAACAACAAACTGTATGACAATAGTTTGTGTTATCGGAGAAAAAAAATGCCTAGACAGACAATGGGGGTAATTTGGCAGAGCTGCATTGAAGCCTCAGTGGATTCCTGAACTTTGTTTTGTTAAAGAGAAGGGCAACAACTGAATGGTTGGTGTTGATTTTGACCTTTTTTTTTTTTTTTTCTGTAAGAGGAGATTTTGCTGAGGTGCAATGATCTAATCCTTTCTGACTTTCTCCTCTGTCTGCCCCACCACTCTAATCATTTTGCCAGTGCAAAGGACTATGTAAACCAGGTGATTATTGAGCAGAATTATTAGAAAGTTTGTGTATTATTTAATGGAGGCTCGATGACACATTTCATCATGTTTTTTTTCACTCATGTAAAATTCCAGTTGGCATGATCTTTCAAATTCAGCCAGGCATTTGGGTTACATGGGAAGATGATGAGAAATTCTGAAGAAAAAGTTGTTTGAACATAAGAAGATTATTTTGATAGAAGTCAACCTGCTTTCTGTGTTCATTAGATTCAGATTTGCTTTAATAATGTAATTCTATCTTCAAAGGGTTAGAAACCTAAGAATTCGTTTTGTTTATAGTACATTTATGGATTAGATGCGTCCACTTAATTACTTTGGTAGTTTTCAGTTCCGTGTTACAATGAATTTTATCTGCAACTATTGAGAAATGACAAATCAGAAGTGACAAGTATTGATCCAATATTTTCAGCAATCAAATTTTTTCAAGCAAAACTGAAATGTGAAAACTGAAGTGTTTTTCTGGATCATATCTCTTTTCAATAAGTTTTTCTATGGAGAAAACTCTAAAGATTGCATTTGGTCTCTTTCTGTTATGATTAATTTCATTTTGACTTTTTTGTAAAGTGAAATCAATACAAATAACTTACAAGTAATTATAATATCATTGAGTGTGCTACATGTAAACCAAATTATATACATGTAGATCAGGGAACTGCACAGTATAATCAAACCCAAACAAATAACTGTAAAGCAACAGCCTGGTAGAGATCTCGCATAAACCACCATGTTTCATTGACAAAGCAATATATTTGGTAGACAAAATAATATGTAACTCTAATGAGGTGTTTAAATTTCAGTCCATGTTTCACCTTGTAGTATTTCTATTTTATGAATGAACAGAACCATTAAATTAAAAATGAAATGAGGTGGTAAATCATTGATTTGGTTGTATGTGAAGTTGTATGCCTCTGGATTTTTCTGAAAGGAAAAAAAGAAGCTTGCAAAGCTGTTCTACAAGTGTTGCCTTCAGCTTGGCTATTTCCCTTTTATTTAACTAAAATCTCATTCCTTCTTTAAATTCTGATCTCTTGGAAATCAACAACAAAAAGTCAAGCACTCTAACTAAGCATGGTTTAGTTTAATGGTTGGGTAGCTCAAACCACTGGATCACTGGTTATCTCATGACTTCCTTAAGGAGTGGCACTTGCTGGTATTCCAGAAATATCTTGTATTTTACCATATAATGGTTCCAGCTTTTCCAAGGATTCTGGCTGCTTTAGGACAATCAGAATTTGAATTTTACAACATTAGGCAGACTTTACGTGCAATTCAGCAATCAGTGTGTTGCTGCACTTGCAAAAAGTTGACACTCGCAGTTCCACTTGTTGGTTTGGCCCCTGGTTTCAAGTATGCAGTGACTGGTCAACGTCCTACCAGGGTTTGTTCCCATACTTACCCCTTCAGAACAGCCCAGTCTTAGGGCCTCTCTGTAAACAGATTGCTCTAATACTGAATTCATGGTTTTAAGGACATGGGTCTGATTTCAACAAGTGTCTGAAGCCTTGCTAATGCTGTGACTATTCAGAGGGAGCACTAAAATGGAAACTTCACACAGTTCTGTTTGTAATCAACATATTGAAACATTTAGGCTGTACAATGTTCAGAATTTATGGTTAGGCATAGCATGGTAGAAAAAAGTCTTAAGGCCTAGGCTTAATAACTGGCTATCTACCTATTTCTTCAAATACCTACCACCACGCTAATACTCCAGTTTCAGCACTTGAAAGATCATGTTCTGGATCCTGTTACGGTAGGTGACACAGGAAAAAGCAGTATGCCATTTCTTTGGGCAACTGATGTTTTCTTCAGGCAAGATGCAACAACTCTTTAGCAGTTCCCCTCCGACCTTCAAATTCGTGCATCTTGCTGGAATCTGTGTCTTCAAAACATCTCTTAAATCAAACATTCTGTCAAAGAACCAAGAAGTTACATGAAGAAACACCTACTTACTTTGTGAAGAGTGATCATTTCTTCGTCTTGGTAGTGGCCCTAGGTGAAAATCATTGTGAGAAACGTGTGAGTCCTAACAGGACTGTTATTGCACCTGGCTTAGTTCTCTTCTCCCAGTTTAGCGCAGAGCTGCTCAGTGGCCTCCAACAGATCACACACAAATCATTCCATCCAGGTAATTATTCTTTTTCTGCTGTTAGAATAAAGGCACAACAGCTCTCTACAATTCTAGCCTCTGTGACATTTAAAGACATCTTTAGGTTCAGCAGACACAGAACTGAGAGTATTCGTATGAATTGTGATGGCCCTGAAGTCTGCAACTGTCACCTCTAAGCGAAACAGAAACAAATGCTACTGTCTCTCTTTGGAAAATTTTTGATGGGCATAAGGCATAAAAAACAAAACCTCTTTCTGCCATCAAACCCCACTAGTACTGGCCTCTCCAAATAATTTCTGCTATTGCAACTGGGTTAGTACAGTACTACAGCCTGTACAAAGGTAGAATTTACGTTTGAAATAACAGCTACCTGATAAACGTCAAACTTAATGGGGAGACTCTGAACTTCAAAGTTTTTCTTTATTTTTTTTTTTTCTTCCATTAAATCAACTGGATTAATTGAAGATATTACGTCTCCCTAGGCTCTTGAACGCTAAGGGTTATTCTGTCACTGATACATGTAGAGGTTGGAAATAGACTTGATTAAACACATGGTGAGGATTTTGGTGACTAATTTCTACATATGAGGGTGCGTACCTGCATTTCATCTTTCCAGAGTTCAAGATCTCTTTGTGTTTGTTTTCTCTGAGCTGCAAGGCCTGAGGTTTCATATTCAGCATTCTGGTTTTGATGTTCAAATTTTCAGGTCCCAAGTTGTGGAAGGGAACTGACTTTGTCTCTGAAAACCAGGCTCTCTTAAGTGCCTAAAAGCAGTCACTGTGGGACACTTGAGCCTGAAACAATAAATCTTTACTGATACAGAATGGCCTGTGAGGAAGTTAGTATTGTCTACTTGGTTGTAAAATGTATTTTGGATACATAAGACGTGACCTTTTTTGTTCTTTCTTTTCCTGATTGCATGATCTATGTACTTTGCTGTCACACAAAGAACTTCAAATATGCACATGCTAAATGGTATATTCTATTCAAATAAATTGCAGAGAGGATTGTGTAATTTACTTGCACTTTGTAACTAAGCAGTCTATGGAGAGAGAATAATTTGCTGAAAGAAAGAACAGGTAATTTTGAGTGTCAAAGTCAGGAAAGGCTCTTTTGCAAGACAGTTCGTGAACAGAAAATGACAAGATCTGTCACAGATCTCCTTTGTTTTTGTTTAATACAAAAAAATGTTGGTTGTTCTGAGTTGGTATACTTACCAAACTCATTTCTGACAGCTGTGTACCTTTGGCACATTTCTCAAAGGCTTAGAAGTCTGGTAACCTCCTGATTGGGAATTGGAAAAAGAGAGACAATAAGGTAGATAGTTAATCACTTTCAAAACTTAGACTGGCTTCTTAATTTTTAACATATATGTTTTTTTCTTGGGAACATACTGAAAATAAACACACTTTGAGACTTGTGCACATAGAACTGGTCTTAAGCTTTGTAGCACTCCAGCACAGAAATGGCCCGTGGATCATTTGTGGAAGTGGTGTGCCTGTCTCCTGTCCCACTGAGCCTTGTCACTGATGTGACGTGGCCTGGATTTGCCAAAAGGGGCTGCTGAGTTACCATTTCTTGGTCATTTTTCCGTTGGAGGTCACTCACAGCCTTCTTTTCCCTGCTGTTTGAAAAATGCTTTGTGAGTCTGTAAAGAGCCTCTGAAATGAATAACAATGAGGTCAAAAGAAATAAAATGAGCTTGTTACCATGATGGCTGTTGAAAATTTATGAGACCTGCTTTGTGCCAGCAAAACAAACTCAGCTGCTTTCTGCCTATCTGCAAGAAAAATGCCCTTTAAAAAAAATAAACTCAAGAAATCTTACGTTGTTTAAGTGCAAAGGTGTGGGAACTTCTCAGCTGGAACAGCTGTTAGATTCTTCATGCTCTGGTCTTTCTTTTTTCTCAGACAGCATTAAAGAGCTCTTGCTGATTTGGGTTGTCTTTTTAAGGAAGCCTGTTCAAAAATCAAACAGAATCCATTCACTCATTTAAGGGGAGGGGAACAAAAAAACAGAACTGGTTTGCATTGATTGATAAAATCCTAAACCAAGTATTCTGTGATCGCTCCTTCTATGATGATCCATTTATATGTGGCATTGGAATATTGTGGAAACTGGGGACTTGATGTGTGAAGAGCCACATAAACTCCTGCTAGCATAGTCCCTGTCTTGAAGGCAAAATGGACATAGAGGAATGGGAGGAGAGAGTGATTACAGAGGGAAGGATACAGACATCGAGTGACTTGCGGTCATAGCAGGAAATTGTGCCAGAGCTGGGAGCTGTAGATTGTCTGAACCCTAGTCAAGGTCTTTGTCATGGGGTTATGTAGTCTTCTGAAGATGTACTTTTATTTTTAGTTTAAAAGTATTTATGTGTCAATATGTTTTCTCAGTTCCGTTAATGTTTGCAATGATAAATATTACTTTATCGTTTTAATTCTGCTGAATGGATGCTTACCATAGTGTCCAGGATCCAAATTATTATGAAAGTATTTTTGTCTCATTTTCTTTGAAAAATCCCTTAAGATTAGGGTTGAGGCACAGTGGAGACAGTAAGGAAACCCAGTTCTGCCACTGCTTGTGCCACACCTGTTGCACAGATAGACTGCCATATCCACAACCTCTTTCCTGGGATGTCAAGTGAAACATAAAGAATGACAGTGTGCTTTAGAAATCTTGAAGATCAGTTTGCTTTAGAGATCACCCAGCAAAAAAAAAAATCGGGACAGTCTGTAGCCTTTCAGGAAGATTATTGTATTGACTCTGATTTCTCCATACAGAGATAATACGGTGTTTGATGTTGCAGCACCTCATGTATGCTGACTGGTATCATAGAAATACACATACTGGGTCTGGCTGGGACAGAATTGATTTTCTTTATAGCAACCTGTATGGTGATGTGTTTCTGATTTGTGACCAAAACTGTGTTGATAACGCACCAGCAGCTTGTCTGTTGCCGAAGAGTGCTTACACAGTGTCAAGGCCTTCTCTGTTTCTCACTCTGCCACCCTCCAGCAGGTAGGATAGGTGTGGACAAAAATTTGGCAGGGGTCACAATTAGGACAGATGACTTGAACTGACCAAAGAGATATTCCATAGCATTTAACATCATGCTCAGTGATAAAACTGGAGGGAAGGGAGGTTATCTTTGACCGGCAGTTTACAGCACCACCCTCAACTTTCTCTGTTTTATTGTTTGGTGTGTTATCAACAATGTTTTGGTCACAAATACAAGATGCAGCACTACTAAGAAAACTACCTCAATCCCAAACAGCCCCAGTACAGTTCATGATCTCAGCTTGTCTTTGCTGAATGCAAAGTTCTGGGGTAATACCCCTGAGTCATGTGAACAAAGACATACATAGCAGTTGGAAGCACAGGACAACTTTGGGTGTATGTGCGTGAACTAAAACCCAAACAACTATGCGCAATCTTTTAAATGAAGTGTCCTAAAACCAGCTTTGTGAGCCATGTGGGGCTTTCTTGGTAGATTACTGTTATTCTACTTCATAGCCTAAAACCACTCATTTGCTTTCTGAGCCTACTTGCAGAAATGAATTGGAGGAAAGGGTAGAAGAGAATAGGGAATTTAGATCTGTGAAACAGTTATTATACACAAACTGGGTGTTTTCTGATATTCTTTTTCTTTCTGTTCCACTTATGTGATCAAATTTCTGTCTCTCCAGCCGATTAATCCAATTTCATTGCAAACTCCGTTTTCTGAAACCTATGTCCCTTTCTCCTCACCTTTGATGCTTCCTCTTAATATAATTCATTTACACGTTTGACTGTTCATTTCCTTCGTTGTCCTTTTTTATCTGTCTGCACTTCGTTCTCTTGCTGAGTCCTAACAGGACCCATTTTTCCCCACAAGGTCTATATCAGTACAGTGCCACCAGTGCAAGACATTCCAGTGATGTATTGCACCTATACATCATCAAAGCAACAGGGTTTTGATAAACCGCTTTCTAATACATCATTAGATCATCACTGATGGCACTTTGATGATGTATTATATTAGTACATCATCAGAGCACTGTCATTCCAGTGATGTATTTATAAACAGATGGTGCTGTCATGAAAGAAAGAAAGGAAAGCAGAAGAGAACATTTCATTCTGTTACTGTGCAAAACATGTCCCCACTGTTCATTCAATGAGATTAAAGACAAAGACCATGTGAAGGCATAATTGACTCATTAAGTGTGTTGGCTCTAAGTCCATTGACTTTTCTATCCAGCACCTAGTAAGGCAGCAGATAATCCTTTTTGGCCAGCGGTACACAGAGCTCTGTGAAACATATTTTCGTGTTCGTTGTCACTCAGTCATAAAGTTAGGATTATAGATAATTTTTCATAGTTGCATGTACAATTAAAATAAATTTTATTTTATATGTGCACAGTAAAACTGTATTTCTAGCATAGGATATTGTGCTCAAACAATCAAGTTAGAAGACTCCAGCACCAGCAGATGCACTTGGCACACCACTGAACATTGTTTATTCCAGAAGCTCACTAGAATGTTTCCCCCTAATACTGTAGGATTGTTTCCCACCCTCAAAGCCATCACTTTGAGTTTGAAGCTGTAAGGCAATATATTGATGAATCTCTCATGCTCCTAAGAATAATTCCGTTGTGAAATACCTGTACTTGTTAACCAATCTTCCTCTAATAGGGCAAAATTTTTAGGCACAAAAAAGCGCTAATTATCATTTTCATTTTAAGAGATACAGATCTTTTCTGTGTAGTATCGTAACTGCTGTGGTAATTATTGAATTTACAGTCAATATCAACTGTTTTGAAAGCTAGCTGTGTAGATTGTTAGATAAAGTCTTCTATTGTTATTTGCCCTAAATGAATAGGATCATCAACGTGTTCATTTGTTGGTTTTGTGCATCTGTTGCTCTTGTATTGTCTTGCTGAACTGTACTATTTAACTACTTTTGCTGAGGAAGTCTTTTCATGTTTCTTTTTTTAGGTGAGGAAACAGAGAAAGACAAAGATTGGGTGAACTGTTCAAATCACACGGAAGTTTACACTGCAGCTGACAAACTCCAAATACTCTCAGCCTTGCTCCAAAAGCACAAATGATGCAGCAGGTAGGCCAGTCTTATGCCATAATGTGTTTACAAGGCTTTGATTTGGGATGACTGTGGTGAAATATGACCAAAGTTCTTATCTAATGTTATTGTCGAACATCTGTGTTGGACATTTGATTTTCATACATTTTTGGTAGAGCTTTCCCTTTCTTGAATTAAAAAGGCAAATATTTTTAGGAAGACATTTTTCAGGATTTTTTTTACAAGATTAGTCATCAAAAGGAAAATTGTGTCCTCACAAAAAAATACACTTGCAAATATATAAATATATATAAAAAACAATTATTCAAAAAATGTATTTCAAATATCTAGCTGTATTGTAACAGGACAGGTGGTGATATGCAGTGAGATTTGCTTTTCTAATTTGTGTTTTATTCCTATAAGTGAAGAGTAAAAACTTATTGTGCAAGAGGGACTTCAAGGTTAAACACAGTTTCGTTTTGCACATAGAGAAATTTGCCATGTAGAATTGTAGATGAATCTGTGTTTTCTGAGAAAGGACATTCCATCAAAATTGTATACATGATAGTGGATACACAGGGAAAAAAAAGTGTGTGTTTTTTCAGCAGCAATTTGTCAAAAGGAACATAAACATGCTACCTAATCAAAACAGTAGCCAGTACAATGTAGCATCTAGCTAAAAATTTATATAATAACTGGCAGTGTGGGTCTAATTCCCTTATTTGCATTGTTTGCCTTGAGTAATTATTGTTATAATTCTTATATTCCAGTATGCGTTGTAAAGTCACAGAACAGAAATAATTTCAAGATGGTGAATTTCATAATTGAAATACATGAGACAAAAATTAGGGAAGAAGGAGATACTCTTGCATTAATTGTACAGATGGAGAACTGAGCACAGAGAAATAGAATATTTTCCCTGAGGTCCCTGTGTCTGTAGCAGAGATGAGATTTAGAGACAAGAAGATACACAGATCTTCAGTGTTTAGTTCTAGTGTCTTCACTATAATTTCATCTTTCTGCTTGGCACATGCAGTGAAAGCACTATGTGTACATAGAAGGAGGAAAAAACAAATCAAAGGTGTATGCAGCTGTACTTCTTCTTAACATAAGGGTCTCTGACCTGGGGAACAATAAAACTTTCCCAGGTCTGTAGGGCCCCCCTCAAAATTTGTGTTGTTAAGAGCTGGGACAAGCTCCAGCCATACTGAGGTTGTGCTATAATCCTTACTGCATTGAGGGAGGATGGGAAATATGTTACCTTATTGCATTTTACCAGACCTGAAACCGAGTCACGGAAGACATCAGTACTGCCTAGGTTGTGTTAGCAAGAGTGTAGCCAGCAGGTCAAGGGAAGTGATCCTTCCTCTCTGCTAGGCACTCGGCACGTCTGGAGGCTTGTGTGTGGTTTAGGGTACAAGAGAGGCACTGACACACTGGAGCGAGTCCAGCTAAGGGCTACCAAGATAGTTGGGGGCTGTGGCACACAACATAGGAGGAGAGGCTGGAAAATCTTTCTCTTCTGAGGAAGACCTTGAATTAGTGCAGTGGCTCTTCAGGCACAGCTCAGTGTGCCTAAATATTGTGCAGCTTTCTTCCCTAGAAGTGGTGTTCTATGTCGTTTGGGGATTCAACCAATATGATAAGAAAAAGGGAAAACAGTGTTCCAGTTGTGTTTGGTAGAGGTAGTGAATCTTATACTGTGGAGATTTGCTGGGCAAATAGGAAACAGGAAAATTGTGGATATGTGCAAGTCTCATGAAATTTTCTGAAGCTTGGCATTTGGGGAAGGATAATTTTGTTTATTGGAGGTAATGAAAAATACTGTTTGGCAATCACTGTTTAGCGGTGTTTTGTGCTCAGAAAAGGAACAAAGCTAGTGCCAAAACTATTCATGTTAGATTTATGTAGTCATTAAAATTGAAAGTAGTGGGGTATTCTGTACTTACCGTATTTTCTAATGTGGGGATGCAAGCAACTTCTTCTAACGCTGGTGAGCATTTTCCACTTGAAAGGTCTATCAGGTTGAACTCTAGTGTATAAACTACTATATGACTATTCAAAGAGTGCAGCAGGGTCTGATTTTTTTTTCTCAGCTCTTTCTGTGTAGCGTGCTACAGTAGACATGACGTTTCTAAGAAGAGCAGGCAGGGTCATCTAAGTCATAGTAGCAACCTGATTAGGTGGTTTTAATCACATAAACGTTTTTAGCTCAGTAAAGAGTGGGGGATGGTTGTCTGTAAATCTCCCAAAAGTCAGTTTTAGGAGAATACTGTGAGTTATTGTAACAAAGGAATAATATGATGTAGCAGAAAGAGATTCCTTTCAGGAGAAAAGAGTCTTAATGCTAACAAAAGGATCTCATAGATCATTCAAGCTTTCTTTTTTCCCCCCAATTATAGACAATGTGGTTTCTCTTTTAAGATATATTAAACCCAAAATTTGCTCAGCAAAATAGAAATTGCCATCAAATATGAATATCTGATTGCTTTTTGTACAAATGGGAATAGGAAAATGTGTTCTTAATTAATGGTCACTTTCCCATTATTTTGTACAAAGTGTGGATAGAAAGGAATCTGAAATTCCATCCATGTTTTAAAATTTCCATTTGTTGGTCATCTACTTCATTAGGTTACAGTCTGTCTGTTGTAGTCAAAGACAAACACATAACTAAATGGAAAAAAACACCTTCAAGAGTCAATGCATATAGGACCATAACATAGTGCTAGTGCCTGCAGTCCGGACAGGCTCACCCCAAACTGAGGTGTATTTTATGCACAAGGGTGAAAGCGTATCTAAAGAAAGCATGCGATTTTCTAAATCTAATCTTTTTTTTTTTTTTTTTTGCTTTGGTGAAATTGGGAGGGGTAGCAGTGTTGGATGACTTGAAGTACATAGATTGCTCTGAAGACAAAATTTTAAAACAATGTAAGGATTTCTGCTAAGTGAAAGGAGATAGTGTTCTGTGGTAGACAGAAGTAGACTAGATCACGTAGACAGAAGTAGACCATGAGACGCAAACATTTCCCTTTACTTGGCACTTTTAAACTCAGATTTGTGTCCAGTTTTAGGAACCCCCGTGCAAGATGTTGATAAACTTGATCAAGCCCAGAGATGGGCCCCAGGATTGTCAGGGGGCTGGAAGGAAGGCCAGCCAAGGGAAAGAAGCTCCACTGAGAAAAGTTCAAGGTGGCTTGAAATTTCTAGCTGTAGCCTTTCTCAAGTATTCTTGTTGGCGTAAACCAGTCATAACGCACTTTAAAGAATATTCTTTCCAAATGTTACAATGATTGATGTAACCTAACATTTTCTACTCATTTCTAATGGTGAAGCTTTCCTTTTTGAAACAGTGAAGTTTAAAAGGGAAAGGCCAAAATTTTTTGGCATGTGGGCAATAGGGAAATATCTCCAAAATGAATCTGTGAGGTCATATGTGAAAACATTGAAGAGATATTTTCTTTTTAAGTATGCGGAATAGAAACCTGACATATTTGGAGTCGTGGTAGGATTTGTCAGCTGCAAGAGGCACGTATTATTTAATACCAGTTATGAGTAAAATGAAATAATTTGTTATTCTCAACTTGTCCATTTGTTTTTTTTATCCAACATAAGATGATTTCACAAGCTTTCAGCAACTATTTTCTGTATTGATCCAGGTTGAGGAAATAAACTCCTTTCTGGTCTTTTTCTTTAAAAGTAAAATGAAACTCTTGGAGGCCCTAAGTACTTTTTCACACACAAAAGAACATTTATATCAATGTAAGAATAAAGGAATAGATCTGAAATGTTGGTCAGCCAACTGTGTGTGTCGAAATTATTAGTGAAAATGGAAATCATGCAGTTTGTTACTGCAAATGGGTCAGACAAAGGGAAATCATGCTTTCTGTCAGAAATATGAAATGAGATTGATACTGGGTAGTATTCCATTATTTCAAGATGCCAACAGTTTTGACACTCCAATTGCAATTACCAGAGATAGTGGCTCAGCAAATTGAGAAGGAAATTAGGTTTGATCGTGTGTGTGTGTGAGAGAGAGAGAGCGAGAGAGCACCCTCCCTCCTCCTTTTTAAAGGTATGCAGATTTGCCAATAGACTTTTTCCTCAAGAAGGGGCTGGGGGGGAGATAAAAAAAAAAAAAATCATAAATCAGCGAACTCTGAGACACTATGGAAATTCAGTTGAGTTCATCACCTCCCTACAAATAATGTTGATAAACACTTTCATTAATGTGGCCTGCTGTTCTACGTCACATCTAATTTTCGTCTAGGGCCGGGCTCAGGCTAGCTCCTCGTGTCTTGCCAACACACTCGGTCAACTCAAGCAGCAACATTGAATTTTTTCTTCTACTTTAGAAACCTTCGTCGTGATGAATTGCCTTCTCTTATTGACATATGGAGATTTTATATAGTTCCTACAGAGATCTTTACAGTTATCTGTAAAACTTATTTTTTGGAAATTTCTTCGGGAGAACGTGGGAGGTTTATTCCATGGTTGAATCAAGTACAAATAAAGATTACATACATGGCAAGATACATTAGGCAATTTCAAGTATTTAGGTATCTAAGTAAGGCTAGTGCTTTGCACTGGGTCTGCAGAACTGCTTTAAAGGAAAAAGGGATCCTCTTGACATCTTCCCCTGTAATATCTTAAAAGATGTCTTAATTGTTTTGATACTGCCATTGGTAAAAATGAAATGTAAAGATAGAATGCAGTGTTTGACGCGGAGAGTGGGAGAAACCCTGCAAGCCAAAAATCAAAGCTGAAGCAGATGCCATCCTTTCCAGGCCGGCTGAATTTAACACTCATTGCTATGTACTTAGGGAGGTTATTTTGTTAAAGACTCACACAAGTCTACCATACTGCCAAGCAAAATAATAATCATTCAGTTGTCCAAAAAGATAAAAATACAATATTAGAGGCATAAAAGCATGTTGCTGCTGTTGCGGTTCTATAACTCATACCATTTGCTGGTCAGTTGCTATGCAAACACGTTTTTGTGTGGTATTTTAAAGTCTGAATTCAATGTCATCTTTTGAACCTAAGTATTGATGATCAACATCTAATGTGTCTAAGTGTGTGCTTAGATGTATATGGTTAGCAAACAATTTCATTACTTTATTTCAACCCAGGATTTAAACGTGGGGCTTGATTTCTTTTCCTAAGTGAGCAGAGGATCTAAACTATATAGAGCTGTGCAAATTCCCCTGCCTCAGGTCACTGGTACCCTATGCAGTCCCTAAAAGGTCTTGGGAATGTGGTGAAACCTGAGAGTGACCTGAGAGTCAGGTTTGTAATGGCCAAATTTCATCTTGTTTTATCATGCGCTATTAATTATGGCTTAATAAGCACAGCCTTTCCTTAATGTGATACAGGATTTTAAAACCTTATGCAATTAAATGGGCATACAACTATCAGCGGATATTACAGTTTAGAAGAATAGTATTTATTAACTTGTAAAAATTACAGTGATTACAATCCAAGTGAACGTTGGAGAAAACATGGAAGGCTCTAGGTCTGCCTCAGGCTCAGTGTGACGAGGTCCTGTGTGCTGGCTGTCAGAGAACTGGACCTCACTAACTTAAAGCAAATTCGTTTTCCAAAGTAATCTGCCTGAGAAGTTAAAAAAACAAAAAAAAAGAAAAAAAAAAAAAAAAAAGCCAGTGCTGTGGTCTTCCTCTTCACAAGGTGGAACTAGCAGAAATAGCAGGTGGACGTTACATTATTTGGAGAAATGGAGCAGACATCTGTAATAATGTTGTTAGGTGAATACAGCACATGATAGCACTAAACCCAGGACAATTCATCTGTTCTCTAATGTCCTGCATATTCTTGGACATGTGGGTCTCTGGTCACCTCCCAGTACTACAGAAATAACCGTCTAATGAAAGAGGTAGGCTTTAAATGTCATTAGGCATAATAGAAAGGTCATAATTACAACAGAATGCTGTGTGGTCATGCAGGATGTCAAAGTCTGAGGTGGTTTGGCTGTAGCATTTATGTAGCCTCCAGGGACCATTATTCTTTAGGAATATTCAAATTCATTACACTGTTAGCATCAACTAAGCTTCTCTGTCACCTTAGGGGTGGGGTGTACCTTGCAGGTGAGTTACCTTGAAGACTGAGAAGTGTGTGCAATTTTTTTATGAGAGTTTGGGGTGTGAATCTACAGTCAATGGCTTCTTTGTTCTTCTGACCACATATCTTATTCTGTGATGGGTTAAACTTTGATTTCTGACACAGCGGGCTACCGTGTTGTTGAGGTGGAAACAGAAATTTCATCTTCCCTGGCAGTGAAAGCAGGCAGTGCAATTCACTGAACAGAAGGAGCAATAGTAGGTTTTTGTCATACCAAGGCTGTGAGAGGGCTTCATTTGTCTTGGGAAGGCATTATGTTCAGAAAGAGTGGCTGTGCAGCGTACCCTGCCACTTTCAAAGTCTGTATCAGTATAGAAGGGGGAAACTGCAGGTAATATTGACAAAAATAGGTGTATTTTTGGTCACTGGAATTATGTTAATTCCTTATAGGTACCAAAAGGAGTGCTAATGGACCATCACAATAATAACATGAAGAATTTGTTCTGAAAGACAAGGTGTAAAGTACTGTTAAAATTATAACCAAATAAGTACACAGGAAGAACATTTATTCCAATACCTTAGGTACTCTGTTCACTTACAAGGTGACTTAACCTGCCTTCCCAGGATACAATTTTTTGTCCAAATGCTTGTGTAGTAGTTAAAGTATCAATCAAAAATTGTTGTAATTTGTGGTTCCAGCACAATCTAAAATTACAGGGCTTGATTCATTACATGTATGTATCTAAAGACACAGCTCTTGCAGCTGTGTCAAGCTAACATCTGCTTTTTGACCTTTATTGACCTTTCTGTGTCAGGGAGTTCCCTTTATAACCTTCTTCCATTTTGCTGCCTGCCCACTGCACTCCTTTTCTGAAGGACTAAGAGATGTAGTATTAAATGCCTCTCAAAAGCCATGGATAAACAGAATAGAAGTGATACAATAGAGGTGGATTTTCACCATCTTTAGATAAAGGAGGAGAGACTTGCAAGTGTGTACTTTGGGTTTTTTAATTTGTCAATACAGGGTCTACTCTGTTTAAAGAAAATTATCAGAACCTTGATCAGTAAGATTTATACACCGTGTCAGTGGGAGGTTTGATTTAATGATCTCAGAAGGTCCTTTCTGGAGATGTTTCAGTGATATCTGACAATCTGCTCTAAAAATGACCAAATGAGTGTCTTTACTATCAACATAGTACACTTGTAGGTTTCTGAAATATGCAGAAGGACTAAGTATATTCTAGACCAGGAGGATTTATCAATAACTCTTGAGAAAAAAATACTACTGATAGATAGCGCTAGGCATTTTTAGGCAACAGTCCTACCAAATGTTGGGTTCATTGGAGAAGTTTAAACATAGCTTCTTTTCCCATAAATAGTTTTAAATGTCACATTTAATTTTTGTCATTATTGTCTCTTAACCTTCATTATTGTTTTTTAACCTTATATTGATAGCAAAAAATGGGAATGCAAATTACCAACTTGACAACTCATTAAAAATAAAAAAATAAAAAGCCAAAAACAAACAAACAAACAAAAAAACCCCAAAACAACCCAAACCAGAAATTTCAGGACTTCATTCTGTCTCTTTTGTGAAACAATTTCTCGTTGGAAAAAAGTCATTTGTACAGAAAAGCCAATTGTTATTGGAACAGAAAGCTCAAAGGCATTTCAGATACAAACCATAGATGGTGTCTATGCATGTATGCTTGCAAGAAGATTATTTGCAATAGGTGATTAATAGACAAGATAGTTTATAATCAGAATGTCACAGGTTATAATTTTTTTCAGAATTGCTTAGCACTATCCATGTTCAAATCAGCCTACGTTACAATGTGGGAAGCTACAGGTCAGCTTCATTTTGGTCTTCCTGGTACGCATGAAAGAGAACATTATGGGTGGGAGCAGTCACATGAATTTGCCAGGGATAAAGCATGCCTGGTCAACTCGATTGCTTTCTGTGGAAAAACAACTGGATTTATGGACGAGGGGAGAGCAGAGATATCATTTGTGTTGATGCTTGATTGTGTGTGATTGCTTGATTGTTGTGTGATTGCTTGAGCTAAATACTTCTCAAAGTCTCTTCCAACCTGAGTTTTCCTGATGTCTTGTGAAGAGCTTGGAGTTTCTCATACCACAGGATGGCAGAATGAGAAGTTGCATGTCTACAAAAGTTAACAATTTAATTTTAATCTTAACCAAAATTCCTGGCTTTTTAAAACTTCTTGGCTTTTCTACACCCATGTATATATTACACATAAGATACCAAAACTGGCTCCTTGAATTAATTCAGAGCATGCTTCTATCTAAAAATTAGAATAACAATTGTGATAGAGATTGTATACTAAACTCTTCAATACAAACCTTTAATTTAAAATCGGCTTTCTTTCACTTCTTTTCAGGTTATGAAAATCTAGAGTTACCTGGTTTCCTCAGGTGGTGTTTTGTTTGTTTAGGGAGAAATTACATGAGCACTCCCAAAACACCCAGGCTATGGAAAGAAATCTATGTTGACTTATTCTGAAATTGAATTAACTACAATATACAGATGATATACAGGGACACAAAAATTATGATTCTTCAGCATTCTGTTTGACTACTGATGATATAAAGGTGCATTATTAAGTGATAATTGTTTTATTATGGTGTTTACAAGGAGACAAATGGTTTGTGAATCGATGCACATAGAGACCACAAAACACATTGCTTATTGATCCACAATCTCTGTGTCAAAGTTTGCTGCTCAGAAGAGAAAACAAAAACAATGTACTCCAGGGTGTATTCATAAGGATAATAATTTTGAAAGCATGGAGTCCGGATTTACATTCTAAATTGGCTCAACTCTGAAATATTCTTTGCTCTCTAAAATGTGGAACGGAAGCACGCATACTGAGCCATGAAAAGCAATTTACAGCATACCTTTCTCTGCCATTGGCTTTGATCAGCCACCAGGTTTTGGGTGTTCAGTAAATTCATTTCTGTTTCCTTGTTTCCTTAGGTTGTGTGTCAGAAGTATACTTTGTCATTTTTATAATATGTTAAAGTTAAAAATGTTTTGCTAAAAAGATCTGCCTTTCTGGAGATTGCAGACCTTTAAAAGTTGGGGAAGTGAGATTAGCAGAGGGGTACATTTCCACTCTTTCAAATGGTGCAATATTAAAGAGCATAAAACTTTTGGCCTACATAAACACTGAGAACTAGATCAGCCCTTCAGTCTCATACACGCAACTTCCACTGATTTCAAGAGTATTGCACAGGATATTCTACCAATGTAATCTATTGCTGGGTTTCTGATTTTGCAGATCAATGTCTTTAAGAATTCATATCCACAGACAAGTCACTGAAGCTTAATCAATCACTGTTCATCTGCTGATCAGAAAAAACCTCATTTACAAAGTACTGCAATTTAGCTTCTGTGTTGGAAACCCTTAGAAAAAAGCTTCAGCAATGACAGTTTGACTTGCAACTAAGATTAAAATAGGCGACACAGATACTGAGCTTAAGCAGGGCGATGTAGTGAATCACCTTAACTCAGCAAAATGTTTGAGTCTTCATCACTTAATAACACAGTAAAAAAAAATCCCAAATTCTTCTTTCCAAAGTCATATTACATTCTACGTTGAAGAAAAAGTTTGTGTAAAACTAAGCCACCTGAAAAAGGAAAAGAGTTGAATGATGTTTTGTACCTGAGCACATTTGGTAGAATAGAAATATTTTTATTCAAGGCTAAGGAGCAGTTGTGTTCCTTTGATGTCTACGTTTTTTCTTTCATAAGAATCACTCACACATTTGAGGGCCTTCGCAATGTTTGCTTGTGTTCAACAGCTTGATCATTTGTATGTGTGGTGTAGGAACTATTACAAAAAAATATGGATCTATTGAAATGTCTTAATCTATTTAGAGATGTTTTTAATCTAAGCGCAATTCCAAGGAATGCATTAGCAGATGAGGTAATTCTAAATTAACAGTTAAGAAAAAATACAATCTTTTAGCAACTAAATGATCAATATATTGGTTTTGATTGTAAATAAGTACAAGGTGGGGCTTTATAAAATGCAGATAATCTCACAAATGTGTAATGTATTCTGTACCCAAAACAGGCAGGATTTGAATGGCATGATCATGTACTGATCAGCATCTGTGAACTCATTGCGATCAGCAGGAATTTTAGGAAGCTTAAATAGACAATATAAAACTGTAAACTTCAGTATGAGATGATAACTTGAGTTTTTGCATCCTGACACGTGCATAAAGTCCAAAGGGATGAATAATTTTACTCTGGAGTCTATTAATTATTCATGTGCATAAGCATTTTCAGGATTGAACCTTTGTTTTCATTCTTGTAGTGGTATTTTTGGAGTTTTGGTTTGGTTTTGGGGGGGTTTGTTTTCTTATATGTATCAGTCAAACCTAGTCGGATAATTCCAACTTTTTGCTTCCTAGTGACAAAAATCAAATGTTAAGTATTACTTTGTTTCAGTTTATTTTACTTTAGCATATTTATTTTTGTTTTATTTAAAGCTATATAAGCAATGCTACAAGAATACTGAAGACTCTTTGATAAGTTGAGACCAATTTGCAGAAAAAATAACCCAATTAGGGAAATAGTCTAAGAATTCTAAGTTTTAGCTCATAAATACAGTCTTCCACTACCTGATCTTAGGAAAATTACTGTTCTCATAGAACAGAGGGAGTAATAGTGAATTGTATTGGGCTGAGAGCTATGAGATTAAAAATGTTTTCTTAAAAAAGGAGAAAAAATAAAAAGAAAATATCTCCAATGTTACATCCTTTGCAAGAGTAGTCACTGTTGGATTTTCTCTGGTCTGTTGTATAGCTATTTCAAATCTAATACTCCCTCCATAACATAACACACGGTCAGCCTGGCTTTTCCTCTTCCCCTTTCAATTTCAGAAGTGTTGGAAGTCTTGACTGTTTCTGCTAATAGAACAAATTCTTGTCTCCACTGCTTTTTTGACTCCACCTGCAATGATGATTTAGCACCTCTGTCTTAGAAGACAATATCTTAAACAAGGCCTGAGCATTTATCTAAACACCTTTTTGTTTGTTTTTAGAAAGAGGACTGACCTTGGTGTATTCTCAGTTGTTTTCCTAAATCCAAACTTACGTTCTTCAGTCTAGCAGATACTTGCACCATATCTTTATATTAGCTTCATTTTTTTAGCATCACTGTTCCTGAAAGTCCCTAATTTGTCCATTCTATGACCGAGGGAGACTGAACTTTTCCTCCACAACAGCATCCACAATGATCTGTCCTGAATCTCTTCCTCACTGAAAATCTGATTAACCTTTTAACAAACCACACATTGTAAACAGGTCACTACTGTGCTGCCTCAGACCGCCCTTTTCCTCACCAGTCCACACATTCAGTTCCAGTGGAGAACAGCTCTTAGACCCGTGTTAGCTTTCAGTACTTTGTACAAGGATCACAGATGCAGCTCTTTGAAACTATGCTTGCAGACGGGAAGGCCCATTTTGATATCCAAGGGAGGAGTGTGTGTTGAAAGCTGACTGCTGCTTGCTGAGAAGGAATGTTTGAGGGAACATATATCTGTACAGTTTGTTTGTAATCACAGGTGTATCTCAGATTTGCAGTCGAAGGTATTGGACCAAGGTGAGTCACAAGGTGTCAACTAATATAATCTTTTTATTCAATTGCAAAATGACAGAATGGTTGAGGTTGGTAGGCGCATCTGGAGATCACGTAGTCTAATCCTCCTGCTTAAAGCAGGGTCGAATAGGGCAGGTTGTTTAGGGCAGTGTCCAAATGGGTGTTGAATATCTCCAAGAACGGAAAATTCACAGACTCTCTAGGCAGCATGTTCCAGTGTTCAATCACATCTGAGAAAAAAAGGCTTTTTCTGATGTTTAAACAGCATATTCTTGTATTTTGGTTTGTGCTTGCCATCTCTTGCTCTTTCACTAGATACCACTGACCTCCACCCGGCTTAGTCTTCACTGCTTGTGAATAAGGAATTGATAGTGAGAATAGAAAAGGTCTATTGATTATTTAGTATTAAAGTCAGCGAAAGGACAGTTTTTCAAGCTGATGAATAGGCAGAGGTCAACTACAGTAGTGAGAAATAGACATTGAAATGAATGGTGCAGGACTTTTCTGGCACCCAAGTTACCTGTATTCTGCATGGTAAGGATCAACTCAAGAGTGGAAAATAGATTTTTATTATGTGGTTATGTCCTTACTGAATTATTTGGCAAGATGTAAAGATGTGATTTACAAATTTCCATGACCCTGGGTCAATGGTTAGAAAGCCAATTCTTTTTCTTAAATAAAAGCCTTTGCTACTAGAATAACCAAAACCTTGTAAAAACTGTTTGTTATGCTGCTTTCTTCATTCACCTGTGGACTGTGTTCTCTGAAGCATAATCCTGCAGAAACATTTTTATCAGATTGTCGCCTGCCTTCCTTGAGACATGACCAAAATACCTCTGCTGCTCTGCTGTTCCATCAGTAGTACATCAATTGTATCCAGCTTTTGAAGCATTCTCTCATTGATCTTCCCTCCTTCAAGAACATGTGGAGAAGCTGCTAATAGCATCGTATCTCTAAAGGCTTCAGTTGACACCAGTTCTGATGTTTGTAAAGCGAATGACATGCAGTCATGGGTATAATATTTTAAAATCCCAGTAATTGTGTGACTTGCAGTATTCTCTATTCTCCCCTCTACAATAGACTTTTGTAATATTAATAAGAATCACAAGATCCTAAGATATGCTCAGTAGAGATATTTTGCTGAAACTTCATGCATAATACTATGCTTCTTAATTCTTTTCTCAAAATTAAAGATCCAATTAGGTAGGACTAAATTTTTGTGGAAAATGAATTACTGTCAGAGTTAATCAGGAAAAATCATTCAGCAGAATTATTCAATTCAGTTTCAAGTTTCCCCAACCCTGGGCACAAACTGAACATGAAAAAGTGAATAATGGCATCTTACCCGAATCTGTGTGGAAATAACTGTCTATAAATCAATTATGACCAGAATATCAAATCCCATTCTTTTGTTTACTACATGTTTTGGACTGATCACAACACACTTCTGAGTCCAACGTTGTCCCTGTTTCTAATTACCTTACCTCATGAAGTAATGGTAATAGCATTAAACTTGGAACGTTATCCCAGAATATCACATGGTATTCAGAAATGCATCCATTCAGAAATACATCCATTACATTAATACATTATTATTTATTTCTACATCATTAAGCATGATGTGGTTTTTATGTAGGTGTACAGGTCCATCAATAAGTAGTAATGACTTTTATCTCATTTGAGTGTATGCTTGGAAAGCTTTTGGGGTGCATTGGGGATTTTATGTCCGTGGTGAATTTATATTTTTAGCATGTTGTAAATTTAGAGGCAGAATTTTTGAGACCTGTCAATCAAAAATAACTTTTATGAAAGCTCTTGGGAAAACAGTCAAACATTTACAGTTTATAGCTAGGCTCAGTGACTAGTCTCACTTGACAAATCTTTGTGGTCATGTTTGGTATCCATTCCTTTCTCTCTCTTAGAGTTTTTGGTGGTATGTTTCACCTTTTAAAGTTTAATTTGCATTCTTAATAATTCTTAACATTTCATATCCTCTAAATGGCAAATCAGATCCACAGTGATGGAGATTTCTCCTCTAAGTCCATGTAGTATTCATTATGAAATCAGTCCAACTACGACTCAGTTTCTTCATGCATTTTTCTCAAAGATGCAGTGTTTTATGTCGTACTGGTTCAACTCAGCATGTTGTCTGAAATTGTTGTTGACTAAGGCATCATATACAGATGTAGCAAAGAACTGCCTATATAAACTGGATACTTTTAACACAGCAGTTTTACATTTCTCTTTTTTAAAATTCCCTGTATTCTCTTTCTCTTCAATGCCATGCTTGAAATTCTTTCTCTGCTCACCTCGTACAAAATCTGTAGCAAGTATTAATTACACTAAGCATAGTAATTATTGTTTTTCACTCAGGAATTCAAGCACCCCCTTTATAGTAACCTCCAAAAAAATGAAAATTTGAAATACGAAATTCTTGAGAACACTGAAGAACAGCACAGTATACTGTGTCTCGGTGTCTTAGATCAGACTCTACATCCTTTACTTTCTTTCAGAATACTGTGGGACTGCAAATATTTTTCCACATTAAATTTTGAATAATTTAAAAATTGCATATGCTCTGTAGGTGAAAATAGGAATAGCTGGGGTAACTCTGCGTATGGACTGGGAAGTGGAATAATATTGGATATTGAATGAGACAAAAACATTTCTCTATATAACTGTACCTACATACACACACACACACATATATATGTATTTTTTTTCTCCCAGCAGGTACATTTAATTTATGTTCCCATGAAGGTTTCTGTAACATACTCTTCCTTTATATCCAGACCTGCCTGTCTCTCTTGTATGCCTAGCAAGTTGTGAGCTGCATCGATTGCAGCAGGCTCTTTCCCAGAGAACTGCGCTGAGTTTCAGCAGCAGCAGAACACTCAGCAGTTTAGTACCATACCCTGTGACTAGGAAGGAGAGAGGGGGAGAAGCCATGGCTGAAACGCATTTACAAGGGCTCTTTTATCACTTCTATGGCAAAAATGCCAATTCAAGCCATTTTTTACCAGCTGGAAATCTGGCCTCTGATTATACTACTTGTCCAAATGCTTTTGCAAAATGGGTAATATTTCTGATTTTCTTTAAATTAAAATTTCCTTCCCCTGCAGTTTTTATTGTAAGCAGAATGCAGAATATGGTGTACTTGGAATAGTGCTATACACGAAAGCCCTTCCCATCCCCGCCACCCCCCCCCCCCCCAAATGTTTTATGCATGCTGATGCCTTGCACAAGGCAGAAACAAGTAACTTAATACAATAAATTTTACTGAGACACAGATACAGGTCTTTTCTGGGTTGTCTATAAAGTGAAAAATATGGAATGATTTGCTTCCCCTTTAAGGAGGTTATTAGCTTGCTTGTATCTACCAGAGGAATAGAGGTGCACACAGTCTCCCATTATTCACCGGGTTTTTAATCTTGATCCCTGGCTTCTGCGATAAGTTATTGCTGGGGACTGGAATTGCTTGGGGAGTGATGCAGGTGCCTGAGGGCCAGCAAGTGGCTCTGTTATGAGAACTGGCTCTAACGATTAATGGTAGGATGCAGTGCACTACTGCTGACTTCATTGGGAAATACAACATTGTTAATTTTATCATTATAAACTCACAGCACTGCAAGGGAATGTGTCTGCCTCCAGGATGGTGAATTTGATAAGAAGGCTTTTCTGATAAGGTATCTCGTACTCCCAGGGAAAAGCATTCATGTTTAATCAGGGAGTATTTAACTTGCAATCCAAATGTTACCAAGTAATATGTACAGGTCATTTTAAATTTGTGCTCTACAGTTCAGGTCATAACATTGTAAATGAGTTTGTATACATACTGAAGAAAGAATCAATATAGCACTGCTCTTTACAAAGACTGTCATAAGCCAGAGAAACTAAATATTTTTTCACTTGAAAGCGGGACAGACTTTTTAATGAATACTAATACTACAGACAGATAAATACACACACACACCCTGGGAACCACCTGTAAAGCACACAGTAACTTCTGCTCCTGCTGCTGTCAGTGTCTGTGATGTCAAAGCAAACCACCGGGGACATTAGGGATTGTATCCTTCCCCTACTGAATACATAAAACAGGTAATAGGACAAGTATGCAGTGTTGGGGTAAGGAAAGACTATAGTCCTTATTTAGGTATTTGTGGGATCAACACGTACACTGTCATCTTGCAGAGACGTTTGTGCTGGTTTTGGTTGGGGTAGAGTTAATTTTCTTCGTAGTAGCTTGTATGGTGCTGTGTTTTGGATTTGTGATTAAAACAGTGTTGATAACACACCCATGTGTTAGTTATTGCTGAATAGCACTTATACAGCATCAAGGCCTTTTCTGTTTCTTACACTGTTCCACCAGTAGGTAGGCTGGAGGTGGATCGGAAGGTGGGAGAACAGCTTACCCCAACTGACCAAAGGGACATTCCATAATATATGACACTGTGCTCAGCAATAAAAACCACAGGGAAGAAGGAGTCTCAGTAAATACCTAATTTATAACGAGGATTTTGTACAGTCCTGACTCAGCCTCACCGTAAGTGTTCTTACATCTTCACTGATCTTTACAGTACCTTCACCCCGGTTTACATCTGCACCTTTCCTTTCATGCCCTCATTTCTCACACCTCCCCCAGTACCTCGTACCCTCCTAGCTACCTTTTTGTTTCCTAAAGCTGTTGAATGATCAGTATTTTGTTCATTCTGCTTGTGTGTTACATGTCTTTCTCCTATGTATGGTGGTTTTTTTCTCTCTTCAAATTAAAATTTTTGAAGTTATGGTCTTTCTGCCTTTTTAAACAGTGCCTGGAACAGTTTGGCTGTTATTTAGTAGCTCCTTAGGTCATGCTAATACATATGATGAAGGCTTTATCAAATTTGTCAAATTTTCCATGGAAGGAATATTAACAGATATAAAGAAAATTTTGAAATAGTGAATAACTTTGTGTTTTCATGGAAGAGATCTAGTCTAGGAGTTATGACATAGAGAACAGCATTTGAAGGCAATAAAGCAATTTTTATGGAAAACCTAATGCGGTACTGTCACTTAGTAGGTCATTTTAAAACTAGACTTACTCGTCTTGAAACAGGAATAATTTTATAAAACTGAATGCAGAATGTCTTGCACCATGACTCATGTTCTTCAACTCTATGTACTGTGTTAATTGTTTGATCTGACTAGCTCTTAACAAAATAGATTTTGTTAATAATGTAGATATCGTACTTGTCTTTTGTTTGAATGCAAACTTCTGCTGTTGCGACTCATTTTGTAACATTGTCACACCGTTTCAGTGATGTATTTGGTACATGGATGGGGAAAGCTGTGGAAACTGAGAGTCCTGTCATTCAGTGGACCAACTAAACAAAAACTAGAGTGAGAAGAAGATGTCTGGTTCTCCTAATCTGGTTTAGATCTACAGCAAGTGTTTCTTTTGCAAGTGAAAATTTCAACACATCACTACTGAAACAAGTAATGTTTACCTACTGATCACCAAGAAATCAAAATTACAGCTAACTAATTTCAAAGCTTAGGTTTTGCCATTTCAGGTTGTTTTCTAAGCTCTAAGCAAAATGCTGCATCACTTCCTGACTTCACATCCTCTGAAAGAGGGAGGAATGGCAGGTTGATGTCTAGCAACTCCACTATTCATAACACAGAAGTAATGGCAGCTGGTAGTATCAGCTTAAGTTAAGTAGATGATAGAGTAAAAGCATGTAGCTAAGTGGATAATGGGAATGCCATCCTGAATCTCCAGAGAGATGGTAATCCATAGCAATCGAGATGACTCAGAGGCACAGAAGAAGTGCCTAGATGACTTGGATGTTAATGTGTGCAGACAGAAACTGCTGTGCGCTTTTCCTGATAGCCCTGAAACTGTTGTCTTATCTGTGTTGTGTATATGCATCTGTTTGTCAGTCTTGGAGTACTCTTTGGTGCATTGTTGGAATGTAATTTGTACATTCACACAAAGGAACTTCATGGTTTAGTAGATGAGTAGCAGAGAGAGAGCGCTCCCTCCTTATAGAGGCAAATCTCAAAAAGCTGAAGCTTTAGAAATCATCACAGGAAGAACTGATCCAGGCTTGGAAAGGGAACATGTGCTGAATTAGACCATATTTCAAACTACCTAACATCTTGTGCAAAAATAAACACTAGCACCTTGCGACTGTAAACAGTTGTACCTGATCAAAATAGTGGGAACCTTTTAACTAATTTTTCACTGGTATAATATTATACAATATACAGAGCTATTGAAACTCAGGCTGAGATTCTGTACTCAGTTCCTTGCACCTTAGTCTCCTATAGCCATTAGAAGGATTTTTTTCCTCCAGTGTGACTTGGCGATATGTATCCTGTTTTTCTCCCCTCCTCTGAAGCAATAATGATCAGCCATGGTTGGGAACAGAACACCAGATAGGATAGCAAAGTGCTTTGAAGCAGTGCAGCGGATCTGGGATCCTCAGTGTCCGAGGTCAGGAATGAAGGCTTGTTTGGTTTTGGCGGGTGATTTTGGTTTGTTCTCCCATTCTTGCCCTCCCTCCTGCCCCAACCCCCAACACCAGTCATATTGTCAGAGCCCTTTGAAGGATATTTATTCTTATGAAAGATGGAGAGCAGTTTAAGAGCTGACTTCATTTAGATCTCTATCTCTCAGAGTGTGTCTTGTGTCCTTAAGAAGAAAGCAGTAAAGTGATGTTTACCTCTGACAGCTTTATTAAGAGATTAAACATTAACTTTTATGTGATTCTTATGAAACTGATGAGCTAGGGAGCAACTAGTCCATCAAAAAGGCTGTTCCCTGACTTGATTAGGGCTGCACAGGTTGTGCAGTGCAGGCTAGTGCAGTGCTCAGGCGGATCTGTGCTGGGTGGAAGGCCTTCCAAAAGCCTTGACACCAGGAATATAATCAAAGACAAGTGTGCTGGTATAAAAAAGGCCTGGGTGGTGTAGTAAAGAAAGACTTGGGTAAATGAGCCCTGTCAATGTGCTTCATTTTCTGCTAAGAAGTTTATCTCTTTTAGGTTTAACTTGAAGCTTAACGAATGAGAAGCTGAGCAGAACACATTGACTAATATTAAAGTTCTAACTTGACTGAACTATGATCCTGTTTTGGGAACCAAGGCAGGCTGCAACTACCACATCACCTCGGGCAGTAAGGAGTATCTGTCCTTATCATTTACCTACTCCCTATGTGCTCAGATACCCAAATCCTTGTTGGTTATTTCACAACAGCTGAGCTGTGGTACTTTTCTTGCTTCACAAATATGAGGAAGAAAACCTTAGGTTCAACTCATTCATTTAGGCTGATGCCTTTAGAGGTGTTTTCTGCTGTAGGCTAGGAGTATGAAAACAGCGCAGTTGAAGCAGCGAATCATAGCTAAATAATACATCCTGATCCTTTCATCTTTCTGCCTGTGTTGTGCTACTCAGTCTTGTGAGGACTAAAGTTTTTAGGAGTAAGACATCTGAATGGAACGTGACAGACCACTGGAGTGGGTAGTCAGTTTTGCCTCTCTAAAACATAGCGTCATAAGAATCTACATATCACTATGTAACCCAGTACAAGTACTGCTGTCCTTCTTGTCTCACATGCATATGTACATTATACTTCTGATGGGTGGTTGTCAGGTCTAAGAGACACAGAGGTCTTACATTATCACCACAGTCTCCTTGAGTCCCAGTGTATAATGGCAATGTTTCATCTTGAAGGTGCCCAGACTACCCATGATTCTTTGTTTAAACAAAAGCACAGATTCTCTTGTAGCCTGCTTTTCCCACATCTACCTGCAAAATTGCATATCTGAAAAAACACTACTATTATACGTAACCCTTTCCAAAAGACAGAAAATTTCCCCAAAATAGTAACAATCCTTCCCCACCACCATAAAACCATGCACTCTGATTTTTGAGACAGGGAACAGGAGAATTTTTCGAGGATTTCATAGGCAGCATCTGACTAAATCTTGGGTATAGTATTCCACTGTGGTTCTGAGGCTTGCTGTGCTATTAGAAATACCATTCTTCCCCTTATTTTCTTATTTAACTGATAAGATCAATCAACAACACATCTTCTACCTACACAGGAATGCTCTTGATGGTATAAGACATAGCTTAGAATTTTCACCTTAGCAGACTTTATTGAATAGTCTGTTCAGGTGTCAGAGTAGTTAGGAAGTGATGCACTTTTCAGTAGAAACAAATTTGATCCAATTTAGAAGAGACAATATATATTGAAATACAATTTCAAAGCCCCCTTGGATCCTAAAGGCCGCCTTCTTTGCCAGCTCAGGGATTCACGTACAGCTATACAGTTGAGAAGCTGACATTGTGATTAGCACAGGTAGGAACAACTGCACAAAGGGTATGGCAGTGGAAATTCAGATTGTGAATTTCTGCTAAAAGAGAAAAGCTGTATTTTTGTGAAACACTTTTAGATTTTATATGAATGCTGAGAAATAGAAGCATGCATCCACCTCAAAGTAGTAACAGACTTACCTTATTCTTGGCAATCAGGCTTTGTGATCTGTAAGAGCGGTTTTCTCGTACGCTTTTACACATTGGTAGTTACTGTAGCTATGCATGAACAGGAGTATGAAAAAGGAGCAAGACATGGAACGGAGTTTTTTTCTTTTTCTCTCAGAGGTAACAGTTGAAGCCAGGAGACTGTGCTCTGCTCCGTGACAGGCGTGTTCTGGGCTGGTGTGTTTGTGTGTCACAAGTTGCAGAATAGCAAAATCCTAATGTTACCTCAGTTTGTCAGTGTGGTGTATGGAAAATAGTTTTATTTATTTATTGATATAAATAGGCTTGACACCTTGAGTTCCCATTTTCTACTTCATTGGTTGAAAAGCCTGTACACCTCTCAGGGCATCTTCTCATCCAGAGTGCTTCATAGAAAATGGAGAAAAATAATTGCTTCTAGGCTGTGATTCCTCTGACCTATTTTAGATGTCCCTCTTTGGACAAGATGATCCATGCTCTAGTAGAAGTGTCAGTTGCCTTCCACTGATTATACAAGGATACCTAACTGAGATATCAACATCTACTTTGTGAGCACCTAAGGTTAGGCGAGATGAATCCCCTTGTGACTGAGTAATACACTATGAGTCAACACAGTTCTGCTTCGAGCAGTGGAGGAACACAGGTGTTGGGCTTTTCAAGTGCTAGTTAACTCTGTATATCAGTGCGTCCCTGAAGGCATTTGTTGTCTCTCCTTCTTCTGTACTTAGGACCATTGCCAAGAGTTGCACTGCTTTGTTTTTCTGTTCCCGTAGTGAGAGTAGCTATATAACGCGGCATCTAGCCTAGAGTCTTATTTGCAGAGGCTTGTGTGGGAACTCAGGACAAAACTTACTTGCCCTGTCAGCATTGCCTGCACTGCTGAGTGTTTAGAAGCAAATGTGATAAAGAAAGTAGAAATGCAATTAACAAAGACCAATAGATACAAAAGCCCAGAGCCAGTTTTAGCTACTATTTGTCGATCCAGGCTGCCATTGTACCAGTGCTGAGACATGGAGTTATTGCAAAGTCAATAATAGTGGCATGGCTTTCAGTAATGATTTCAAGTCAGTCGTGATATGCTGCAGAAAGTACTGCAGTCAGCTTAGAGTGTTCATCCTTGCTGTAAGAAGTTTTGAAGCAGACTCTTTTCCTCCTTGTTCTGTTGACACATGCTGCCTGAAAGCTTTGTAGCCTGCCAATGTATGCCACACATCTCTTCATCTGCTTTATCCACAGAGAAGAGTTTAAAAAAAAAAAAAAAAGTCTTGACCACAGTATATGGCCTCTTTGGATAGAACTTATCAATTTACTTTTCACCAGTAACACAGAGATTTGTCTAAAGACAATTGCTGCCTTTAGGGAGACCCCATTGTATTTTCCTACAATATTTTGAAGATTTTTAGAAATGAGTGAGTTTCCACTTTTGGTTTCAACGGCTGAAATGCTAGGGTAATCCCTGTCATACAGTCTGACTACACTATGAAGATTAGACAGTCTTTAAAAAAAAAATCAGAGAACATCTGGGTGTATGTTAATGTTAAAGCCCTACAGTTGAGCTGAAGCTCTCTTAAACAGTAACAAAGTTGGAAAGCATCTGTAAGAAGCACCAGGGACCTTGTGGCCTGAGGGCTTAAATTTTACACTCCGTGTATCCCAAACATCATTTAGTGTTTTATAATATTTACAGTGCTTCTGGTGTGCAGGAGATATTCAGACTCCTAAGACTCTGTTCAGTATGCTTTAAAAATGTCTTGAGAACTGTTATCATGTACTTATCAGGCTTTTACAAACAATATCCCTGTTGTTTAGGTTGCTGAAATGCTTTTCAAAAAGTCCAGCACTATGACAGAAGAGAACTCTGTGCAGGTCTTCAGTAATAATTAAGCAAAGGAGCAGAAGAGAAAGAGAATGTTGTAGGTTAGCTATATCTGGTTTTTTTCAATGTGTTGTTGCTCCATAAAAATACAAAGGGCTGTGATAATCCTTGATATGAAAAATATAAAGGCTGAGAAAAGAGCAGCTGCATAATGGAAAGGAAAGCATTTTTTGATACCGAAAATTCAGTGTAGTATTAGTGCTATTGGTGTGATTTATACATTAGCACAGTCACCACAAATAAGAAGGATCTTGTAATACTGTAATGCACTTTCCACAATGGCAGAAGGAGTTCTCGTGACAGAGGTTGTGTCAAGGTAATATATTTAAGAGTGGAAAATCAAATTGCTTATTTGCACTGAAGATGGAGGCCAGGTTGGACATCAAGGCTTTCTTTTAAGCTAAGATTTTTATATGTGCCGGGCTTTTTCATTATTTCATTTGTTATGGTTTATGGAGGTAATGTTTTACCACAGTCACAACAGAGGGCCATGTAAACCAGGATCTGCCTCTTTGGCAGAGACCCTTGGGGATGTGACTGGAAAATATTGAACACAAATTGTGGGGAATCTCCTTTCTTCAATTCGGCTGTTTTGAAGACTGATGTGCTTGCCAGCTAGCCCAACACCTGAATACCTTGTAGCAGTCAAAGAAGTGCAGTTCTTAATTACCTCACTAATTTCACTGAAGCTTTTTCAATAAAGGGTACCAGAAAGTCCAGTCCTATTCACAGAGTTCTTATTTCCAGTCTGAAATTAGGTAGAACTAAATTTAGAAGAGGGAAACAAAATGTTAGAAATTTTTGCTATTAAAAACAACCCTCTATACTTGACCATACTAAGCATAAGGTAAATAGGTTGATCTAGGATTGCAAACTACAAAAAATAAAAGAATAAATGATACTTATTACTTGCCCTTTCCTGACTCACTATGAAATCCACATATCATGGGTAGTTTATAATTCAAAAATAATAGTCAAAAATCATGTAATTACCTAGATTAAAGACAAGGAATTCTTACAAGTCTGATCTACACAAGATGGTAAGTTCCAGTTTAAAGTCAGCTGAGTGTTGGGTAGAACTGAGCAAATCAGGAGAAAGTGCTGAGAGTCTGGCCTCCAGACTGCAGCTTTTGAGTTTCAACTGTAAGTTTTAAAATTAGCTCTGGGTAGGATATTCCCAGCTGAGATGCGTGAATCTGGTCAGCCTGAAAAAAAATTAAGCTTTTTTGAGAGGGTGGGTTGACTCGTGACCAAGACAGTAGTTTTAATTTCATAGTATTTTGTGTCATTGCTGCTTAATTCTTTTCATTTCAAAGAGTCTTGTTTCTTAAGGAAGTGTCTTATCTAATCATGGCTTTTATCTATTATGGTGAATAAGATCCATTCTGAGTGCATCAGCCTATTTCAGCCAAGTGTGAGGGAGAATTAATAGTTTAAACACATTTTCTAGAATTAAGAATTAGTTCCCTTCTCCTTCCCTTCCCTATAGCAAGATTTCCATCAAAGTTTCAGAGTTTATACTGTATTAAATTTCAATAAAATCCTATCACAAAATAGAAATCTATAGGAAACCAGCTTTTTTAACTCTCTTGTGCACTGAACTACTTCATTTAAATAGAAAGACAGACAACCTCTAAAAACACCTTGAAACATTAGAGGTAACTCACCTCCACTTCCCCAGAACTGTACCTGGACTCCCAATAAAATTACTTTCTTGCTTTACCTGATCATTTTTCTGTCTGCTGAGGATGATACAGGTGTGCAAGAGGAATTGCCACAGCAAAACTCCAAAGTTGACCTTCTTCTTCCCCCCCCCCCCCCCCTTTTTTTTTTATCTTTGCTAGCATATATAATCACTCTGCTTCTGGGTTGTAAAAGCCAAATGCTTTTCCCTGTCATTGGCCCAGAATTTAACATTTATCTTTTCTCTGGAAACCTTTTTCCCCTTTGCTGAATTTGGAGCCAGCATACCTTAATCTCTTTTAAACTCAAATCTATGAGAAGTCCAAGTGAGAACACAGGTGTGAGTGGAGCTCTGGCTTAAAATAGCAAACAGTAGTAAGAGTAGCTGCTGTTCATTTGGGAGAAGATAACAAATGAGACCTCCCAGGAGTCAGCAGTGTGACTTCACACTGTTTCTCATCTATATATATGATCTAAATAGAGATAGCAATGGTAAACAAGCAAATTCTACTGATAGCAAAAGTATGAGGGAGTAATAAGCCCAGAGCAAACACCAGAGTGTTCAGGGGATTTTGATCTACTACATCTGCAAATGCATAATTGTCAGTCTTTCCAGCAAAAATAATAGTGCAAGATAATAAGCACAAATAAATGTGACTGAGCAGCAGTATGTTGTACAGACATTTTAGCAAAGACCTTGAAATAAAAAAAAAACCCAGAACCTTGATCTGAACTTTAAAATGCAAGTGAAGTGCTAACAGCAAGCCAGAATACCGCAGCAGATTGCTATAAAACACCAAGGTTTGAAGGGCTATTGTTTGTAAAGTTGCACTGTTATAAATGGGGTCTTTCTGAATACGAGCACCATTGTGATTAAACAGCCTGTCAAAATTAAATGAAAGTTTCCTTTCCTTAAGGTTGTTTATTTTTTTTGCCTGGGGTTTAATTTATTTAAATTACTTTGATCAAAACATTAGAATCAATTTAAACAACTGTGAACGAAAGATTGCTCATTAAATATCAATATTTTGCTCCTGTGGGGTTTTTTTTGGTTTATCTCTTCTACAATACTACAAGATAAGTAGGTATATTGTAGTGACCTTCCCAATGCCGCTTCTTATTGTAAATGCCTCTGTAAGCTCTCTGTCATAAGCAGACACTTTCCTGAGTCACTGATCATTTTCCTTTTACTCTGTCGACCTTCCTCTACTCCTGTTGTAAGTTTTCTATGAAGGGCAGGCAAATCGAAACTCAGTAGCTAAAGCACCCAAGAAGTATCTAGAAGACTCTAGTTAGAATTATTGTGTGGCACCAGTCATATGAAGATATATTGCATGGTTTTAAGAAATACTGTCTATATCATGGACCATGAAATATGTGAACAGATGGGTAGAAGAAAACATATCTACACACATACTTTTTTTTTTTTGTGAGGGACAGATACAAAGTGTTTATTTCAGAAGCAGAAGGGATACCAAGCTCCTGCTGAGCCGTGTTACTTAGCTACCTGTTCCTTATGCTCACTCCCCCTTGACTGAATGCTAGTTGGTTGAGTTTGTATGGTTAGCATTTGGTGGGCCCTTAAAAAGGAAGAGGGAATTGTTTTCTTTGACAGAGAAGGAGCACATTCATGAATGAGCAGATGACAAGTGGACTGATGACTTGTTCATAAAGAGTAGAGTGAACTAGGCTGAGAATGAACGAGAGGAGAACGCATGCCTGGAAGAATAAGAACCAAATAACTGGCACAGTTATTTGCTCAGAGACCAAAAATAAAGATAATCTTATACTTAGCATTTGTAATCTGAATGTAGGTGAGACTCTTGGGAATCTGAACAAAAATCAGACTTCAGAATTGGAGAATTCTGTGGATTTCTGGTCAGGAAGAGAGAATCCTGAGTGTGCTGGGCAACAAAGCTGGAAGATAAAGGGTAGAAAATAAGATATAGTTTTGCTGAATATCAAAATATTGATCTGCTGATTATTGCAAGAGGGTGTTTTTTAAATATCTCAGATGCTCCCCTCCAGGATGAAGGCTGTCCTTGTTTGATACAGTGAGGAAAATTCTAAACAGCTGTGGAAGCCCTTTTCCAGGGAACAGCGCTGGTGCAGATACCCACAGTGCCAGGGAAAAAAAACGTGATGCAAAGGAGGTTTTTTGATTTTTGGTTAGTTGGTTGGTTTTGTTTAATTTTGTGGTTTGGGGGGAGGTTGTTGGGTTTTTGTGGGGTTTTTTTCCACAGATACCTTATTCCTGACAACCCTCTCTATCTTTTGGCATTATAACACAACTTATTTTAAGCATTACTATTTCTGAAGAAACTTGTCTACTTCACTTGACAGCAAGTCTTTCTTGCGTGCTTGCAGTACTTTAACTGGTGTCTGGTACTTTTTGTGTAGTATTTCAGACTGTAGATCACCTCTGGATTATTCTGCGTTCTCTCTTACCCTCTTACCCTCTGTTCTCAAGAGCTCTTCTTAGTTTGATGTGCTCAGAAATCCCATCTAGCACCTTCACTTTGTGTGTTGCCATGAAAATCTGTAACATAATGTAAATAACTAATTGGGAGATAAATTTAACACAAACTTAGTGAAAGCAATACTGGTAATGGTAGTTACCTGAAAATGACTTTGTCAAAACCAATTATGTGTTACAGTGTATGTTAGAAGCAAGTTCTTGTGTTTGCCTGTATGTAATCAACAATTAGGAGTTTTTTCTCATTGGTGGCATTATAGTGGTTTTGGTTAGCCTTGATACCTCCCTTTGTATAGAAACTATGAAGAACAGCTAACAGCTATCTTGGCAGTAAATTACTGGTAGCCCAGACAGACCTGACGACTGACAAAACAGCCAGTTGTCAGGGGACAAGAAAAAAAATTTTTTAAAGAGAATATATGTGTTTAAAACTTTTAAAATAATGTTATTTTGGGACTTTTCAGGTTATTCAGTTTTCCTTGAATAGAAAGCATTCTTAAACATTTCTTATTTATTTGTATTACAGTTGTGTTGCAGAGTTACTGTCATGGGCCAATGACATGTTGTGCTAGGAACTTCAGAAACATCAAACAGAAATATAAAATCAAACAGATAAGGAGCAGAAGGAAGCCACAAGGCAATCTTGGTTTAGTCTTATGTTGCCATTGTTGAGATTCTGTAGGCAGTGTAAGACAGGAGCTGAAAAGAGAGGAGATTATTTTGTTGCTGTTAATGGGGGGTAAGGGTGGGGAGTCCTTTCACTTTCAGAAGGAAAACTACGAAAAAAGCCCAGTTTGAAAACTAAAGGTTTAGAGCTTTTCACCCTTTTCACTGATATATCACCTCATTAGAGTGTAAGGGAAGAGATAGGTAGGTTATATACTTGCACAAAATTCTATAGTGGTACTGACCTAAAATATTGAATGAGCATGGTCCATCCTTCAGTTTTCTTTAATTAAAACAAATGCATTGAGGACAGAGTGGTATAATCCATCACTGGATTAATGGGAAGGAAAAAAGCTTCGGTCCTAAATTCTATCTAAGTACACTAATTTTCCATTTTATCACCTTCTGATTTTTACCTAATTGTTTTGTGGAGATGTGTTTTCTCTTCTGCTGATATGCCGACATGTTATAGAAGCCACCCAAATTGAGCTTGTTGGCCTGATTCCAGCATGCGTGCGCTCTGCTCTGTTGTTATGGTAATTCAGCTAGCAGGGGAACAAAATCCACCAGCTGAGCAAGTGTGGATTTTTACTTTCAAAACTTACGGAGAAACAAAAGCTGTGAAAGACATCTGAAATCTGATGCAACAAAATCTGGGCAGAGGGAGGACCCAACACCCTTCTCTTTGACTCCTTGCTGTGCATGTAACTCATAGCTCAGTGAAGTGGTTTTGCTCCTATTCACATCTACATACACACAATCCACCTGTGTGTTTTTATATGGAAATTATAGAGGAAGTAGGTTCAGATTCTGCTCTGTTTTACCTCTGATGTGGGTTATCAGAAGTACCAAGTGAGGCATTGGCTCACTATTATCATGTCCAAAATCTCTTTTACTTAACTCTTCAGAAAAGGTGGTGTGTTTTCTCTGAAATGCAAAATGCAATGCTGCTGATACTGTGCAGTCTGAATGGCTCCTACACCCTACCTGGTGTAGTACAGGGCCATTTTCTGCTGGTGGTTGGTACCTCCATGAAGTCTTAGGAAAAGAATCAAAAACCTTGTAAGTAAATTGAAGCATTTCTGTAAAGGTTTCACTTCTAATTTTTAATGACTTTTTTTTTTTTTTCCCCCCCTTAGCTGAGGAGAAAGAGCTATACCAAATCATAAACTTGTAAATAATTTTCACACTTTCTCTAAGGTTACGGTATTTGATAAAAATTATTCTTAGAGGCTTTTTGCTGCCAATTCCTATGTGTTCCATTGCTTAACTAGAGCAAAAATAGTATGATATACAGCATAACTAATCAGTAGCTGTGAGATAAAAAGGTACATTTGCGCTCTACATTCGCATCACACAAAGTTAGACCTTGTAAATTAGATGAAACACTATTAATAATCAAACAAATGAGGTCAGATCCATTGTTCTTTTCATTCTTTCCACTTCTGTTATGATAATTTTACACTTCTTGTGCTTCACAACTGAACAATAACTAGTTTCCGAAATACTACATGAGTTTTGACAAAACAAACCCCTGCAGAATCAAAATAAGTAATTTCTATTCAGCAGAAATGATTTTCACATTAGCCTGCATGGGATATTATACAACCCAATTATCACAATATGTGGACATGTATAATAAATAAGGTACAGGAAATCTTATACACTATGATGCTATATCAACAGTGTTTTGCAAGAGAAATGTGTAGTGGTCCTCTCTGTATCCAGTGAAATGTGGTGTGTGTGAAGTAATAAATTGCTTCCCCCAGTTGAGTTTTTGATATCCAGAAAGACAAGCGCTAACGGTGGGAACATATGTCACAAATTCTGCCTGAAGCTTCTGGTGTTTTCTGTAGGGCAACGCTCTTGGCCAAAAGGGATATGCTGATGTTTGCTCTAGCAGAATTTTCATAAATGACTGAATCTGGTCTAGCTTTTGGTTGGGATTCTTTTTTGTGGGTTGAGGGGCAAGGATGACTTTTTATTAGGGGAGCATAAAAGGCATGACTTAATATTGTCAATAATGTGTAGTAGTTTCTATTTGTGAAAGTGAATGTGGGTATGGAACCAGGAGGAGATATTGCTTGAACAACAACCCAAGCTTATATCAGAGCTGCGAAAGACTGAAGCTCTTGGAGAGTGACACAGTTAGCGATGGAAGATGCTGTCATTCAACCAGTTTTGTTGTGCGTGTGGAGGTGTGGGTTACCTGGCAAATACAAGGGACCACAGCTGATAAAACTGCTTGGAGTTTAAATTAAAAGAATAGACAAAATGCTAAGTATTAGTTGGGAAAGCGAGTGCAAGGATTGAGGGGACCTTAAATTGTATAGTTCCTGAAAAGATTTAGATCTAATAAGATGTACAGGGTGCCCATGCCCAGGGGCTGGCAGCGGGGGCTGCAGGGCCGCTGTGAGGAGGGGCCGGGGCTGCCCCGTGCCAGACACAGCCGGTTCCAGCCGCCCCAGCACAGGGCACAGCTGAGCCCCTCAGCGAGGCTGCGGGTGCCTCTGTGAAAACACATTTAAGAAAGGAGCAAACCCCTGCCCAGGCAGTGAGGAGTGAGGAAAAAATGTGTGAGAACCAGCCCTGCGAGCACCCAGGTGAGAGCAGAGGAGGGGCAGGAGGTGCTGCAGGTGCCGGGGCGGTGATTCCCCAGCAGCCCCTGGGGAGACCATGGTGGAGCAGGGGAAGAGTGTGAGGAGGAAGGAGCAGCAGAGAGGAGCTCTATGGGCTGAGCACAGCCCCCAGTGCCCATCTCTGTGCGTTGCGTGGGGTGGGGGAGAAGGTAGAAGAGTCAGGAAGGAAGGAGTGAAGTCGAGAGTGGGAAGAAAGCAGTGGTGCAGGGAAGATGTGTTAGTTTTTGTCTGTTTCTCACTATCCAATGCCATTTTAATTGACAGGCATCTGGCAGCCAAGGTCAGACCACCACATAAGACAATGTGAAAAATTTGATTACCAAAAATCCTAGGAAACTAATTCATTGCATCATACATTATAATGTAAGGAACAGTTATAACTCATCCCAAGCCTGGGCTCTAGTTTGTATGAGCATGACCTCTGTTGAGTTGAAGTTGAATCAAATTACACCTTTGGAAAACTGAAGTTAGAAGTACTGCATAAAACTAATGTGTTAGATTTTATTATTACTTGTGATTGTTGATTTAGTTTGTATGATGGCTTGGTTCAGGTGCCCAAATGAGACATTCTTTGCAATATCTTGTCCAGACAGGATGATGTCACATTCTGCTTTTTCTAAAGCATGAGACAAAAGGCATCTCCCCTTCACTAGCTGAATACTCTTGAAATTTTGGAGGAAATGTTGCAACATGGTTAGGTTTCCATGGGTAGCTTTATTTTCATCTGATGGCAAATCAGTTGCAAACCTTCAGCTTAGGAAGGTATGGAATAAACAGTTATCTGTGGTTTTTATGAGGCAATTCCCCTTGAATTATGATATGGTGGATGACTGTAGTACTGATTTATCCCAAATATTCAGGTACCTAGATTCTTAAACCCATGAGAAGCCTATGAATGGGCTGTGCAGAACTCAGTAGAACTACTTACCCGACCCTTATTACCATGGAGACCCAGTTCTGAAGGATGTGGCACCTTATTCACAGTTAGTGGCAGAAGAAAAGCGTTATTTCCTTTTATGCATGGGTATATAATTTTATCTGCATAAATTAGACATGTATTAGGAAGCTGTAGATTTGTTATCCCTCCCATTCCTTTGCCTTTCTAATTAAGCCTAGCTCATGCTCACCTTCATCTTCCAGTCCTATTCATTACTATTTTATTTTCTGGCTCTAAAATGCTCTAGTTGTTCATCCTCCCTTTCTGGCTAATTATATTTCCTCCACGTGTTTCCACTTTTGCCAGTTCAGCACCTCTGGGAGCAAAATCAGCTGTTGAACACTTGAGACCCTTTTCTTTGAAGCATTTTATTTAACATAGTTGAACAGCCAGAGGACAACAGGAGAGTCAGGATGAAACAAGGAAGAATTTAATGGCCTAACATTTTTAGGCGCACTGTTCCAGGGTGATGCTTCTCTTTTATTGCATGTGATGTGTAAACAGTACTAAAGTTAATCTGCTTGCCGCCTTCTTTTGCCCAAACCCATGTTGTTGTTCAATTATCTTTTTTTCTCGTAAGAATACTTTCAGTGAAAGTTTTACACCGAGCCTCTTTTGTTTTATACTTGTCCTCAAATCACCCAGATCTCAAGTCTTAGCAGTGATTATCAATATTTCTTAAAATTTTTACTGCATGTTCAAAACAAGAAAAGCAAATTACCCAAGAAACTGAATTATAAAAAAACCTGTGACACAGCACAGTATTATTTAAAGATAAGCATTAAAAGAAAAGGAAGGAATTAATTTTAGTGACTTTCAGCAGAAGATTTTTGGGACTAGGCAATTAGGCTTGAGATGAAAAGTACTGCCAGGAAGTAATTTACCTTTGTTATGGATGTGTTGTCTGTATTATTGAGTAGTTTCACACTTTAGTCTATAGAAAGTTAGCATTCCAAAGAGAAAGGTATCTCATTTTCACACCTTTTGTAACTCCCAGATACCTTGAACTAAAGTGTGACCCTTATCCCTAAGCAAAGTGTTAAAGTCGTAATGCATTTCATCTTAGTTTTGTTTTCTTTCATATGTCAAATAGCGACAATTGACTAAAAAAAAGAAAAAGTCAAAATTGTCTGATGAAAAATGGCCTTTGTTTTCTAGGGCAATTAACTCTGTCAAAATCTTAATTCATCAGTAAGAGCAGAATATAAGTGTCTAAGAGAGATTGGAATTGAGAGGGGAAAGGGGGGAACATATTTCAGTCCTCTACTAATTGTAACCAGGTTATCTACCTGGCATAGCAAGTTTACGTAGATATCACCAGACAGTCAAAAACTCTATGAATTTTGTGGGGACTTTTATATACAAGCAAGTTGATCTGAAACAAGTAAACGTTTCTATGAGTAAAGCTTTTCTAAATTTGTGCATTTGGTGATTGACAATACTGTCAGTGGGATGTGAGCTTCAGTGGATCCTGTCTGATCTACTACTGACTTTTGTACTGCAGCTTCTCTCTGTGTTTTGGTGTGTACCTTCTTTACCCAACAACCTATACCGTAGAACACACAGGAAAATAATTGTCCTTGCGCTTTTTGTCTAACTTAGCTGACATTAGCCAATAGATTCAAAAATTGCTAGGTTAGGCATAGCCTCATGCAAACGCAGTATGAATGTGTACCCTTTGCTTTAACAAGACTTATTTCTATATGAAACCCGGCTAAAAAAGGGTTTTACAGTGTGCTGGAGACCTTGATAGCCAAGTTAAGTCCATAGAAACCTTTTCACGTCTGAGTTATAAGCCCTCATAGACTGATTTTTATATTGAAAGTGCTGAGACAACATCTGACATAAAAGCCTGAACAGCATCGTTCTAATTAGAGTTTACCTTTTCATTTTATCAGAATTCAGCTGCTGAGTACTTTGTGTAAAGATTCCAAAAGAAACAAAGGATTAAATACTCATATCACACTTAAGGTCCCTTCAGAGGTTTATTGACTTTTGTAAGTTCATATGCTATGGACCTGTAGAGGATTCGGAATCTTTAATGACAGCGATAGTAACGAATAATTCCCTTACGGGCTAGTTGCCCCAGCTAAGAGGCAGTGCAAGAGATATAAGGTTGATTTTGTCAAGCACTATATTCCACAGGACAATTTTATCCATGCTGAACATGGTGACAAAATGGCACAAGGGACAGCATGAGGAGAGAGGAGCAGAGCAGTAAGGGGAGACCACTCCAAAATTACATTAATTAATATAGCTAGATATTATATTATGTGTGACACTAACAGTAGAGCTTCCATGAATAATAATAAGACTCAGTGATCAGTTGAAGCTTCGGACTTATTTTAATATATCTCCCTGAGAAATACTGTCTTCTCAATTAGAGATGCAAACATTTAAGAGAAGTTAAGTGGCCTTGTATAGATCATACGATAGATAGCAAAAATTAGATGTATTGGGGTTGACTGTCCTCTTTCACATAACCGTAGAAGACTCTTACCTTTTTGCTTGATTGTAAAGAATTAGTCTTTTTATATAACAATGTAATTTTCCAAAGTCCTGGTCCTGTTTTTGTTATGTTAGTGCCCAGGCTTTACTTGGATTAAAGCATAATTTAGAGTCGTGGTTTCAAATAAATTTTAACTTACCTTCCACTATTCTCTTTTTGTTGAAAACTCTTACAAACAAATATAAAATGAAACATGTTTAAGAACTGACTGTGCTGTATGCAACAAATAGAAGCACTTTTTATTTCTCTTACAGTAGCTGCGGTTTCCATAAGCAGGTGAGAAGGCAAACTTAGAGGGTATATCCTCAATTTTTCAGATGCATAACATTCATCTAAACTATGAGTTACACTGCAGATTTTGTGTTCTAATGCTCTTAACGCATCTGTCTTTCACTCTAGTTTCATTTTATCCTCATAATCTGACTGATTCTTGGATAATTTACTCAGTGGAACTAAAATCAGCTTTGAAAAGTGATCAAGGTTGGGAAAACTTGCATAGGGAGTTGTGTGTCCTAAATTGCATTAGAATATGGGATTTTTATCCTTAAACTCAGTATAATCCTACTTTACAAAGAACTCCAGTGGCTTACTTTTTAGCAATAAACCAAGGTCTATATTTCCTTTTCTTCCAAGACATACCATACAATAATTCCCAAATAAAAAGAGATGCCTAAGCATGTTTGACAAATTGAACTGTTTTCTTCCATTTGTGCATACAAGGCTTCCAAGTACCTTCATAATCATATCTTTTGAGGCATACCTGAAGGTGCTTTACGACTGACTTCCTCAATCTATATGCAGATTTATACTAAGCCAGTAAATAACTTGTAACAATTCGTGTGGTTTGTACTCTTTGCTGTCCAATTCTGTTCATTTGTAAACTGCTTCTATTCTTGTGCACATCAACAGTAATAAGATTGCTAATAAAAAGCAGTTAATGTAATATATAATGGGAATACCAAGTGTAACTTAGAGGGACGATTTTTGACACAAGAGCTTTTTCAAGCTTTGGGCAAAAATAGATTAATACAATTTTATTTGTTCTTTTGTTTTGCTTTTGCGGTCTAAATACAGCCTTGTGGCAAAACTTCTGTTTCTAATCCCATTTCTCTTTCTCTCCTGTATGTTATAACCCTCTTGTTCATTTCAATATTTCTGTGCTTTGACAGTATCTTGAGGTCAGGTGCCAAAATGAGTCAATTGTACACTTCTGAAAATGTTCACACATTGTTTTCAGTCAACTTTTTTGTTCTAAAACAAGCTATATTGAAAATGGACCTCCTCTACACTGCTGACTCTGAGTATAAACAAAACTCACGGTCGCAAACTGTATGTACAGAGACTGCTTTGGTAACAGCGTCATTAACGGTGCCCATGCAGTCTCTTCAGGTGCCTCTCAAAATTATTTTTCTGTCTGTATTACTTCAGTTTACAAGAACTCAACATATATTGATGGGAAGGAAATAGTCTCATCTACTGTAAAAACACCTCTGGTCTACTTCCTCTGAGGCAGTCCAAAAACTAGTTTACTTTCAGCCTTCTTTTAGTCTGATTTGTAATGTCTAAGGAATAAATTGTGTCACTGTAGTGATAAGAGTGCAGCTCTAAAACTTGAAAACCTATTTTTTTTTCTAGCTAGCGCAATGCAGTCAATGTGTACAGATTGTCTCATGTCATGCTGATTGTGGCTGTGTCCTAGCTGTTGTAATTGCTTCTCCTCTCACCACCGCCACTGCAGACATGCTCCTGGCGCTTTGATTGCTATTGCTGTGACCTGGGTGGCTTGAATGCTGCAACCTGATTTCTCAGAATCCTCTTCAGGTCTCTGCACATAGTGAAGTCACTGAACTTCTCTCCATCTAAACCCTGGAAGAATATGAGAGAACTCATCAGGAACTGACGGGTCTGAGAGAAGGCTTTGTCAAGGGGCAAACTGGAAGAGCACATAATTTTTTCAGTTTCTCCTTGCATAAGGAGAACGTCTTTGATGACGTACAGCCTAATGATTTTGGCTGTTGGTTTCCATTGAATTTAATGCAAGACCTTTCACAACTGTTAACATTTACTTAGAAAAGACCATACAGCCCCAATCCTGTGATGACATCTGTATGCTTATATTTCCCTCCAGGAACTGGGGGACTTTAAATGGAACCCACTTTCACAAACATAATTATAGGTGTGGGCTTCAGAACATATTTTTGTTCAGTAGCAAGATATCAAGAGACGCCTACACTCCCACTTTTTCTGCAGTTGGATCTGTGGTTTAATATTTTCATAGAATAGGGAATGATTGAGAGTGGGAATTGCAGATCAGAGGAGAGCTAGTGAAATGTCATTTGTGTTGCATAATTTGTACTATCACTTGTCAACAGTGATCCCCTTAATGCCATCCCTTTGGCAGATGAGCAAAGCAAGCTTTTAGAATTCTAAAGAGTAAAAGCTGGGATAAAAAGACAACCACGTTTGATTCCCTTCTGCAGTTCAAAGGATTTGAAAGTCATGACACTGGTTATTACTGTGGTCTTTGGAGAGATGCACAGAAACTTAATCTATCTAATCAAACTGTCTCAAAAGATAAACCTAATCAAAATTTTTACCTGCACAACCTCTACTATGCTTTCTTTTTCCCCCCAATATTTATTATTAGCCAAGGGCATAGCATATTCAGTATATCAGCAATATTAATTAACTGCTTTGCTGCAATAAATGCATTAAGTACATTCACCTGATATTGACAGCCTATGCTTCTGAGGACTTCAGTGGTGTCATGGGCAGGTTTTAACTGCAGCGAAAGACGTCATCCTGAAAGTCCTGGAGGAAGGGTGGAAAGTTTGGTTACATTGTCAGATAAAACGTGCTGTTTCATAACATGATTTGTTCCAGTAATCATACTTGTCCAAACCAAGTCGGAGCCCTGCGAAGTGAATCTACAGTATGAATTCTTTATTCCGGATTAGGGCTGTCTTACATTTAGGTGTGTATATGTGCACAAAAATGAAGACTTCTGGTACCATCTGTGGGCCTTGGACTGAGCTGAAGAAAAATAGGTGAGCTAATGAAAATACACAGGTCACTTCCTCTTCTTTAAAATTCACAGAGGATATGGACAGTCAGCATAACCTCACTGGCAACACAGTTTTATCAAATATATGGATACGGCTGGGCTAGCCTCTCTAAAACACATGATAGAGTAATACATGGGATATTTTTAAAGCTGTCTAAAATGGAAGCTAATGTATAAACTGAATTTGTAAGGAGTAAGTATTGCCCTTGCTGCAAAGAAGGTGAATGGTGTCCTGGGATGCATTTGACAGAGTATTGCCAGCAGGTTGAGGAAGGTATCCTTCCCACCTACTCAGCACGGTGAACCACACCTGGAGTACTGGCTCCAGTTCTGGGTTCCCCAGTACAAGAGATATATAGAGCTACTACAGAAAGTCTAGCAAAGAGCCATTAACGTGATTAAAGTACTGGAGCATCTCTCCCGTGAGGGAAGGCTGAGCGAGCTGTGACTGTTGACCCTAGAGAAGAGAAGGCTCAGAGGGGGATTTTATCAACGTGTATAAATATATGAAGGAAGGGTGCAAAGGAGATGTAGCCAGACTCTTTTCAGTGGTGTCCAGTGACAGGACAAGAGTCAATGGACACAAATGGTCACACAGGAGATTCTGTCTGAACATCAGGAAACCCTTTTTTTACTCAGTGTTCAGCATGACTGAGCAATAGAACAGGTTACCCAGAGAGGTTGTGGAGTCTCCGTCCTTGGAGATATTTGAAAGCCATCTGGACTTGGTTCTGGGCAGCCTCCTCTAGGTGACCCTGCTTGAGTAGGAGGTTTGGAACATATGACCTCCAGAGGTCCCTTTCCACCTCAACCTTTCTGTGATTCTGTGTGTTTTGGAAACGCTGTTTAATATTCTAATGACTAGCCATCAGGAACTAGACAGATGTATACTTAGGAAATTTGGGAGTGACATAGTCAGTAGGTATTGCCATTACTGAGAATGCCAAAGTTTGTGGAAGAATTAGAGCAGCATGAAATTTAAGACTGCAAAGTGGTATGCTTTGTGCTTATGAATGAGTAAGAGTGCTGACTAGAAGACTAAAAAATTGAAAGCAGAGGTGGAAAGAAAGATCAAGATGTGTCATTCAGCTCCAAGATGACAGTGGTCTATTAGCACAATGCAAATGCAAAAATGTTAATGCAGTTTTAGAATTTTGCAGGTCAACTAAAGAAGGAGGACTTAAGACATTAGAAAGATGTTTGTATGAAGATATGCAAAATATTACATAGCTACTTGTATCCTGTATTTAGAAAAGGTGAATGTAAAATGAAAGAATGCCTTTAGGGCCTAGAGGATGACCAGAGGAACGGAGAAGCTATTTTAGGTCATGAGAATTAAAGAACTTGGTTTCCCTTAGCCAAAAGAGCTGTGTGTGAATATGATTATTCTTTTAGGAGTATGACAAACATAAAAGTTAGTACCAAATTGGGAAGAGAACCGTTTAAATTAAATGGTAATACCAGTACAAGATCATATTTAAAATGACCAAGGTTTCTAATGATCACAGAAATGAAGCTCTAGAGCTGCTAGAACACAAAGCAATGTAGAAAGAAGCCTAATTTTTTTTCTGGGCAGTATTTAATAAAGTCCATGTAAAATGGACTGCTGTATGTTTGCAAGGTACTTGCACTACATTCGTACACTGTTATTATTCCAAATGGCAGAGTTACAGCCAGTCACTCTTAAAGGCTGAAAATTTCCGTTATCTTTGGCTTATTAAAGCTGTAGAGAGAGTAGTCTTTGGAGCATCAGAAATTGTCTGCTCTGCACTGCCAGACGGTGAGCTTTTAAGCAATATTGAGAGGGAATTTTCTGAGGTATATACCTACTGTTTCCTGCTCGTGTGGTAGAATTAACCCAACTACCACATTCAGTGGAGGAAAAGATTGTAACTCCTTTGTCTGCTTTGCTGGGACCACTGGTTGTGTTTTGCCACGTGTGGCAAATAGTTGATTACATCCTTAGGTTGCTTTACATGCATGGAGCTTTTTTGGTGAAATATGCCCAGAGTTGTGCTTCTGTCTTTTCTCTGTGGTACACTGTAGTTCTGAAGATCTTGACTGTTTGCAATATCGGTCTTACATTTATTGCAAGACGTCGGAAGATATTTTATGCCGGCTGTCACGTAAAACAGTTGGAGTAGGAGTCTTGCGTATCCTACAATGAAAGTCTGTGACTTAGTCACTTGTCCATTACATGAGTCTGTCTTTCCAATCCTGGGGCTGAAGAGAATAACCACCATTTCTCACAAGCGCACAGAGTACCAGTTGCTGAAATTCACTTTGATGTATCTCTTTTAACCTCAGAGAAGTAACAACAGTATCAGTCTGTTACTGCTGCCAGAACCCATGCGCTTGTTCATAGGATATCCACATGTTATATCACGTCCTGGCCACAGTTTAAAAGAGATGGATTTCACTCCCTTACACCACTTACTTTTATGTCTCTGAGCAGAGTCAGAATACTTCTGCTTCAGGAGTGTAAAGTGAATTTCATGGTAAGACCATAGAAATAGTTAGCAAAATAGGTGCTCTTTTCGCCATGCTGAAAAACATTTTAATTTAGTGTTTTGTGAGTTGATTCTAGATTTGAACTCTCATGTACTGTGTAATAAATTAAAAGTCAGGTACCCGTAAGAGAAGTTCCTTTGCAGCTCTAATGGCAGCTTAGTTGTTTACATATCTTGTGAGTAAATAAATTGGGGAGAGGGGCTGTATGTAGCTAGAATTTTGTCCTCTTTATTTCTTCTTTGTGTGTTTTTTTAGTTTATTCTTTCATCAAATAGTAAATGTTTCTAGTAAGTTGTAATCTAACATGGGAAAGTACAGCTATAGTTTCTTCTAAAAACAAATTTATTTAACACTAGATAGAATGGTATGCCCAAAATGTCCTCGTTTTTAGCCATTACTTAACTCTGGACTGCTTCATGTATTCCATTATCTTATCTTTGTTAAATGGATAGTGAAATGTTAATGATTAGTTGAAATTTTGTGGAACTTGAAGGCTTTGGGTGTTTTGAGTTTTTAGTATTAGGGAGGCAGGTTTTGAGAATGAACTTGAAGTGCTGCATCATTTAGGGAGTGGAATGATAAATACTGCAAAAGGATTTAAAAGAATTTTTAATTTATATCATTCTTGATTGGTAGTCATGAGGGATATTTTCAAAGGTCAATAGAGAGGTGGAATGCATAATTAAATACAGATTATTCAGAGGAAGATTGGAGGTTGAAATATGAGCAGGTTAAATTTGTATCAATAAATACTAAACATAGGATGACATTATTTAATTTCAGTCCAGATTATATATCACTCCTCAACAAATGAAAATGATGTATAACTGCAGTTTCAAAGTTGCATATTAAATGTAAGAGAAGGAGTGAAGGTTTGATGCATGTGATTTAGAATACAGGAAGACCACAAAGTTGAGTATGAAGAAGACCTGCACAGCGTGTGTATGATTTAATCCAAATATTTATACCTGTGTGTTAAGTAATGTGTTAAATAATAGAAATTTATGGAACATGCAGGACTGGGGCAAGACAATTTATATCCCATATTGGATATCTCCAATGTATGTTGACTACTGGACAAAAAAAATACTTAATTCTGTTCTTTATAAACCAGAAATATCTCTTTAGTTTGAAGATATTTCACTGTTATACAAAAAATATATGAAAACAGAATCACACCTCTAGTGTGCTACAAATTAGGGGTGTCAATGCATATTTTCCATAAGAATTCATTACTTGGTGATACAGTAGGAGAGGCCTTAAAGAACATGTAAGACCAGAATAGAGTTTTAAATGTGTTATGTTGTTTAATGATTAAGTCATTTTGTTGGTTAGGTTCTTACCTGATTCATCCAAGCAACAGTCCTCTTTTATGTGTAACAGTATTGTTCTTGTAAACATAGTGGTTTAAGAATGTAAGCGAGATGGAGAGTCAGTATCTTTTATTGGACTAACTGATGTGACTTGCCTGTGCACCTGACAGCTTGTCTGTTCTTTCCTTGCTATTTCAGTTGATCTAATAAGTAATATTACCTACAAACCCTGCCTCATTCTTACCCATACCCAGAGGGGAAGGGCTTTTGTGTGTGTGCGCGTGCATGTAATGTATTAGCAAAATGAAAAAATGCTAACAAAAATTAATTAAATTCTCAAGCATTTAACCTAAAAACTTATAATTTTCAATTATTTCACAAAATTTTGCCTTAAAAATTTTTCCAGAGCGATGGCAGGAATGACAGTAGCAGATAGTCTTGCTCACTGATGATTCTCTATGGAATCTTCAGAAATGCTGCTGCTTCACAGTTCTTCTCTATTAAAACCCCTAAGAAATGGCTGAGATGCCTGTTCAGGAGCACATGTACTGAACTCCTTTTTTAATTGGTCGTGCTTAGCTCGTATATCCATACTACTATGGACTGTCTGCGTGCTTGGATACTTAACCGACTTTTCTTTGCTGGATTGGAATCTTTAGGTGGTGTTTGCAGAAACAATCCCACAAAGTCCAATTTGTCCTCTTATTTAGTGCTTAAATTTAAGTAATTCGTTCTTCTGCTTGTAAAATTCTTTAGTATTGATTTAACCCATGACCCTAATGTGGGGGAGTGCGTGACTTAGTGTATTATGTCCATGTAAAACTAATACATTCACCTCTAAGAGGTTCATATTGAATTCTGAAGAGCTGATAAATCTCTGTCCTGATACACTGATGGAGGATGGCCTGGTACCCTTAGGACTGCACTAGTGAGTTGCCATAACCCGAGGCTGTTTGCACCCAGTGGAAACAGGGAGGTGGAAGGTGGGGTGCAGGGCTGAGGAGTGCTGCTCCCAAATACACGTCAATTCCATGGCAAAGCTTCACGATATTTTGTGTTCTTGTTTAACTTAATGTAGACTGCTTCAGCTTTAGCTATGACTCTGGTCCAAGCCTCTACAGCTCTTTGCACCTCCTCAAAAAATAAATCAATAATTTTTTAAAAAATCAACAAATGTAGCTTAATAACAGATAAATGTCTGCTAATAAGGTCTTGTAGATTTTCCTAAATTACATTAATGTTTTTTATGGCTCTTGGCCTAAGTACCACCTCATCATCTTCCATGGTAGAAATATTTTTATCTTGCCTAGGCTTGCTTAGGAGACACCATTTCTTTGTATACTTTTAATAGGAATGCTTTCTTAGTTTTGGTTAAAAAAAAAAAATAATTGTGAGAGGTATCTAGCGTAGTTAATTTTAGTCTAACATACATCTACTTTCTGAAATGAATATAGGTCTTTCATATCCTTTTGTTCATTCCGCTCTGACTATTAGGCAGTTTGTCTAAGGTTTTTTCCTGTGTTCTTTTTCATAAAAGTAACACAGCTAAATATCCTACATGATTAATAGAAAATTATGCATGTAATTTGCAGCATTTTAATAAGAGCTTGTATAGGACTAAGAATGTCTTAATCCAATAATATAGTGCTTAATTTTGTGTTTCCTTCTTAGTGATTTTTTTTCTTAAAAATACTCTTAGAACAATTCTGTAAATATCATAAAATAAAAGAAGGTTAGATAGTATAAGATGTGCAAATATTTTTTAAAACAATAACATTAAAAATAAGACGACTGACAAAAAATGAAAAGAAGAAAAATATAACAAAGAGCCACCGTACAGCCTGTTTCCTGCAGGCGATGTGCCATGGCACAGGGCAGCTGTGAGGAGGGGCCGGGGCTCCCCGTGACGGACACAGCCAGTTCCAGCCACTTCCCTACAGCCCCACCTCAGAGCACAGCCGAGCACCTCATGGTGGCCCCTCTTGATGCCGCTGGGAAACATGCTCATGATGATAACTGGTAACCAACCTCCCTGTCTCTATCTCGACCCACCAGCTTTTCCCATCTTATTTTCTACCCTGGTCCAGTTGAGGAGGGGAGTGAGAGCGCGGCTGGGTGGGCGCCTGGCAGCCAGCCAAGATCAGCCCTCCACCTCTGAGCGTTATGCAATCATTCATGCCATAGAGATTGTTCAAGGAAACTGAACTTTCAGACCTGTGTCTTTTTGGGTCCTAATCTAGTAGTCCAATCCAAAAGCCATCCTGCCTTCTTTAAGTAATGTGTGCTGCTATTAGCTGTTATAGTAATATAAAACATAGGACATTACCTTTGTCTTTTGGTCCTCTCTCTGTTAAGGATGAGGTCAAAATGAAGTCCCAAGTTGATGAACTGTACTAAACAAATTTTTTTCTTGTCCCATTCTTTTCTCTTGTTCCTGCAGGAGAAATATGTGCCTTTGAAATGACTATGAGTGAGCTTTGTCATGTTACTTGTAACGTCTATTACCACTGACTCATAACAGGGGTTTCCAGTTTGGAAGGGAAAGGAGAAGGGAGTGGGTCGATGGTTCCTACTAAATACAGGATCAAGCACGAGGAAGTCAACCATTAATTCCATATTCCATGAATTACCTAACTGTACGTTACATTTTTCATCAATTACCTAGGCAGTTAAACATGGCTAGGAGGTATGTATGTCCAGGAGGCAAAATCAATTAGTATTTTCCCCCAGTTAATAAATGTTAATAAATTTATTAGGTGGAATAAAATAGTTTCATGACATACCTCACTGACCATAGAATAAGTTATGAAATTAGAAATACTCCCAGTTGCCTGTGTGTATAGGTATAGTTCTTGCATATACTCTCTCAGTATTTGTGTTTTAGTATTTAAATATAAATTGCATGAGACATGCAAGAACTTCAAAATGTTTTACCAGATTCATCCTTCATGTGGATGAAATTCATCCCTGATGGACTACCAGTGCCATACAAGTTAGCAGAGGGAATAACGATATTGAGCAACTTACTTAACCAGTCACAGCGGAGTAAAATTGCTTGATGCTGAATAGTGAGTCAACTCATAGGATAAAGTATTTAAGACTAGTTTAGAAATGAGCTCTCTAAAACTTTGCAAGACTGGAGCCATCTTTTTGTTAGAGACTTCTAGTCATTTATAAATCAGTCCCTGTTTTAAATTAGTAGTTACAATAGGAAGAAAATTTTCCCTGTAAGGAGTGTTGTAAATAGGAAAACACGTATGTGAATTAATTATGAATAATTCATTCAATCTGTATTCTACTGGGTTGCTTGATATCTTTTTTTAATTTACATTTCAGCTGTTCTATCATCTTATCCTGAATTTACTCCAAATCTATCTCCTGATCTGTGAAAGTGCATTTCCTTCCTTTTATTCTTGATATCCAATTACATTTCAGCTCTTAGTCTCATTACCTTACATTCCTGTACACTGCATAATTCACTTACCAGACCATAAGCCTAATTCATCCAAATAATTTCAAATTAATTTGCATTATTCCTCTTTATTTTCTGCATGTCTGACTGTATTTGTGCCATTCAAAGTGAAAGCACAGAAACTGGTCATCTTGTGTTCTCCCTCTTATGTGCCTTATAATCACCTTCTTGAAGATTGTTCTGTATTAGAACCCAGATACTCGAATATAAGCATACACAAGAATCAAATGTAACACCTCGGTTAAGGTGCTGTAATGACTGACACAAACTCCACTGCCTAATTTATTATGTTTGAATTGAAAATAAAGACATCGCTTGAGGTACACTTCTCCTTTTACACCATTGTATGCTAGCGTGCACTTCTTAAAATATAATTAAAAAGGACTATAGAATAGTAACAACTTACCTCTAACTGACTGCTTTTAAGCATTTCGGTATTATTTCACACCATTGATATAGTTTTGTGAACAAATGTGGGGAAAAAAAAACCACAAATGAAGAAACAAATGAATAGAAAAAATGGAAAGGGCATAAAGCATGTAATTAAAATCCTGTTATTATCGTAAAACAGGGAAAAAAAATCCCTTAAACTGTTTGTTGCTCTATATTACTTATGTGTGCTCTCATGCTGCTTTTTGTTGATTTCTGATGAAAACTCACTGATTACTGAGTAGCTGAAATGAATGCAGGTTTTGTGAGCTTTTGCATGAGATATTAAATAACGTCATTCTTAAGAAAATCATGCACCAACAGGCTGTTCAAAGAGCTTGTAAAACATGGAGCGCGTAAGACTTGACCACCAAAAAGAATTTCTACAACATTGGTTCTTCTGTCAGTCATAACAAAACCCTGGCAAATGAGGCCATGTGAGACATGCAGCCATTTCCTCTTGAAGCTGTGCCGGTATGTTGGCTCCCATGTGATCCCGGGGAACCAATGTGGCAAAGTGCTTTTGTAACTTGATCCAGTGGCTGGTGAGACAGATGCTCTCTAGAAAGGATAATGTTCCTGCAGGGCACAGATCAAAGTGGAGCGTGCTCCCGGTTACACTTGGGTAGGGCTTGCCTGATGACATCTGACAGATGCGACACAACACCAGATTCAGTGCGCTGAAAAAAAAGATGAAAGCACTTGTCAGAGTACAATACCTCAATAGTTGCAAGTTGTTGGGTTCGAATGTGCCCCAAAGAAGCTCAACCAATGAGCACCCATCCTCTCAGCTGCCAGAACAACTTTTCAAAAGTTTGGTTGGGGGCAGCAGTACATTGTGTTCTACTCTACGGTTTAGTCATGGCAGGTGCAAGCTACCCATACTAGACTGGAGTCAGTCATTTGGAAGTGTGCTGTTAGACCAGCAGAAAAACTGGCCATAGACTTGCTTTTTAGTGGTATTATAGCTTGTTTAAACTCATGCTTAAGTTTTGCTTTGAAAAAAAAAAAAAAATGCTTTCCAGAAACATCTGAAGGCATAGGCGTTCGGAGGTATTTAGGATTCTGACTCCTGTGGAAGTCAATGGGGTTTGACATCTAAATGATACTGAGCCCTCTAACTACTTTTGATGATTGGTTTAAGGATACTTTTCATGCTCCAAACAGCCTCTTCTTGTTACTGGTCCTGAACCAGTATTACAGAATATCATGTTTCTGTCAAAAGATGAAGAAAGTTCAGGGCCAGTTGACTGTTTTTTCTTTTTGTGATTGCAGATGAATTATATTCATTCTGACTTTACGATCAGAGAAATGTTTTTATTGGGTATTTGATTTTGGGGAAGAGGGACAATTTCAAGAAGCATGTTCCTGGAACTTTAAGTATGATGTGGAGGAAGAGAGCAGAGTTAAGGAATTCCATTGAGCAAGTTGGCATCTGTGAGTCAGTAGGTGATTTCACTGGGTGGGGGGATGAGGAAGAGAAAGCTACAGGAAGTAATTCTCTTATAACTTCTTATTTGTGGCTCATTTTTTTACTGGAAAAAGAATGCTGATGTTTCTTGGTAAGGAGTTTTACAGTTATTAATGAATAAACATGCTTACAGCTACCACTGTTCTCTGCTTCTCTCTCAGTTTTACCTGTGGACAAAAAGATCCCTCATTTACCTGTGGGGATGAGGCCAACCTGATCCAAGCCCTGTGCTAAAGGTGGCACAAAGCCAGCCCTGGCCCAGGCACTGGCTGTTTCTGCCTCATCTGGCATTCCTTGCCTTCCGATTATTCTTGTAACATAGAATTATCTTATTCTGCTAGGAGTACCACAGTGCATCTCACCATTAGCTGTTGGAGGAAAGCCAACCAAAACTGCACAATGTATCATGTGTAGTTTGCCTTTTCTATGATATATTAGAAGCTTTTTAAAGCTGCTCACATCAGAGAGTTTAGCTGTGGAGGTCTTCCTGAAGCCTGTATTTCACGGGGAAAGAGGAGCTCTCACAGTGCTGTGATGGTGATGGCTGTTTGTCAAAGGAAATATATGCAGAAAGTGGTGCCAAAGATCTACCTTGTAGTTAGGGTGGGAAAGCAAAACCAACGTTAGAGAAATCTGTCGGGACATTACTGTTATTAGACAGGCGGACAAATGAGTGGATAGTTCCTGCTTTTTTCTTACCAAAAAAAAAAAAAAAATAGTTCTCATCAGTGTTATCGGCTTAGCCTCAAAATGACTTTCCTCCCCATTATTGCTTATAAACAAACCTTTATCACAGATAGCTAGCCTGCTGAATTAAGACGCTGTATTAAACAGTATATTGCTTCTGTCAGGGCCGATCGGCTGTTTGTGCAGATAATAATGCCAACTGCAACAACAACAATCAGCTAGTGTAAATTAACTTAACTGTGTGAAATAATGCCTCCTATATCAGATTAGCTTGCTGAATGACTTTATCCTTAAATTAAAGCTTGCTGGGGCGTAATAGTAAATCATTTAAATGGTGCTGGTCTTTTCAGGTAATGTCTTCATATATTACTGTAATTTCAATTCGCCAAGGCATGCAGATGGCTGTAGTCTCTAGTTCCTTGTCTCCAAAGCCTCTCCCGTGCTGCCATTTTGTAATTACAGCGCAGGCATGCTGCCTGCTGCTGTTAGATTTCCCATGGTGCACCAGCAGCCAAGGCAATGTATTTTAAAATTATTATTCTTGTGTGGCCCTCATAACATAAATGTAAATCTTTTATGCTAACGCTGTCAGGGGTTTAGCACTAGGGCTCCAAGGTGCTCTGATGTAGAAATCACCAGCAATCCATCAACCAAATATCATTTGGGATCCGGCAAATGACTTGCATTTTGGGAGGACTGTAAGCAGAGCATTATTGTAAGGTTAGAGAGTGATTTTGTTACTAGGTGCTTGGAGGCCTTGAAGGTGTTCTTTATTTATTTATTCTGCCATTGTACATGGGTGTTTAAGAAATTCTGCCCCAGCTCAAATGCCCAGCGTATGACTTGATGAAAGCTTACTGTACTTAATATGCTGAAGATAACGTCTGAGCAAATAACAGCCTCCAAATTAAAAGCCTTAAAATATATCAACAAGACCAGACTAAGATAGATAGCTGTTATAAAAGCAATATAGAGAAAGAAATTCTCCTGGGTCTGTGCTGTGAGAAAGGATGGGATTATTTAGTCCTTCATACTCACGTGCAAAGGTTCAGTGATTGCTTGCTATTAAAAATTCAGGTTTTATTGCCTACTGTTTCATAATTTTTTTAATTTGCATTTTATAAAAGGGCAACAAAATCAAATGGTTTGAGAAAGCCTTGTGATCGCTGTTAACTCCGTGTGCAAAGATATCATCTTTGCCACCGAATGCTATGTATGTTAGAGCTCTTCCTCAGCCAAAGGTGGCATCGCCACGTGCTGCTTCCTGACTGAGTGGTTCTGGAGCACAGTAATGGGAGAAATGGCAATGAAGGTGCACCTATATATTTATGCAGTTGAAATTAATTTAAGACCTTGAAGGTAAATAGCTGGGGAGCAGCATTGTGTCTGTGCAGCTACAGGGCTGCTTATGCTGGGTCACTGTTAACTCAGGTGAACGCTGCACTGCTCTGCACTTCTTGCTGGCAGCTTGAGCTGCCTGTATGTCCACTGCTGGGTGATGTATCCCACCCAAATTTCTGTTGTCAAAGCAGGGGGTTTGGGCACCCCTGTTTTCTTTGTCCATTTGCGGCAGGGCTCAGAGAAAACCTGCAGGCCTTCAGGTGTCACGCACAGTCGCTTTTGGAAGCAGAGGCCAGGCTGCCTAGCTCTGGGGTTTTTGTACAGCATTGTGCGTAAATCAGTCCAAGATTTTTCTGATACTGTTAGCCTTGGTTGGGTCTGTGTACAAGTAAAGATTTAAGAGCATCACTTCTCTTGCAGGGAGCAATAAAATTCAGCTGTTTCCATTTCTTCCACCTGAGCACTTCTGAACCTATGCACTAGGTTTTGCTTCTCCCATGGTAGTTGTAACCCCCTTGCAAATTGCAGGTCAAAGCACATTAGTCTCTTTACACAATGCACAGGTAGAGAAAACAATCCTAACATTTGTAAGCAATTGTGGCATGTTGTAGCTCCGCAATTCCCAGGAAAGAACAGAAAAGTGCTAGGTCAATTGCCTCTTGTCTTTTGGCTTCTCTCCAAAATTTGCGCCTCTTGTCTTCTGGCAACCTTCCAAATCTGCTTGGACAACACAGAACAGAATATTTGAGAACTGGGCACACGAACTGCCACAAAGTGGCGTTCCTCCAGTTTTATATGATGCTGTATGTGCAGTCTGATCCTCATGACCAGATCATTCGTCTCCCAGATGGACAATCAAGACAGCAGACTCTTGAGAAGGTCCTGCTGAGCCCAAGCTATTTCTCTTTCTGTGCCAGAACATATGAGACTTGCAGCTGGATAAAACAGTGGGCTGTGCTAACTAGCTGATGTATTTAAAAACAGAGAGATGAACAATCAAATCTTCTCAGCATGTATCCCTATCAGAAAAATGACGGATGGGGATAGCATCTTTTTCCTGCAGGCTACAAGGAGTAGCAGAAGTCTCTGTTACAGATGAGAACTCTCTTGAGTCTGGTGTTTTGAGGATGTGGAAAGTTAACTGTTAACTATGACAATGTAAACCTGCTAAAAACTTTTCACACTGAAGAACAGGGAGATATAGCACAAAGGAAAAATATCAGAAGTTTCACCACTCTTGCTATGCTCTTCTTTGGTATCATGATAGCCATTACTGGGTTTCATTCCGCTTCCTCCCTATCCACTAGTGCCTTCATGTCAGTGCTTCTTTAATGTACATATTGGTTTTGTCCTCTGCATATCTCAATAACTCTGCCTTTTCTCTTCTGGAGATGGGCAATGTAACAATACTATGTTATTCTGACTCTACTTCTTGGGATTTTACTACAAGTGTGCATATCGGAAGTGTTAAATACCAGCATTATCAAGGTATTTGTGATATTGATATGTGGTCCCACTCTGTTTCTGTGTCCTGGAGGTGGACTAATGCTTTTCACAGAGCATCATATCTCCAGTAATAAGGAGGACCACAGCAGGGTGGACTACCCCCTTCAACTCAGCCTGATGCCACTTTTTTTACCAGGCAAAAGGATGGAGCAAAAGAGAGCTGCTCTGCACTTGGGGTCTCTGGGTTGCGGAGGATGGGGCTAACACAAGGTTCTGCAGTGGAAGGCTTTTCCACAGAGAGAGGACAACAAAACACCAGCAGTGCTGACACCAGCATCACTGAAGGGCTCACTTGTGTCCTGCGGGGGAGCTGGCTGGAAGCGGTTGCATCCTGCACGGGCAGCCCCAGCCATTTCCTCACAGAGGCCCCTGCAGCCCCCACTGCCATTGCCTGGCCAGGGACACCCCGTACACCAGACTTTTAACAGCAGAGCTACACTGTTCATGCTATAGATAGGTATTACTTCTCCAGATGAAAAAAATCAAGCATTTGTTTTTAACAAACAATAGCCTGCATTGAATTAAAATGATGATATATGAACTGACCCTATACCAATCACTCTGTCATGAGCAATCTAGAGGCGAAGTCTAATGAACTGAAGTCTGAAATACTGCACGTGGCACATCAAAAGTGTATGCCAGGAAGCGATGAGGTTAATTTGCATAACGTTTCTTGCAACACCATTAGGCAAGCTGAACATCAGACAATGCTGAGCTGTACTCTTAGATACGCTGTTTCCATATAGCCACTGATTGCTGTGTGGTGGCTGGGAAGCAACTCTTTCCTGGTAACCTTTCTGTAGGAAATACTGGCAAGGTTAACATAGGTATTGTTCAGTATATGCTGAATGAGAACATACTTCAGCTTCCGTTAGCTGTTTCTGAATAAATTAAAAAAGGAAAACTCGTATGTTTTAGTTGAGAATAGAGTAATATGTAATGCAGCAAAAGAACAGTGAAAAATCCTGTTGTGTTAACAATCATAGCTGGAAATAAATACACAACAATATTAGAGATTAAAAATTATACACACCAAAAAATATTACGCAAACACGTGCAATGTGCTGCCTGATTGTGTAACTGCTTTCTTCTCATTACTGTGATTATTTTTAACTGGGGATTGAAACCAATGGCCTTCCTGGAGAAGACAATGGAAGACTGAGGATTGCTACCTCAAAAAAGTTCTTGCTTCAGAGTCACTACTCAGGAGGAATCATTGAATATTAAGATTTTCCTTTCTTCTTTCACCAGCTCTAGCTGAGTACACTATATGTTCACTGTAATTTAACCATAGCTAATTAGAGCTGGGAAAAGGGGAGTTTTGCCGTTGTTTTCAGTGGAGCCAGGATTTCTCCCAACCTGTTTTTCTGCAGAGATCTAATACTCCCTCAGCGGGCTTAAGATTTTGATAATGATAATGACATAGCTGTATTATATCTCTGGGGGAGGAAGACTGCTAATTGTCAGCCACGACAAAAGTGTGATTACTCTTTAATTGTGTTCTTATAAAAAGGCATTATATGTATTTCCTGTTAATTGCCTAAGCACAAGAACTTAGCTCTGAAATATGTAAGTTTCTTGTGTTATAAGGCCATAATAAAGCAATTAATTTGGAATAAAATTTTTGTCATAGCACAAAGAACTACCTAAGGCTCAATCTTTGCAAGGGTTGTACCCGTAATTTTGGTAAAAGTGGTGCTAGTAGATATTCACCATAATCAGGTGGGACCACAGATGCTTTTCAGGCCTTGATATTTTCGTAGCTCTGATGTTATAACAGTTTCTGTCATATAGCGTGAGCTTATTGACTGACTGACAAGGATCTGAGTTGGCTATAGGATTTCACCCTGATAGTACTTTTTAATGTTATCAAAAATCACTTTAACTTTTCAGTCTGGCTTGGGAGATAGAAGTAGTGTCAGCTTTAGATCTTTCCTAAACTGCTTTTCAGAAAGTTTCCGTGTAATGAAAATGTTACATTTGTAGGCCTATTTCACACAGTTAGGTTTTACAATAAAATGCTACATCTTACACCTCTCTTGCCATGCAAACTGCAAATATCTGCTGCTAGAGTCCATGGCACTTCTTGTGTTATGTCTTGCCATTCCCAGCCTTGCCATCATCTGACCTTGGGTACTTAGTTTTTCAGCAGTCATTATCCTCTCTAAGAAGTCAAAAGGCACACTGAAACGCCCATGCAAAATTTTCTGCCTCTCCCATTTCAAATTTAGGTTGTTGCAAACTGCACTAAAATCAGATGACAAAAGTTGTAACGTATCTTTTTGTGAAATTAGGAAGGATTCTGTCTATCTTTCCTTTTCAAATTTAAATGTAGGAACTTTTTAACATATTTTTCTTTATAATCTTTATCTACTCTATATGTAATGGAAAACAGGTCTCCATTCTGTGTCTGTGAATTTTTGAAAAAAATTATTAAATACAAAAATATCAGTATGTCAAGTAAAATCTCCTTACTTTCAGCTGCTAAAGCTGGCAGGGCATGATACACGTGTGATAATATTTGATAACTTAATTTGTGAGAAAAGTTAGAGTCCTTGAAGAATAATGGAAGGCTAAAAAAATAATTTATTGAAAAGTTGTGTTAAATGGAAATTATTATAAAAGGGAAGTTGCTGTATTGAAAATTAGCCTACTCTTCTTGAATTTGCAGGGATGTGGACAAAGGAAATGCTAATACTAATCTGTAATTGAATGTCATAGTAGGTTTTGCTTTATACCCAAAAGATTATTTGTTTTGAATCAAAGCAGGGTGCACTGAAGAACATTCCCTGCTGACTTTTCAGTGTGGGCTGACTGATCTCATCTCCTTTCCTGTTAATCAATATTGTACTGTCTTGATGCAAGTGACGGTAATCCACAATTTCAATGGGGTAAAGGGAAGAAGAATCTGATCTTCCATATTCATGTGCAGTTTACTTAATATTTTGTTCATAATTTTCTAGAAGACTTATTTTCTGTAGAAAATAGGTTGGTTTTGTGTGCAGGTAGCTTTCCATTTTCCTGATTATTTACCATCTTCCCTACTGCTCTAACATGAACAGAACTGGAAAAAAAGCAGGGGAGAGGAGTATCCTATTGAAGGGGGGGTGTGTGTGATTTATTTACATCACTGATTGCTAGGGAAATAGATGGAGCATTTAATGGAAGAACACCTGCTATTGGGTATTCATATGTCCTTAGTAAGCCTTCAGAATCCTAAAAAGATTTTATTATCATTAGCTAATTGAAACTGAGTTCAAAACAAAAAATAATGGCTATCATTTTTCCTAGCACTAAAGCTTGGATTCCCTCCCCAATCATTGTTTTTAATTGTAGTCTCATCTGCTGATTACATTTACCTTCTTTTTCATAAGATCTGCTGGAAACACTCCTGTATATAGTGTTAAGGGAGAGTAGATCAATTGCAAGTTACTGGAAGCTGATTTTCTATGAAAACAGAGATCATATCGGTTCCTTTTATTTATTAAAAAATAGACTAATTCTGGGCTTTTAACGCGCACACTCTTCTCCTCCTCCCCCCTCATAAATAGTATTTTGTACAGTTATGAGTCTGTAGAAGTCAATAGAATTTCTCCATTTACTCCAACGAGGCCAGAATTTCACCTTTACATTTTATACAGATTTATAAAACATAATAAAGGAACAACGCTTTTCTGTCTTTTTTGTTTGAATCTGAGATGGGGACATCTGCCTGTAAATGCTCCTGCTGCATACATGAGTTCCTACTAAAATAGGTAGAGTTTTTTGTGGATGGCAGGAGTCACTACTGTTAATGACCAGTTTTGAACATCAATCAGAACTCTGTCATTTTCTAAGGTTGATGTGCAGCCCTTTTTCTTAGCCTCCAACACCATCTTTCTTCCTGAGACTTGGTGATATTTTACAAAATCTATCATATAACCTCAGTTGCTCTGGACATTTTCTTCTAGGTCTGGAATGCAAGAGTCAGCAGCACACTACTATCAATTGTGCTAAAAGATACTGACAAGTCATGTATTACGAGATTTGACCTCTAGCCATGGTATAAGATGCCTGTGCAATGTTCCTTGAATTTCTGACCCTGAAAAACAAATAAAGAACAGAGAAAGTGTTTCTTCAGCTTCACTTCTTATAGGAAAGAGCGGGGAATAAGTGCCTTCTGGTTTATTGTGGGCACTGGTGGAACTTTCTTTTTCTCTCAAGTCTAAAAAAGTATGTGCCCAGACTATGAAGAAGCAAAGGCTGAATAGTAGAACATGAAAAATGTGAGGAATCTCTATATTCGTCTCTAAAGCTAGATGAATATTTGGAGAATTTCAGAAGTCTTATGAAAAGTAAATAGTCCTTGCTTCAACTTAAGGTTTTTCTTGTAACAATGAGAGTGTGTTATAAAAACAGTTTTGTGACTAACATTAAGCTGAAAAACAATATCCCATATGTCGGATAGACTCTCACAGACAGTATATACTGAGAAAATATGTTGCTGTGGTCTATTTGGAATATTGGATTTGAAACCCTACCAAACCAGCACATACCGAAATTGGAGAAGTGTAACTATTGCTGCATAGAATGGATTATCTCATATGAGAGGTGATTCCAGTAATAATTTTGTGAGCAATGAATCTTTGATGTTAAGGACATGTTTATCTGGCCATGCAATTTCGTAGAATCATAGAATGGTTTGGGTTGGAAGGGACCTTAAAGATCATCTAGTCCCAACCCCCCGCCATGGGCAGGGACACCTTCCACTGACCAGGTTGCTCAAAGCCCCATCCAACCTGGCCTTGAACCCTTCCAGGGAGGGGGCAGCCACAGCTTCTCTGGGCAACCTGTGCCAGTGTCTCACCACCCTCACAGTGAAGAATTTCTTCCTTATATCTAATTTAAATCTACCTGCTTTCAGTTTAAAACCATTACCCCTCATCCTATCCCTACACCTCCCGATCAAGAGTCCCTCCCCACCTTTCCTGTAGCCCCCTTAAAGTATTGGGAGGCCGCTATAAGGTCTCCCTGGAGCCTTCTCTTCTCCAGGCTGAACCTCCGCAACTCTCTCAGCCTGTCCTCACAGGGGAGCTGCTCCAGCCCCTGATCATCTTTGTGGCCTCCTCTGGACCCGCTTGAGCAGGTCCGTGTCCTTCTGATGTTGGTGTCCCCAGAGCTGGACACAGCACTGCAGGGCGGGTCTCAGGAGAGTGGAGTAGAGGGGGAGAATCCCCTCCCTCGCCCTGCTGGCCACACTTCTCTTGATGCAGCCCAGGACACGGTTGGCTTTCTGGGCTGCGAGTGCACAGTGATGGCTCAGAGTCAGTTTTCCATCCACTAACACCCCCAAGTCCTTCTCTGCAGGGCTGCTCTCAATCCATTCCTCGCCCAGCCTGTATTTATGTCAGGATACATCGCTCCTGAGCTTAGAGGAGGTGATCCTTGTGTATCAACCTGCTTTCTGGGGCCCGTCTTCCCTCCAGGGCTTTATCCCAAGCTCCTCTGCTAAGCGGATCCCTGAAGAGACCAAAGTTTTCTTTTCTGAAGTCCAGGATAGTGAGCTTACTCTGCTCCCTCCCCACTGCCCTAAGAATCTTGAACTCCACCAGTTCAGCCAAGGCTGCCCTTAAGCTTCACACTCCCCACCAGCCCTTCCTTGTTGGTGAGAACAAGGTCCAGCATAGCACCTCTCCTCATTGGCTTCTCTATCACTTCCTTCAGTAAGAGAATGAAGGGATACTTGAGTAGACTGACTTGTATTTGATGGATTAAAAGTTTAGACCCAAAAGTCCTAGCAACTTTGCAGACTGTTTTTTTTTAATTCCATTGCAAAGAGGGATTGAAGAGGCTTTTCCTCTGTGCTTTCCCTTTCTTGGCAGGAAGATAGCCTGCATAAATTGCAAACTATGCAAATGAGGTGTTGGAGCCAGTTTTGGGTGCGGTCCTGTAGATTATGTAAAATGAAATGGAAGGGATTCTGGCCCTCATGTAACGTTATCATATGGTGAAAATAGGAAACCTTTATTAAGCAATTATTACAAGTACTTATTAATTTTGTACAACTCATGCGTTGCAAACAGTTATGGTGCAGTAAAGCCTTTAATAGGTCTTCAGTAAAGATTATGCTAGACTACACAGAACGGAGAAGGCCCTGAACATTTGTCAAAAAATTTTGGTGACGAATAGACTCAGTTGCAATTCATCTGTGTGAGGTGCAGGAAAATGTTCAGATGCCTACTGGAGCAGCTCATAGTATCTGTATTCAGTAACTTAGCATTTGATTGTGCAAAAGAGTTACTGGTCTCCCTTACACTCTGGAACAGATGGAATCCTGTGCTAAGCTAGAGACAGGGCATCCTGCTTTACCAGTGTGCTTCTGACATTAGTTCAAATGGTTCCTTGAGTATGGCTTTTGTATTCTCAGAGTTGATCAGAAAGCAAGTATCAACATGGGAAACAGTCAAGGTTTTACATTTCTTGTGTGTTCCATGGGAGTGTGGCTTCAGACTGAGCCTCATGGGGAAGTGTAGTGCTCCCTTAGCAATCACTTCTCCTTTCTTTTTTCCCAACATGATCATCTGAAACAAAATTAAATTACTGTGATATACTAAACTGAAGGGACAGAACAGACTTAGTGGGGAAAAGTACTGTACTCCCTTACCTTTACTGCTTCAGAAAAAGTGTTTTTATAATCTCTTTATATAAAACCTCACTATAAGATATGGCTTCTTAGTGTAGTTGGTAAACAGCCTGCCTTTTAGTCAAGCACATCTTTAAAAATATGATGCATCACCTTACAAAACCAGTTGAGGATTTTTCCACAAAAATCCATATCTCGTCCCATAAATAAGAATGTTAAATGATGAGCGCTTCCTACATTATACACATCCCTGGATGTGATGTCCTTCTTGGTGAATTTTTGTTAAGAAACAAAATACAATTTTTATTGAGATCAATAAAAGATTAAGGTGACAAAGTGATTTATTGGCTGTACTGAATGCTCATTTTTTCCCCAACAACAACACGACCAACCAAGAAAAAAAAGGAGGATGTCATGAAGTGTTTTGTATTTAGCTTTGTTTTTACCTTGAGTCCTTGGAAAACTGGGAAAACAGATCTAAGTCATCCATCAAATCTTAAAATAGTGCTTAAAATGAGTAACTGCTGCTCTGGCCCTCAGACTACAACATATGGAGGAACTTATTATATGACCCACTACACACCAAAGTCCGTGAAAATACTCCCATTAACTTCAATGAACATAATTCCAGTACTACATAATGAAAGCAGGAAAGAAACCAGTTTATCAGTGCATGAGAGATGGTGCTCACCATCAAGTCTTTCCTTAGATTACTGCAAGGCTGCAAAGCCAGTTTGCCTCCTTGATGTATGATTTGGTGTGCCTCTGAAGAAAACTTTATTTAAAAGCTCTCAAAGAGGGGTGGATTAAATGTCCCTGGAAAAAGATCCCCTGAATACACTTTTTCCCCTAGGATCAACATCTCATATTGGTTTCCCCTTGTGTGAATTTAAGTAGGGTCTGTAATGAAGCAGTATTAAAGTCGTTGTTTCTGACTCCCGCAGCTCCTTCCCAGTGTTGGCAGAATTGCCTTCAGTGACAGATCCCACATGAATCAGGGTATAGGAAATGAAACAGCGTTTGGCTATGTTGTTGCTGAGTATTCTGGATGAGCTATCACCACTGGTGCTCTGAGATGCTCAGGGCACTGCAGGGGAAGCATCAGAGGCACTTGAAATTGGTGTAACCCAACTCTCGCTGCAGAAAGTCTTTGCACCATCTATTGATTAAGTGGCAAATATCTGAATCTGCTTCTGTCTAGTCTGGGAAGGAAAATATTAGAGGAATTGGTTTGCACCATCAGCAAAGTTGCTCACACTTTGCTTCTGTCTGGCCATTGCTTGCAGCCTGACCCGAACACCTAACTTAGAAAAAAACCACCAGGGTGAATACTAGCTGTCCTGTATTTCTGCAAATTGCTAGGGACTTGAAAGTATATGTTTTGCATATATGCCAACAGATAGACCTTAGTGTGCTTGTTTAAGTGCATGAAGTGAAATGAAGTTCAGATTTGAATTATTTACACTAGAAATGTTTGCTTGAAAAGTTTTGTGTAAAGTGACGTTGTGCTAGATATACCTGAATATAGGATTAATCCCATACCTATTGTGTAAGCTGTATAAAGTTTAGCATAGTTTTCCATAACATGAAAAAACGCAGTAGTAAAATACATCTGAAATCTTAAAAATGGGATGCAACTCCAAATATAAGTAAAATTTACCACTTATATAAAAGCAATGATCCACACCTCACTAAACATGGGTTTAATCAAATACTTAGCATCAAACCTAACCATTTATAACCATTTGTGAATGTAGTCATTACTGTGCTCTGCTTTTAAATAGCATTTTAATGTTGACTGTAATTTCATCTTAATTTTTAATATCAGGTCCTTCCTATTAGTTAATTTTTTATGCATATTTAATTCAACTATTGTTGCGGTATGAAATTGTTGATGCCATTGATTGGGAAAGAAAACTTAGCACTTCATAGAAAGTTTTGGGGAAGGCATGTTGTCAGTGAGAAAACTCAAGCCTATTTTCATTGTAGTCTTCTGTATGAGTGTTAACAGAAGTGTTTCTGCTTAAATCCTTATATCTTTTAGCAGTGAGATTCCCAGCCTTGTGAACCTGCACCAGCTGGTTGTACCATTCATCAGCTGTTGTCTTCTCCTGAGCTTGGCTTGGTTTCTTTTCTTTTCCTGTTGATTATGTAGGTTACGACCAGCTGAATAGAATATATGGCAGGAGGGGAAGACTATGTCACGTGAGCGTGGCAGAATAAGGCACTGGGTTCTGCTTAAGCTGCTCCTTACTTTCTGAGGGCTGCTTGCCCCTCTGCAACCCCATCTCAATGCACAGCAGAATTCGATGAACTTTAAAAGCATCGGTGCATCAGATTTTGCCTGACGGTTATTTGGTGCACCTAAACAAAAAGGAACTGTTGTTCACTGTGCATATTGAGCATCACAATTGGGGATTTGGAGTTTAAGCACCTATTAGACTCAATTCCTGAAGAAGGTATGAAGTTGGAGAGAGTCCCTTATGTATGGAAAGTGTGGCCCTCTAAATACCAGTGAGAAATTCCTGGAGAAGGGGCATTAGTGCAACACACAAAAATAACATGGTGGCATTAGATTTTTTAATATGTAGTAAAAAATTATTGTGCACAAAGAGTACTTGTTATATGTTTTTTATTCTCATCTGGAATATACAGAGACTGTTTTTTTTATCAAATTTGGTAACTCATGAGACTTCAGTGTTAGAGCAGCCATCATCTGTATGTTGCTTTAAAACAAGAACCGACTTTTCAGCACGCGTGTTTATCCAACTGTCAGAGAGAAAGAATATGTGAAATGTGTAGTATATCTTTGAACTAGACAAAATTTCAGTTGGCAAAATAATCTGTTGGGATGATATTGCTTTTGAGCATTTTGCATATTTAGAATGAGCTAGCTCGTGTGTGCTCATATCTGTATACAGTAGAAAAGCTTGCATCAGCTTTCATGCTTTTTGGAGTGTTCCTGCTCTTTGACAGTCCCTGAGTCCAGTTATGATAAGTAACAGGGTGTGCAACTTCAGTGGAAAACTCACAGGAGCTTTCTTGCACTGGAGAACAAAAAGAAGTGGGGTAGAACAGGACAGTCAAGTCCAGTTATTACTTTGATGTTCTGGAGATCAGTTTCTGCACTTAATCTTCCTGTATGACTGTTGGTCAAGTCATTTATATCTCTGAGACTCTGTTTCTCCCACATTAAAGGAGCTAGTAGCATTGCTTTACTTCACAGATGTGGGTTTTGAAGGTAAATGAAGCTCAAAATTCAATTTTTAAACTGTATAACTGGCACAGTGATGAAATAGAAACAGGGTTATCATAATTATTGAACAATTGATGTCTTTCCCCTGAGATAACTGTATTAATTTGGCTTAGCTGTGCATGTAAAATTGTGGGAATGAAAGCTCGTGCCAATGCATATCACTTCTTTGTTTCGCATATTAGTCTGGCCAAGAAACCCTGTAAAGCATGTTTGTAAAATACATTTTCATGTCTTAAGGCCATCTTGGACCACAAGCAGGTAAGATTCTATCTTCTTCTAAAATGTTGTGTAGGTCCTTAGCAGAGATTTGTGATATATGGGCTGTGTTTCCCCTGCATCATCCATCACGGGGTCTTCACCTTTCAGTTTGGTAGAGGTAGTAGCTGCCAATCTGAATGTGCCATTTTTTTTTTTAATCCATCCACGCATCTTCCTGCTGAAATAAACATTTTTTTCTTCTCCATCTTCTCTTACTGCAGAGAAAAAGACATATTAACATCATTTTCTCTTTATGCATCCTATGCATGTTAATGAACATGTGTTCTATATTTTGTTTGTTCATTTTGTGATGCTTTCCAATGGGATAGTAATCAAAAGTATGCGTAGCAAAATGTTACTGGCAGCATGTGAATTGAAAAGTCTTTGCCTGTAGATGGTCAAATGATTTTGTGCATCATTTTGGAAAGAGCAAGAATAACTCCAGTGTTTTGAGGAGCAACTCTGATTTGCACAGAATTATTCATAGCAAAATATGTGCAGATGTGGAGCTCTCATCAATAGATACCTCAAAATTTATTGCTTTTTAACAATTTGAAATTACATCCTTAAAACAAGATTCAAGGGAAGTCACAGACTGCTTATTAGTGTATATGTATTTTATTGGAGAAGATTAATAAATAATTTCTGTTTAACTAGGGCAGATAAGACATTCAAAATAACACTACTCGTAATAACTGAAAGCTAAAACAAATGTATGACTGTTGCCAGGATTGCAGGAAACAAGGAATCATGCAGATATTATTTTAACTGATATGATACCATCAGCAGGGTACTCTTATTTAGAGAGGTGGTTAGGGTCTGCTGTGCTGGTTAAAGCCAAATCCAGGGCACTTTTATTAATGCAGCTCATGGAATGAGTCTAATGCATAGAAATCAGAGGGCAGAGAGAAAGAGAGCAGGGTGAGATTTTTTTAATATTTTTTTTTGTTTTTTTGTTTAAGAAACAGGGTACTCCTGCTTTGTGTATATTATTTGGTTTGGTTAAAGCGCACTAGTGGAGGACAGAGGATAAATAGAAGCCGCTTTCCTAACAGAGCTGGGTTTTGCATTAATGCTGGGCAAGACTTGTGCTATAGTGAGGTATTTTGAAACAGGACAATACCTAAATGTCCTTCACACAGGTGTCATTGCAGGAGGATATTTCTCTTACAGGAACTTCATATAGCTACCTGGGAGGGATAGAATAGCAACAGTACCAGATAACCATTTAAGATGGGAAATAAAATTGCAGGTGTTCATGGTCTCAATATTTATGTATTAATTACTCAGATTTGCATAAAAGTAAAACAATTTAACTAACTCATGCAAGAAACCCTATAAGCCAAAATGGCTGTTGATATCAAAGATCCATCCACTTATGATCTCTCTCTGCTCCTTTCTTCCCGTATAAAATTCTACCAACTCCTCCTTGGGGAAGGAAGCTGCCATCGTAAAAAGATCAGATAAAGAGAGGAGAATAATAATGGCAGCATTAGCAAGAAGATCTGCGTAATACCATTGCTTCTGCCGTGGTACCTCTGTCCTCCCTAGCAGGTTCCCTGAAGCAAGATGCAATATATCTCTTAGTTTGAATATTTCATTTCCAGGGGTACATCTGTTTTTCTTTCATGTTATATTCAGCGTTACCTATTTGTAATACTTTTTAAAACCAATTTTCCAGCTTCTCGATATGGTACAAGAGAAACAGAAGCTATGTATCAGTGTAATGATAAAAGGCATGAGGAAAAGGGGAAAGTAATAATTGGTTGCAAATCAAGTTATGAACCTCAAGCAAAAATAAAAGTAGAAGAAAGAGGGAAGAGAGTTTTATAACCTCAGTAAATAGCAGAAATTACAATGTGCTGTGTACATTTGGTTTGTACTTTTATACTGAGTTAGTGGATAAGGATATTTATCTGATGTTGTTCGCTCTACACATAAACTCTTCTGATTTAGATGATAGATAGAAACCATTTATACAGATAAACACAGTAGGGGTCTAAACACGGATCCCTGTGGAACACCAGATGTGAGTAAATGAACATTTGATTTTCCTCTTGTCTGCTTCTGACAACCTGATGGATAAGAAACCATCTCCTGAATTCCCTTAAAACCTGATAGCACTAATGCAGATAATAACATAGAGTGAGATATGGTATTTATTAAATCTGCTCTCTAAATATTAATACGACAGCAGCTGTGATCTTTCTACTCTTTAACTGTACTCTTTAAGCACTGTGTCACTTGCTAACAAAGATAAATGCACAAGACTGATGTAGAGGGTTTAGGACCACAGGGGTATTCAAATACTTAAGATTCATGCAATTTAGAAATTAATATTCTACATCACAATTGATTAAATAAAAGGAGTGTGAGAAATTTACAAAATTGCTTTTAAAATGGAAACAGATTGTGTGAATGGAATAAAAAGCAGCTATGTTAATTCTTTTTTGTCCATTGTCCCAGGTGGATCTAATGCCAACCACTGAAGAGTGTATTAGGAGAAAGGAGCTTTAGTATTTCATAAGTTAGAAATATCATCTCTGAAGTGTCAGCAGTTTTATATCCATTTTTCTCTCCCTCTCCATTTGCTCCATATCTCTGAGACGAAAGTCTTACAGAGAAAGAGGCCACCAGGGGCCATGTCTTGGCCAGATGCTTTTATTCACTATGTCATGTCTTTTCCAGAGTTAACTGTCAAATGCACTTGTAGTTCAAGCATTCTTGGATGGTGGGGGGTGACTTCCAGTGTTGTAACCTCTTACCTAAAGCTAAATTCACCAACTCCATCTTGCCAGAAAAGCCCATAAATCCAGCACCTCTCCCAGGTCACATGTGCTTATTTTATTAGCCCAGTTTGATTGACTTTGGCTGAACTGGGCTTCACATTTATCAGTGAAACGGTAGCGAGGATCCATACCAGCATTTGCACAGGCAATAATTCTACTTTCTTTTATGTAGTGTAAATCCCAGTCTAAGGGAACAGGGAAAACTGAAACCGGTATCACACAGATTCTTAGGAAAGCCTGTGATCTGTTGCTTTAAGTAGTTGGTTTCTTTATATCTCTGGGACAGAGTTGGTGTGTCCAAACACACGCTGTGGCAGTGTCCGCATTTGTGTGGAGTTTGAAGAGCTGATCATGTGCAGCTTGCGTTGGCTACAGGCAGAGCATAAGATGGTATTTAGCATCAATGTTCAGGCAACTTTTGGAGTCCCACATTACGTGTTTGCATTTAGTGTGCTGTGTTCAGTTGCATACGTGTGTGGAAGAGGAGGTCCCATTTGTTTCGTACCAACTTCTCTGGAAAGAAACTCAGACGGCAGAAAAAAGCCCCCCTTGTTTACACCAAGACTAAATTGCTGAGATGACAGGTTTAAGAGGAAGAGAGTTCTTGGAGACTTTCTTGCTAGATTCATTAAGGATCCTTCAGCCCAGCTTTGTTCAGCAAGCTGTCCTGATCTGAGCTGTTACAGTTCCGGGTATCTGTTAATCTCTTCAGTCTGAGGTTTCTGATACTGCAGTGTCTGTGGGTATTGCAAATGGGCTATAGCTACCTTCTACTCCGTGGCAGCATATCCTCACTCTTGATGACATAGTGCAGCTTTATAGGCTCTTCTGCATCAAGTCCATCAGTCCCAACTTGAATATGTTGATTAGTGATTTTATACTGGACTCAATAAACACAGTAGCGGGTACTTAGAATAATTCTACTGTTAGGAATGAAAAGCTAATTGGCTTTGAAGAAAATAACCCACACAATTTGTACCACTCCACTGATCAGAAACTGGACCATGGATAATTGAGATAGTATGAAACACCTACTGCCTCATGCTCACAATTTTTGGATCCATTAATTCCTACAGTGCTTTGTGCCTACCTACAGGAGGATGTTACAACAGTTTAGTTCATTATAAACAATTCTGCCCCATTTACTTTAGAATTCTGTGGTTGTTAATCCATAAATGTGTAGAATGCAAATCTGCAAACAAAGGAGCTTGGAAATAGTGTGTCTTTTCTGCAATCCACTGTTTCAGTATGATGTTAAAGATTAAAATTTTATAAAAAGGGGAATCACATTTTCACGTAGATGCCCATATGGTTATAACTGAGCCTAAATGTGAAGAAGGTTTTGAATGGTAGATGGTTTGGGGTGTTGTTTAGGTTTTTTTTGGTTTGTATTGCTTTGGAGTTTTTTTGAGGAGATGAATCACAAAAATTGTGTTCAATTCCAAAATGAAATAGGAGTTTGATGTGGATTATGGGAGCACAGAGTTTGTGGCCAGTATAATTACATTTGATGCTATACAAATTAAAAAAAATGAGTGAATTCTGTTTCACTCAAGAAAAATGTTATTCAACATTGTTATTGCTTCTCCTGCTTTTTAGAAAGGGGAAGGAAGGAGTATCATGGTGCTTGTGACAGAAAAATTCAAACTGTCATTAGGCATTGTCATTTTCAATATGATTCTAATGTCAAATGAGGGACACATTTTCACAGATTTAGAATTTTGCCTTAATTCAAATGATACATCTTGAAAATGTTTTTCTTCTCACGGCTTTTGTTAAATGATATATTTTTTAAGTCTTTCCACAGCATTTCATGATGCTAATTGATAGTTCAGTTGCCTTTCTCCCAGAAGACAACAAACTCTACCCCACTGTTAAGTAACCAGCAGATTTAACAGCTTACTTTATAAATGGTATTTTCCTAGATCAAAGTTTTTTCAAACATTTTTGATATATGGTTTATAAAAACTTTGTAGTCTGGAGTTCCATAGCCCTGTAAGGAAGTTTGTGGTGGGTTGACCCTGACTGAATGCCAGGTGCCCACCAAAGCCACTCTGTCGCTCCCCTCCTCAACTGGACAGGGGAGAGGGAATATAACGAAAGGCTCGTGGGTGGAGATAAGGACAGGGAGAGATCACTCACCAATTACCATCATGGGCAAAATAGACTCGACTTGGGAAAAGTAACTTAATTTATTGCCAATCAGAGTAGGGTAATGAGAAGTAAAATCAAATCTTAAAACACCTTCCCCCGACTCCCCTCCTTCTTCCTGGCTCAACTTGACCTCCCGATTTTTTCAACCACCTCCCCCTCAGCAGCACAGGGGGACAGGGGATGGAGGTTGTGGTCAGTTCATCACCCGTTGTTTCTGCTGCTCCTTCCTCCTCAGGAGGAGGACTCCTTACACTCTTCCTGTGCTCCAGTGTGGGGTCCCTCCCACAGGAGACAGTCCTTCACAAACTTCTTCGATGTGAGTCCTTCGCATGGGTCCCCCACGGGGTCACAAGTCCTGCCAGCAAACCTGCTCCAACACGGGCTTCCCACAGGTCACAGCCTCCTTTGGGGCTCCACCTGCTTCAACATGGGGTCCTCCACAGGCTGCAGGTGAATATCTGCTCCTCCATGGACCTCCACGGGCTGCCGGGGCACAGCCTGCCTCACCATGGTCTGCACCAGGGGCTGCAGGGAAATCTCTGCTCTGGCATCTGGACTACCTCCTCCCCCTCCTCCTTCACTGACCTTGGTGTCTACAGAGTTGTTTGTCTCACATACTCTCACTCCTCTCTTCAACTGCAATTCCTCTCCCACAGTTTTTTTTTCCCCCTTTCTTAAATGTGTTATCCCAGAGGCACTACCACTGTCACTGATGGACTCAGCCTTGGCCAGCAGCAGAGGATCCATCTTGGAGCGGCTGGCATTGGCTCTATCATGCATGGGGGAAGCTTCTAGCTTCTCACAGAAACCACCCCTGTAGCCCCACTGCTACCAAAACCTTGCCACACAAACCCAATACAAAGTTTAAACCTACTGACAGTAGTCCGGAGTTTCTTGGTTTCCTTTGATGGATCCCGTACAAATTATCCTCAGATGCCTGTGAGTGAACCACTTGAAAACCACTGTTACGGGTTAAAATAGTCTCAACAGATAAAATTATCTTGTATAAAAAGGAAATCTCTTTCATCAGATCTGGTAAATTTATGCTAAACTCAATTTTTCAGCCAAACTAGCAACAGAGTAATTGCTAGGAAGGGCAGTAATGTCTGATATTAATATTAAAAGAGGAAACCTTCTTGGAATATTGAAATCTTATTTTCACCTGGCATTTGATTTGATTTCACTTTTTTCACTGGCACAAGTCTAGATAAGAAATTGCTCATTGGAAATGGTATCCTGAGTGAATAACAATTTCTGTGAATGAAGTGGAGTCGCCATATTTTTTTGTCCGGGTCTGCAAGGAGCTGATCCAGTCTAATGGGAAGAGAGAGCAGCAGCATTATTCATAGCAATATGTAAAGTACCCTCTTGGGCTCCCCATACATTTCATCTTTCATTATCAAATTGACACTCCTGCATTCATTGTCTGGCAGGGAATACCACAGGCTATATTTCTGTACTTTTTCTCCCTCCATCCAGGCATTCTCTCAGTGCCTTGGTAAATCATCATGTTAAATCATTAATAGCGAAGAAAGGCATGCTACGTAAGCAATTATATACTGATTAATGTCTAAGTTAAATCTCTCTCCTCAAAGATATTGCTGACCTGCTGAGTATCTCCATCATATTCATTTTCTTTGTTCTTTGGTAAAAGCTGATGGCTTAGCAGTCCAAGCACAAAGGCAGGAGTGTTCTTAGGTTCAAATCATCATGCACAGCACTGAACATTCTCTCTCAAAATCAACATGGGAGGACACAGGGTCTGAAAATCTTCAACAAAGCCTTATCTAGCTGGTAAAATTCTGCGCATGCCCTCAAAACTCTTATCCTTGTTAACATCATGGCAGTTCCAGTAGTATTAGCAGTGACGGGAGCTCTCACATAGATGGGCCATTAGCGCTGGCAGTACTGCATCAATTCAGCCTGCTGTGAGTAAGTGTAGGTGACACGGTGCTTAAAATGTGGGCAACCATAAGTGCTTTTCTCCAGTGGAGCTCCCAGTGTTACTACTAACATGAGAACCAAACGGGCATTGGCTCATGTAGGAATGGTTTGAATCATTTCATTATACAGGTTAGAGTCTCTACAACGCAGACAGGGAAACAATAGAATAAAATCCTGACTGGTGAAGTAGGGTGGGATTCAGGAAAAAGAGATTATATTTTGGTGTTTTTCTAGTGGGGGAAAAAGAAAAAAAGTATAAAATAACAGAACCTGTTAGAATTCCACAAGATGTCTGTGATGCTTAGTCTGTATAAATACAATCATAACATCTGTAAAGTTATTTTACAGGTGAAATTCATTCTGAAACAGTACCATGTTAATCCTTATGTAATTTACTGTAGGGTGGCCTTCCTGAGCAGAGGAGGACAGCCTTGATAGACACCCACTGAAATCATCAGTCTCTTTTGCTTCATTGTACTGAGTTTAAATGCACTGATTTCTCCTTGCTGTATGTGTAAAAGTTTAACCACTTACACCCAGAAGTGTGCTCACAATGGTGACCTTATGCCACAGAAACGTAAATCTGTGCTGTTAGCTCTTTGGGATGTAGGTGGTGTTTTCTTTTTGTGCTGAGGGGCAAATTACTGACAAATAGAATTCACATACTTAGTGGCTAAAAAGAAAAAGGAAATACCAATATTGTGTATCTGCTGACAGAAAGAAATATTTATAGGACATTTGCACTGATAGTCATTTTAGACATTTTCTTTTTTTAAATCAGAAATAGATATTGAAATACAACTGACAAGTTCCTCCTCCTCTACCCCAGAAAATAAGAATGTAAGACCAATCTCTTTTTTCCTTCTTTCCCTTAGCTGTGCTTCCTATTCCTTTGCATTGGGATTATGTGTTCTCTCCTAGACCAAAGCCCGGCTGAGAGAGCATGGTTCAATACAGTTGTGCTGTAGTCAGGACCCAAAAGGCAGTAGCATGCTAAAGGGTATTTTCTGTAACATCAGACCCCACTTTGCCACTCTCCATGAAAGAATGGTAACATGAGAAGGATGGCTTTGCACACTCTCCTCATTTCAAGCTTAATCCTCTCCCACCAAGGCTCAGATCTGTTGCTTTGGTATGCAGGTATCAACCTTTGATTGCTGGGAAGTGTGTCCAGCTTTCAACTGGGGACAGATGCCTCCCCAGTTATGTAGCAGAAAGGAAAATACACCTTTTAGCGTGACCAGGGATATGCATTTTGTCAGACTCAGCGAGGTGAGAAGCTTACTTCAGAATTGTTACTCAAGCTGTCTTTTATGCTATTACTGCTAAAATATTTATTGTATATTAATTTCTGAGTACACCAACATCCTGTGCCGGGTTCTGTTATAGCCCAAGGACCGCATTGGATTGTAGGGTTGAAATGGAAGTTGAGTGTATCTTCAAAGGTATTCAGATGCTGTACTGAACGCAAGTCCAGCAGAAACGGATCTATTCCTTTTGCTTCGTACAATGAATTTTTATTGTTTCACGCATACAGCTCTGCACATACTTAATAATATTCACTCTGTTTCTTTAGAGGTACCAGTTGTAATGTTATTTGTGAAACAAACATTCCTCTGGAATTTGAGCTTTGTGCTACAATATTTCAGCTGTTGTGGGTTTTTGGCAATGCTGATTACCTATAAATCTTCTTACCTGTTTTTCCAATTGAAGTTATTTAACACTTGACAAAATCTGGCACGGGGATTGCAGAAATGTTGTAGCTATTAGAAGTTTTTCTTTTTACATGATATTATATCTGACTAAGAATTTTCAGTCAGTCATCATGAAGCACCATAGTAAATTGTGCCAAGTTTGCACTTCTTGTAAGTGCCACTACTCTAACAATTTCTCGTCTCCTTCCCCCAACACCTATTACTGCTCCATCTCTGTTATCAGGCTAAGAAATTCTATCTTCTACGCAAGTTTGACTGTACTAGTAATAAGAAATGGAGTACCACAGGCAAAATCATTCAAGTAGCTCATGGTAGGGCTCCTAGCCATGCTTCCTATGCTCCTCCAGAAGAGACTTGTATACTGCCCTATAGCCTCCTTACAGACGCTAGCCAGCCAGCCTGTTGAGAAAGCTCCTGGCCATGTACCCTGGGGCAGAAGCTGCAGTCCCTGCTGAGGTCCACCTGAGTGTTTCAGGGGGTGGAGGGAGGAGGGCTTCTGTTAGCTCTTACCCCTGTGCAGGCACATATGCAAGACAAAGGAGAGCATTAGCCTTCTGGATGAGCTCAATTAAGTCAAAGCTTAGAAAAGCAAGCACCTAAAGTGCTACAGTAGTTTGGGGCTCATGGGTCTGGAATAAGTGAAAGAATGAAATATTCAGTTGCTGCAGTATGACCTTCTGTGAAGAACATTTTATTGCACATAGTGTTTCTCCCTTTCACATTCATTTTCTCCGTCATCATTGTTTATTTTCATCTGATGCTTTAGGGTGAAAATGTCCATTAAAATAATGTAGTTTAATGCTTGAATATATTTTTCATCCCTTCTTTCCTTTTCCCTCCTTCTCTCTCCCTCCCTCTCTCACACACACATATGTTTATCAAAGGCATGGGCCAAAAGCACAAAACAAGATCACTCAACAGATGAGGGCTCCTGAGCATGAATTACTGACTGGGTAGATGACACGGCTTTTAGTGTTTTTCAGAGAAGGCTGGCTGACTTATAGGAAAACTAATAAGTCCTTTCAGGCTTGCAATGAAAGGTGAAACTACAGGGAAGTAGCAATAAACAAATAAGATTTTAGGGGCTCCCAGTATTCTTGAGGGTGAAATGTGGCAAGGGAATAAAGGAGGCAAGAAAAGGTAGCTCTGCTTCAAAAGCATACAGGCTATAAGCATTCCAGAAGAGACATAAAATTAATAGCAATTTGAGGCAAAATATTATCTCCTAAGCGATGGTTGGAGAATATTATGCCAATAAATTCAGTGTCTTTTTAAAAGTCTATTAATTTCATCAACTTCTTCAATGATTTGTGAAACAGAGTGACTCATAGATAGTGGTGGAGCTCAGCACACCTGTAATCTCTTGGTTTTGTTGTCCTTGCCTTTGACTAGTTGTCTCAACCATTTGCCACCTCAGTTTTCCTTCCGTCCCACCCCCAGTTTACCCTCTGTCTTTCCTGCTATAACCTGTGCACCATTTGAGAGACAGTAGTATATCTGCAGTATACCTGCCCTAAAGGCCTTGATTTCAGCCGGTGTTTCAAAATGTTCTTGTAATTAAAAAAAATCAGATTTGTAGATATATTTTATTAGGATGAGTAACAGACCTTCTAAATTTTTATTTTAGTGATGTTCCCTTTTTTTGGTCAAACTTACAAATCAGACAGCCCGTCCCCTAAGTTGCCGACCTCCTTAATAAACAATATTAAAAGGGAAGTAATCGCTTATATTACATTGAATCTTTTCCTGGAGGAGAAGTTGTGTTAGTAAAGTCTGAGGAACAGAATTGAGGCTTAGGGGAAGCAGAGTCTGTTTGGTTTGACAGAAAGGAGAAAAGCGTGGATGTAGGTTGTTTCATGAAACACTCTAGAGAAGTGTGTTTTAAGCTGCCCATAATCATGCATTAACCTTCTGATCATGCTGGAAATACTGTAGACTCTCTTGCTTTCATGGATGGGATGGTATTTACAAGCATCTGTATATTTCCCTGCTAAATCTAAACCCAAAATGTCTTCTGGGCTGAGATGTAATTTGTATTATCAAAACTGCAGGATCCACTAAATCTAGAGCAAATGGAGAGCAATGCAGGTTTTATTTAGAGATGCAGTGCAGAGCAAAAATAAAACTTAGATTACCAATTAATGATGGGCATTGAAGCTAACCCTGTACAACCAGAACCAGAACAGCATGTCACAATGATAGAAGGAAAAAGCAAAGACATGTTATTTGGTAACAAACGAAAGAATTATAAATCTTAAAGCTCGAGGTGTTAAACAGTGAAAATGACTGTGTGAGTGATGCACAGTTGAACATGGCAAAAGTTTGTGAGATGCCATTGGTTTATCTCAGGGTGCTGAAAATGCAGTTTTATTATTGCCACTGTTTTATTACTTGTGCCCAATAATGTTTTTCATAGGCAGAATGTTTCCCCATTCTCCAAGGAGTGGTCCAGACTTCACAGTTTAAAATAGATGGGGAAAATATTCAGGGAACATTAACTTCAAGCGGGACTTTCTGCTCTGATTGACAGAATTCATTACAGAAGGTGTGTTAGAGTTTTCATGCCCTTGCAACTGCTCAGCTAGACTTTAAGCCTCACTTCCCCAAGCATGATTCAGCTCAGATCGCCCTCCACCCTGGTCTTTATGTGGCAACACAGAAAACTAATTTTGGTTAGTTTCTTAAACAAAACCTTGCTAGTTCCATATTGTCTATTAAATCCCATTCAAAATATAACCTGATCTGAGAAAGTCTTTATTTCCTCTGCTCTCACTCAGCCTTTTCCTGTTGAAGTTGGAGGCTCCCCAGAGCTCAGTGGGGTCCCTTGTTTCTCACTGCCCCAGCTTATGGATGTAAGCACCATGGGAAATTTAGCCATATCTACTTAGGAATCACCTGGATTTTTCACACCCTGTGAGGGCTGTCCCAAGATGACACTCAAAAGCATGATGAAATCAATCACTAGAGGAGGCAAATCTCTTCACAATGGCAAAGTGTGTACTGGAAGATGTGGTGTTTTGGGAGGTCTCCCAAGAAAGGAATTTGCCTACTTACCTAATAAGGCACATCCTGCAGTTTTCCTGGAGGGCTGGCTAGGAATCTTGTTGTTCTTTATTTATTTAAAGGCTTTATATAAAAAGGGAAGCAACAAGACACCTCCCCAGGCATTTCCAGGTGCAAAGATTCCTAAAGTTTGTGAGTATTTCAAAGGTCTTTGAAGCTGATAAATCTCAAATGCTTGTGACCCACTTGCAAGTCAGTCCTTCCTAAATGAGAGGCGTACTGTTAGGTATTTATCCATCAGCTGCTCATACCAGAGTGCTCTAAGGTGACGCTCAGAAGAGAAAGCTCACACAAGCTAATATTAATTTGGAGGTCAGCCTAGAAAATTGCAAAAGTCCTTATTGGCCTTAAAAATCGATGAATTGATAGCAAGTGTTGGCAAAAGGTCACTGGTCATAGATAAAAGGCTAGCTATCAAACCATCTAAGTGCTATCAACACTTTTTTATTATAAGGAGGTTTAAATGAATCCCAGATTTGTTTGTCAGATATTGTTCAGTCACTTTTCTTCCCCTTGAACAGTTTCATGCAGATGTTTTCTACCTGTAGGCTGCTTCTGAAAAATTACCAGCTACTCCAGAACACCATATAAAGCTTCCTGTAAGCCCGTCCCAAACATTTCCCAAAGTATTGTGCAACAAACAGTAGAGCAGCTCTCCAGTCTGAGTGCCTTATGATTTATGAATAACTATGGTTTCCATTAAGCTGCAGAAAGGGGATAGTGTGTTTCACCCTGTGCTGAGAACCCCATTTGTTTCCATTCCTGTCAGCAGTTTGCATAAGTGAATGATTTTATTTCATGTGAGAGAGAAGGCAAACACACAAGTTATCCCAGCAGTGGAAGATTTGTCAAATAAAGCTTTTAATAATGGTGTTATTTGACAGTTTTATAGTGCTTCAACTTTCGAGCAGTTTGAAGGTGGTAGGTTTTCAATAAAAATTAAGTCCTTATCTAGAAGAAACTCAGTCCCTGTTGTTTTAAAAGAACTAGTCTTGGCTGCATTGGAGCACCTTAATCTACTATTGAAAGTAAATCTCAATCCTTTTCTGTGTTAATATATCTCGCAATCCATCATCAGTAGGTGTTCTGTGTATTTTTTTTTGCCCTAGTATATCAAGGTGGCCTGATAAAACACCTTCCTAACCAAACTTGTTGGGTGATCATTATGTTTCTCACAAGAATAAATTATCCAGTGTAGTTCTCTGTGGCTTACTTAAATAGTCCAGCAGTGTTTCCAGTCACTCTTGCTTATTTCTTTAATTTGTTTTAAGGGGTCCAGTAAGTTATTCAGGTGAGGAGAAAAGGAACAAGGAAGTTCCTGGTTTTCACAAGGTCAGAGTTAATCTTATCTGTGTTCACAAACCATCGTACATCATAGGATAACCACACAGTGACTGAGAACGTGTTAATAGAAAACCAGTTCCACATTGAAAGTTCCTTTGCTTAAAGGAGGGATTTTCAAAAGAATCTAAAGCTGCCTGAAATTCCCTCCCAGGTAAATAAGCATAAGTTTAAAGGGTTATATTATTTATACATCTGCTGCTTTTATTACAAAAGTTTGTTGATCTCCACTATCCTGTGGAGAAGTTAGATTTTTAATACAAGCCTTTTACCAAAACGATTTCTGAGAGAGGGCTCTAACCTTGATAAGTGTTTGATTTAGACAATTGGAATAATAAACAATGGCATGAGTAGGAGCGGCATATCTTAGACTTACATTACCTGCTCAAGTTCACATATAGAGATTGAGAGTTAAGATTTGATACAAAGAGATCCTGCCTCCAAATTGTCTTGCGAGCTAGCTCCACACTGGTTGTATAGACACAAACTAGCTCCATTAAGCACAGAGTCTTTTCTCATGCATAGGAATTCAATTTATATATTGTTATACCGCTGATATTTGCAGGATGAGTGCTCAGCTGGTATATAACTGGCAAAATTCATTCCCATCCTTTGTCTGCATATCAGACAGAACATCCTGTGTACCAGCAATTTCAGCTAAGTTTCAGGAATCATTAGGGTGAAGCCTTTCTACTCAATACTCTCATTAGCTGAGTTGTTAAAACTAAACACGCATATGGTGTATTTTCAAATGCAGTGCCACAGTTTTTGTTCCAGAGATCTTACAATCTGGTCCAGTAAACAAAAAGAGCAGAAGACAGGAGCTGGAGGGAGGAAGGACAAAAAATCAGCAACAAGATTGTTAGCTGTTCTGCTGAAGCTCTTTTTACAAGCTGGTGTCTCCCCTAAGAGGGCTTAGGGGAATTTTTATTTTCATCTTTTCACTAGAACTTGCTGAAAAGCTCTTGAAAGAGATTGTTGTGTTCAAAGGCCTTGAAATCTTACAACCTGCTGTAGAAAGAGTTATTGGTTAGGTAAGCTCAGTGTTATCCTGCTGCCTCCCCTTCCACTGCTCAACTGGAGTGTGCGAGCATGGCACGGGGAGCACCCATGTGGTAAAAAGCAACCTGTGTTTAATTCCAGGAGAACCCCTCTCCCTGTTATCTGATGACTTTGATTAGCAAGGATCAGGCTGAGTCATTGTGTGTTCAACAGCCCCTTCCTATTGTCAAGCCCGAGAGAAGAGAGGGACAGAGACTGGTTTTTATTTACTGACGTCTTGAGGCAACGCCACCAGAGAAATTAGAGGAGTCTTTCCATTGACTTTGTGAAAGTTGGATAGTGTCTTGGATTTGTGCTGTATTTTGTTTGTTTGTTTGTTTTATTTTATACACAGGCAGCTCAGAGTCCCCCTCATATCTCTTTCTCCCACAGTGCTCAACTCCTCTCTCATCACAGAAAAGTCTGATAGGAACTTTCCTCTCTTATGTGTCTCTTTCTCTGTGTTCTCCTCCCCCTCTTTCTCATTCTTTACCTCCCTCTGTCTCTCTCATTCTCTCCCCTGCTGCTCTCAGATGGCTGGCTTTGCTCAAGGTCTGCAGGCTGGCATAGAGCATGCCTGGAACAATATGTTCCTATTAAATTTACCCTCTCTCATTGCTTCCTGAAATTAAATTGAATTTTACTCTCAAGTTTGTTTGTTGAAATCGCATAATAAAAACATCCGTGAATGCAATCACGTTTAATCAGAAAGCTTTCCAGTGTTTATAATGATAAAACACTATTTAAAAAATGCTTGTTCGCATGTTTTACAGAAAAGAATAAGCATGTTTCTTATTTACAACTGAAATCAATTTCTAAAAGTCCCTCTGAAGTCTGAGTTCTCTCCTTGGGTTTACTTCCATGGCTTTCACACCACTTTGGCCACTCCAAGACCACCAAGATGGACAGAAATAAAACTCAGGTATTTTCAGTCTTAGTCCTGAGCTTTATTCTGTAGCTGGTTAAAATTCAGACTGATATTAATTCCTTCTATATATATATGATCAATATTAGTACGTTCTGCATTTATGCTAATAGATGCATTACACTTATTGTAAGACTGTTAGGTTTGAAACTAGTCAAAGGGCTCACAAAGAGCAAGTAATGCTGTTCAGGGTTGGACCTTTAAGTCGGATAAACACAGATCACGGATTTTGGGGTGCTGAGCCACTATAGTTGTGTCAGTGGAAGTAAGGACTTTTCAGCACTCCTGAAATGCTAATAGTTTGCACATTTCAGGATCAAATTTGTGACAGCTGGATAAGAAGGTGTTCACAGTTTTGGGAGATAAGTATATAGAATAGTTTTCTTTGCACAGCTTAAAATTGCTGTGGTGTTAAAAAGCCACCAGAATATTTTATTGTTTCAGAAACATTATTCTTTGGTTTGACTACAATTTGAAACAAAACCACAACAGTATCACCATGGTAATATATAATAGGATATATTTCAGAGAGAAAATAAGACATGTAAAAACTGCAGATTGATCACCCTGGAAGGTCCTGCGGGTTTGGGCCACTCCTTGACAATTCCATCATCTCAAAAAGTAGAACACCGCTGCAAGAATATGCAAAACTCCAGAGCCATGCTGTGCCTCTCTCTTATGTACTCTGCACTTGTTTTATATGCTGGAGACATCTTGACATCAATGGGGTGTTTTCAGAGCAGGATATGTTTGAAGTCTGTAATAGAAATCTATTGTAGAGAGAAGAGGAAGATGTGAATGTTGGCAACAGTTTAACAGATCTTTTTCCAGTGGTGCTTCAGAAGATCCAGTGTTCATCTTTTTTATTACATATGGTGTTGTTCCTCAAAGCAGACTGGTGAGTCTCTGGCCAGTTATGATTTTTCAGTAGTTCGACTGGAATTTGTATTCATTCCCTTATGAGACAGAGTGGGCACTACAATATGAAAGTATCTTGCACCAGGGATGCAGTGTAATGTAGAGACACACACACAGAAAAAAGACAGGTCTGTCCTGGCAAGCTTACAGTGTAAAGACTGTAGCAGGCAACAGGTTAAAGGTGAGAATGTACTGGATGGTCCTGATCTTATTGGTACAGCTTTGTTAGTTACATACGGGGTACTTTCAAGTAGTCAAGAAGAAGAAAAAATGAGACTGGCTGCTGTTTGCAGGCTACCTTATTAAGCTGAAAAAGCAAATCTAGTGCATTACCCTAACAAAGGTAAGTGTTGAGGGAATGATCTGAAGAAGCATAAAGCTCTTGACATTTTGGCAGAGAAGCAAAGAGAGAGGTCATGGAGGAGCAGAGCAATGAAACTTATGGCAGGGAAAGCAGGATGCGGCAGTAGAGGAAAGGCAAACATCAACATCTAGAAACATTCAGCAAGTACCTACTGTCCATTTCTACTGACGACTTTTCCCAATTGAAATGGAGAGGCTTGGAAGCAAGTGGTTACCGCTCCAGAATTATCTGGATACCTTCTTTTCTCAGCTACTAGAACAAATTTCCTTATTAAAATTCCCAAGCAAAGTAACTCACAGTGGCTAGGCAGCTGATTCCCATTTGAGAGTTTTCATAGTTTGTCCCTATTTTAAGGGAACATGGTAGCTAACCCAGGGTTATCTACTTGCACAAAGCTCAGCTATAAATAGGAATGAAGGCATGACTGTAGGCCCAGTCACTGCTACATCACTTGAGAATAAGCTGGACAAACCTTTGCTTGGAGAAATCAAAGGATATAATCATAAGCTGCTGTTGCAGGGGACAGGCTAATGATGTGCCAGTGATTTTTATTGCCTTGGGTTATAAGACCTTGAGGGACCTTATGCTCTTCCCTTGGACCTGAAATATTTCCACAGTTCAGTGCTACCCAGTAGATATAGAATGGCAAAAGATTACTTCTCCATCACCTTAGAGATAAATCTTGAGACCTTGGCAACCTTTGGGAGAAAATATAATTGTCTTCCTAATTAAAATTGATTTTTTTCAGTGAATGTGCCCTGCTATTGCTATCCCAGCTGTATAACTGACTGTATCTCCCTTATTACAATAGATATTTATGGTCACCAATTGACAGCATACTCAGCACAGTATGCACTGTGTATGATACCAGCTTTGGCAACAGATCTCAGACCAGTTAATCCCTTTGGAATATACATATTTCCCTAACTAGTGCTAAGAATGGCTGTGCGATGTGGTTTTCCTTGTTTATTGGACTGTACCTGTGGGTGTTTCAGGTGACACGTTAAGTAAAACTATCGACCAAGGGACTAGGTTCCTCAATCCTATTGTCAAAAGAAATTAGGTACCTCTCTCCTTCAAACGTCTTTGAAAATCCTGGGATTAGTAGTTTGAGTATGAATACCAGTCCTGAATACAAACATTTGCAGAACTATGATGTTAGTATTCTTCATGGGTTTCGTTGCTTTATTAGCTCTCTCAGGGTCTAACTTTATCTTCACAACAGTCTGCCTTATGCTAATGCTTCTGAAGAGGGTTGTAGAGGTGCAAGCGATGCTGTGGTTTGGTCTTCAGCATCTTCTATACTGTAGAGAGGTAATAGATGCATCTATATCATACATCTTACTGTACTTTAAAGGATAATAAGAGAAGCTCTTGCGTATGTTTTGGGGGCTGGCACTTTTTTAGGAGAAAACTGGGAAAAGAAAAAAGGAAATATTTCCATCTGTGAACTAAAGAGAAGTCCTTTGGATACATTGTATAATAAACATAGTTCGAAAAGCATTTCAGAGTGATACCTCAAAATACAGTGCAAGTTTAAAGGTAATGGAAAATGCAGCGTGAGAGGAAAAAAAGCCAGAAGGAAATGCTTGCAAAAGTTTCATTGAGTAGAACTAAAAAAGTCAAGCGACCTAAAGAGGAGTTTTGCTGTCACTGGATTTTTTTCCCTACCCTTCATGTGTAGTACATCCTCTGACAGGTTGCACATGTAACAACCTCCAGACATGAGTCATCAGCAAGGACAGACCCTCTTGTCCTCAACACTAAAAATAAAGATCTCACTCACTGAGCCTGAGGAGCAATTCTCTATCTAGTAACTTAGTATCAGCCCACAGAGCAGTACAGAAGGAACATTCTGAAACACTGATTTATTCAACCTGGAGGCCTTGAACTTGACATTACTAACCCGAGTGCAGTAAACGGGTTCAAGTAAATGCTGGCATTACAGAAGGCATCATGTTTTATGACATAGGGGATACAGGTCCAGGGGCTCTGGGGGCTGGTACCTTGGGCTGCTAGTCCTGAAAATGAAGAGCTCCATCACAAGCATTCGTATTGTTGAAAACTGAGCACGAGAGAGGATGCTGTGGATTACATGCTAGCAGAAAGAGACGCCTTTTCCTTATTCTTTATTGTCCAAATGTTCCTTTTTTTAGCATGACAGTAATTATTTAACTACCCTTCCAGGAAGTAGATTTGAAATCTTCTTTTCAACTTGTGGTGAAAGCTATATCAATACTCTCAGATGTAGGGCAGTGGAGGTGAGGGAGAAATAACTCAGTAGCTTGGCTTAAACCTAACTGAACATATTAATCATGAAATATTTAAACCATCAATATCACACATTGATGTGCAAAATGTTTAATTATGTATCATTTCAGTTATTATTCATGTTAGATCTTAGACCTTAAGATGTACATACATTTAAAAAATAGCTCAGGAGATGTATCAGGAGTGTAGAGCAGCATGAAAAATCTGAAGGCTGATGTACACTTTTGTCTTGAAAGTATGTGTCAGAGTTCCTTTTTTTTTTTCTAAATTACCAGATCCTTTTCTAGGGCTCAGTGCAAACAATGTTTCTGCCGTTAGTAAATGTCTCTGGTAAAACAAGACCATTTCAAAGGAAAAGCTTTAAAGTTTTAAGCTTAATGCCTCTTCTATTCTATTTAGGTCCATATGCTGTTTCCGTCACTGTATCTTAAGTGTGTGTAACTAAGTGTCTTCCAGTATTGCATTAAGCAGCACGACTACCATCTGTCACAAATGGTTTGTTCTCCCTTCCCAACAGCAGAATTGTATGCACAGTGTCACGCTTCACATGTACATATCCGCCAAGTATTTTCTAGAGAAGGCAGAAGTGAAGCGGACTGTTTAGCACTTGTACTAGAAAATGGTGAGGGCTGTGCTTGGTGGCCCTTTGCACCATGCCCACTAATTCCACGTAGGGCAGTGGTATCTCTGCCTTCCAAGGGCACCTGAAAACACCCACAGTGCTGACTGCTGGGGAAATTTCCTCGCTGTTTGTAGGACTGCTCATGTGAATAATAATCATAATGAGGGAACAGGCTATTTGGGTTCTCAGCCTAAATTCTTATGTTGCTATATTTTTATTGCAATAATTTCAGAAATGCTGCTGTGAAAAACACTCTACCTGTTTGTTTCTGTAGCTACCTGTGGTGCGGCTGCATGCCACTAAAAATTTGCACTGCCAAACCTTATGCTGGCCGTTCATAAGCCAAATGAAGGGGACAGATGAGCCGCAACAGTGAAGAGACAAGAGTTTTGAAATTTTTCTTTAGTAGTTTTTAAAATATTGGAATAAAAAATATGTTAGACACGGTTACTCTTTATCACCTCTGCAGTAATAAATAGAGAAAGGAGTAAAATAACCAACTCCCAGACTGTTGGGCTTGAGATTAGAATATGTTTACAGGGGCAGAATCTAGTCCTGCTGTATTAGCAGCTTTGTTCAGTCATTCATATGCAACAGTAGTGTCACGAAGTGACTACTGAAACAAACACTAATGAAGGTATCTTTTGTTTTCATGGAGATGAACACATTGCTTTCTTCTCATCTTCAGAAGGCGTTCAGAAAGACCGGATTGCTGATGCCTATATCCAATTTCATCTTTCAATTAGCAATTTGCTTTTTCTTACAATCCAAGAGCTAGTGGAATTAACCTAAGCTAATTATCACTGATGGACTGATCTTTCTGTGAAGCCTAGAAAGCAAAGCTGTCATGTTTCATCTGAAACTTATATACGCATTTTCTTTGTGATTGGATTGCTCAGTTTTGGAAGTCTATTTTAAGGCTTAGACAGGCTCAACTTCTCAGAAGTTTCATAAATTTCAGCTGTAACAACAGCACCTGTGTAAAACAGTCGTTAGATCTATTCAGTTGGAGACCTAAACTGTGAGTTACAGATGCTTATTGGACGTGGTTTGAAACCTTGAGTCTGTGTTGATGATTATTAGTCTGGTATTGCTATTTTTTTCTTTGAGATGTCTCTCAGTGCTGTCCAGTGCAACCGCTGCTAGCACAGGTTGTATTGTACACCGTGAACAGTGTAACCAACCGCAGTGCCTGCATGTCTCACTTGGCCCCTGTCTTGTAGGTGCATTATCCGCTGTAGGAGTAAAACTGTGTTATTATGGATTCTGTGTGTCACAGCACATCCCCAACTCCTCCTCCTTCTGTGCTGTCTCCAGAATCCCTTCAGCTTCTGCAGAGACTTCAGGTGAAAATACAGACAATTAGTGGGACAAATTAGCTGAACTTCAGCTCTCAATTTTCCTCTCTGGGAGGGGACTGACATCTCCTTGTTTGTTGTGTACCTCATTGGAGCAAAGTAAATCCTTCCTTCTTGGTGATATGGTGTTCAGGTAACAACAGAAGTGAAACAGTCTGTGCAAAGGATGTGCTTACAGGCTGCCTGCAATGCAGTTCTGCAAAATACCATTTGTAGATTGTACTTGTAAATACAATCTGTGGTCTCTTGCACATCGCACCACTTTGAAGCATTTGATAGATTTAACCACATTAAAAAGTAGTGTTTTAGGGAAATTTATATCTTACCTCTATAATTTACACCATTTCTCAGTAAAATGACACTTTCTTATCTGTCCAAGCAAGATCTGCAGCTTCTAAAATCTGTTCAGGATGGCTGCAGCACTGCATACCAGTTGCCAACTCGTAAAGCTTTTCTGAGCACTGCTGTGGCTCCAAAGGATTATTTATTGAATAGTCAAGCTTGTGAAACCTTCCCAAAAGCTGCAATGCAAAGCTGTCACAAGCATGATTCTATTGAAAATTCTTTACAGAAATGTGATCCTCCAGGAACAACCAGGGCATTCAGGTCCCACCAGCCTTGTAAGAGCACTTGCCTTCCCCATGAGTAAGATGACTAACAGAAACATGCTACACAAAAACAATGTGATTTTTCCATTCCTTACAGAAAATTTTCTTATCTACTGTGGTGAAGTGCAAGTATAAAACATTTTTGTGAAGGGAGGAGTTATGTCTGTTTGTGCCCTCTCTAGCTGAAGCTATATAGTGCACCAAGGAGAAGGCACTGGAGAAAATGGCCTAAGAGCTTGACTTGTGAATTCATGTGTGTATGGTACATGATGGACATGCTCAACAAGCAGTGAAAGCAGCACATGCTGGTTATAGCTATATAGGTGTTTTAACACTTTTCTGTTTGGTTTCAGATGTGTTAGTGACAGCTGGAGATTCCTTATTCTCAAGTATTAGCTGGTTAGGTCTGTTCCTTCTTTTAAGGAGACACTGTTGGTTGTAGTAGTCAACACAGGTCATTTTAAACTGAAACCATTTTTGTACTTAATTTTGCCCTTTCTTTACCTTGGCAGTGATATTTTAAGAACAAGTAAGACTCCATCTCAGAGAGATGAAATAACACCACGCTAGGCATGGGGTCCACAAGTATTTTTTAATATTCTTAATTGGAACTGTTCTAGTTTGCTTTACTTGGACCAAGATTTCACCTAACAAAAGAGCTCTGAGATACTCTGGGCAATCACAGACTTTGACTAATCTTGAGATCAGATTAGTTTATATACACAGCTCCAGTTGGAATGCAGGGGATGGAAAGTTGTATGAACCGTGCCAGCCAGGGGCATTTGGTGTATCTTGTTTGCTTTTGTGTGCCAACAAATGATCTGTTAGCACAGATGCTAAGAAACCAAGATGCTGATGCGCAAAACAAGAACACGGGAGGCGGAGCATATGAGGTGACTGCCTGTTGCAATTTTTACCCAGGAAGAGTGGAAGGACCAGTATAGACACAACTGTGGGTTTATTAGATATATGCCACTGTAAAATCCCAACAGTACACAGACCTGTAAAGCTCTATATAGCAAGCTGTTCTCTTGGTGACAACTCAGTTGCATGCCCCACTCAGTGGTGCTGATTGTAACATGTATGGCAGTAAGTCTATGCAGCAGTGCCCCACAGTCAGTCAACCTGGAGCATGGGATGTCCCTAGGTCTGTCAGTTTGGCCACAAATACAGGGAGGAGGACCTTTTCACCTGTAATACAAAGTCTCTGTTGTACTCTGTGAGATTCCACTCATGGGGATGGTGGGGGAAGAAAAGAGGAAGCCTGCCAATAATTTTAAGGTTGCTAGGCTAAGAAAAAAATGTATTCTTAAGTATAATTTTCCTTTTGCAGTTGTAAAACAGGTTCCTTGAGCAAGAAAATTCTAGAAATTAATACGCAATTCTGAAGAGGGGAAAAAAATTAAATAAAAAGAACATTTATTCCCAGCACCCCAAAACAATCAAACTGACTTCTGTACCTATGCATGCATTTTAAGTGGGCAGTTTCAGTGCTAGTATGGTGTAGTCAGGGCACAAAATTCAGCTGAGATGCAGCAGACCATCTGCCAGAAGGAAAACTAGGGGGGTGAGTGGCAAAAAGCCTCTAAGCTCGTGGGAGGGGTGGGAGCGTTGCTGGTTTGCTGGAGTTCAGAGCTCTGGCAAACAGCATACGCTGCGGTAGCTCTTGCCAAAAGGAGGAAAGGAGGCAACAGAAGGGCAATGAGTTGGATGGCTTGGAGAGTGACATTCTTTTGTGTCAGAAGTGGTCAGTATTTTACCAGCTGAGTTCCATAAATTGGCCCTGGGCTGTCAACGCTAGTGCCAGCTGTTAACTTTGTAGCAGCCATAATCTCAGCAGGGACAAATAGGGAACGATGTATTGACAAATGGCACTGAGCATAATAAACTGCTCATCTTTATGAATGCTGGGATCCAAATGATCAAAACAGATGTACAGTTTCCAGATCTTAGCTGCACTGTCAGAATATTCCTGGTTTCCTCTTGCATAGTCATCCATAATGAAAAGAAAACAAGCAGATTTGCCTTTCTCTTGGGTCTTTCTTTATTGCTCACTCAACATTAATTACAGAATATTGTTGGAATAGCAGAATGGCAGGCACCAGCACCCTGAACAGAGTATGTCGCTTATTCCTGTCACTTCTGCACGTAGCGTATAGCTAAAATTATCCTCAGTACAAGCATAGCATTGACATGGTCATATGGGAAAGCATCATTTTTCTCTACCCCTTTGTAAATTTAAGTTATCCCACAAAAAGGTGTCATGTTCTAAGGCATAGAAAAGGAAAATGAGTGAAGGCTGCCATTTACCCATTGAAGCCATAAAAAAGGAGCTAGGGAGGCAGTGAAAAAAAATGCTTAATTCAGATAAGTTAACACAATGATTTTTTATATTTTCATGTCAAGGGAATTGTAGAGGGCAAAAAAGAAGACACAACGGAAATATACGCCTTTAAAAATATTTGGACACAAAAATTCTCCCCTGATTTATATGTGATTTGCAGGTTCATCAAAATGACTTTTATACTTAGTGTTGCCTGAAGTGTTTGGGGTCATTAGGGACTTTTCAGCTTATCAGATAAATCCTATGTATCCTGCCTTGCTGTTTGACTATAGCATTTTTTAAAAGACTTGTCAAGTCAATGGGTTACCACATCCCTAAGGCAGTCCATTTAATAGTTATAAAGTGCTGTCCTTTGCTAAGTGAAATAGCGAGTGCTGAGAAGAGTATACACTTCTTAAGCCATAAGCGAAAAGATGAGTTCTAATATATTTCCTATGTACAATAGGCATAAGAAATTCAGAAAACTGCCTGTTTTCACTCTGCCCAGAATGATAAGCGTATTGCTTATTAAATATTAATATTATCAAGCTGATGCATTAAGTTACAGGCAGAAGTAACTCAAAACTCAGAACATCTTGAATCTTAGACTTCCCTGTTAATTGAAACCTACCCTCATACAAATGGTATGACTAGCACAATCTCCTGGTGGACTTCAAGTCATGTTCCAAGGGAATTCAGCCTCTCTCTTTGGCTCTAGGCTCCCAGAAAAGACTCAGATTATTGACAAGGACTTACTGCATCCTGTGCTGCCTAGGGCCATCCTCAGCAAGCCACAAAACTGGCTGCCATGAAACTAGGCATTTTTAACGCCTTAATACCCATGGACAGAAACTTGCACGATTCTTACCAACTCCCCTTCTGCCAACCATTAGATAGCGGTGATGAATCTGAAAATCTCCAGATTCTTGTCCTTAGGTGACTAATATTTAGTACTGGGCTCAGTGAGACAAGAACTGACAAGAGCTGTGCATCTCATGGAACTGAGATCTGCAACAGCAGCAGCGTGCCCGGTGAATGGCAAGATATTGGCAGGCACCTTGAAAGTCAGAAGCTCCACAGTCTCTGACATGAAGTATTTGTGTGGAATTGAAATCCTCTGATTTTCAAGGGGCTTCTGTTGTTTTTTTCCATAAATCGATAAGAGGTAATGCTCTGAGCTGCACAAATATTTCCTTTTCTCCACTTTGTTTTGCTTTCCATATAGAAGCCTAGCACACTGGGAAAATTAGTTTAAAGCACTCTCTTCCCCCTCCAGTATCCCAGAACCAGGAGCAAAGTAGCAGGTAATCAGGACTCATGTTCACAAAAGGGATCTTGTTTTTTAACTTCCCTGTGCCTTGTATCCTCCCTTTGGCAATGTGAAAGACACTTTTAATGCTTGAAATAATTTAAAATATGTTAAATTAGGAATAGCAATTATACTGATCTTTTCTGGGTATCTGCTGGCTCAGTCTAAGAAGTAAAATCATTAAAACTCTCCTGCAGCCTGTTGAGAGAAATCATGTTTAGTGGGTGTTGAATTTCATATGATTCAGCTCAGTCTTGAAAATTGGCAAACCTTTTATGCTCAATTAGATTTAAAATCTGTTTTCAATACCTCATTCTTCATAGATATGACTTGTAGCGGAACTCAGAAACAAAGCAAACACCGACCTCCTCGAGTAGGGATATCCACTAATGTAGCAAAAGTCTCAGACAGAACCACTGTCTTTGTGGGTTCAGCTGAGCAGTTCAGAAGAATGATCTTTTGGCCCAAAATACAACACATGGAGTTACAGAAGAACAACTTAACTTACCATATTGTTCAAGTCAAACGTGCATGAAGTTACATGGAAGTGCCATCAGACTGTAATGCATTGTCTTAGTAGCTATCTAAGCAAGATAAAGTAAAGCACGGCACAGATTATGTTAAGACAGTGCACAGAATGAATATTGCTTGTGTTTTTGATATCCTGCCAAGTCAGGATATCCTGCTGTGAGGTACAGGGAATTTTTGGCTGCACATGGCTTATTTTTCTCTGCTTTCCTTTACATTTATACTAAAGGTAAATTTCAGATCTGTGACTTCCTCTGCTGCGTTTCACTTTTTGTCCAGTTGGCATCACTGTCTGAGATGAACTCAACTGGAGTGCCTGTTTTACTTTTTAAGACTGCATGATTAAAACCAGTTACTGTCTTTTTGGGGGTGGCTTTGGGACATAATATTGCCTTTTAACCTCCCACCACCTTTATTCAAGTTTGCCCAAATCAAAGTCATTGGACTGTCAATAGATTTTAGCCCCTCTAACAAGAAAAATGTAGACAGAAAGGATTTGAAGAGGGTTTGGGTAGGTTATGAGATTTGACAGTGTGGAAATTGAGTTTGTGAAAATTGTTCTAACTTTTTAATGCTACTTGATCTTCTCCAGAGGTTATAAATAACACATGGGATCCTGTAGAGGTTATAACCTGGCACATCTAGATTTTACTCAAGACCAAAAGTAGAAATTACTTATCTCCTAGATAAAGCTGTTCTCACAAGGTGTCCAGCACGATTTTATACGCCAAAGAAATTCAATTTAGTTAAGCTACGCTTTTGAAATGCATCTTGAACTTAAAGCATTTAAAGGATATTTATTCTAACAGTATAATATTTATTTGGTTCATTCTACCATTAGAAAGAAACAAGTCTTTTCTTGGAAGTTTACAGTCTAAATAGACAAGAGCGCAGAAAATGGGAGAGTACTAACATCATTATCCCTATCTTGCAGGTAGGGATGTAACAGATGCTTTCTCTGCTCCTTCACATGAACTGAAGGACTGAACCCTTATTTTTCAAGACTAAGTCAGCTGTCTTGAAAACAAATGTATTTTGTTTATACTGCCACCACCGTTCTCATTATTTTTCTAGAGCAAATGATGATACAGTAGCATTTTTACTTTTAATCAGCCAAGTAATAAGCCACATACAAAGAAACCCAGAAATATTCGGGATTAATCCCAGCCTGTTTTCACTAACTGTAATGAGTGTCCACTATTGATTTTACAGAAGCAGAGTTTGGTCAATAAGTGATCTCTTGTAAGTTGCCACTCCTGAAACCCAGTAAAGTTTAATTCATGGACAAATTTACACACAAATTTTTTAGGTTATTCAGATGTCTTCTAAGCATTTGGCTTTCTCCTTATATTTCATTCTTGTGTGACAAAACCTGTTCACAAGTATTTACTTGACTATTTCAGAATTCTGCTTGTCTGAATTTAATATCTGAAATTACACAGGAATGTGAATCGCTAGATAGTTACTGCACTGGCTTTCTGCAGGTACAGAATACCCTTCATCTGTTTCGGTATTTTATTTAGCCTTGTTGAGAAGTCTGTATTTCCTCAGTGTATGTTCTGTATAATTATGAAGTTTCTGCTGCTGTAGAGTTATGAGTTATTACCTGGCATTTAGTTATTAAGGTAATATTGTTTCTTCTGGAAAAGTGAGAAAATATAAGGGAGAGAAGAACCCAAGATTAATTCAGAGGTGTTATTTTCTTACTCTCTGTGGTCAACTAAAAGCTTTTTTCAAGAGGGCACAGAGTCATTGCATACAAAGAAGAGTGACACTGGAAAAATACGATTGAATTTGAACTTCCATCCTTTTGAATCCTGTGGATCTATCCTTTTTTTCCTAAATCAGGTACCCTGGGAAACTCAGAGGCCAGACTTGAGCTTTGGGGTCACTTATTTTCCAGTGTTCCACAACCTCTAGCCACATTGTGCACTGAAATTCTGCTTTGGGGCTGAATTGTGGTTTGGGGTGAACTCTGCCTGAAGCTGTGTATGCAGATTTTTCTGGAGTCTAATGAAGTGTGGACGTACTCTGCAGCTGTTCTCCCTGCTGGGCCTCCATTCTCCACTCGGATTTCTGCATCCATGAAACATTAAGTTCTATCAAATTTGTTCGAAATCAGGCAATATGTCCAAAATTCTTAAAGACAAAAGCATAAAGACTGTATGAATGTATGTGTGTCTCCTTTGGGAAACAAAGCAATAACATTCTTCATGGCATGTCAGGTTGAGCCTGTGTTGCTGGGGTGATAAAAACTCCATAGTCAACACTCAGAGTAGCTTATGGTACAGCCTGTGTGAAGGAGATGAAATCCTTACCTCTTCAGCTCCTTTATTTCAAGAGCTGATCATATCCTGGGAGTCCTCTCCCCTCATCTATGGCACTGGGAATTGAACGTGCAAAATTGCGAGGGTGTGATCCGTACATCCCAGAGTTATCACTGACTTTTTTTAATCTTCATAGTGATCAGCTCTATTATTACTGCTCATCAATTTCAGCTGTTCCATTTTTTGTAGGTTTTTTTTTAAAGTGACGGTTTAATATACTGCAACTTAAACCAGTAATCCTAAAAATCTAGCAGAGCAGCTAAGAGTGGGAATTTGCCTGAAGAAATGCATTCATTACAGAAATCATATTCTGGGTACAAGGGTGACATACCTTTATCCTGTCCTTGTGTGCTGCCATAGTAATAAGAAGCTACCCTGGGAGAAGGGCCAGGAAATATAGGCTTTGGGGTACAATTGAAACATGTGAAAGAGGAGGAGGAAAAGCTGCACACTAAGCAAGCACAGATGGCGTGGCACTGTGGGACAGCAGGGCTTGTTGGAGGCAGTGTTAAGTAGACAGTTTGGGAACTGGCTGTGAGTTTTAGCAGCTGATTCAATCAAACCACCTGCGCATAGCCTGGTTCCACCTTATTTTGCCTACTGCAAATTAAGAAGTAGAGTGGTTACTCTGGAAGTTTGTATGTGAAGTATCTGTGCACGGCTACTAATACTGTGTAAGTGCGTGTACAAGCAGCTATATGTGTATGCATGTATGTAAAATACATGATTAAGGGGATGTTTTGGCAATGTAAATAAGGAACTTAATTTGTCTCCTTTTTCACTCCACCTTCTAATCTGATGCCAAGATTCTGTTTTTAATATACAAATGTAAAAATATTCAAGACAAAGATATTAAAAAACTTCTAGGTCATTATTTATATTGATTTTGGTTTTGGAATATTAACTAGAGACTAGTAATCTAAGTTTGTGAGTGGCATGATCATAATACTGTAAAATGTCTTAGATCACCTTTTGTCACCTCTGAATGTGTTGCTGAATTTCAGAAACAAGGGGAAAATGGTCGGTGTAAACTGAGCTCTTCTCTAGTAATTTGGATAAAAATTTGGCTTCCTCACTCTTTGTAAACTCCCAGGTGGATTTTCTTTCTTATGGAGGGGTGCAGAGGCTTAAAGGTTTATTTCTAAGAAGCTAGAATTGGCTTTTTGGGCACTTAGTATGCTCTGGAGACATTAATATCTAAACCATTCAGGGATAATTGCATTGGTTGTCTTTTCTCCCAACTAAATTATTTGAGTACATTAACAGTCAATTTTGTGTTGACAGGGCATGAATTTCTACTGATGGGAATAGAAAGCTTTGTATTATCTCAAGCAAAACATCAGTGTAAACTTTCAATTCTAAGAGTATATCATTGGATCAGGGACTTTGTAGATGATACACTGCAGGTGGGAGAGGGAGATCTCATTTTAGCACTGATGGGAAGAAGGAGATTTAGCAACACATAAACCACGTTTCTAGCTGCAATGTTGCTTTTAACCCAATAAAGCTTCAAGATCACAAGCCACTCCTTCAAATTAGGTTGTTACTTTTTAATGCATGTAGCAATTGCTGATATAACAGCAGACCTGATCTTGTTCCTATCAAACTGTGGGAGTTCAGGCATTGATATCACATGGGGAGACAGCAGGTACAAATGCAGTTAAATTAACAAGGCGTGATGTATGTCACCACGTATGTTTTCATCTACATATGTGAATGCCAGTAATACATACCTTGTGGCTTTTGACATTAGAAGGTCATTTTGAACCAGTCTAAAAAGCAGTTTAAGAATGGGTGAATGTGTTTGACAGAGTAATTCCTTGTTTCTGATCCAACTGCATGTGAAAATTTCAGTAATTTCACTTTTTGTTGAATACAAGCAGGATGCAGAGTACAGCCCAAATTAGAAGTGGATCCCATCTTCATGCTGCCTACATTCTTGCTCAGCTCTGTGTTTTTCAGTCTTCCACCTCTTCCACATTATTTTTTCCTTCCTAGAATAATACTCTAACTGATTCTTTCACAGTTGTCCCTTCTTGATGTCTTCCTTTTGCTACATCTTCAGATGCCAGTGGCAGTGCTCTCTACCCTGCAATCTACTTCCACTTTTTTGGCATACAGACAGTGCCTCCTTTCTTTTTTGCTACAAACAGTTACTCATAATGGTCACCACTTTCCCTCTCTGATGTCCAGAAGACCAGCCCTTTCCTGACCTTGCAAGTTCATCACCCAAAGATGTCAATCAAATAATGCAATTTACCTGTCAACAAAGTGAACTATTTTGAGAGCTGTTATTTACTACGCAGAGCAGCTGCTTCCCAAATCTGCAAGCGATAAAAATGTATGAGTAGCCCCTAAGCTTTGCTTTTCCCTCCCCCCACACATCCAAAACAGAAATGGAGAAAATAATGTAGTATTAACTTTGTTTCTGTTTTGTCAAAGCAAAGGGAGAGAGAAAGACAATGCAGAAAACACACCTGACCCTTGGACTAGATAGAATTCAATACAGAAAGGTATATACTCATTGATCACATAACTCTGAGGAGAGATTGACTGCTGTGAACCTGTTGAGACTGTTTAGATTCATCTAGCACTAATCTTGTACTTGTTATTTAAATACTACTGCATGTAAAATGAAAGTCAAAATAGTCACTTTCCCTTTTGTTAAGGGGTCTTTGCTAATACAAGATAAGAGGCAAAAATTAGGGACTATCAAAATAGTAGTTGACATTCTTTGTCTGAAGCAACAATTTTGTGCAATAAGAATGAAAAATAATTGTATAATTAAAACTATATCTTCTTGCACTAAGAAACAGAATCAATGTTGTATATAATTTGGCAAATTCCTGTTTGGAAGCATTAAGGATGACTCATCCCCAACTGAGCTAATTGTACTCCCTCTGCAGTCAAGGAAGAAAAGACACTGCCACCTCCATCCCATTCTGAAAGACTTTTCTGCAGTACAGAGTGTTTGCAAAGCTGGTAATATGGCCAGTTCCCAACTCCTGCATATTTATTGCTTCGCAAAACTCTGCTGTAAATCTTGGTGGAAGTGATTAACAAATTGTGAAAATGTTTGTTCTCTTAATAGCTTTAATATTTTTATAAACTCGGATTATATTGTTTGCAATGTCTTGGATGGGTAGTGTCAATGGAGTTTAATGATGATTGCTCCCCTTTTAGTGAAATATAATATATAGTAGATATATATATATAGCAGCTAACTGATGAGCAACAGATTGTTAGCTTCTACTTTTACATAGGGGAGTAATATAACTTTTCACACTAGAGTAAAATTTGTCATCCGAGATACTAGAGAGACTGACATTGTTTCATATTGTGAACTTTACTAAGTGAGCTTCTGAGGACTGCTAGCCAAACTGTTGCTTCACTGTATGTACAAATTCTGCACGTGTGGATATATGACTGAAAGCAGCATATTGGTTCTGAACAGTTCAAAAGTAAGAAGTTGTTATAAATCCTAGATCTAAATTCAGATCTGGATATGAATGCTTGATGGGTACTTGGAACTGAGATTTTGTTGTGCATGCCCTCCCACACTTGCAAACGAATGGTAGAAATTAGAGAAGTGTTCCTCTTTAAGGACTAGATCTAAAACCCTGGGTATATGCTTTTATAATAAAAGGTAGGACCATGTTGTGGCAGCTCTTTTTAGGCATTAGTCACCATTGAATTCACTGTGAAATTCTGCATAAAACATGATAGCATGCTGTGGCATACAGCAATTGCTGTGATGGGATGGAAGAGTATGGAGAAAACATATTAGAGATGCGGTGGGTAAATGAAGTTGACGTGCCACATGGGATATTTTGAACTACATTTCACATTTCAGAGTAGAAAAATCAATGTAAAGGGAGAAGAACTTTTACAAAATGAGTATCAGGGGCAGATCACTCTTGGAACTTCTTTTTGGTGTCTGTTATCTAACTCCAGAGTATAGTGAGGGACGCTTTTTCTGTCTGTAATGTATTCTGCTGCTTTCTTTATAGTGAAAGAACAGCTGTTGAGCAAAAATTCTGCCTGTGGCAATATCTGTTAATTGATGTGTTTCCTCAAAAAAAGAACAACCCACAACAAAACTAAAAAATAATGGAAGGAAAGCACTGCAAGGTATTTAATTTCTAAATATATAAGGTGACCCAAACCTGTTAAAAGTATTTAAGAAAATAATTTTATTGTCACTCTTTGTCAGAGGCACGATCCAGTTTTGTGTTGAGTTTACAAGTGGGTTGAAATGGGTCATAGCAGCCACTTGGGTTCTGCTGATGTCTGAGATGGGGGTGTCAGTGGCAGGAGCCTGCTCCCTGGGAGAGAGCTGCAGTCCTTCAGCCCGGTCCTCTCTCAAAGAAACCTGTGCCAGCTGGCAGCACCTGTGATTGGATAGAGATGCTTTTGGTGGGCAGAGCCACAGGAAAGGAAACCAGTGTTAAGTGGGCATCTGATTTTTCAGTTATCCACATCCATGCTAGTAAAAGCTGTTTACTGTGCAGGGCAATTCAACATGCTGGAAATGGATGCTTGCATTAGGTCATCTTATTTGCCCTCCAGCCAGTTCAAAATTGTCGTCTATATTCCGTTTTCCAGTGATTTGCTTTGTCCAATTTCAACTGACCCAAATAACCAAGCTTTCATTATTTTCAAGCCAGTTGTGCAAAATCTTAGCAGCTGTTTCTTGTATCTGATCCGAATTTGCCTTTTCCTAATTTTGTGGTGCAAAATGGGGGAGAAGGGGGGGGGGGGGGATAGAAACAATTTAATATAGTTTGGAGGCTTTTCTATCATTCTGATTTTTGCCTAGAAATTAAGAATAGCTTTATTTATTGTCATCTTGTCACAGTGCTAATTTTGCATCCACTAAAACACTTGGGAAACCAGATGAAATAATCTGATTTGGTTCACATTCTGTCTGGACCAAGACAGCACGCTAGGTCTTGAATGCAGCAGCAGACAAGCTCTTGCAGTAAACTGATCAGGAAAAGGAAGAACCAGAAAAACTCTTCTTGTGAAATTCTCATCGCAATTTTGTTGATAAAAGTTGTTCAGATAAGCTCCAGATAACCATCCAAGCTTATAAGTGCTCATCTGCACCATCTCCAGGTGGTTTTGAGGTTCAGTCATCACTAATAAAAAGATGTGATTGAAAGCAAAAGAAGATATGAAATGCCCTCTCCTCTAAACTAGTAGTTATCACTCACTGTAACAAAACATTGCAGATAACACTGCTGGCCACTTTTCTCTATCCTTTGCTTCAGTACCAAGAATATAAAATGAGCTATCTTACAGATTGTACTGTTAAAAATGAAAGTAATTCATTTTTATCATTACTTACCGATAGTTATTCATTTAAGTCTTGGCAAAAGAGGATCACAGAATTCCAAGCTGATGGAAGAAGTTCAAAGCTTTACAATGTGCCATGAAATCTCGTGCAGAAATTATGTCCTGTGAAATGTTTGGCCATGGAAAGTTCAAGTGTCACCCAGCTGTAATTATAGCCTTGGTTTCTGAGAGGTTTATAATTCAGCAGCAGAGATGGTGCCAGCATGAAGTGAGCATGCTGCACTGGGCATGACTCTAAATAAAACCTCAATATTTTTCTTTCAGATTTGTTCCTAAAGATGTCTGGGAACTGTTTTCTTTGCTTGTGGTTTGTTTTTTTTTTTTAATGACAACTACTTTCTTTTATTATTTTGTATCTTATCACTAGAAAATCCTCAAAAGAAAATGTAAGCATTTAAATCTGGTCTGTATTATGCCTCTAAAAGATAAATCAAAGATGATTTAGTGCCTTGAAGTCACCTTTGTACCTTCTGGTATCAAAGATTTGGATCCGTAGCATAAAAGCAGAATTCTAGCTGTTTCCTTAAAAAAAAATTATTCTTGCCATGCCTATGGTTGTGCTGCAGACAGAGCTCAGTATAGTGCCATTCCTTACAGACTACTGTATTTCTTTCCCTGAATTACTGGGATGCTGGAATTTGCTGTAAAAATGAGATCTCCCCCACCTCTGCTGTGCCGTGCCCTTTCAGCAGGGAAGGAGTACGTCCTGTAACACCTGACTGGAGTCTTTAGCCATGCAGTCACTGCACAGAGCAGCTCTTAGGCATTTGCAGGTACTGTTGCTGGGGCGGGATGTTATAACCTCTAGAACTGTTTTACTGAAGAAAAAGCTGTAACCTTTCTCCTTTGTCTGCGGTACGTGTTGTAGAATCCGTACCCTTTGCTTGCCCTGTTCTCTCAGCCCTTCAGAGCGGAGGCTAGGACCATATTAAACCTTGCGAAGGGTGGATTCCTTCAGATATGGCTCAACAGGCCAGTTTTATGAACACATTAAATAACAAATAACTCCTGATTAATTTTTAATTGGATTTTTTTTCTTCTTCTTGCTATGGTTTTGTGCCAAACATATTTATTAGATGGAGCCACTTTCTGCAACTTGGGAACAAAGAATTCTCTTCTCAGATTCCTGTGTGAGTTTCTTTTAACATTAATGAAATAAAACAAAATTGGGTTCCAGTTTTCTAAGCATCTATAGTTAAAGAAAAATATTTCCTTACGTTGGCCCATCCACCCTGCTCATGTCACTTAACACTCTTCCTCCTTCTGAGGTTCCTTTAATGAGAAGGGATTGATAGTTACTCCTGGTGAGATTCTTTTACTGCAGTGGCACTTCTCAACCTCTTCCCACAGCCTGATCATATTTTCAAAGTATGTCTATTATTGATTTTCCATCAAATATTTCAATGGGTGTACACACTCGGGGATTTAGAAAAAGTCTCTACATGAGTCTATGAAGTTGGGTGAGAGGATAATTATCATCAACTTCATTCCCCCATGGATTTACCTACTATGGTAACAACTACTGGAAGAGTCGTGCTCCATACTAGCATGCCTGGGACGCTGGAGAAGGACAGCCCTTTTGTAGTGCCTCTGCTCCAAAGCGATGGGCACCGAGAAACCATGGGGGAAAGCATCTTCTTACAAGTTTTTCTTTCTAAGTGAAACACTATGGAAAAATGTGGGTGCATTCTCTAAAGGCTCTTGAATAATATTAATCTTGTTAATTATCTAGTGTAAAAGATAACTGAGAGTGAAAACGTGCTTTTTGTTTGTTTGGTTGGTTTGTTTTTTTGGTGGGATTTCGGTCCAGATTCCTGATTTTTACATTCTGACAGAGGTACTGTATGGGGGTGTAAAGGTTTTACGCAGCCTTTGTCTTCCCCTGTTTACCTGCTCCTCCTTGGAACACTTCTGAGTTCAATATGAGGTTTGAGGCAGTTCTCCGTAGTGTTTGAATTTATTGGATCCTTAAAGATTGCTTTGAGAGAAGAAAAAAAGCAGGGTGCAGCAGGTCTGTAAGGGACCCAGTTACACAGGCGGCAGATTTCTGGGCTACTGGATTTCTGAGCTCCTCCAAGATCATTCTTAAAATGCTCTGGGAAAACAATATCTCTAATTATTCTTTTTCTTAGGTTTTGGCCACTACTACCAGCATTCAGCAGCTGAAATCTATACTATTGTTTGTTGGGGTTTTGATTACTGTATGACTTTTTTGAGTATCATAACTTTCTAGAACGAATCTAGTCTGCAGAATTTAGGAATTATTCCAATATCACTTATGTAGCAAATAGTGTAAATATTTAGACTTCTACCCACCCAAGTGTAAGAGCAGAAGTAGATTATAAGCAGACGTTTTAGGTACAGTCTAAACCCCAGTACTCAGATTTGGGAAAGCAATGTTTCAAGAAGAATTTGCTGATCGGTTAATGCAGAGAGACATACATTAGATTAATGTCACAGCTTGTGCTCAGAAATACACATCACAAAAAATAACAGTACAAGAGTTTCTTCAGACTGCTGTATTCTTGTGCCAAAAAAAGAGAGTATGTAAGTGGATCTGGATCTGGGCAAGAAACAGTATCTTATCGCATGAAAATTGTCATGATTTACAAATGTTTCCACTGTGTTTTAGTACAAAATCTTGAACTTCAGTTTCCTATGTCCTGAAAAAGAACCCAAATCACCAGATATCACCTCTTCTTGAGGTACTGGGTATTTCAGAGACAAGCCCATCTTCACAGAAAATTCTTAGTTGTGTTGTATTATAACCTGGTGGTTTCCAAAGTAACACAAAATTAAAATCTATATTCAGAGGCAAACATATGTTAGTTTCTCCATGGAAAAGCAGGAATAATAATGTTTCTCAGACTTTGTTATATTGTGTAATTATATTTTTTTTGACTTTATGAGAAGATTCATTCATTTCTGTAAAATTTATTTCTGTAAAAAGCCTAGCCTAATGGCATACAATTGAAACAGCTAAAAGCTCCTATTTTTCAACTGAAAAGTAACAGCAACATTAGCAATACTATACAGCGGGCATATGCAGACAATACCAACAGCATGCTTTGTTAGGAGGGAAATAGGGTAGATGGCAAGTTTATATTAGGAGTTTGGATACCCCTGAGTGTGCCCCTGTCTCTGAGTCTGATCAGTGACATGGGGACAAAAATTAACCTGTACATTTTGAAGCCTGGTGATAAAAACTGATGACAAGGAGCAGACTCTAGCACGGACCTGCTAGTACAAGACAGCAGTGAGACCCTGGATGCATCAGGCTATGTATTTTTAGTACATCTAGGGAATAGGTTTAGCACTAGTGCCCAAGGTACAGTTGCTATCTCAGCAGGAATGCTCCCTGTGACTCTGGTCATCCATGCCCTCGAATAAAAGACAGAAAGTAGAGCAGATGCACAAGGTGTTGCTACAACAAACTAAGCTCCACTTTCTAAGGGAGACTAGAAAAATGAATGTGATGTAGGGTAATGAAATAAAGGCAATGAGGGAAACAATAACGCTGCAAAACACAGTTCAGAATCTGTTTCAGAAAAGAAGAACTTGCACCAAATAATGGTGGTACAAAAATAAATAAATCTGAACGGGCTATCAGTAATTTTAGATTAGAGATTAATAGAGGGTTCCTAATCACAAGGATAATTTTGGAAGAGCTTTCAGTCAGGGATCGTGGCAGTGGGGCAAAACTCCAGCTTTTTGCAATAGAGCAATCTTATGCGTTGACTAAACAATTTTAAAGAGCAAGACTTTGCTTCCACCATGTGCAGTGGGACTTATTATTAAACTGCAGTTCAGATCTGATTATTTTTCTTGTTGCTCTGAAGAATCAATATAAGTGTTAAAGTTTAGTGAATAGCTTTACATAAAATCAAGTAGTTTCAAAATGAGATTTTACTTCACTATCTGATTTACAGCTATTATAACTTTGGTGAGGTGTTAGCAATATTGCAGGTAATACCCTTTCTAAATGAGATTAATGTAGCTTTAATTGCAAGTAAAGAATGCATACCTGAAAATACTTGCTGAATTTTAGTTCACTTCTATTGTTATGTCTTTATTATGGCTGACCAAGAGGTACCCATCGAATACAAAATGCCATAATCAGCATAAAGATTGAACTGAAGAGTTTCTTGCACTATATTATTAATGTAAATGAAAAGTAAGATTGCAGCTAAAATAGATCCTTCTGAAAACTTCATTAGTACTTTAATGTATCTGGGAAATAAATTATCTGATTTAACATGCACAGTAAAAATAGATCTGGAAACACCCCAAATAATTTGCAAGAATATTTGATAAAACTATATAGTGCATTGTACCTACGATCTCACCTAAGATTTTCAGTGGTGGAGCAGAACTGGAAATGGTTCTACAATGTGTGTTTTATTAAAAATCTTGCAGCTTCAGACACGAAGGCAGCAGCTTACATTTATACAGAGAGATGTGCAAGAGGATATACACAGCTTTTCATGACACTTAACCCAGTCTTGGGCACTTGTCCAGTTCCTTGTATATATGTTAGATCCATCCTAATATAAATCGATTCTTAGTACCTTCAGAGCTCTTCAGGCAGCAGAACACATTTTCCCCTTGTCCACATTCCTGCAGTAGGTCCTTTCTGGGCTGGAGCAGCTGATGCAGTTGCAGGGGACTTTTGCCCACCAGAAAATTCAAAAGACAGGAGTTGCTCATCAGGAAGTTTAGCTGTCCTTACAGCTCTCTTCAACTTACAAGATACACACACGAGCATGAACGTGGCCTACTACCAGTTCATTGCGCACCAACACAGACAGCAGTTGCTGCAAAAAAAAAAATCTAAAAAATCATCCCACAGTAGTTGTTACCTCAGTAGATGAAATGTAAAAAGGGACTGCCACATGCCCTAATGTTTCTATAGCAAACATTGAGAAAACCCTGACATTTTAATGGCAATAGTAGTCATTCAAAACTGGTGCTATGCTCTTCTTCTGTATTATGAGGAAACTTATTCTGTTTCTCGCTTAAGTTCCATTACAGGAATGAGCACAGCCTTGAGGTCCTAATGTACCCTCAGTGATAAAGCAGCCAAACTGAAACGTTAAAAGAGAAATGTAATGACAAACTTCCTGGATTTTATTCTGGACTGTGGTGGTCTTTGTAGGAGGCTCCCTAGCATGCACTGGTAATTATAATTCATGATAGCTGGAATCAGTTTTTGAGAGCTACGTGATCAGCTAGAAGTTAATACTAGTAACAGGAAATCAACATCCCATGCCAACTGTTGATGTCTCTTGTGGGGAGCATCACAAGATGCTAAAGTCAGTTAAAGATAGACAAGTTGTACCTCGAATTTTTAGTTTCAGCTGATCTTTCACAAGGACGAATTTGAGGTTATCCTGTAAAAACCAGCCTGACTCTTCTCTAATACACAAATCTAGATGATTATTTAATCCGGAGTCCTTTTAGATAAAGGTCGATGATGCATTTTGCACATTCTTTAGTTTGTCAGAATTCATTGCCTTTTTTTTTTCCTTCCCCTCAATTTTGCCAACTACTCAAGCTCGGTCCTTTTTCACATTAAGAGAAGAAAGAGGTGAGTGACTGAATCTATTTGACAATATTAATGTTTGTCCCATGGGACAGCTTTTATATTATAAAGTGGATATTGACTCTCATGGAGGTGAATATTAAAGTTTATCAACCATAGAGGTATGTATTGACCAAGACAAAACTAGAGGTCACTGCAACATCAAGAGTAAATAAATCTTAATGCTTCCAAAACAGGAAATCAATATGCATATTTTTTCACTTATTTTGAATGTCATTGGACTGTCTGGAAATATCTCGATTGTGTACCTGAATTCCAAGATAGTGGAATTTTTTTATTACTGTGAGTAACCCTCTGAAGACAAATCAGAGGTTGGGCAAGGATTAAAGAAAAACTCTGACTACTGTTTTCCCTTTCTGAATAAGACAGGAGACAGGCTTTACTTCTGTCAAAATCTGTAATTTTTTTATTTAACCAATGTTTAAGGAAAGTAATCATCTGTACTGATTTTCAAGCCAAAAATAAAATCTTCTGGGGTAAATTCTCTGGTAATCAAATTGTCAGAAATCCAGTTCACACCACAACCTGTAGTGACAAAAAGCTACTTTGTACCATTGCACTAGTCTGACTCTTCTTCAGATGAATAAAATCTGAAGTATGCTGCTGAGAAGTAGTTACGATGTTGGAGTCCTAAACAGCATTACATTGTTATAGCCTCTGACTTCCCTAGAAATGGCTTTTTATACTCATGCACTCTGAGGAAATGTAAGGTCCTTTGTAATTTTGTGTATGTACGTGGCTAGACACTGTTCAGAAACCATTGACAACACTCCTTCACAGTCCTGAGCAAACAGGAAGAAAGATGGATTCAGGTCTTGCTAAGCAACCAGGCACCAGGATGTGAATTAGAATCCAAGATGAACATAAAATGCAGTTGAATATGTAGACAATAACAAATAACAAAAACAAACAAAAAAAAACCCCAAAACATTTACTGTTATTTAAAGACAGGTGAGTCCAAGAGCGAAAGCCAAGTAAATATATTTAACATGTTTTTAAGCTCACATGTGAGTCATCGTGTGAGGGAGAAAAAGGGATAAGGGAAGAAGAAGCAGAGGAAAGATGGTCCTGACTAAAAAATGAGCTTTGAGAGTTTAAAAGGTCAACTAGAAAAAAAGGAGCTGCTTCAGGTAATGGTGTGTAAGTTCATGATTGAGGATTTCAGACGAATGGTAAACCATACTGACAGAAACTGAAGGTTAGCAGAACAAGGCTCATGGGGGATTTTGGCTTGGCTCAGGATTAAAAGAATATGGGAGGTGGGGAAGAGACTTGAGAAAGATTATTTGTTCAGTTATTTTGAATGAAAACATAGAGCCAAGCTCATGAAACCAGCTGGCATTATCCCATAGCACAACTCCTAAAAATATTTTTTTTTGTTTTCATCTGTTTTTACTTTCAAGTGTCTACAATTATTAAGAGGCAAATTTCAGCAAAATATCCCAAGGTCAGGAGACTTGAAGACTTTGTCAGCCTGTGCTTTTGAAAACACCTATGCACATGCTTCACTTTCAGGCTGCAAATAGTGCCAAACAGGACTCTTCATCCTCTGAATCTCACTGACCTTGATGCAACAGAAGCTGGTGCTTAAGAGAAGGAGCTGCTGAAGTTTAGTCTATATGCTTGAATTCTGGTGTGTTTGTTGTTTGGTACCTAAGGCAAAAAGTTCATTGAAAGTAAAAAATGAGCAAGTCTGACCTTAATTTAGAGCCCAATGAATCAAAAAGCAGTCTTCAATTAGGCCCTTGGCACTGAAGGTTTATTTACACTTCTGCAGTCACCGCTTCAGGACTGCTCCTACAAACCAAGGCATGGCTGACATTACAGCTCATGCCATTGCTTCTCTGCTCCTGCTGCTTCCTTGGTGACAGCACTGTTGCTTGTCTGACCTTGCAATGAACTGATTCAGGGAGCTAAATAGGCAGAAGAATAAACGTAGTAGAAGTAGGGAATAGTTTTCTGACGGCAAGGTCCAGTCCTCACCCAAAGAAGGAAAAGCGTGACCAGGAGACATCTTGAGGTTGCAAATGTAACCCTTTCAGTGACAGCTGGCTGCAAGTTCATCATGGTTATAGTGTGAAGTGCCCCCAGAGGCACAGTTAGTCACATTAATCTTGCATGAACCTGTGCTGCTGCTGTCAAAGGCTGGTCCGATCATGTCTTCATGCTTAGCCCTTCTTGCCATCACTAGTATTCACTCAGCATCAGCCTGAATGGAACAAGGGAGCTCATCCAGCTCCCCATCTGCTGGCAGGAAAGACAGGGCTGGGAACAAGCAGAGAGAATTGGGAGGGAAGAGGGGGATCACTGCCTTTGTCAACAGCTTGGATTCATGGTTGGTTTAAATGGAGGTGTAGTCATCTCCCTGCCATTGGCTGTAAGGCTTACTAAGGCACATGGGGATTTTGGCCCCAGGGGATTGTCTGGATGACAAGTAAGGGATATTCCATGGTGCTATTACACATATTTGAGTTTACTATAACAGCAGCTCCAGTGACCCCACTTGCTCAAACTTGCCAGACTGGTGGTGAAGTAAGGAACAAGTTGCTGTAGAGTCCTCCCAGTCCCACACCTAGCTCATGCTGCCCTCTCTAAGCCAAGCTAGATACTTTCAACTAAGAACCATGCATCTAGTTATTTACGCAGTTTAAATACAAGCCAAGCCTAGTTTTTCCTCTGTGTATGTTTCTTCCAATTACAGCCTTCTGTTACAAAGAACAAGCCACATCTCCGTGGACTTGAGAAGAATCTTTTGAATTGGGAGAACTTATTTTTAAAGCCAAGTAATAAGTTTGTCAATCACTTCTTTATTATCAGTCACTCTCTGATGAACAACATTCAGACTTTAATATCAGCAAAGAGACAATCTGAGGAATGAATGCTCAAGTAATAACATGTAGGAGTTTTTATGGCCTGACTCTGTTTCTAAAGTGTATACACAATGGCCTAATTTAACATCAGTGAATGTAACAAATTCCCTGTGGCAAATGCAGCATATGGGAATTACTTTTTATGCTTTTCTTGAAGTGCACAAAACTCCCATTAACATCACATATAACATATCGGGGGGCGGAGGGAGAAGCCCCTTAATTTGTGGTAGGTTTGGGGTGGGGTTTTTTGTGGGGTGTTTTTTTACAGCAGTCCTACATGCTTCTAGATTGATTCATGTGCATGACTATATTGAAAGAACTCTCATGTACATATTGTTGCAATGTAACTGTTACTCAAAGAAAGTAGTCCTAAAATTTGTACTTAGTCATTTGAACATTTCAGGCTCTCAACCACTTTCTTCATCAGCTGATTATTAAAATTTTTTTTGCGTTAACATGTCTTTTCTGGGTTTAAAATAGGAATCTGTCCATTGCAGCCATGCTGTGCAGTGCAAGTACAGAGCTAGTCATAGAGCCTGAAATATCTGCATAATTAAACAGGACCTCCAGACAGCCTTGGAGGTGTCCTGGCTTTGTTTTGTTGAACCAGATACAAGACAGAGTTCTTTCTGCTGAGTTCAATAGTTGGCCTAATAAACTATAGGAAAGTAATTCCTTGCTTATAATGAATCTTAGTGGAATTTTCCATAAACCACATTTTCATTAGTTGTTTTTTTTAATCTGAAGACAAGTGAATAAGGGGTATCATCATGGCTCAGTACTCTTTGGGGTTTTTTTAAGTATTATCTAATCTATGGTTCTGTGAGAGACTGTGAGGAACTGGTATCTGAAGAAATAAAATGGTTTTTTTCTTGTGAATAGGATGACGTATGGTTTAAAGCATATTTTCCTGGATTTCCATGAGCTGCATCATTCAGAGGCAGGAAAGCACCTCCAGTGCCTCGGCTTTTTCTCAAAGTTCTGCACTAAAATGAGTTTGACGAAGTTAGATGCAATTGCTCTCCAATATAAATGCATCCCTAGCATACATCATGTTTAAATTTAGTCTACTCACGCTCAATTAAGAGAGTACTGGAAATTATTTAATAACTTACCTGTGCTTATCCTGGATATAGGCAAAATCATTGCATAAAAAGGGTATCATGTTGGTCATAGGTTGATGACACAGTATCTATTATATCTCATCTTCCAGTACCTTCTAAAACTGGTTTCAAAGCTCTAATGAAAACATGTACAGAGAGTATCCTCATATTTCTTCTTAGAAATAAGGACTCTGACATAGAAATTGTAACTCCAGGGAAGCTTTAGAGAAAGAAACATCAGAGATTTGAAGACCGAGTCCAGGAGCATCACAAATGTGAATTGTGAAAAGTGTCTATCTTCACTGTCATGGGTCTTTCACAGGAATCGTTAAAAAAATGAGATTCTGTTCACGGGAATTAAAGATCCACAGAGTTTTCATAGGACCAGGAGTTTAGCATCATGTTCTCTGGCCAGGTTTTTCTCTTCATTAACTACTTGGCAGTGTGCTAAACATCCAGAGGTCGTATTCAGCCTTTCAGAATCTGTGGGGTTGGTATCATCTATTTAACTGTAACGTGATTTGAAGCTCACAAATGCCTTGTGGTTGGTTTTTCTTTATCCTTATTTTTTTTCATGATGTATTCAAATTAGAGGGCAACTGTTTTCTTTTAAACTGTACACAATTTAATGTTGGGGGTGTGGACTGACCTCTTGTCCAAAGAGAGCAATTGTCTTCATATGCAATCAAATTTCAAATATGCAGAGTAAGGGCTGCTGCAGTAGTTAACATAATTCTGGCTTTACAGACAATTTTGTAAGGCTTTTCCAGACTCTCTCTGTATTTTTAATGTGCCTTTAGCAATGCAACTCTGATCAAAGGGAATAATTTGTGCCTGTTTCTAAATGGCTGGCAAGAATTTTAACAGATATTTTGAGTAATAATTAATTAGGGATATGGTATGATAATTACTACAGAAACACAGGTCTTTTATTTAAATAGGATAATAATCATTGCTACAGTGAAAGAGTTGTTTGGATTATTCAGAGAATCTCATTTCTCAAATAGAAATTTGTTTTATGGGATTAAAAAAGTAACAAAGGATTTTGAAACCTTCCATTGTCAGAGCAGCATTTCATTTTGGTGTTTATTTTTCATAATCATATCTTTTTCTTTCTGAGTTTCTCTCATTTGTTTTCCATGCCCCTATGGGAATAAGTACCCAGTTTTCTGCTTTTTTTGCTATCGCAGTAACTCCAGTACAGATGTGGTGTTGTTTCAATGATTTTTCAAATCCTGAGCTAAAATCTAGCTCATAAGGAAGATTCTTGTCATTTTCCAAAAACGTGTAACAGAAAATTTCAATTCATTTTTCTTTTCTGAATTCTCAGTCTCAAGTCTAAATCTGGTTATTATTCTACATTAGTCAAAAGATTTTTAGGGAGTTGTATTTGCACATTGTATGCATTTTCCTACCTAGTGCTGTGTATAATGCAAAAGATTTTGGCCTCACTGTATATTTATTGTAAGGCTCTTAAACTGCGAGCTAGGGCCAAGATGGAAAAACTTTGGTAAGGCCATTTTCTGCTGGAGTTTGCCTTTCTATCAGAACTAAAATGGTTGTTAAGTTATCAATTGTGCTGAAATTCTGCATCTGCAAAAAACTAGGACAAGGGAAATGCTGACAGTGTTAAACCATCCTGTTTGATAGTATATAATACTTGGACCTGAATTTTGAGGTTGTAATCTCTTTAGAGCTACTTTGGAAGAAGTAGAAAAAAGGCGAAGAGGAAACTTAAAGCTAAATGTTCCTCTGAGTACAGTTGTGCCTTCTTGCTCTAACGCTTATTCTTCTTCTGCAACTGAAATTTTAAATAACAAGTTTCTTCATCATACTGCCATATCTAAATTCCTGGGTTGATTGGGTGTCCAGCCGCAAAATGTTAAGGTATTGCCCACAGTCAATTCATCATAACAACAATTAGCTACATAACGTTGTTACTTGCACTGTAATTAAAGAATGTGGAAGATCAGTTGAACTTTTCATTGTTGACAATTTTGGAAAAATTTAAAATCCCAAACTATCAAAGCCAAAGGTTTTTATGAGCCTATAGTTCTGAAGATTGAAGAGGTTTGGGTTTTGGAGGTTTTTTTGCTTAAAGATCCCAAACAGATTAAAGGCAAATACTGTAATCTCAGAATCATTGGCAAAATTACTTCTGCATCTTTTGCATATGCCCACTGACAGTGCCATGCTCTGTGTATTCAGAAGGATACTACTTGCTCATAGACCAGAAGCATGCACAGGATGAAAAATCTGTTACGCCATTCAGGAGCAATGGTTACATTGTCTTCTCCCTAGAATGAGCCTGCTGCCTAATTTTTAACCATTAAACTGGCATCTTACAGGTTTTATATACTGTATTATGAGCCCTAATTTCCATATCTCTTCCAAAAATTCTTCTGTGACTTGGTGCTCTGTCATTTTCTTTCACTTTTTTGAGCAATTGAAAAAAAAAAAAAAAAAGACATTGCTTGCAATTTCGGTAGGAAGTGAAAGGAAATTAAGTAGCCTTGTTTTCTGGAGGCTACCTTTGTGGCTTTTAGCCAAAGGCCAGAAAGAAAAAATCATTATGGTTAGAAGACCAGAATTTCTTCTAAGAGAGCCACCTTAAATCTATAATGCCTATCTAAACTTAGACCTCTTGACATGTCAGCTAGTCTACTTAGAGTCAAGGCCTCTTCAAGACCTCTTCTCAACTATTTTAAGACCTCTTCTCCCAAAATCTAGCTGTGACTTCTTGTGAGTGATGAAGGAATTGAAAACCTGCATTTTCTTGCTGACTCACTCATGCAGAGAAGGAGCACTCAGTGCTTCCCTTTTGACTGCTGGGCAGCAACAAGTGCAAGTGCAAGCTCTCGGAATTGAGGGCTGAGCAGATGAGAATAAGGTTTCTGTGTTCAAACATAAACTGCTTTATTTTTCTCCAATATGAAGAAACGTTTTCACTTTTTGCATGAGTCAGACTGAGCAAAGATGAGTTTTATTTTAGCATCTCAGCAAAATTTAAGCATCACAATACAAGAGCTGAAAAAAGACAAGCTTAAGCAGGGAATAGTTTGGGTAACACTAGTTTAAGGTGGCTGTTTGTGGGAATGCCCTATTCATTCAGAGCTGAATTCCTAAATCGTACAGGTTTTTACAATTTGAGAGACAGCAGCTTGTGCGTATGTGTGCAGAGGAGATTCCTGGCTCTCAAAGCCTGTTATTATGAGGCCAGACTTTCTTTGAATGCTGCCTGATGCCAGTGCAGATGAAATCAGCAGATTGTAGTGTAATATGGTAACTGCTTACAGAAACTGGTGCGAACAGGGAGGCGGCAGCTAATCGGATTAAGGGAAAAGTCTATCACAGCTGCAGCTGTCAGTGGATTTTAGCAGATTTTTTTATCACTGTTTGTGTGGGAAAACACACGATAGAGGGAATCTAATGAAGGAAATTGAACTAATAAACAGAAGTACTTCTTGATCTGATAGTTGCTTTTCTGAGTAAAGTACTCTGGAGAGGTTCAGGGAAAGTTTTGATGTAACTCTTATGTAGAAAAAATAACCTGGAGACGTTTTAAGAAGAGGAAGGTGAAGTGATTGAAATGTTCCTTTCACATCTCAAAAAAGTTAACAGAAAAGGTTATTTTAAAATCCAAAAGCTCTGCTTTAGAATCTTAAAAAAAAAAAATCCCTGGGAACCAGCCACACACATTGTTACTGCCCCCTCCTGCCCCACAAACACACACTCTCACACTTTTCTAGGAGAAAGAAAATCTCTATATAGCAAAGGCTATGCCTGGGAAAGAAAGCATGTGAAATAATTGCTGTTCTAAGATATATGGTTAGGATCGAGCGCTCTGCAAATGGAGCAGAGATGGCCACCATGTCTAAAGCCTTAAAAATTTTCATCTGACATGAATGTCCCCAGTGCTTGCTGAGTCCGCTGCTGAGATGGGGCTTGGATAGAAGGTGAGACAAATTATCAACCGTTAGTTTTAGTCTGACTAGAGTAGGTGGCATAGGCATGATGCACAGGGAACGAGGGTACTTTGCACTCAGACCAAAACCAAACTAACAACCAACTTGGAGGTCTTCAGGGCCTGATTTTTCAGAGAATATGTTGCATCAGGCTTACTATATTCAGAGCACAGCCCCCACTGACTTAGGTTCCTCCAAAAAAGGAATATATTATTGATGACAACGAAGAACAGTTGATTCCAAAACCTCCCTTTCATCTCACAGGAGGTCTATGACAGGGAAGAAGAAAAATAGCCAAATCACAAGTGAGAACTGTGTTTTCATGGACACCAACCCTTGGTCATTTGTCCTGCTTCCTTGCAGGACTGCTTAGCTCAGGCATAGCTCCGTGCAGTGATGGATATACATTCCTCACTTTTAGCAGTGCTGTTTTGAAGGGCTTTGTGTCTCATTTAAAGCTGCAGTATAATGAAAGTTGGTGCTTTCCTCCAATTTTATGTCACAGGAAGATAACCAGCACATCTTACAAACAAAACATGCCACGATTCAGAACAGCACTATGGGATGTACTTCAGGTCTTCATTTAAAACAACTGGTGGTACTCCTAGTATGAATCAATGTAACTAAGACAGGAATCAGAGCCTGTGTTTTAATAATTAGACCATGACAGAAAAACATCAAAGTAACATTCTCAGTTTGTTGGTTTTAGTTGTAACTTCTGTACTGAAGTAGGTTTTTATTTCATTCAGATTCATGGCTCTATGCAGGTTGGGGTGAATGTACTTTAACCTCCCAGTTCCTCTCTTCATCATATATTTATATCAGAATTGAGCAGTAACTAATTGAGGTTAGTTGAGGCAGAAAAGCACTTTAGATCTGCTGGGTAGTTGCTGTGAATGAGGTTTCTAAAAGTCATGGCAGAATCCTTTAATCCAACTTTTTTTAACTTTTTTTTTTAATGCACGCAAAACAAACTGCTGTATCGGTGTGTTCAGTCCTGGAACTAATTGAAGGGAAGAGATTTATTCTGATCTACTAGTGAATTAGAGGAGAGGAAAAAGACCTTGTAGGATACATGTTGTTTTTTAAAAAGAATAAACAAGACCAAAACTGAGGAAATGCAGTTTTCTAAACATTATTAAATACCTCAGTGATTTTTCCTGGACATTTTTATAGTTATATTTAAAGAAAATAATTCTAAAAATATCCTACTAAATATTAATCATTTTACTAGCATTGCAAGTCCTCCTTTTGTCTGTCTCATGCTCTTAGTCCGCTGTTCTGCAGAGTCCATACGTAGAGGACAGTCTCAGGATGTTAATGGGATTACTTTGTGTTATACTGTTGAAAGTACAGAAACCTCTGTACACAGGGCATTGCAGACTTTTAGTCTCTTTGGAAAGGGAAGGGCTAGAGCTGCAGCTGGAGTGGGGCTGGAATAGGGATGGCCTTTCTCTACACCCTAGATATCACACGAGGTTCCTGATCAATATTGCAGTGCTAGTTCCGAAGAGCAACAAATGACAAATCAAAACATTGTGCTGTGATTTAAACTTGGACACAGAAAAACATACAGGCTTTTTTTCTACTTTGATATCTCAGTGCTTGTCATGTGGTTTTGCCCCTTCACTGTAATGTCACTACCAGGGCAAGAAGAAAAGCTGTAGCTCAATACATTCAGATCTCATTTTAATCCAGCTCCTGTTCTGGCTGCAAAGCTGGAGGAGATTTTGAGACGTTGTTACATCAATTACCAGCACCCTTTTGTACGATTTATTCTCAGGAGTCCAATTCTTTTGGAATGCTGCCAAAGTGACATAAAAATATCTTGGTGTAAGACCTGCTTTTTGAAGATAATATCTCCTTGCTCAGTGGAAGGGTCCTTTGGCCTTGAGGGAGCTTTCTGTCCATCTGCTCTCCTTTTCCCTTGCATGCGCACTCATCTTTTCAGATCTTCTCTTCTGGTCTACTGTTCAAAACAAGAAAATTGCATATATGTCATGTTAAAAATGTATGAAAGTAAACAACAATTCACAGCATTCAGTGTCTTTTTGATAATAAAATAACTGGAAATGCACATCTGAAATAACTTTCCCCATCTTTGGTTGGAGGAGGGAAGTGGACAAGAGGGTAAAAACAGAAAAGCAGCCACAGTAGGGAACACCATCTTTTCATTTCAAATGCTTTAGTGCTCAGCTCCATTGTACTTTCATCCCAGCCCTACCTTCACAGTGTCCAAGCTTTGGCAGGTACTTCACAAGACTTCGGTTTCCATGAGCAAGGCAGAAACTGTGTACAAAGATGCTTTTGCATGTGGCCCTTTCAAAACAATTTTCATTTCATCACAGTAGTCATGTATGTGGATGAGAAGAGATTCACTGAGATAAGAGCAGAAAATGAAGCACTAGGTTGATTGCAGAAATGTTGCTATTATACTCAGTAATTGGCTTGTGATGGGTAAATTGATCCTGCTAATGCTGAATGATCCAAGACAATACATTTTTTTTTTAAGCTAGGAAAAGAATTTGTAGACCCAAATAGGTCTTTGCGAGATGCTGATAGCAGAGCATTATCATGCATCCTGTTCATGCAACTACTAAAATAGGCAGTAGTAGCAGATCTGTGGTTGGTGGCTTCAGCCGGAACTCGGCAATTTATGGTTTCAGTACACAAGAAAGAAATGGTGTTGATAAGCAGAGACTGACAAGAATATTGTAGCTAAAGAATGTTTGCAAAGTGTCATGTGACTGTTAAAGATTGTTGTTTATTCAGTTCATGTCCAAGTATAAGCACCTTGAACGTGACATTAATGTGTAATACAAATAACATTTTGGTCAGCCTCAACACCTCTTAGAGAACAAGGTCCCAGGTTCCTGTGCTTTTCTATTCTACAACATTAGCCAGAAAGCCCAAGAAACTTCCTTCTCTAGTAAACAGTCTGGGATACTAGAAATACTGAGGAGCACCAGCTTCAGACCTTTAAGACATTGCTTTGTTTGGGTTTGAGGGCTCTGAGGTGCCCTTTATATTGCTTGGCTAACTGATTGACTATTGGATCAACTTTATCTCCAAGACAGCTAACTTCAAGAGCACCTGGCTCTCTGGAAATGAAGAAATTCAGCTCCTAGGAGCCCAAAGTTCTGATTCACTCTCCAGAGAAGATGTGCCTAGGAGAGGAGCCATGAAGTAAGAGAGTGAGCTGGTAGGAAAAAAATTTTGTGAACTTCAGTGGGACTGGTGAAAATTCAGCTACTCCCATGAATTGTCTCATTTTTGGAAAATCAATAAATCAAATTTAACTTTGTTAATATTTCAGAGGTATTGTCCCAGCCAGTTCCACTCTCTATTAAATATGTACAAATGATTACACAGCGGTTTGAATACCTGGCCAAATAATATTTCTTTTACTTTACTAAAATCTACTTCCTTTTCTCAGTTAAGTCAATGGCAAAATTCCTGCTACCTGTAATGAAAATAAACTTGCGCTTTTGGTGCTTCCAGGGGTATTTCCCTTTAGGAATATTTTCAACAACACTAACTTGCCATGTTCCACTTAATGCTCCAAATTGCTCCTGACACCCCCCCGTTATCTTTCTCTTCTTTCATCATGCCAAACATTGCATCCTGCACTTCCCAGACACACGGGAAGGTGCCCAGTGCTGTACCTGCTCTGTGCAGCTGGGCCAGCAGCAGAGCACAAGCTGCCAGCGGTCCGGTACTGCTCCTGCACCAGCACCGTGTGGTGGGATGCCCCGGCGTGTGCTGGGGGCAAGGAAGGCAGCTGGCCCCTCTGGTGTGAGCATGCCTGCCTGCAGAGCCAGGGTGGGAACCACCACAACAGGACAATGCGTGTGGCACTCTCCAGTGCCAGGCCAGGGGCCAGCCATGCTCACCTTGAGCAGACAGAGCCTTTGATGTTCCCTGAGACAAGAAAAAACATCCTCTACTCTACCCAGAGAGAAGTTGTTCAAGGATCTTTCTGTCTCAACTGTATTCTGTGCATGTATTTTTACCTTGCTGTGAGAACATGTGAAGATGGTGTATATGATACAGTGGACATTGGTAATCTTATACAAGATTTCAGAGAAAGCTGTAACTTCCTTAAACTTGTAAAAAGAACATCTCCTGGATTATCTTCCATATTTTTGTGGAAGAAGAAGAATCCAAATAGCCCAGCATGACTCAAACAGGCTGCATAAAGCACAGAAATATCAACCCCAAAATTCATAGTCCACATGAAGTAAGAATGGAGGATCAATGTTTCAACCTAATATCGCATGCAAATACTATCCCTCTGTTTGGGAACAGATGCATTTGTTTAAGACGTTACAACCCCCTGCTGTTTGCTGCAATCCCTATTAGCTATGCCACCATAACAGATTGTCAGACTGGATTAGGTTGAGCCACTTAAGAAAAAAGTTTAAAACAAGATGCTTGACTTTGCCCTGAAAGACACTGGGAGTGTTCATGCAGGTGACTGGCAACAGCTTTAGAAATGCCAGGGCTGCACAAGTATGTCTGTCTTTGCTTTATGTGACATAGATACTTAAGCCTTATTTTTGAAAGTGATTCAAGGGTTTTCAAGCTGGAGTCTCGTTTTCTCCTACAGATCCAAATTGCTTTTCCCACTCCTCTCTCTAAATAAATAAATGATCAGCTCTCACTACCCACGCCAGAACAGATATCCGCACTCTACATGCATTCCTCACTAAATATTTCAGGAGATATCCTAGAAGCTCTTTGTTATTAAGCAGTTTTGTCATTCTGTGAACCATCAGTTACCAAACAGTAGCTTAAAATAAACACCACCTCCTCTATAGTTAAAAAAGCGTAGCTGTTGTTTTAACTCACAGCTGCATTGCCACATCATCTTTCTGGAGACTTCACTGTTTAGCCAGTTCTACTTAACTCTGACAGTGAAAGGAAATTATTCTCCTTTCCTTCTTTATGCCTTTCTGTAGCACATTTGCATCCTTAAGTGTTTAAAAAAACAACTTGAAGTATATCAAATTGAATAATAGACCAGCCTGTCCAATTACTTGATTTGTCTCCTCAGCTAGTCTGGTCCAGACTCAGAATTTTCATCTCCTTTCGCCACCGGACCCTTAACAGGGCTCACCTCTACCCTCTCTCCATAACTCTGCCCCCCCCCCTCAGACTGCATCAGCTGGTTGACAAGGAAAAGCTGTTCAGCACTCTGCAATCCTTCAGAGCACAACTCATTCAATCAGGATGGGACAGATTTATGGCTCCTGCACTTGGGTCCCAATTTCCTGCACTGACATCCTGATTTGTTTCTGTGACATTAGGGGTTTGCCAGGAACGGTGTTTGTTCACTCTCAAGGTACATGGAGAAGGTTGTTATGCTAACAGTCTGGGACTGTCCTGAAAAGGGTGGGAAATGGCCCTGCCAGAAAGGGACCTGTTTGAGTTTGGGACTTCCCTGGGCTTTAAATGCATTTTGTTAATCTGATTTTCCAGTTTCTAACAGAGCACCAATAATACAATACCAGTAAGACTGTTTTGTAAGAGGCAGCATGAAACTAATAGTAATACAAAAAATCATACTCGCTTTCTAGTATCCATCATGCTTGTCAGATGTGTGTAAAGTATATGCCATCTTGTGTTGACAAGCCCAAAAAGCAGCTGTGATTTTGAAAACTGAAATTATATCTACTGTTTGCTGTTTGAAAGGCAGGCAATACAATACCATAGAAAGATTTGATACTGCCCAAGTTTCATCTGCTAGCTTTTCCTCAGATTTCCTGAGAGAAACGTCGATATGAATACATAAAACATCTGAATAACATTTCTGCTCCCTAGGGCCATACGGATAGGAAGCCAAGGGAAACACAGTTTCTCAAGAACTTGTAAGTTAAGCAGTAATAATTGTGAGAAATCTTTCCAAAGTGCAATTAGGAGGAGCTTAAAATGACCTGACTATGAAATGACCTCTCACTCGCCTCCATAGAAGTGCTCATTTGAGACATTTGCTCCCTGGAAGTTTGTCAGACCTGGAAAAGCATGGACTATTTTGGTGCAGGTGTTATCATCTACATGAACAAATGCCGAGTACTGAAACACACTGTCAAAGTCAGTCAAAGTTACCATGTGTGCTATGGCTCTGAAACGCAGATCTTGTCATTATCTTGATACACAAAAGCTGTGCCTAGCCCAGGTTTGTTGAACATGATGGTAGAGGATTAGCACAGCGAGTTTGTTATTTGCTCCCAAGTGTTTATAAACCCTGTCTTGGGTTGCTAAGAAGTTTTAGGCTTAGAAAGGACTGTCATAGTGATCCTGATCTAACCTATACAGCCCTGGATATAGAACGTGGTTGAATAAATTTCTGTCTCCAGTTGAGTACTTGTGGTTGGGCCAAATCAACAAGACTAAACCAGGATTCACTCAAGACAGTTCTCCATTTTCCAAAACAGCAATGGCCTTTGAAACTCTTTTTTTTGCCTCTGCAACTCGCTATCAGCTGTATTAATGTCCAACAGCCCCTTATTCGTTCCAGGTTCAAAAGGAAAATGCTGTAAAGGAGTTACGGAAGGAGGATACTGTTAGATCCTGTTACTGTGAATTAAGCTTCACTTCTTTTGTGGTATTTTTGTTTGTTTGTTCAGTGGTTTAGCTTTGCTTTAAATATTTAGTGTGGAGAGTCATGCAGCTCGCATATTGTCACATGCTTCTGAAAATAGGGAGGGCAGGCAATAACTGCAGCTGCAGTCCCATCTCTTTGTTACCAGAAGAGGCATGAGAGAAAGCATTGATGCTGTTCCCAGTGCAAACAACAGCTGAACCCAGTGCTAGCTTTATATCACACGGCTGTTCTTTCCTTCTGTGTGATATACTGTCTTTCCAGAGTTGCTGCAGTCAGAACTGGTCCTGTGGGTGATAGCCCACACCCTAGTAAATCTTCATAGCAGGCAGCATTTCTGTGGATGTTAATTTGGGGTAGAAGAACAGAAAATACCTCTCTCAACTAGGTCAGTTAAGGGATCCTGATTCTTGGAGGAGGGGTTGCTTTGTCTGGATAATTTCCTGTGACATACATGACAATTAAAAGGGAGGGTAGCTGTGATGAGAGGCCACAGTGCAGCCTGCCCTGCCACTGGGTAGCAGCATGGATTTATGCTGGATTATAATAACCATGAGCTGAGGTTTTGTTCCCTGCTGTTGGCAGGTTTCCTGCTGCTTTCCCTGTCTTTACTAGTGCCCTAGCTATGCTGTTTTCTGGGTCTTTTACTACATGCTTTCCAAACACTTTCGGTATTTAAGCATGCCAGGGTGTCCTCAAGGAGAGCAGTCTCACCCGTCCTTCCAGGGCAGGCACCAACACCACACCAGTCAGTATAAATGTATTTCTTAGTGCCAAGATGTGCCTTTTTCACCCTGTTTATAGTTTAACACCTTACACCCACACTGGGAAATGTCCTCTGCAGTATGCCTGATTCTGGTGAGGAAGGTGAAGGAAGGGGAGAGAATTACAGACAATGGGGTTTAGAGGAAAACGGCCAGGGCATAGGGTCCAATAGGGGCTCAAAGTGTTCCTGCAATAGAGGTGGGGGCAGAAGCTTGGAGGGGGGGGAGGCTGGGCTGTAGGGATCTGCTATGGAGGGAGGTAGGAAAAACCTGTGCTTTCAGAAGCATGAGTCTTTGCTCCCTACGCTAAAAATTTTTTGCAGCTCGTGGAGAGGAAGCTTTCCACTCCTCTGCCTGTGCCTGGCCCTGCCATGGGTATGCCTCCCAACCTCACCTGGGAATGGTTGGGGTTGGGCTTCTGATTCACTCAAGACAAACTGGTTGGTCATAAGGGCTGAGAATGAGAGAATGAATGCCCTTGTGAGCAAGATGAAAGGGTAGGGTCTTCTTCTATTAGCAAATAGGGTTATTCACACTCAAATTTATCTGTTGCTCATCCTCCCATGTGTCGCCAAGGTGCATTGGTTAATTCTGCACGGGAAAATTGCCCTGGAAAACCAAATACTGTAGCTCTAGCTGCTTCCTTAAAGCGAACACTGAACAGCTTTAATTATAATTTAAAACCAAAGTCTGATATCTTTTACACCAGAAGTTTCTTTTTGAGTTAAACAATGATGAAGAGATTAATGGAGCTCTGTAGGAAGATGATTTTTGATGGAGATGAAATACTGTCTGTGCAATTTCAGATGATTGATTTTCGTTGATTAGGTACCATCAAAGTGCAGTCAGCAATGCTCAGAATATGATCGTAATACACTGAAGAAAGGGGCAGCTCATTAAATGAAGAGAATCATCCTGCCATCCCATCACCACCACCAGCCCCCCATATTCTCTATTACTGCTTAAGGAATTCAGGCCACACAAGAGTTCTGTGCTATTTGGAAAAGGGTACAGTGTATATGCCAGACTGCAATAAGAGAGAGTCCTTGATATGCAAAATGAGGCATGCAAAGATTTCATTTATTTTATTTTTTAAAAGTTTTGAAAAAGCATAAATTATCCTGTGAATATTCCCTACTTTGAGTAGAAGCAGTTCGGTATAATCGGAAGAGCAGCCTTCAATTTGGCTATTCCCAGAGTAGGAGTATGCTGCTAAATCATCTCTGTTATCAGTGGAGCTCTAAAAACAAGGCTATTGACCATGAGATGAATTTTGTCACAAGCTTGATGTAGGAGTCAGTTTTGACATTGCTCTAAATGTTCTCTTCTCAAAGAAAAGCTCTTTTGAGAGCAGATGTATAGAAGTTAAGCAGGAGATTTTAGATTGCATAAATGAGAATGAGACATCTGATTTACCCAGGCTTCCACTGAGAGTCGAGCTTCTCAGTGTCCTTTATGCCTTTGAAAAATCTTCCGTTTAACCACCATCTTACAAAATGGGGTAGGAATATAGTAGCAGGATAAGTCAGGTTATATCTGTACAGGTTTCTTGATTACGATATTGCAATACATGTTCATAACTCTTCCAGAGGACTCCAGTGTTTTCATGTCACTTATCCTATGCTATGTGAACCCTTGCTTTCTTCTGTCCCATAAGATGAATGCATTGTGTTTCACCTGAGGATGTTTTGGTGACCTCAGAGAAATTTGTTGGAAGAAATGTTAGGACGTCCCTTTATGCTGGCGGAAAATTTTGTCATTCATAGCAGCAAGGCCATTATGCACTCATGTTATTCAAACCACTGGGATCTACCTTTGTGCAAACTTTGACTTTGGTTTTACCAACTTCATTTTGGATTCATATTTTAGAAGTGTAACTCATAACGAAAGTGAAAGCTTATGTCAACTCAGCACTACTGCTGTGTATTGGGGGATTTGAGAATTTATTACATAAATGAATTTGTGTGAATATTTATGCTTCATTAGTTACTCATTGGTGTGGAACATAGTATGGGAACTTTGTACTTACTGATTTTCTCAAGTTAAACTGCCAAACTGTTCGTGACTGATATTCCCATATTAAGTGTGTGCAGCTTTTAACACTTGACTTAACAAGTACCTTTAATTTCACTGAACATAAGTTATTGATCATGGTGCTTGTTGCCTGGAAGCTCCATTCCTGATTGTTAATTGAGCCATTGATTTTTTTTAACGTTATCATTAACAAAAGGGTGAATGCTGTATTGTAAAGCAGTCTGCTTAGAGCAGGGAGGGAAACAGTGTAGCTGACCAAAGAAAATATATTTTTTTAAACCTATCACAGCTGAAATCAGTTCAGAAACTCCCATTGACTTGAATGAAGAGCGGATTTGACTCAATATGGATTTGATTTGGCAAAAGTAAAGTTAATAGGAAAGTTCTGTAGATTTCAGGGATGCCAGATCAGACCAGATGTTTGGTACAAGTTCTGCGTGTTAGCATGCTTAGCATGACACTAAATCCAACCCAATAGGCCTTGCTGAGAAAAAGCTCATCTGTATAAGCTCAGGCTTGGCACCACATTCATACAGCCAAATAGCTCCCTGTTTAGAGCTGGCTTACAGCCAGCTGACTTGCAGCTCAGGCACAAGGAGCTTGCCTCTGTCTGTAAAAGACCAGTTTAGGCTGTGCCAAGGTTAGTGGAGCCACGCTGATTTACACCAGCTGGACTAGCCCATTGCTTTGTTTTATATTCACTGTTACCACACTAACTGTGAGGTGTACACGTAGCAGATGAACACACCCAACAGCAATGCCACATCTAACTGCAACATGGAAAGCAATATCTCCATGTTAGAAATGTAACCTGTGGACATGAAGATTTAGTGATAGTGAGGATAAATTTAGGATTTAAGGTGAATAATGATGCCACTGGCAGGATGGGGACAAGTGTAATATATACACACACCATATCTATATGTGTCTAATGTTATGGATATGACCTACAACTGATGTTTTGTGTAGTTTCTAGCAGACAGTGGTATGCACCTGATTAATTACAACTGCCTCATTGTGTTTGAACGATTATTACTGTCCATGAGATCATGTCATGTACCTACAGGCTTTAGAAAAAATGCCTCAGCTCACTAAAAGCCTTTTGCTTGTATTCTGTCGTGTGCAGCTTTTATGATTTTTAAAATAGAACAGAAACAATGTTTCTGTCTCAAAGGCATATGATGGAATTCATTTTCCTCTTATCCTATGGACATTGTTTCTAAGAGAGCACATACAACGGTATTCAGAGACCAAACTGTTTCTTCTGAGCTGTCTTGCAGACTTAACATGGTCATTTTTAATTGGCATGACTAGTAGATGGAGTCTAGATAGTTTGAAAGGATTCATTGTTGCTATCCTTGTGGAATCATATCGGAAAAAATAAAAATACCTACCAGAGGTTACTGCAGAGGTGCTCATATTCATGAGCCCCCTGCAAAACACTATCGCAGTTTGACAACTATGGTAAGAAAGTATTCATGAGTTTACGATTTTGAAGGGTTCGAGTTCTTTGTAGTTCTCCAAACAGTTTCCAGAAACTGCTTTATGACAGTTTTAAAAGACTTCAAAGACTTTTACTCTTGGGTATACCAGTTTTCTCTGGAAGACAAGAGTGTGGTGAGAGGTCTAAGCAAAGGTAGTAATGATTCAGGTGACATCAGCTCTCCTCATTTCCTGACCTTGTGTGGCTGACAGTTTTAGTGAGGATGGAAACAATGCTGATTTCTGAAGACTGTCAAGTGCGAGCAGTTTTCTGCTGAGTTGTAGGAGGCTGGAGATCTATAAACCTTTTTAAGTGCTAGGAGGAATGAGAGGGCATTGTTTTCATTGCAGCTGGTCTTTGAGTCAGAAAGAGAATGGTAACTATTGAGGGACGGACGTCTGGAACAAGGCTAAGCTTTATTTATTAACTAGTAAGATTTCTTAAAAGGAGAGAGCAAGCAGACAAAAATTTCATAGCTCTGCTGCTGTGGACAAATAAATAAGAATGCAGAAATAGTTATAATAACACAGCATGAAATTATATTGCTAAGGCAACACAAGTTCTTCCGTTTTGAAAAATCAACATAAATGTGAAGACTATCTAAAACTAAAATACTTGCTACTGGAAAGCAATACCAATGATTATTAGTTACAATTTTTCAAAGGATTCGTCTGACTTTGGCTAAGATGTTTATGTACTAAATCCTTGGTTCTATTCCCAGTCCAACCAGCCAGATTTTTGAAAGAGTATGGGATGTATTTATTGAAATAAAAAGTCAAAGATTAAAGTAGTGGGGTACCCAGTAGGCCCTGGATGGTCTGAAATGTCACCCTCCAAGTTTAATGTTGTTTAGCTCATATGTATTGGCAGTGTTTCGGGACAGTCCGTTGAACTAAACTTACTGAGTTATGCTGTAGATCTGGTTACTTTCTCTATTCTTGAAAGGAAAATGGGGATGTGAAATTACTCATGAACATTTTGTGGTCTTCCTCTACACAGGACTCAGCCACTGACTTTTAATATGCTTGGTAGCTACCTTTAGAAACACAAACTCAGAGAAAAGGGTATAGTGCACTTTCATGGTATTTTGTCCATAATCTAAATACTGTCTGAGATACCATTTGGCTACTCGCCTCCATGAAAAAATGTGTATGTGTGTGTGTCTGGGTTTCTTTTTGCAGCTGAGCAAAGAAGCACAAAGGAGAATTTTTAGGGTAGCACATTACAAAACAACACACTGTTTCCAAAATACTCTTCACTTCTGGGAGGGTTGTACAGAGATCCCCCATTTTCTGAATGCATTGGATCTGTGATCAGAGCTGACAATGGAAATAGTCATAATGAATCTTTGCCTTCTACACAAAGAGAACGTGAAAATGTGCAGAACCAGGTGGAGGTCCCATTTTTTTCTCGAGGGAAGGCTCTGGTACCAACTGTGTCATTATGATGCAGCCAAATCGCTGCCTCTTTGAAACAAAGAAGAAGAGAAAGCTACTGTCTTTGGGCTGGTTCTCCACCTATCTTTCTCTGCTCCTGGTACAGACAGTGTTAGGGTTGTACCTCCCAGGCTTAGAGAGCAGGATGGGAAGTCTTATTTGGGTGTCATCTGAAGCTTGATTACAATGTTTTAAGCTGTCATTTCCCAGCTAAGAGTAATCCCAGACTGTGCACTGTATAAGGTGCATCAGTTCTTTCAGGGAACAAGTCGTTCATTAACCTGCAATATAAACTTAATTTATGGTAATCCCATGGGACACCTCCTTGATTTTATCTCATACAGTAATTTACCAGAAACCCAGATCCCAGTACCCCTCTGAATAGTTAAAGTCTCCCCAAAGACTTGACAGGCTTAGGTAGCAAGGGCACTTTTAATACCACATTGTTTTTTCCCCTACATTTTTCCTGTACTGAACGTGTGTATGCTTTCATATCCTCGCTGGACAAATCACCCGGTCTACGGCATTCTCAGCATGTTCCCTCCATCCAGTTGTGTTAGAAGTGATTAAAATTTTTTAAAAAACAACAGCTAGTCTCTCAATCTCAAATTGGTTGAGAGACTAGCTGTTGTTTTTTAAAAAATTTTGCTTGTCCATCTACCATTCTTAACTGAACCTGAGATCCAATTTTGAGCAATCCAGTGAAAGACACTGGCACTTTGATTCTTGCATTTGACCTGTCCAGTTAGAGAAATAAGTTCCAAATATTGTCGGTGAAGTTAATATGAACAGCATACAGAATTTCAACCCACCAAAGGGATTTGTTTTTAAGCTTCTCTGAACTCCAGTATCTGGACGAAAGCTCTGGTGTTTAGAATTAATGATGTCTTGGGTTAGCTCACACAGCTTGCAGCGCTCTAGGTACTGCGGTTTGATGACTGTCACTGTTGGTTGGGTCAAGAATAGCTGCCACAGACATAATCAGTGTGTTTCCTCATTTTATCAGACTGGTGCAAGAGGTAGTCATTTTTTCCAGGGGACAGAATTAATGGGTGAATGTGCTGTGGGGCTGGCACTTGCTGCCTCCAGTTTAATAGCTGAATTAGAATCTTTTTAAACCCTTGGCACCAAGAAATGTGATTTCCCGATGCTTAGGGCTAATGCTGTGGTAAGTGCTGGGAAATCATGACTGATAGCGCTAAGAGTTAACAGAGACAAAAAATAAAGCACAATAAATCTTACCTGAAGTGTTTGGCTATGTCTGAATTACATATGTGCATATACGTATTGGTCTGAAAGGTATGAGCACACACAGAGAGATTAATTGTAGTTTAACCTGCACTTAAAAGGATCATCAAATCTAATATTTTTTCCCTCAATATTTCAGCATTGCTTCTGGTGGCCAAGCTTGGGGGAAAAAAGATTTATAGCCACTATGTGAGAAACTGTATCAAATAAATAATGGGGCCAAATTAAACACATTGATTAACTATCATTCACTATCCTGTAATCTCTTAATGACTAAAGTCTAATTTAAGACAGACTAGAATCAGGATTAAATTCTGAATTGCTACTATTATTACATGTATTCATTAGGTTCTAGAGGAATTCAGGAGAGATTAAAAAGGCACCTGTGAATTAAGACCAGCTATTAATGAGGTAAATTGAAAGACTTATCCATATTAATGGCATTTTTTCTTATTCAGATAGCCTAACAAATGAAAGCATTAAACTTTACAGATTGTTTGTGTATTCATGGTTTTCATCAGTCTATTTTATTGTCAGAAAATCTGTAGAGCACCTGGAAATATAATAATGGCCACTGTGTTGCATTTACTACTTGGAGTAGCAGAAAGCTAATTAGAGAGCTTTTTGGAACAGTTGAAAGGGATAAGATTCAGTCAGTTCTGCAGCCAGTCCAACAAAACAAAATGGAGGGAGAATGGGAGAGGAGGGGAGAAAAGCACTGTTTTAATTGACCTGTGAATGAAGCTATTTATAGTTAACACTGCAAGTTTCAGACTGGCCAAGATGTGCCAAGCCCAGTCAAGTTACTAACCCGTTTGAGCTTGAGGGATCTCATCAGAGAGGTGAATATAAACCTTTCCATTAGCTTACTCATGCATTTGGGTCAGAACAGAGGTAGACACCACCACAACCTTAATATTTTTTGCAATTTCTCATGTTCTTCTGTCAGTGATACGTATGTAACCCTGTGAGTCAGGTGAATTAGAAGTCTACGTTTTCCAACTCCAGCCGTGTGTTGACTCCTAGACTCCACAACCCAACCATTTGGCAGCTTGGATACCTAGAATTGTAAAATAGCAGTGGTATCTGAAAAGCCAGAGTATGAAAGTGCCGCTGGAGTATTTCAGTTTGCGTGATGGTGTTATTGATGGGGCTTCTCACTGCCAGTTGCGGTAAGCTTGGTGGGCATTACCCCTCCAGGTGGAAGAATTTGTTTTCATTGACAGCCTCAGTTCTACAGAGTAGAGAGACAAGTGGTTGCTCAAGTCCAGGTCGTGCTCAAGAAGTCCCTTCAGTACCTGTACAATTTTCTCTGGTCTCCAGAAAGCCTAGAAGGGAGATATTATGTGTTTATGTTTTGGAATTGCAATGAAACAAAAATACGATATATTTTTCTGGTGTGAGGAAAAACTCCAGGAGTTGACTGTTAAGATCGTGTCTGTCCATCTCTTGCTTGATAATCTTTTTCTTACGCTTTACTTTCCTAGGTATCTGATGCTTTATGCCTACATGAGCATTGTCTGTCTTTAACACACAGGTAGCCTTTCAAAAGTGAAGATAAAATGATGCTGCCCTCTTGAATAGTTGATTCCATACTTGCTAATAAAGCACTTGCTATCTTCAGTCCCTCCTCTTCTGCCATTTTTAAGCCAGTTTTCTGATGTTTTGCTTTCAGTAGAGAGGCCATTATTCCTGCAATCTATCATTATAAGGAGTGCTGCCTACTTCAGAGAACCTCTTGCAGCCTAACTGGAATCACTCGATGATTTGGATCATTAATATATTGCAAAATGACAATAAGAACTGAAGTGAGGGGGCAGGCAGACACAAAGTGCTGATGAAGATATATCTGCTCTGCTGTCAAAATTCCACTTACAAATATAGGAGCCACCATTGGATTTCTTTTAGCTAGAAGGTGAAGCTTTAACATGCCTAAAGAGTATTGATTGTTAACCCTGTTTGTCTCGGTTTGGGAGTAGACTCGGAACCCTTAATTCTTCTGCTTTTCCTCTAGGTTTTTGTTTCTGAATTTTAGCATGAGATCTTTTAAATCATTCTGCTACTGATATGTTTTCCTTTATTTATTGTTATGATGACACTGAAAAGGACTTCTTTTGTAGGTGTTTTCTCCTTTAGCACATGATTTTCCAAGTTCTGCTTCTCCTTTTCCTACAAAAAAAAAAAAAAATATTGCTCTTAATTAGATTTCATAATATCAATGGGAGTTTTTTAAAAGGATGCAAGCCTAGGAACAGCAGTAGTTCATCTCCTCATCTGCAGCAGCAGCACTAATCTTGTACACATTGGCATGCACACAGGGCAATAAAAAGTGACATGATGTAACATTTCAGTGAAGAATTGTAGGCACTGGAGCCAAATCCTGTCATTTAAGACTTTCTGTGAGGAGTGATTTATTCTCAATTTGCCACTGTGGGCTTTTTTGAGAGAGAGAGAGAGATTGTGTGAGTGTTGGGAATTATGCCTACGCTTTTTAAGTGTTACTAGTGACTTTAGGTGTCTCTGCCTTCAGGTACCCAACCTGACATTCCAGAGAATCTTGATTCGTGGCACACATATATTCAGCTTGTTTAGAAAAACTCTGCTTCAAGCAGAACACCCCAAATCATTGGTTTTGACTATCTGTTACCTTCTGTCCGGAAGATGCCAAAGAAGATGGCTGTAAGGGATGGTGTTTCAGATATCATGCTCTGATCTAGCAAAAGAACTTCCAAAAGTTAACATTTTCTCCATCTGTACGGACTTTTGGTAGGCTGAAATTTTCTTTTGCTCCTAGAATAGGAGCTAGGGCAGAGACTGATGGGACAAATCACTTCACTTTTCACATTAGCGTTTTGAAGGCATAGATCAATTGCCCAGAGCTATTTCTTCCTTTTTAGAGGCAAATATATAATCTTATTAATGATAATGGTTTTTTTGCCAACAGCATGATATTCTGTATTGTTCAGTTTAATAATCAGCATGAAACCTATTAACTGCATGAGATATATTGTCAGAAATCTGGGGTAAAATCTTTGGCACTTGGAAATGTTAACTAACTTGTTTGCAGTGCTGCAATCTCCTACAGTTAACGTTCTGGCAATTACAAAGATACAGGCTCTTAAAGATAAGCTTTCTGTTTTGTGCTATGCCTGTGCTTTACCCTGTAGTCAAAATCCAAAATAAGCCTTTTTGGAAGCTGTGAAAGCTTGGAAGAGTTTAATCTAATTTAATTTCTTGTGACTGTGAACACTTGGGTACCTCCTGGTTCTGACCGAGTCTAGCAATGACTAAATCAACAGAGCATCTCTTCTCAAGCAGTGTTGATTTTGGAGGAAGTAAATCAATTATCCAGCCAAGGATTTCACCTCAATTGTGTTTTGATGCTTTTATGTTATATTTTGTGTTCCTCCATCGCCATGTCACTTTTGGCTAGCAAGAATGTGGAATTAAGCTGCTTTTATCAGTTACTGTGACTGTTTCTGCTTAGAGTCAGTTTTCCTTTCTTTGCATGTGCCTGTCTCAGTTGCTCAATTTTGCTGATGAAAGTTTGAAACTTCCCCTTCATGAGAGGTCAGCGAAGCTTGCAATTTGTCACTTCAAGACATCAGTTCCTATAGCAAATCTCTCATTAAATTTTCTTTGTGCATATCAGAGGTTGAGGTCGTATGGCCCCAGGTTGTCTTGTCTCTGAGGGGAAAGCTGGCATTGGAGTATTTGATTGCTCCACCACAGCTGTGAATTTGAAGAAGTCAATCTTTTCTGGTTTGCACTCCCTCTAGGGCATATTTCTTCCTCTACACAATTTAACAGTGATTGGCTGTTTTAATAGCTTTTGAATAAGTTTGTTCTTAAACGTTTTTCCCCCATTTCTCCTCCATGCACAGTATGGAGTTTGCACTCTGAATAACTTAACTGGTTTGCCTTGTTGCTTTCCATGCCCTCTGCTCCCTCTAATCATCTTTTTAAGTATAGCAATATAGCAATAAGTAATTAGGGAATGTCATTTACACTTTCCACTTCTGGTGCCATGAAAAGAATTGATGCTTATCATGATGCCTAGAAGTCCCCTCATGACTTTCCTGTTAAAACTGTTCTGCTATCTGCCAAGACCTGAATCTCTCTGTAATTACTTTCCCAACATTGTTCTGGTAGGAAGACTATCAGTAATCACTCTATGACAAGTTTCCTTCTCATCCTTTCTGTAGACTTCCACTTGCTGGAGCCTGTTGCTTTAGATTTCTTTACTTTTCAGAAACTATGAAGTGAAGATGAAGACTTTTCACATCCATTTAGCCATTTCCCTTTTACTGGCTTTCTATGCAAACTTCAGAACAGCATCTTTCAATGGAAGGCTATGGCTAGCACAATTTTTCATGTACTTTTTATTTCTTTGGCTGAAGTAGATGAGATTTTAGCAAGTGAAATCACCCTACTCTTTTCTTTCTAATGCATGGCATTTGGATTCACTTTTTTTTCTCGAAGAAACCTGACCTTAGTGTTTAATGGAAAGCACATCTATGAATTAGATTTCCTAAATATCATTCACACCAACAGCAGTTTATTCTCAAAATATTAACTCGTAATGCTTTATATCTGTTTTAACAGATAATAAAATACAGTTCTGACTTGTATAACAATGCTGTGCATTTTTAGGCTGGCATTACTCAGAGCCTCCATGCCCGCTCTGGCAGAGGCTGGGTACAGCACTGAGGCTTGTTCACTCACAGTCCAGTGGAATTTGCAGTCAGAGACACTTCCATCCCCTGGGGAAAAACAGGCTGTAGTGAAGGAGAATAGGATTACAGCTCAGCTACAAGTCACTCGTGCAAATCCACAAAGAAATTGGGGCTTCTAATGCTCATTGCTTAACAGGGGATTTGGGCACTTAAATCCTTCTAAGAGGGCAAGTGGGAGGGGAGTTGTTACAAAACAATTAGCAAATAGTTTGGTCTGGAGAAAAACAGGACCTGTCCTGTTTGTTCTGTGCTTTCCAGTGTACCCTGACTTGCAGCAATTTCCTTCACTTTAAGAACAAAGCCAATGTTACAGGTTAGTGGTTCTTACTAAGCAACCTAATCTGGTTTGTTGCCTTCACAAAATACGTCCTGCAGCTTCTTTTACGGGGTCTCTATGTGCTTCCCTGCACATGCTCTTAATGTAAGCAGTGCCTTAGAAATGTAGCTAACAGTGCAAGTCAGCTGAAGAGAAGAAAATTTAGAGAGAGGAGGCAGCCTTTAAAGGAGAGCAACATAACCTGTTCTTTTGCTTGGGGTGTTGAGCTCTAATGGGTGCAAATGCCCCGGTGGCCAGAGAAGCAAACAAGGAGGGCAGGGGCTGTTAGGAGAGAGAGGCACTACGCTGGAGAGAGAAGGTTCAGATTGGCAATCAGAAAGACATTTTGGTGAGAGTGCAGTGACTGGTGAATGCAGGCGTCAGACCAAAGGAGCAGACACTTCAGTTAGAGAGGCATGATCCCACTCATCAGCACCACCAGAGCTTGAAATAGGAAGAGGGTATATCAAAGCCCACAGCTGGAGCTGTTCCTCCGTTACTGTATTGTTGTGAACGACCACTGTGTTGTTCTCACCACAAATGTCCACGTAATTGAAGTCACCCTTGAGGACCAGGTTCTGTTGGCCCAGTGCTTCTTGAGCTGCCAAAGTAAGGTTTTGGCAGCCTCATCATCCTGATTAGAAGGTTGGTAACAGATACCAAATATAAGATTCCCCCCTTGGTGATGACACCTCTAATCTAGATCCAAACACATTTGATAGACCTTTTGTGGTCTCAGCTCATCTCCATACACTCAAATTTCTCTTCTACATAAACTGCAACTCCACCTCCTCTTCTTCCCTTCCTATCTTTCCAAAAGAGTTTGTAGCCATCTATTGTGGTCTTCCAGTCATGCAAGTTTTCCCACCAAGTTTCTGTAATTCTTGTGACGACAAACTCTTAGACGACCAGTTCCTCCTGTTTGTGAGTTGGTATACGTGCACTTGAGGTGGCTGGACTTAGGGTTCTTGCCTTTGGAGAGGGTACAAAAAAATCATGAACAAAGGGTACAAAAAATCATGAACCATGAAAGACTCAATGGCCTGGTGAGACACTGGATGCTCATTTGCCTTATCTTTTGTAATTGCAATGTAAAAAATCAATTTCTGTCCATAAATTTTTCATGATCTGTTCACAGTAGAACATGGGAGAGACTGTAAGGGTCCTCTGTGCTAATCCATAGCTGTTCTAAATGCATATACAAAGATCTATTCCTGGTGTTGTTGGCAGGCCTTATAACTGTATAGGTGGGGTGTCAAAAAGAGGGCAACTCTCTTTGGTCTAATAGACAGGAGCTGAACCACTAACACCTTCAATTTCCTTTGAAAATCCATGCAATTGCAAGTGCTCCTGTGAAGTGTATTTGACTGAACAGGTTGCAAGTCTTTCTATCCTCATATTAAAAAAAAAAGAGCAATAATTTATTAGTATTTAAAAAAAAAAAAAAAGAAAGCATGACATTTGTTGCTAAGCAAAGAGGCAAGCTATTTGTGTTTCTAATAGGAGCCACTGGGAAAAGAGAGATTTGGGGAAAAAAACTCAGCCAGAGGGAATAGGTTGATGAAAGCTATAAGTTCTAAGAGGGTTTTATTTCTTTGCTGCTTTGTAGTTCCTGTGGGTAAGCGAGTAAACCTGACAGTTCAAACTACATTTTCCTCTATATCTCAAAATTCATTGGACTTCCCATGTCACTAATTATTTTTCCACCTGAGAATCAGCTATTTTGTTTCAGGCTACAGCAAGGAAAAAAAGATTCAGCTTTATTACCAGGGTCAAAAGGAAAAAAAAAAAAAAAAAAAAGAAAAAGATAACTCTCTGCATCCTTGATAGTATGCAGCCTTTTGTAAATAAGAATATCAGTTCCTGTGTTTTTTAGTGGTTACAGTAACCTCTTAGCACCTACAAGGTGGAGAAAGGAAGTGATTCCTTTTCTTTCCCCTCTTGAAGGAATACGCTCTGTTATTTGAAAGCTTACTGATTTCTATAATGCATTTCTATATTACATTCAGGAGATTTTAATCAGCATAGAATCAATAGGCTAGTGTTGAGAATTGTGGAAACCATGAGCACTAATTTCATTTCTTTTTTAGAAAGCATCGTACGGGCATTAATTAAGTCTCTAATTAGGCATCCTATTACATTTTACTTTAGAGATGTTAAAGGCCGGGCAAACATACTCTATCAAATCAATGGGAGTCTTTACATTGATTTCCATGGGATTTGGACAAGTCACAAAGGAGTCCATTAAATTGGTGACAAAGAATTAGATTTCAGATATCTGACCTATTCCCATCTTTTCTTTTCCTTTGAGGCTTTGATGGTCAGAGAATGGTCTCTGAGAAAAGAAAAGTTGGAGTAAAAATATGATGTCCAGAACAATAGCTTAATGGTTCCGTTGATCTGTGCAAGTTCTGTTGTCATTAAGTGAATAAGAAATTTAAATGGATAATTATAAAATGGATACAAACTCAAGTAGCCATTAGTAAAAGTTTTGGATTTGTGGTTTAATAGCAAAGGTGAGGGACCAGAATTGAGGTGGTCTAAAGACAGGCCTTCCTAAAGATAAAAGTAACAAGTAACTTGCAAACAGTAACTTGAGAAATTATTTATAGACGTAATTTATAACCAACCTTCAGAAATGCAGCCTTGCAATAATGAAATGGGATTATTCATAAAGCAAAAGCCATACAGTAAGGTCAAAGCTGAAATATGGAAATAATATATTCTGTGGTTTTACAAGGTCCTAGAACACCTTAAAATATAAATTCACACTATCTCTAACCTGCCTTTGTGGAGCTGCCACTTTCACTGCCTTTTTCCTAGAAGACTGTTCTAGTCTTTTGAAGAAATGGATGCTGTAAAGAGCTACACAGGGGGGTGCTTGGTACCACTTGTGGGGGTTATGCCTCAGGATTTTCAGAGACCCCTAGAAGACATCTGTGCTCTACAGATGTTAGCGAAGACTTGTGGTTATTTTCTCATAAACCTTGAGGCCTGGGCTAGTAAAGTTTTTAATAAGAATTTTCAAAAATCTGTGGAAGTTGGGCCAATGTTCTGAGGGGTATTTTTTGTATCTCACATCCCTATTATCAATGAGATTTGATGGTTAATTTGAGGGAAAGACAATTGTAAAACATGATTAAAATTGTTTTGTCATCCATATCAAGCATACTATTTTTCTGTTCACCTATGTTTTCAAAGGTCTATTCATATAATCTCAAAAAAAAATAAATCAAACTTTCACCTTATAATGTCTCTTAGTAATAGGTTTAATGTCCTTCTCTGCTTCATTAGATCAGTTAAGCAGTTTTGGAAATAGTTATAACAACATTAAGGAATGTAAGAACTTTTTTCTTTCTGAGGGCAGAATACCATTTTAAAGTCAGTTTTGCTGAAGGTCTAACAACATAGTCCACAATATGAAGCTTCTGAGATGTGGAGTGTGGAAGTGACAGCAGAAGATCATCTCTGATCTATCATTGAATTGTTCGATACACCAAGTATACAACTTCAATCAAAAGAAACAAGTGAACCTCATAAAATGTTCCTTTGTAGGTGAGATAATTAATTTATCTAATTCTTTTTATCATCTGACAGTAAGAGATACTGAAAAATTCAGACGTGCGAGAGTTGAACAGAAAATCAGGTTCTGTCATTTCATTTGCATGTAAAGGTAGATGGTGTCTTTGCTAGTTTGAATATCTGTGATTGAACTATTTCTTATTACAATAGATGATTTTAATGTGATCAAGAATATCAGACAGTTGTAAAATTTGTCTTGTCCCTTGACCACTTTCGTGTCCAGAATTTCACTGTATTATTGTGGTCAGATAATATCAGGGGCTGATCTGGTCACAGATGATTTCTGTGATCAGGCCACGTTTAAATGAAATTGACAGTTCTTCATGCTGAGATGTCTCTTTACTTTCTGTCCATGTTAGCTGGCTTTGGAAAATGATTCTTTATGATTCTGTGTATTTAACAAAAAGAATAATTTTTATAAATATTCTTCAGTCTCCTTTCAGCAGTGAAAGGCCAAGCAAGAGAATTTTGACAAAGGAGATGTTACTCCTTATTAGTTTCTTCTTACTTTTTCTTGAGCCTCTCCTGGCTTGAGGGATAAGCCAGGATACTTGGTGTATCCGTAGAGAACTTCCTTTGCTCAGATATTTAGGAACTTACTGTAATTAAGCAATGTTCTTGCTTTTTCAAGCAGCTTAAACTGCATGGATAGAACAGCCACTGGGAATTGAAATGCCAAAGTGCATTAAAGAGAAGTGCGTCTACAGTTCATTGGATGGATCTGCATGATCTGTGTGCTTAGACTGTGAGGGAGAAATGACCAGTACAGTGAAAACTGATCACTTGGATATTTCCAAATAAGGCTTTCTGAAGGATTCTGTGGTACTAGATTATTAAAGGAATATCTGCAGAAATAATATTTGCTCTCCATTTTCTATTTCCTGAAGGAAGGTGAAAAGATGGGAGAGCAGATCTAAAGCCAAATACTGTAACTTTATTGACTTAATTGAAAAGTTGCCAATATCAGCTAACGGAAGGAAGACTCGGATCCGTCTCATAGTAACCTCTTCACTTCCATTGCATTAAAAATATAATATGAAGTTATGAGACTTTTTTTAATTTAAAAAGGAAACAGCCCTTTAGCTGCTTACACAGTGATTTAGATAACCATTGCACTGAGTTTTCTCAGATATCTGGCACGTTTAATGAATTTCTCAGACATTTCATTTTCTCTGTAAATGCCAATTATCAATCTAAGGTAATGGAAGATGGTTTAACATGAACTGTCAAGGAAGTTTATAGAATTATCATGTCAACACTGTACTCTTCCAGGAGAGTTAGAGAAAGATTACAAGAAAACAATATTGTCATTTAATTAAACAGTATGCCCATTAATATTTTGCTATTACTCATTACTTATTCTTCATACTGGCAAGTACCAGCTGTCATACTATGGTGCCATCACTCGTACTTGGTGATGGGCAGTTCCTCAGAACACCTGAGAACTTCAGGTATTAAATTGGAGGGGGGCCTGTGTGTAGTAGAAGTAGTGATTTTTCTTACCCTCCTAACGCTACCCTAATGTGATGCCAAACAAGATTTCAGTCACAGTTGACTATGCAAATGTTTTAGATGTGATTTCTTATTCTCACTTTTTCAGCCATCACTGGAAGGAGTACTGATACCCTAAGCTAACATCTTTTTGAGGTACAGTCTCAAGTTGTCTGTACATTCAGGGTTCCAATTCTCTCCAAATCATCAAGGTTATCTGTTGTTGGGGTTTGTATTTAAATTTAGATTTGAAAGCACAAACTCCTGCCAGTCAAAATTCTGCTAGCTCAGTAAGGTAGCAGAGCTAGCTGAGATACCCATGCTTATTTGGATCACATGGCACAAGCACTGCCTGTGGAAACCGTGTGAGCTTTCCTGGACTAGCAGCAAGAGTAGTTATAAAAGACCTTGCTGTAGACTAAGGATGCCAGTAATACCTGACATCCAGATGAGCAGATTAAGTCACTAATGCTAATCCCAATTTCCATCATTACAGAAAAACTTCTTTGAACCTAGCTTTATATTTTAGGTCAAGAAAATGAATTCTTTTTTTCCAGTAGTGTTGATAGATCTTTGGTAATGCTAATTAATGAGCATTCAATTTTCTCTGTGGTAACAATAGATTTTCTCTAGACTTTCTAGAAACATTTTTTGGTCTCTCTTGTGGCTACCCTCAATTATTCTTTTTTATTCTGAGATTTGTGTCAAAATAAATCCTGTTCCTCCAGGATACCTAAGGGCTAGTGGAAGTGCTCTGTGTGATGGTTCTATTCCCTGTCAGAATCTAACTAAATAAATAAGCCCTATGATTTTGCTTTTTTAAGTAACCTCACTCCTGCAAGTGACTGATTAAAATTTACAACTTGGTAGTTTTCATGTCTGTCGAATTCTGGTCACTGTGAAAAAGTTTTTTTGTAATGTGTCTCTCTTTTTCATTGAGGAGCTAGGCATCTTCCTAACTCTCTCACAAGGAATTGTAAAACTTCTCTTGTGGTAAAAACAAGCAGTCTGAAATGGCCACAGTGCTGGAAACTAGAAAGCCGTACAAAGATAGTAAATGACAGACCCTTCTTTAAGAACTTGCAAACTAAAGAACAATACAGAAGTGTACAAAACTCAAGAAGTCAATGTGATTCAGAATAAACCAGTGTGACAAAAGATTGGAAGTGGCTCAGGAAAGGGTTGTCAAGAATTAGAACAGGCTGTCCAGGGAAGTGGTTGTGCCGCCATCCCTGGAGGTATTTAAAAGCCATGTAGACAGGGTGCTTAGGAACATGGTTTAGTGGTGGACTTGGCAGTGCTAGGTTAACAGTTGGACTCAGTGATCTTAAAGGTCTTTTCCAATCTAAACAATTCTATGATTCTATGTTGAACATTTCTTTATTTGAGTCTTGAAGGATTGAACACTGAGCAAAGCTTTGGATCTGGGTGAGCTACTCGAGCACACAGAGTTGCAAGTACTCTTAGAAAAGTTTTCCTGAATCATGGCCTTATTCTCTGGAGATGCAGATTGCTTTATTGAAGGATTCGCCTCCTTTCTTGAAAGAAAAGAAAGTTGGGAACTGTAAATGTTTAATGCCTCTATAAATCAGACCACGTGCATCTCCTCAAACCTAGAGAGGGGTGCACATGTCAGTTCCCATTACTAGAAGGCCATTTACATCTGGAAGAATTTGGCCTTCAATTTTTAATTCATTTTGCACTGGAGACTTTGCAATGTTATGCAAACAAGAAGAAAGTGATCTGTTCTCGCTACATGCTTAATATATCACCACAGGTACCTAGCAAAAATTAGTAGAAGTGATTAGAATCATGATAATTTGGGTTGGAAGAAACCTCAGGATGTCATCTAGCCCAACCTCCTGCTTTATAGTGGGGCCAGTTATGAGATTAATATGCTTCCAAGTTTTGGGTTGGTTTACGCTTCCCAGAAGATCGCCGATTAAATCCAGCAAAGTGATAATTTCACCAAGTGTCAATCATTTCTTTAGAAATTCAACTATTATCACTTTTATATGCTTTTAATTCATAGGTTAACTATGGGAGCTCAGTAATGTATAGTGACAATTCTGTACTCCTTTAAAATGTTACACTCATTATTATACCACCTTCTAACTTTCCTCATAGTTCCAACAAGTGCTAGAAATACTATTGTTATGATAAGTTATGGATCCCCAATGGAGGCATTTAATTTCATGGTATGTTAAAGGCTGTAACAGCCTATTAAAACAGGGGAGGGGAATCTTTCTTTAAAAAAAAAAAAAAAAAAAAAAAAAAAAAAGGAAGAATGAAATGCTTACTGGCATTTCTCCAAGAGAGCCATTTATCAAAATCCAAATCTTAGAGATAAGATTTTTTTGAAGTAATACATTCTTCAGGGGCTAACAATGGGAATGGTGTGGCCATCCTTTTTAGCAAACTCTGGCTACCGTTTCTAATTCTGAAGAGGTATCAGTGGCAGCTGAAGAGAGACAAAGCCAATACTGAAGTATGTATATGATTTTCCTTTCATTATTCTTACTAAAATAGCCAAAAAATTAGGACAATTAATGATTCTGCTCATGTGCGTGATTATAGTATTGGTGCACAAGTGTGTGAAGGCTTACTCAGTGCTTAATTTTGCTCACATAAATAGTCCCTTTGTCTTAAAAACATGGATAAGGCCCTGGTGTTTGTGCTGGCCTTTTGGAAGCTTTCAAAATGCAGTTATCCCTGTGTGAACCTTGAACAGCGCTCGTAGGTTTGACTGAGAATCTGAAATACGTCCCCATGCCAATAGAAGTGGCAGAGCACAGCTGCTTGCTTTTCAGCTCCAAAACCTTTGGGTTTTGTTTGCAGTTGTCTGTCATAAGTACTTGCTTTGGAGAATGTAAATAACTAAAGATGAAAGGTGATTTTTGCATAAGGGAAAATAAGTAAATAGATGAAACCTTTACTAAATTCACTACTCGGTTGTCCAAGTACCCGATTCAGTGCCCGTTGTAGCCACCAGGAACCTTTCCATTGGCTTTAGCAGAGGCTGTGCTGATCCCTGGACTGTAGCTGTAAGTGCAAATGAAGAATCCTACAGAACTACCAGAGCTGAAGGGTTCAGGAATCTGGAGTTAGGATTAAATATTAATTTCTGCCTGGTTGGTATCATCTGGGATTTGGTCACAGAGAGCATTAAAGAACAGGTTAAAATAAAAAAAAAAATAAACCCAGAGCCTGAAAACCACTAAAGTCCTTCCCTATCCCTCTCCCAGCAGTAAAATTCTATTGTCCTTTATTAGTAGTATATCATAATAGCACCAAATATGGGTTGAGTGGTTTACAGTCTAGAGCAACATACAAGGCACAATTAAAAAATATCAGATAATTATACACCTCTGGAGAAAGCAGAGGTGAAAGTCACAGGTGGCAGTCAGATAATGTTGTCACCTCAAGAATTTTTTTAATACTTCAATATTAAAATGTCTTGGAGGTATTACAGTGGGAAACAACACTTAATAATGTTTTGGCAAGTCAAGGAGTGTTATAGAGCAGGTTCTTTCTGAGTTACTTGCTTGGAAGAAGTTGTAAGGAAATTTGAAGATGGGGGTGTGACAGCCAGCAGAAAATATTGAGCTAATGTGAAAAGAAAGACTGTGGTCACCATCATTACAGGTTAATAGTAAGAGCCTTGAATATAAGGGCAAGCAACCTCAATTTGGAACAACTCAGAGAGCAAATCAAAGTTTCAGTAGTTAAGGTGGGAAATAATTTGCAGCTTTATCAGTGAAGGAGCTGTAGGTATAGAGGGAATGTGGGGTATGAGTTGGAGGCAGAATGATTTAGTACAGCAGGATTCTTTTGAGAATATAATGAGCTTCTGCCCCTAAATTAAAACTTTTCTTTAAAGATTTTTGAATCCAAAAATAACTATCAAGGGAGTTTCACAGAAGCATTAATTACTTTCATTCCTAAATCTGACGGTGATCCAAATTCATGTTCCAACTACCATCCCTTTTCCCTTATAAATTAAGGTTGCAGAGCTAAATTATTGGCTTCAAGGACTGCAAAAGCAATTTTCTACATCATATCTCATTCCCAAATTGAATGTTATACATAGATTATGCACAAACAATGCTGAAAACCTTTATAGCAGTATCCCTTGAGCCAGTAAACTCTTTGTCTACTAAACAGAATTTTCTAATGACAGTGTGAAAGTATGTGACTACCTACAATGGCTTCTCTAACCTTCCAGTGCTCTATCTTTGGCCCATATTTGATACAACTATTTTTCTCCTTTCCTATAAGCCTACAATTACTGTTTTATGAGTGGTATTTCCACATGGTCCTTAATTATTCTCTTTCTTCTGGCTTTGCAAAGTGTTTTTGCTTAATAACATGGAGAGATTCATACAAGACATAGATGTGTCTTTCAGATGTATCTTCTGTTGCAGTTATCACTAACTTGGATTGGGTTTTTTGTTGGGTTGGGAAAAAATGTTGGTTGCCTGTGGGGATTTTGTTTGAATAAAACAAGGAATTGGTATTGCCATAACTCAAGGCAGACTCTGCATCCATGTCATACCCCAACGCTATTTAACCTGCCCACTGTTTGAAATAGAATATTTCTTTTTCAGACCAAGATTACACCTGGGGACAGCTGAAGTTGCTCCCTCCTCATTAAGCTCTAAAATATCCCATGCTTATCTCCATCGTAAGATTTCAATACAGAGGTCCATTAGGCTCCACTTGTTTATTTGACATGCTAAATCCTACTCTCAGTTCAAGTATAGGGACAAGAAAGCCACGAAGAATAATAACAACTGGATGCTAAGAAAGGGACCCAGGAATACATTCTTAATTTTCTTCTGTGGTTGAATAGTGAAGACGCATCTCCTTGCTTTTGGTTGGGACTTATGGACGGGTGCAATGGTTGCAGGTCACCTGAGCACGTTGCTGACACCTGCACCTTGGCTGGTCATGTGTGTCCTCTGGCAGCGAGTCTGGTATCTGAATGAAAGATGCTATATGGGCAAAAACTATTTGTTTCTGTTTAATTGCTTCTACTCCTTTTCTTTTGTTAGATTTTGCCGATGTATGAATGTATTTAAAATATTACAGATCAAAAAGGCCTGTGAACAAAGAGCAGCAGCTTCTTGGGACTGCGTAGCTTGGCGCAGCCCCAGCTGGGCTGTTTTTACAGGCCTCGGTCTGAGAAATAAATTCTCTTTCTAGAAATTAAAGTTTGGATTCATCTGAGCTTCAAGTGAGCATAGACATCAAAGTAGGCGTTGTTTGTTGCTGTTTATGATACGGGCGTTTTTTTAAGCCCTCGGTGCCTTGGCCTACTGGCTGCACACGTGTGTATGTAGCCTTGCAGTCACCGTCCTCCTTGGTTTTACGCAGAGTGATAGAAAGAGAGGCTCGCTGCTTTTCTGCTTTCGTTGTATCGGCAGTTGGGGACAAATTCTGGATTTTTTCATTTTTCTGGTTGATGCTAGAAGAAAAGTTGAACTTCAGATTCCCACCCCCTAGACCGCTGGTGCTCTCTGAGAGTTGCATCCCTGTTTTTCTGCAGATATAATAGTACAGCAAATATAATAGTACAATAGTTAGTGTTACTGGTGACCTCCTGGGATAGCATTATTCTCCCAGAAATGTATGCTTGAAAATAAGGCTTTGAAAAATATATCCTCTAATTCTACAACTGATATATTATGAAACTTCAGAAGATGTTTTGCAATACAGAGGTATTTAAATCCTACCTCAGTAGTTAACTTTGAAATAACTGGTTACTGGAATAACTTGAAAATGTGACTTAATTTTTTAGTAGATATCTTTTTAGGTAATACAATGAAGTTAAGGGTTTAACAGAAAGCATAACTTGTATCTCTTACCTTTCTCTCTTTGGTCTTGTATCCACTTATTAAAACATTTAATATTTAAGGTTTAAGAAAAAAGCGCATAGGTTTCTCTAATCTGGAACTCTGGAAGGCCCCCAGTAACTGGAACACCTGAATGGTATAACAGTTTAGCATAATCAAGCCAAGACATGCACATCAGAGGCACTTGACTTGAGGCTATCAATATATATGGAACTAATAGGATGAAATATTTCTTGTTTCAATACAAATTTTTTTCCAGTCCAGTGTTCTTAGCAAGGGAAGTTGGCAGCAGCCTGTTTCCCAAATTGTGCATGAGCCCCTAAGCTCTTCTGGCCACTGAATTCTGATTTTCCTTGTTTTAACCAACTCATCACCCTTTCTGGCATTTGTTCTGCTTTGAAACATGTAGACGGAATGGCAGAGCAGTTTACTGCAGTATGCGTACTTATTATTTGGGAACCAATGAGAAGAAATAACCTGGGATCTTTTGCAAGGCAATAGAGAAAGGCTTGTTTACCAGATCTCACATTTCTGGCAAACAGCTGGCTGTAGTTTTAATAATGAGCTGCCCATAATTGGAATGTATTTAATCCAAGTTAACACACATGCACTAAACTTGCTAATTGGGAATTTCTCTTTATAATAAGCACATTACTCTTGCTTTTTCAAGTAATGTTAACGTGCTGATACAGCAGAGAGAGTGCACCTCACTACATGAATGCAGCTAGCAGGCCCCAGTGCATGGTAATTTTTGAAGAAAACATATGGTAAGAGTAATGGCTGAAGTCTGTAGACAGCTTGCCTAAATTACAGTGCATCCATTGAAACCAGGACACATGCTAAGCTGCTGAAAGCAAAGAGATGTCATTAAAAAATGATTCATATACCTTTGCCTTAATGAGTGCTCACACTTGAGGATTGCCAATTGCCTGATCAATAGCTTCACTGCTGCACAAGGCAAAATTCTTTCTACAAGTGAAATATTTCCATTACAGAAGTGTGGAACTTCAGCCTATACACTTTTGCCTTAAAGGAATTTGAAAATATTTTTTTTTTTTTATATTTCTGAAACCTGCCTATATTTGAATCTAGTAAATAAACAATCATGCACTGCCATATGGAGCAATTTCATAACAGCACATGGTGAGGTTCTAATGAGTTTTACCATACTGTGCCTGACAGGTGAATTTTCAGCTTTGATTACAGGAGGCCAAAAATAATTCATCCAGGCCAATAAAGTTTCATTTAGATAAGACTCGATTATTTTTGCTATCAGCCTCATTTTCATTTTCAGGCACACAACCTGGCAACAAGCAATAATGGATATTTATTGGGCTATCAAATCCACAGAGACTTGTTTACTTATCCGAGTCCTGCAATTGTCAATATTCTGTAGTCCACTGACTGCTGTCTTTAAAAGGTGTCATGTTTAGGAGTTGTTTTCAAGCTCAACTGTTAAACTTTTAAAAAATATTTTGAAGTTATTATTAGTAATGCAGTGCCTGGAGACCCCATTATGCCAGCCAGGGTACAAACAAAGTAAGAGACAGACCTGACACAGAAAATGTGAGGACAGTCTTTTGTGCTTATTAAGCCCAAACATCTCCAAAGCTGAGACAGCCAGTGTCAGTCCTGCTGCAAGTGGGTGCCCCTCCATCGAATTAATGGCAGCATGAACTCTATTAATGAGACCTATTGTGCTATGGAAGGATTACAATGTGCAGCAATATAGGTGCTGCCATGCTAAATGGAGCTGAGTGCTTTCTACTGCAACACTGCATATCTTGGAACAGACAAAAGCAGGTCTGATAGAGGAAGGCTTGGAAATCTTATGTTAAGCCCATGTCATAAGCTGCTTAGATCTCACCCTCATCTCTTGTAATTGAATAATGGCCCTAGGCCCTGAAGGCCAAGTTATATGACCGAGGCAAAGCCACAGAGTTAATTTTAATGAAGCAAACAAATAAATATTGTTTTACTTCATTTTTCACCACATGAAGACATACGTGTTAGTATACTGTTTCAGATAGTTTCTCTGGTTTTCTAGCAAACTAGGACATTGAATTATTCACAGAAGACAAGTGCATAGTGAGGTGTGTGCCACCCAGACCTCCTGCTGCTGCAAGAATAAGTAACTGTGCTGTACCTCTTGCCTTAAAATTTGTAAGAGTTTCTTCCTTGGTGCTTCCCAAAATAGCTGAGTGTTCCTGGAAGGCTGGTAGGTCTCAAACTTCTAAGGTTTCACCTTAGTACTAACTACTGGTTTTTAGATATCTTAGGTGAAAAGGCATACTGGATGTCATCTTGATCTCTCAGAGGCCCTTTATTCCCATTGCTTTATTCTTCACTATTCTCATTCTCCTTTAATGTTCAACAGGTGAAAAATGAGCATTTATGCCTTTTCACAAAACTGGCAAATAGGTAGGCATGCCATTCCTGCATAGCATGTGACATTTTATGCAAAGCTTTATCTCTGACCTTTCTTTTCTTACCCTTGGTTCAATTTCTTTCTGCCCTGGGGTTTGAGACAATGAAAGTTAATTATGACTCCTGTTAGGCCCTTTGGGGGGTTTGGCTCTCCATACGTATCTACACAAAAAAAGTGACCTTGAAGGTCCTTTTTCAACAGATGTCCCCTATCAAACTTCATCTCCCTTTTCTTCTTTTTCTTTCAGTCGAAATTTTAATTTTCTGTTAAGTGAGGGTCATGTAAGAATTCAGTATGAATAAAAATTATATAAAATGAAATTCAATTTATTTATTATTTTTTAGGGAATAATAATCTTGGGATTCCTGCTCAGGGAATTCAGAAATCTTTGCTAAAATTGGGATTACCTCTGAATCCCAAAGTGGAAGCCTAATTTGCAAATGCATTCCCAAATAATGCTGAGGTTCAGACAGATCTTTTAGGTCCCCTATTTAAAAATTAAATAAAAGGGGCTTCCAATGGTTTCCAGAATTAATATGAGACTTACTTGAGTAATCATTTGCAAGTATCACCAGTGGCTTGCAAATACTTTTTCTTTGCATTCGTGAGCTATGTTGCAGGCTGGTGTCCTACTTAAGGATTAAAAATTTAGGATAAGCAACAGCTATGAAATTAAACCAGCATATAACTGAGCCAGTCTTGGGTAGTATCTCTGAGGTAATTAAGAATGGAGCAACACAGTGATCAAATCAAGGTTGCAATTAAAACTGAATCAACAGATCAATGGTTTCAAATGAGCAAATCATCATATTAATATAGCAGGTAATCAAGTAGAATTAAGAGGTTGGCACTGGAGGGAATTTCTGTTAGTTTGAGTCTTGAATTGAGGGGAGAGACGGGGAAGGACCTGTTTTCTTTTAGCCTCAGATTTGATAGCAGCAATCAGTGACCTAAGAAAGAGGCATATGCATCATCTTTCTGATCCTAAATTTACACCTAGTGTTTTCATCCAGTATTTGTGACAGTTTGATTTTGATTCATTTTTAGAAGATGCAGCTTATCAAAACTGTTTTCTTCTAGCTCATGGTTTTACAGATTTACTTGTTCTTACATATTATTGATCCCTAGAACACTACAGAATCCACTAGTGGTTTTAACCCTCATCTCTGTGTTTAAATTAGGTACAATGGCAGCGTTTGGACTGTCTGCTGTTAACTTGTATTGCTGATGTACCTTGTAGTCCAGTTCTGAATGAGAACTCGATGAACAAAAAAAAAGAAGAGGCAGTCCTTTTTCCAGTCTTACAACTGAAATATAATGTAACAAAAAGTAATTTTTGTAATAACGTAACCAAAAGTAATTAGGAAATCACACACTTTAGGCTGTGAATAGACAGAAGGTGCTCAAAATCATAGGGTGATTTAGGTTCTCAGATCATACAACCTCCAGTTTTGTTTTCAGAAAGAAACTGTAGAAATCAAGCATAGCCTAGATGTGAAAATACACCAATAAATCTAAATCAGTAACATACACAAGTTTTGGGCACTGATAAGAGATATGTGGAGTCTGAGGTCTGAAGACTGACCTTGATCATCCAGTTAAGAAAACGGGATTAATTCATTAATGTGGATGTGCTAAAAAATAGTTTCATGAAAAGCCTCACTTATGAATTATACAGCTTTTGTGGTGCTCTTCTGCATGCCTCCTTCAGCATCTTGTACTGTGCTAGAGCTCAGAAGCAACTTTTCCCTGCAAAGAGAGCTTTTCTGTGGGACAGTTTAGTCCCTTCTTTACCAAATCTTTAGGAATACCCACCTCAGAGACTTCCATCATCCTATAAATTTAGTTAAAATACATTGTTAGTCTCAAAAGTTATTAGAGGCATACAGACAGTGCAATAACACAAGGCTTGTCTCCTTAGGCAAGAATAACAAGATCTTTTTACATTTTATTGTAATAAATCCTCTTCCTGATTGAAGTATGAATCTTCCCAGACTCAAATAGAATGTGGGAATTCTCTACAATTCTTTAAAAATATTTTGCCAAATAGACTAATTTCAAGATTGAGTCACGTTTTTTCACTGATATAAAATAACTATAAACACAGGTTATAAACACAGACGTAACTCATATGTGCCTGTTTAGTATGATAAACTTGTTTTGCCTGTCCTGTGTTAATGGGGATGGCCTTTTGGAAAGACTGTAAAATTATTATGTGAAAAAGAGATTGTTTAAAATTCAGCATGATCTGGGGAGTTGGGCTATGCTCCTCCAGTCAAAATGGATGCCTACAAATCTTGCCATCTTAATTCAGAGACCAGATGCAACACAGGTCAATTTAATTTCATTACTGTCAGAAGGTCTTCTGAAAAGATTATAATGTTTGTAAGCCACTGCCTGCTGCAAGGTGATGCCACATGAGGAGAGTTCACTGGGGACCACAGGCTGGAGTGAAATTAATTAACCCATGTCAGCAATGGAGACTTAAAAGCAGGCCCATAACTTCTTCAATTGCTCACCAAAGGCAAACTAACAATCAGTTTAAATTTCTTATACTGTTAAGAATCAACCCGTAAAAAGTTAAATGAGTAGGTTTTTTTAAAAAAATGGTGGACATTGTAACAAAAAAGGAAAGACTGAAAAAGTAAGAGTAGGCATATTTTTATTTTCTCTTTTTATGGTAAGTGCTTACTAAGCTTAAGCTAACAGAAATGCAACTGCAGCACTGGATTGCCCATGATATCTAATTTTCAAACAGACATAAATACTACAGAACAACTTGTCATTTTAAAAGGGTAAACAGAAAAATCATATAAATTAAGTGACATTTAAGAAGTTCAGGGTTTATATCACAGCCACCAGGGAAATCAGAGACCTAAGGAAGAAATGTTTCTTTAGAGCATTGATGTAATCAGGCTTGGGAGAGAGATTTTTTTTTTCCCTAAATGATTGTCCGAATAATTTAGAAGCATAATTTTGGACTCAGATTGTCACAAAGGATTAACTGTTTCTTTTTAATTATGGACCCTGCATTTGGAATTCATTTTTAAGTTGATTGAAAATTAGTTCACTAAAGCAGTAAAAGGCTAAATGCAATCAAATGACTGTAAGAAATAAAAAGCCCCACTGAGGCTCTGGTTTTTTGAAAACAGAAGAAATAATGGCACAGCAGCAAAGATTATGTTGGGTCCTTATCTAAGTGTTTATAAGGCCAGCAGGGCCTGCACTGGGATAGAGGAACACTTTGATAACCTCCTGAGGTCCATCCAGAACATTTGCTATAAGGCTAAGTCTTTCAAATGTTAATGAGTATCTTTGTGAAAAGACTGCCTCACTCTGGAAAAGGACCTTGAGGTGATGAGTTAAGTGCCATGGTGTTGTCTGTGACTAACTGGAAAATATACTGACAGCAGAGTCATATTTGAACTGTTCAAGGATGCTTAAGGCCAAGCTCTGCTTAGGCTGGATGGGTTGGGACTGGAAGGGAGAAAAGGGAGTCTCCCACTAAAACTTTTAAAGATTGAGTATAGCATGAGAGAGGTTCCCCTGAAGTCACTGTTGATTGCTCCCTTGGTGAAATGCAGCCTGAGAGGGACATGCCCCCCACCACCACCCCCCCCGTCCCCCCCCCCCCGCAGCAGCTGGGCAAACCTCCTGCTGTACAGTCAGGCTTTTGCTCTCGCTGAGACTGGGTCAGGCCTGAAGATCCCTGCTATAGACACACACCTGTTCTGGGGCATGACAACAAAAATGAGCTCTTGCTGCAGCTGATCAAAGGCATCCCTCTGCTGTGTTAGTGACTGAGCAGCAAGGCATCCAGAGTGGGTCCTGCTTGCGTGGCTTGCTCTGAGCACAGGCTGTAGCAGCTGCTGTTACATGGTATAAATGCTGCTTCCTTTTCAGTCTGCAGTGGGATGCTGCTGTATCAACCGGCAGATGATGAGAAGAGCAAGCAAGGGGAAAGGTCACCTCCCATACTGTCACAGCACATCAAACAGCTAGCTGATATTTCCAACCCACAAGTGCAGGAACTCATTGTGCTTATCTCAGAACAGGGTTCTGCACACTGAACAGCAGTTAGGGCCTGTCCTTGCTGCTAGCATTTATCATGTTAGAAGATGACCTTTGAAGGATCAAGTTACCAAACACCATGCTGGCTGCAACTTTTCAATATGTATCGCCAAGAGCTCGCTGTAATGCAGTGTTATGCCAACTTGCTTAGCCCAAACAGGACCAGAGCTTGACCTCAATACAGAACATGACCCATTCTTTGCTGTGTTATCCAATTAGAGTCATTAATTTGTCTCTTTAAGGTCTTGTTCTAGCAGGAGACAGTCTTATTGCCAAGATAATCCCTAACATTTTACAAACATAGCATTATAGACAGTTCTGATGAAATGCAACCTCAAGGGGGTTGACTAATCCTCCCCCTATCCTAAGGCAGGATCAGCAAGACATTTAAGCTTTTCATGAAAGATATTTATCTAACCTATCTTTAAAGAGAACCTATAATTCTGGGGAGAGGACTGAGTTATAAACTCTGTCCCTTATTCTGTCTTTCTTTCTCTACAGCTTCTTTTTTGGGTTTTTTTGACTCATTTCATCCATCAAATGTTTGGTTACAGATACTGGAAAGAAGACATTTATAAATTGCTTATAAGTAAGTTACTCCTATATGTCTTAATACAAGGTTAATCAGTGGCTTAGAGTCCATTAATTAATAAGCTGAAGCAGATCTATAGTAACTTCCACTGATGTATTAAGAGCTATCGGTATATGTACCGTTCTGATGCATCTTATAATATCTGAATGTTCACTTAGAAATCAAGTCATATCCATATTTAATAGAATAAGTACTCAAATAAAAAAATCTTTAACCTAAATTCTTTCCATTCAGACTTGTTTTTCATGAAATTTTTTATAAAAGCAAAAAAAAAAAGTGTCTCTATTTTGTAGATTGCTGTCTGCAAAATAGACTACGCTTTCACTTTTCTCAGAGGCATTTTACACACAGATTTTGTGCAGCAGCTATATTGTGGTGTTTGGGAGGTAGAGCTATGATCTTTTCTGGTCCTTGTTTGCTTTTTATCAGTGACGTCTCTGACTTAGAAGATTTGTAGCACACTCATATACAAAATTATTAGTTTGTCAGCAGAGAAAATGCAAGCTTTTTCTGTCCTAAAGGGTTTCATAAAATGTTATGCAAGTGTCTGTTACAGATGGAGTTGGTAACACTGCTTACTCTTAAGGTAGTCCAGCATTTGGCATTGTCACTTGCCAGGTTTTAATTATTCAAACTAAAACTTTTTATGCAAATATTTGCTTCAGGCTAAATGTTTTAGAGAACTTTCAGGAAAAATAGTTCAGCTGCATCCAAGAGTACAGAAATCTGAGGAAAGGAGGAGATCAGCTTTTCCTCATGATAAACAAAATATTTAAATGATTTAATTAGAAAGGTTTGTTCGCTCTTTGTTTAAAAATTGGCAGAGAGATTTGCTCTAACATCAGAGATCTGTCTTCTCCAGCTCATTGAAAATCCAAGATGAGTTTCTGAAAAGCCTTAACCTGACCGTGCTCTGTGGTTGTGTGTTGGAATAGAGTCACTGAGTTCTCCAGGTGACTTCTGCTATTGGTCTGTGCAAGGTCATGGCCATCTAACAAGCCTGTTTAATTTGCGAGAACAGCCAAAGGAAATCATAGTAATCCATGTGTGCTTCTGTCTGTCTGGTAGATACCCATAGGGCCAAAATTGTTCTTTCTTTATTCCAGCCTACAGATAAACTCATGAGAGCAGACACTGTGGTTTATTCAGCATATCTCAGGGGGGTGAGATGTAATGGCATCCAGGTGGCCCCTAGCTGTGTGGGATTGCTGGGGTTCATTATGTGTCTTAAACTGAGAGGTGTGAGTCATACCTTACAAATCAGCAGCTGATATTTTATATACATTTAAAAAAAAAAAAAAATTAAAGTTGCTTCAGAGATGTCCAACCTGTTTATATTTGGCTGTTGCACTTTTGACCCACCTGACCAACACTCTGCAAGCAATTGGCAACGGCAGCTTTAGTTAGGATGAAGTCTGTTGGCAATAACTTGCAGAGGGGTCTGGTGAGGACAGAGCAGGGTTGTGGGCAAGTACTTGCAATGGTGTTAAGCCTAACTATGCTTATCTGGTTATTTTAATGTTCACTTGAAAATAAAATAAAAGCTCTCTGGATTCAGTCCAGAAATTGTCTGTGTTGAGCATGCTGCATCACCAGACTGCAGGGACTGTGCAGGACTTACCCTGGCAGCTGGAAGAAGCAAATGCAGAGACAATTATGGTGTTAAGCACTGAACCAGAGAACAGGGAGACAGTGAAACCCTCCCCGCTTTAAGCACTTGATCCCTTGTGATGATAACAGCCTGCTTATTGTTGCCAGACGTCTCATCACAGCCAGTGGTACAAGTCTGTGCTGTGTACCCAGGTCTCTGAGACTCCAGCTTGAGGAGTCTTTCTCGCTTGATAGAATTTCACGATAAGTTGTTTCATGAAATTTAAGACTGTTTTCTCATTATGGATATATACACAAACAGCCTCACTCAGGTTGGAAAAGGAATCAGCTACCTAGTATCTCAACTTTTGCGTGCTGGACTGTACAACCTTAATAACCTTCTGAATTATTTATTTTTCAGAATCTCATACAGCTCTCAAAATTTGTATCAAATTGGAACCATAGGGGGAACTTGGGCAGTAGGACATGGTAGCAATTATCCCTAGTGCTGCTCAACTATATGATAGCTTAGCCAACTAGTTTTTGCTTTAATGGAGATTGTACTGACTAGTGTTGCTTCAGAAGCTTGTTTTTTGAAGCTTTGGTCACACTATAGTGCAAGCCACCACCTCCAAATCGAAGTGCTTGTTGCTGACACATAGTGAACTCCTGACTCATAAGAGGCCTTAGGCATCTGGGTCCAGTTGAGACATTCATTACTTTGGTCCAAATTTATTGTCGTTAGATGAAAGGCTTTTAATTAGCAATAATTTTGACATAATAGTAATGTATAGATTTTTCTACTTAAAGTGTGAGACCGATGTATTTGGAGTGGAACAGACTTCAAATTCTTAAATTTGAAAACCAAAAGCAATTACTTCGTAAATCACTGTACAAGTCCTTCTTCTTTAAAAGGAAATCATGATGGCAATGCTGTTAAAAAGGTGAGCTGACTGGCACTGGTTTTACATGCAGGAATTTGAGAGTCTTCCGGAGTCTGCTAGCTAGTGCTGAAGCATATGTCTGTATAACTAAAGGATGTGGCTCTTCAGAGTTTACTGCTGCTGATAGTTAGAAATTCCTGAAATGAGCAAATTTTTTTTGCTATTCTGTTGCACCCAAAGTGGCTCTGTTGAAAGTAAAGATGGGGAGGTGTTTTCAGAATCAGGAGCTTTATGTGGAGGGGTTGTCTGGAACTGAGTTCTGAATCAAAGCGAGTATGTCTGGTTCTAGCAATGCAAAATTAAATGGATTAGTCTAAGTAAATAGGCTTTCAATTTCATTTGGAAAGACTGTGGGATTTGGGTAAACAATTACAGGGGCTTTTTTTATTTTGAAAGAAGGTCTGTCTTGTACTATTAAAAACCAGAAAGTACTTTTCTTACTGAAGAAGTATCTTTCAGAATGTGGGACAGGCTTTGTAATGCATCGGATGATAAAACAAGGAGGTTTATTTCAATATATCTGTCTCCACAGTGTAATGTACGTTAGTATGTGTAATGACTGCAGGGACTGGTTAGATGTGTGATAGAACACACAGTAGTGTGCTGTTATCTTGTTTTAATTACATGCAACATTTTTCTTCAAAATGAAGAAAACAATAGAGACAATAATGCGTGAACAAGCAGATATGTGGATGCAAAAGAGATGCCTACAGTATTCCTCTGTTGGTAGTACCAGGAAGAAAGGTCATGAAAAGCCCCATAAATAGCCTCTATTACCCAGAAAGAATGCCTCAGTAAGTGTCTGACAGAGAGATCCCCAGCTCCCAGCAGCCATTAAAGCAGACTTTCACTTTCAGACATTAGAACATAAAGCTCCTTAATGAAGGGAAGATGTTTTTAGTCAAATTGTTTTCCTTTAATATTTGTTTTCTCCACTTGAATAAAATGTATATGATAAATGACTGACTAAGCTTACAAGAAAGATCATTGTTAAAACGGACAGTTTGAATCAAAATTTTTAAAAAAATTCCCATTACGCTATTTAAATGGAAACAATCCAGACATCATTAAAATAAAGCAGGATTCCTTCAGGGAGAAATTATTTCTGGTTTGATTTCTGTCAAAATGACTTTGACTTTCAGAATACTTTTACAAAATGTTTTCCTGAGGCTTTGCCTTTGTGAAGGGTTTTTAAACAAAGGAACTGTTTGCCACTAAACAGAAGTAATCTGATAAAAGATTGAATTCAAATTAAGTATGCTGCTTTTTTTAATGGAAGAGGTTCTTTATTATTTTATTTTGTTTTAAGACATGTCACCTAATCAGCACATAAATCTTCATAGAATTCATCTGACAACCTCATTAATTTCCTGTGAATATTGCAGTGCAAAGAAAAGACCATAATTTCAGGAAGGTAATTTATTCTAAAATCAGGTGCCTCATATTTTTAGTTTCGTGAGTTTGTGCTTTAATGAAGCTAATCTCAGTCATAAACACATCCTTGTGGACACAACATGGTTATATTCTGATTCTGGAGAAGGCCTGATCCTGCTCTCACTCATGCGACTGTAAATCAGGAATAACTCCAGTGAGGGCACATGAGGGTATGAACAAATGTAACCTGGATGAAACAAACCTCAAGGGGCTCTAAGAGCTTCATTTATGTCATGTTGTGGCAAAAGTGGTGTAAAGGACCCTAATTATGAATGTGAAACAACTTGTCTGGCAACATTATGGTGTTAGAGCAGCAAAAACCTGAAGTGATGCAACCCTGAGTCAGGTCTCCTACAGATACCAAAGGTCTTGCCTTTCCCCAACCTCTCCCTCCTAATTTCAAGTTCGTTCTTTAAAACTTTGTTCAGTATCAGAAAAAGGTGAATTTTCTGCTGAAAAGCACATTGTCTAGGACCTGATTTTCAGTTCCTTTGTGCTTCAGTCACTTATATTTGTGCAACTGAATCTGAACTTTTCCAGTCGTATGAATAGAATTTTTTTTTTCCTCTTGACTTTCTTTTTGTTGTGCTTTTGTGTTTCAGTTGGTTGTGTCTAGGCATAAACATAGCAAGAAAGAGCAGGTGTTTCTGTTGTCCTTCTAGCTTCTGTGGGAGTGAACTTGAGGCTGCTGAAGGTGGTGATCAGGTTCTCCTATTGCCATCCCGGGTCCGGGATTACACCAGAGCTGCCCTGAGTGTGGAGATACTATAGCCTCACCTTGTCTCTTCTTTTCTGCCCTACAGTGGAAGTGATCATGTTCTGAACTGTAACTCCCTAGAATTTGGGCAAATCATCTATTTAATGTCAGTGTTCTGTAATGGGCTTGATATGAAGGTGCTTATATATCATATTGTTGTCATAAGTAGAAGATAGGCTATTCATAAAGCATTGGAGCTTTGATATAAATTGATACACATTACTAAGCACTGGCTATGGAAAAATCATAGACTGTTGCTGGTAGTGAGCTAAGATTTCAGCGAAGCATGGTTCATCCCATATTTCTATCGCTTATGTGTCTTCTTCAAAATTCTGCCCACTTTTCAATGTTGTTATTCTCTTAATGCTGTTTAAAAGCTTGGTGGTCACAAACCCTGTGCAACCATTAAAAATAATGAGATAAAATTTCAGGAAAAAAGGAGCAGTTTGTGTGAAAGTAGCTTGGGCTCCAAGCAAATGCAAAGAGACAGCGTTTCATTGTCAGAAAAGTTTCAGAAACTTCATATGCAGAGTGTACAGAAAGCATCTTTCAGACATGATTTTGAAACTTGCTAATATTTGAAACCAGCTGGTGTAACAAGGTTACTGAGGTGAGGAGAGAACTGCTGCCTGGAGGACATGTATTAGAGAGATCAGAAGATGTTGCAGGCAAGTTTCAATATCAGTAGCTATTTTTTACAGTAATTTCACTGCAACATTGACCACTGAGAACAACCACCCGTCATTTAACCAGTTCTGCAACTTCTTTTTCCCCCACTTTTAATCTTCTAGTGGAGGCAGCTGAATAATACCTTTTTCAAGGTAAGTGTCTGATGTGTTACATCAATCACTAGAATTTCTTCTAAGATCCACATTATACTTTAAACCTTGACCTTAACAGCCATATCAGCATAATAATTTTTAGGTATCTGAAGGATTTAATACTTGATCACGAGAGAAGGTGTTGGGGGCTCCTTTTATGACCCATGGCAGGTGGGAATGTGATTCTGTTACTCCCTCTTGCATTATTCTCCATCATCAAGCTTTTAGAGGCAAATAGCTGTGCTGCATGGGTGCAATCTTATCTGTATGGTAATGCTTTATTAAGAAATAATAACCAGTTTAGATGAATAGCAGGTAAGCTATTTTGGAGAAAGGTGTTTGGTTTCCAGGCCAAGTACAGCAGGGAGAGTAGCAATAAAAATTTCATCTCCTTGCTCTCGGTGAGAGAGAGAGCTCTCTTCAGCAAGTTATGGTATTCCAGGCTTCAAAGCTGTTGGATGTTTTTTGAGACTCAGAAATAAAAGTAGAACAGTGATTTTTTAAAATGGTTGTCCTGGTTTCAGCTGGAATAGAGTTAATTTTTCTTCTTAGTAGCTAGAATAGGGCTATGTTTTGGATTCAGTATGGGATTTGGTATGAGAAGAATGTTGATAATAAACTGATGTTTTCAGTTGTTGCTAAGAAATTAAGGACTTTTCAACTTCCCCTGTTCTGCCCGTGTGCGGGAGCACAAGAAGCTGAGAGGGAGCAGAGCCAGAGCACCAGCCTCAAATTGGCCAATGAAATATTCCGATTCATGGAACATCATGCTCAGTGTCATTTTTACTCTCCCCATCACAGGGGAAGGTGATCCTAAATTTTCTCTTATTTTAGTCCTAAGACATGGAGGCTGTAGCTCCAGTAAACATTGCTCAGTAACAGGGACTGTCAGTTTGGCCTCTGTCATTCCAGGCCAAGACTCTCTGGCTGCAACCTGGCTCTACCTAAACGAAGCAATCCCCGTTTGAATAAACCACAAAATGTGGGTCAAGGCTTGCTCATGAATTCAGTGGGTAACTTTCCATTAACATCAGGGAGACATTGGCCAGGCTTCGGTGTCATAATCTTATTCTAGCTATTGTGATAAATGAATTTGTTTGCAATATTTATGCTGCTCTGTGAGGGACAGCAAGTTCTCAGTGAAAATAGTCCTGTTTGGCTGCAGGTTAAAATGAATATGTAATAGGTTGTTAATTCCTTCTGGAATTTGAGGGTTAGTAGTTCAGAAGTTAATTCTAAGTACCACTCAGCTTGACACACAGTCAGGCTACATTTTCTTCTATGAAAAGGCTCTGGAGTTAGCCCACAATATTACTGTAGTGTTAAAAATGGATGTTTGAGTAGGGATTTCCATAGCGGAAAATGATTCTTTCAAAGTGTGTACGGATGTGCACTGCATGCACTTTATAAAAGGAAATGCTTTTCTGTTGTTATAATCCCCTCTGCTATTTCTAGCAAATGTTCATTTGACTTGTAGGCTGATCCATTTCCATAAAGCTCCTCTGTCCTTAACAATCACGTCATGCGACTGTCAGAATCCCCTGTTTGTGATGAGGCATGGTTTTCCTGGGCTTTATCTTGTCACAACCGTAGTAAAGCATCAGACATGCAAAAGTAGATGAGTTGTGAAAAGCAGAAAACCTTTGATGCAGCTTTCCGTTTTTAGATTTTAGTGATTAGGAAAATTGTGAAGCGTATTTATAACGGCATATTTCTGCACTGGTTAAGTGGGTTTTTGTGCTCTAAGACCTGTGGGGTTTCTTTCGGCAACATAAAATATTTCAGCAAAGGTAAATTTGAGTGAGGGATTGATTTGTTTTTACATACATTTTATAATCAGACTGAATCCTACTTATTCTGTTGATTGCTACATGGATGGCTTGAGTTGTGTGTAGTACCACACCCTTAGTTCATGCAACTTCTGTATGATCATTTGTACAAAGTAATTTTCTTTGTGGCCAAGCTGAGAGCAGTAAGACATGTGGTATGAGCTTTATCTCAGCATGCTTACAGACTATGTTGGAAACCACAGGATTCCTCAATGCATTTAATAAATAACACATGTCATCCATCTATCAGCTGAATTATAGTGCACCGCATAAGCTGAAGCAGTCAGCTGACCTGTTTATCTTCACCCCCCCCACCCACTAGCTCTATTCAGTGCGAGCAGAGTTATAGAAGTTTAAAAAAAAAAAAAAAGCCATTAATAGAAGAGAGGCAGAAGATGATGAATTAAGGGAGCCTCCATTAATTTTTCATTTTGACAGATTATCGTCTGTCAAAAGGCAGAGGAGATGTTTCTCGTACACAGAGCCAGGGAGCTCGCTCTTTGTAACACAGACTTATGTTTTTCGCATGAATTAGGTAGTGGGCACCAAAAGGATGAAAAATTCATGACAATCTATAATTTACATGCTAGAAGATAAATAATGAACTAAATCCTGTCATTAAATTGGTCTTTCGTTTTTTCTTAATCCCTAGGGTGATGAATCTGATTCTGCAACAACATTTAGTATAAATTGATTTTTTTTTTGGTGGGGGGCAAAGCTGTTTAAAATACTTTTTGTTATAAATAGCTTGAGCAGCACAGTACATTGCCTTAGGCTGAATGATATGCCAGCCTATTAATGTAATAGTACATTAAGATTGACGTTAATTAATGTCAATATTAACATCACCTTTTCTAAACCACATTGAGGTACAAAAAAAGTCATAAATATTGTAGGGTTTGGTTTAATTAACTTTGAGTTTTGTTCAAAAAAAAAAGAAAACTCCGACGTATTGTGAAACTTCCTTTATTCAAATGGTATTAACATAGATTAATGGGCGTTAGAATAGATGGGGACTTTTCACATCACTTAATGTATGTCAAGGGACACGACCTCATTTCAGACAAGTGTGTTTTTTTCAGATAAGACATTAGGGTAAGTGAATTTTCACTGTGTATAATAAATAATAAAAATACAAGCCTTAAAAGAAAACCCTAACAATTTTAGTTGTAGGGTGGTTATTAAGGGCTTGTGGAACTGTTTGGCTTTCTTTGTGTGCTCCTTATAGAAGGCAGAAGACGAAAACACAACTCCTATTATATGGATGTTACAAATTAGTTTCCTCTTAATTTTTTGAACTCTTTCATCTTTTTTCTGGAATGTTGTGCAAATACTTCTGTGGAAGAAAAAATGTTTTTGTATATGTACACATGTATACACACACATATGTATGTGGAGGACATAAGCTTGATCAAGCTTGATTGCTTTCTATATTATTGTCTCATCTGATGTTCGCAAAACATTGCAGAGCTCTCCACGGGAACTAGACTGCTTGTCTAGAACAGTTTCTCTTACAAATAAGGACCCTGGTATTTAGTACCCAAATGCTTTGGGTGGCTTAACTATGAGCACAGGCCGGATCTCTATTGAAGTCAGTGGGACTCCCAGCAGATGCAAGGGTTTGCTTGGGTAGAAGTTCCTCTCTCTGCAGTATTGAGAAACATTTGGACTCGCATCCCGCTGGCCTGTGTTTTGAGGGAGGACATCCTTACTCAATGGCTTTATATCAGATGGTTTCCTTGTCGCTGTGATAACTGAGGCACAGATCAGCAAGAGCAGCGAAAACAAGGCCACATTATCCTGTTCAGACGTACCAAGTGAATTATTAATTGAAGTGCAGTAAATCCTGGTTATGAGTGGGTCCATAGCCATGGCAGTTCCCCTTCTGTCACCCTGTGTTCGTACCTTGTGCCTGTCATGTGCTGCGAGGTACAGGCAAGCTCTGCAGGGGAGCTAATGTACCATAATGCATTTTAACTTGTGTCTTAGATGTTCTTTTGGCTTCTAGCTTGCAGGAAATACCTCCTAATGAGTTGCCATAAAGAAAGCCAAACTAATGACAGACTGATTTAATGCAAGTCCATACCATTAATTTCTAGGGATTGGTAGATTGAATGAGGTTCCTGAAGAGTATTACAAAAATGTTTCAGTTAATTCTAGCCATTATCTGGAGTAATGAGCAGTAGCTGCTGCGCATGGCCTCGTTCCCATCATGTGAGTTTTGGGATTCTGTACCTGAGGCTGGGAGGCTTTCTATGTGCAGCACAGCACCACACCACCTTCTAGGACCTATCTAGTGTCCTCAGGACGAGTATTGCAGGTAAATTGCAACACCAGCCATTTTTCCCCATGTCGAGGTGGTAGCAGTAGTAGATGGCCCAGATGTTAAGTGGAGACTCTGCAGGGAGCATCTGGCTGCCAGGGAGCTGTGAGCTGCCAAAACAGTTGTTCCCTTTTTCTCCCAAGAACATTGGAGACAAACTGTCCAAATCATCCTATGGACCAGATTTCACTTCTGGGTGTTAACAAAGTCCCAGAACTTAAAATTACAGATTCTTTTGCCAGCTTAGCCTTACAGACAACTGGAACAAGAAATAAAATTATTAAAAGCACTTCATTTTCAAAAGGATCTAAACCTGGTAGTGAATCTTAGGCTTCTAAATCATTCTTGTCACACTGTCTTTAACTGCTTAGAAAGCCACTCAGAGCACTAGATTTTGGGTTTGTTCATAACATTTTTTCCGTTTTCATTTAACGATCAATCAAGATACTTTTGTCTCTCAACCTCATGCTTACCGATCAGGTATCTGTCCGTTTTTTCTGGATTTATTGAGAGAAAAGTGTTTCTTTTATATGTTCCTGTACTACTGAACAGACTGGGGATTAAACACCACATTTTCCCTGCTTCCAGCTCCAATCCTTTTTTCGAGGCACCACATTGCTCCCCAAACATTTGGAGTTTTGGGAGACCGACCATGCTACTGGGGCTTCCCCTGATATCCACTGCTGGCAGTTGGTCTTGTTGCCAGAAGCCCACGGGGCTGCCAGACAGCACCCAACTTTACTCTCCAGAAAGTGCCCCCTCCACCCCAGCTTAGCTACCCACAGGCATTTCCTGGGGCTTTGGCATAAATCACGTTGTTTGCATTATCTTACTGCAAAACAGAGCTTGACTGACTCCCTCATCTGGAATGGGGAGCCATTATCGGCCCACCAGGTTCAGGAAGATTTCAGTTGGCTAATGTCAGAGCAGTATCTTTTGGATGGAAACCAACCACATTTTTGCTACATTGAGCCCATCTCAACACCATGGCTTATCATGTTCCAAAATCCCCTGGAAAGTTGAGCCACAGGGAAGGAACATTATGCTAAGGATCTAACCTAATTCTGTATGTACGGCAGTACTTTTATTGCTCTGATTAGCAATGCCAGTCATGGCGTCATGATGAAACAAGACAGGTAGAATCTCTCCTTGCTGAACAAGATGTTCTTTAGCTTGTGCTGTCTATACCATTGGGATGAATGGGGTCTGAATTTCATCCTGAGTAAGTCAGTAGGATTTCTTCTGCCATTGACATCCTCCTGGCCAGCAGGAAACCATGTAATATATTTTTAACACATCTGGGCTTTATATCTTATTTCCTGTAATAAAGGTGTGGGAAATATTGGTGGGCTTTCAGTGCAGATTATGCTTTTGTAGCTATCCAAATTATCCTGGCCTATTTAAACACATTTAATGCTATTTTAGGCTTGTTGGTATTCACATTGCTCACTGCTTTAAATATAGCCTCGAGGGCCCTGCAGGCTGGAGCTAGAAATTAGGTTCTCCCTATGGAAGCCCTGTGGAGTCATATGGTAGATAATGGGATTGATCCAATTTCCATTGAAGTCTGTGGTGGCGGGATTGAGTCCAGTATGTTGATTAAAATTTTGTGCTTGCTCATGAGACTCAGTATGTGATCAATAAGTGGAATGACATGAAATATCAGAGGAAAATTTATGCAACACTTTTTCTGAAAAAAAAAAAGTCTACATTGTTTCAGGACTGCCTCACTGTCTTGCATATACTCATTGCTTTTGAACCAGTATAAGCACCCCATTTAAAACTTAATGATTGATACATATTTTCTCCCAACTCTCTTTAGAGTCAAATTTATTTGTCACATGGGGTCCGTATTTAGACTTTATAGGGTAATGGGTGGTTGACATGGGAGTCAAACTCTAGACACTTCACCTTGAATCTGAAAGCAGTGTTGCAGTTCAGAGCTTTAAAGCATTTAAGATGTATCAAACCGTAAGTTCTCTTTTCTTCTGGCCCCTCTTGTTGCCTGTTCTTCTCCCTGTGTTGAACATAGCTAGTCTAAGATGTCATCCTACTAGAAATGTACTTTTGGGTTTGTTTATCTTCCTTTCTATAAATACACACTGAATATTAATGTCTGTAGAAATTAATCATTTTTTCCATTTGATCTTCCTTTTACTGCACTGACTTTTTAAAATAATTTTATTAAGGGTCTTGAAAAATCAAGTACTTTAGATACTGGCTTCTATATTTTTTTTAATTTTTTTTTTTAATCCTGAGTAGAACATCGTTATGTTTGTAGCAAAAGAATTCTTACTAAATTTTTCAGGGTTTTGGTGATCTTCATTACTTTTCAAGATTAGTGAAAACCAAAGTCAGCTTGTGTAAGGCAATACTGGCTCTAACCATTTCTTGGGTAACTACAAGTTAAAAAGAACCTGTTACAGTGCTCACTGAACTTAATTTCTTGTAGTGGAGGTAAATTCAAAGTACCTGAATGAGGTTTATGGACTTCTTGAGGAAACTTAAGAGCTTGTTTGAAAAGCTTTTCCTAAATCCAGACAAAGTTAAAAAAGAATACTCCAAATAGGTATTTCCAATTTCTCTCTTTTTCTTGTTTGTGTTTTTAAATTTTTGCCAGTCACTCAAATGGAGCAGGACCCATTCACAGAGACTGCTGCAGCAGAAAGGACACTCAGGAGGTTTTCATTTTAGTTTTCCTAATGGCAAATTTCCATTTGTACATGAAGCAAAATCAGAACTTTGCAATTAAAAAGAGCCCTGTCCTTCTGAAGACTGTTCACTGTGCTATTGAGAACTGACTAGCATTGGGAAGCAGCTAGAGACAGTCAGTGGATAAAGTCTTTGCAAGGCTAAATTTAATAATATAGTATCTTACTGAAATCAGACATACAGAATTGGATTATGAGCGTTTTTCTGGACAATGCACTGCTTAGCAGAATTTTAAAAAATGAACTGGCAGGGCGTTTGGTATCTTTTCTAAATGATAGTGTATGACCAAATACACTGTGTAGTGTTTTGACATATATTTTACCACAGTTCTGTATGACATATAATTTACCTTTTATTGTTCCTTAAATTAAGCTATGTAACATGTATTTTATGCATTCTTAGAAGGAAAAAAAATTGCAAGATTTAGTAAGAACAAAAAAGCAGGACATCCATTTCTACAGTGTTGCTCAATGAATTTGAAGATCTGACTATAAGAAAGAGGATTAAGATATATGGTGGTAAGGCTGGGGGTTTTTTCCATTCAACATAGACAGGTCATCATATTCTCATCTTGAGAAGAATGAAATTGAGATAATTTCAAGTACTGGGGAATTCACTCCTTTATAACTTCAGTGAATAACGTTTTCAGCAGTTAATTCCGGTCTTACATCTGATATAGCCACTGTTGAATTTGATGGGGATGTTTGGTGGCAATACAGTTAAGCCAAACTGATTGCTTCTGAAAATTCCAACCTTATAAAGTCTTAGAAAATGTTTAAATAAATCAGACAAAAGTAATACACTGTGCCTCTCCAAAATGAACCTACTACATATAGGGAGGAGAATTCAGCTGTCCACACAGTTATTGTCGTTGTTTGTCTGTAATATGATAGTTTCTTGGAACCACGCCATAGATCAGTTTTCCACTGTGCTACTACAGTGCAAATATAGGGAGAAAAAAAAAAAAAAAACAAACAAACAAACAAATAAAGAAAACTCTGTTTGCAGAAAGTGGCTGCTATTTGTAATGAGACTTGATATAAAGGAAAATAATGTGTAGAGAACATTTCAAGACGAAAACAAGACCTGATGTTAATTAAATGAGTGACAGTGAACATAATCAACTTATTGTTACCTTACTGACAGGACAGAGATTGTGTACTGTAGAAGCAGTAAGAATAGATAATGCTGAGTACAATGGAGAAATGCATGTCCAAGTTGACTCTTACAAAGAAAAGAACAAAGTTGGTAAAGATCAAACAGATCATGTTTCCAGTTTCATGTTCTAATAACTGTCACTGTCAGTCAGAAAGGACTGCTTCTTCAAAGATATCAAGCCTTTCTGTGGGTAGCAAGATGAATATTCATATTGCTTAGCACAGAAGAAAAAATAATGATTGAAGAACTTTGGAAAGACAATGTGAAGCTGATGAAAAATGCACCTGCAATCAGTACAAGTTTTAGAACGGTAAAGCAGAATGGTGTGAGGCATGGGAGTTGTTTATCATATTGGAAGTAAAACTGCACAAAACCTTTGGGGTTTGCTTGATGGATACTATATAGGACACTTGGAGGCTTTTGGGACACTCCATTAACTTTGCATCCTAAAATTTCCTTGGGAGCATATTTTCTCCTGATCACAAACTAATTTTAATCTAGTGAAGGACAACAAATATGACCAGCATGGCCATTTAGAAAAAATCCTCATGCTAAAACACATAAAAATGAAATGTGGTCATGACAGATAACTAAGCATTTCACTTGCCGAAAAACAGAAAAATGTAAGCTCCTGCAAAATAAGGCAATGAAATCCCAATCTTACAGCAAATGAGAACTTTGTGAAGCTTAATGATTTTGTTGGGATACAGTGAAGATAGCTTGAGATTTTTTAAGGTCTACATGTGCATCTGTTAACACTGACGAAATCAAGACATAGCTCAGTACCACTTTCAAAAAATGCATCTGGCTAGAACCAGAAATCCAGAATTATTTTTTTGTTTTCTTTTATTCTTTTATAAATTATAATTCCTCATGACCCCAAATGTTGTTGTGTCCAGAATACTTATTATAATGATGAGAATTTGGGGAAACAAAATATTTCTTAGCTTAGCTGCTTACCTTTCTTTTTTATTTCTTCCCTGATCTAAACACATAAGCTAGGGGTCTAGTTCTCCTCCCATGCCATAAACCACTGCATTCTGCAAGCTCTGACTTATGGTAAAAATGTATCAACAAGGCCTGCTTTCTGTTGTTTATAAAGTGTCTTAGTCTTGGGACTCATCTTTGTTTGACAGATCCTCCTCTGCATGTTAAAGCAGACTTCTCCACCAGATGCTTCTGATTCCATGGTATTATTTGTAGTATAGGGACTGGAAACTGCAAAGTAATATCTTTTAAAAAGAACCCACTATTGTTGAGCTAATTTGATCTTTGAGGATTTGTTTTAACTGGGTAAATCCAACTGTAAGGTGGTTCATGCTGCTTGAACATGACATTTTCACCTTCTTGATTTTAAAGAACTATATTTGTTTTATGGAAAGACCAGGAAGACCCAAGAGATAAAATCCTGCCCCACAGAAGTTTGCTGGATCTAGAATGTCATTTATTTGGGATGGAATGTGTTAAATTATATTTGCCTTGTGCTAAAAACCCCACATCCTTATCTGTGCAAGAGCTGTCAAAATATGCTATTCTAAGAGAAAATTTTGAGGGTGGCTAGGAATTCTACATGAAAGTCTGTTTTAAAATATTTTTAAACACACTGAAATAATTATCTTGCAGAGGAGAAAGAGTCTCAAAATTATTCTACAATTAGCATATTCAGCCTTGCATATAAATGATTTACTTAAGTGTCAACCTGCACACTAATATAGATATATTTCAGTCAAGAAGAAGGGCAAGGAGTCTTTATCACAGTGCTATGAATCTGGACCCTAAAAGAGTTCGGAAAAACAGACAGCAATTAATTTTGGCCTTCAAGGATTATCAGAAGGCTTCACATAAATTAAGAAGAATGCCGTGGAAGTTAAGAAGGTAGGCAACTGTGCAGTGCTGGAATACCAATGACTGTCCTTGTTTATTATAAAATAAAAGACTCGGTTATAAGAGGAGAACAATGGCTTTCTATAAGCATATGAAGCTAAGCATTTGCCATTACTCTTAATTTGCTCATAATAGAAGCAGACAAGATCTTCCTTTGTCTTTTGAAAAGAAATACTTTAATATGGAGAATAACTTGTTTCTTGGTCAATAGCAAAAATGCAGTGCTCTGATATAAAAAAACAATAGCACAGCACTGAAGTTTCAGGCATCTGATAATTCAAGGGGAAAAAATGAAGAAATATACAGCTTTAAATAACACCAACTCCATTTTTTCAGGTACATTCCAGAAAAACACTAGAAAAACACTCCTGAAATATTTTTTATTACAACTGAACAGAGAGATCCAGACATAAGCATACTAATATTGAGATCAAACTCTGAATTTGAGTACATGCACAGTTTGTGTTGATTCTGTTAGTGTCCATGTCTTCCTACAAGAGAGGACAACTCTTAAGATGAACCTTAGGATAATGCTGATACTACTTGCCCTGATAATGTATTGGGAAATCTATGACAAGAAATCACAGTTGAGACAAATATGAATCCGATCTTCTAGATTCTGTATTCCTGTTTTGTCTTGATCAGACTTCCTTCAGATAGTGAAAACAGGCATTACTGCATAGAAAGAAAAATGATAGAACTGGGTAAAGACCAATCAGATACCCTCTGGATGTCAATTATCTGTTTTTATGTGATCTCTTAAGAGCCACTAAATTATCATCCAGATTTTGTCTTAAAATTAGCATTAACAATAACATCTTTACATTGTGGAGTTGAGCTATCAGTATAAAGACCTCTTTTTGGTTTGGATTATTTATTTAAGTCTGAAGCTTATATTCTCACAACACTACATTCCCCTTGGGGTATTGTTATTTTTGCTAAATGAAGAAGAAACAACATTTCCGATAAGAACATTTCATGACAATAAACTTCTTTATGGTGAATTAAACTGCTAAGTGTTCATTTTATGTTCTGATCTCAACATTACAGAACAGCACAATTCCAAAAGTCAAGGAGCAGAGCTGAGTAGTTTTTGTACACCACGCTGCTACTAAAACTAATAAATTATCTAAATCCTTTTTCAGTGGAGTGATGACCACCCAATTCAGCCTCCTATTGCAAACACAGAACCCCACTGATTTCCGTGGTGTAAGCGAGAAGAGAACTTGATACTCCATTCCAGCCCTGAACACTATAACCAGCATGCTGAACAGATGCACAGGTAGAGGGGTAAGGGTGAAGAGGGAGTCGGATCTTGCTGTCATCACTCTTGGAGTCAGATTCATTCATGCTACAATTGAAGAAGCCACCAGAAAACTTTGTATTCTTTTCTAGTGTATAAATTCTCAGTGAAACATACACCACTGAAGCCTTATAGAATGGGCTGTAGGGCGATTGGAAGTCGAGCAGTTTGTAGCAACCAAAGCTCAATCCCAGAGGAAGAGTCAGAAATAAAGCAAACACTTCCTGGAACATTCTCCCAGTTACTTCTGGCTCAGTGTTTTCCTTTGTGTTTATAATTTGTTGCAGCTTTTTCTTCCACAAATTTCTCTAGCTGATTTTTGAACCCATATAAAGAATCACGATCCCAGAACATCTACGTATTCTGTGGAGAAGTACCTCCTTTTGCTTCTCTTAAACTCGCCTTTTTGTTATTGTTGCCCCCTCCCTTTTACAGTGGAAGAGAGATGGAGCAGCTGTTAGCTTCCTTCGTTAGCACTTTCTCTGTGCTAGTTATGATTTTATAGACTTCTGTCATATCCCTTCATTCACCTCTTTTGCAGGCTTATCTGAGTCTTAGTCTGTGTAACAGTTCTTTATGTGGAAGCTGTACTTTTGAAAACATTTGGCACCTTCTCTGTTAATTTTCTGTTTTACTATATTCTTTTGGGGATGTGACTGAGTACTGGGCTGCCACTTCCATAAAACCAGTTTCTCATAACTTAAAGATCTCTTTCTCAGTGATAAGCAGTTCAGAACCTATTTCTGTACATGTAAAACTTAGCAGAATTTCCTATATGCATTGCTATATGTTTATCAGTATTGAAATTCATTTGCCTTTCAGTATCACGAGACCCTCCTGCATCTCTTCACAGCTGTCTTTCAGCTTTACTGGAAAAAAAAAGTTTTACCTTGAAAAACTTGGTATCCTGAGAAAACTTTGGCAGCTCACTGCTTGTGCCCTTTGCTAGATCAGTTTTGGACATGCTTAGTTTGGCTACTTGGGGGAATCCCCCAGTGACATCCTGCCACTGTGAAAACTGCCCCGCTTTTGTCCCCTGTCTTTCAACCACCTCTTTATCTGTGAGAGAACATTCCCTTGCATCCCATGACAGCACAGTTTCTTTAAAAGTCTTTGATGAGGGACCTTGTCAGATATCTTTTGGAAATACAAATAGACTATATCAGCTCAAACTCCCTTACCCCCCCCCCCCATGCTCGTTGTTTTCTTCAAAGAACTCTTGGCAAGGAACTTTGAGGAGCAATAGCTTTGAGAGTCATGGCAAAAGCTGGTTTTACTTTTCCACAAATTATCATGTTCATTCATATATCCAGTGATTCTGCCTTTATTATAATGTATGCTCATTTGTCCAAGAAGAGGGCTCTTTTTTTATTTTATTTTACTTTTTACTTTAATTTTACTTACCTAATTTGGCATCTGTCTCAGATTACCATGGGTAACTTTCAGATGAAACAGTGCAGGCAGTGAAAACAAATCCTTGGTAATCTGCACTGAATTAGAGAGACAAAAAGGAGTCATACCTGGAGAGACATAGCGGTGCATGTGTAATCAGAGGGGGCTCAAGGTTAGGAGCAGACTTTGGAAATTTGACTGATGGCAGGGCAAGGCTTCGGCATAAACTATTTGTGTTGCCTTTGCATATGCATAAATCACATGTATAAGCCGTCCTCCTTCCTCTGCGCTTCTCCTCTCTACGGGTGGGAAAGAAGGGATATAAACAATAACCTGCAAGATGTCAGTAGGATAAACTGTAATCCTTTTAAATAATGACAAAATATTAGGATAATTGCAGACCTGGGAGTAGACATTCACATCTGTGCACGTGTAGCTACACTGGCTATTCAGTAATGCACTAGTGCCACACTAAGGGTTACCTTTCTGCTGTGTCTACCGCAGGGATCCGTAGTTGTGTAACTGCACATATGGGTCAATGACTTTTTTAAAGAACTTGATCTTTTCCTGCTTCATAGTAAGTGCATCCAATATGAAACCGTGTGGGTCTTAATCATGTTCATGCTTACTAGATATTAAGAATGCATAGGAATAGGTGATATTGTAAGATAAGGCAGGTAAAGAATCAGTCCCAGCGATTGCACTGTGGACAGTAGGATGGTGAAAGTCAGAGTGGTTCTTTCTTTGGAAGGAATACCTCAGATGTAATAATTCTGTAACTGTAGAGCTGGGAAATAAAGATATTCAGGTTTGCTAAGAACAATTTTATCTTTGTAGAAAATATAGCATATTTCTGTCTTTATATAAGACAGTTTTAAAAGTAATTTAATATGTCCAATTAAAATTTAGATGTGGAAATTAGCTTATCAGCATTTAAATAGTAGAGAGAACTACATAAAAAGTGGGTGATATGGAGTCTGTCCCTGAGGCTGTCTTACTAGCCTCTTAAACCATTGAAATGGTGAAGTTACACTTGAAGCTTATGAAAGAGTATTTGAAACTTATTAGAATGATCAATAATTATCACCTGAATGCACCATTTCCAGTGGCAGCTCTGTACTCCCCACTGAAATCCCCACTCGGGTTCTATCAGCCTGCAGGGAGGTTTGGTCTTTCCAATCAACTTCAGCTGGTTTAGCTCCTCCAAATGCAGGGTTGTTTTCCTAAATTCATTTCGTCCTTCCCAAGCTTCCCAACATGCGTTTCTGCAGACCCTTCAATCCAAGCCACTGCAGTCCTAGAGCAGCCATTTGTCAGTGATCAGATGTAGCCTTCATTTTGTGTTTTCCAGCTAAGAAATATCTTTTCATCTTTTTAGCTGGCAAATCCTCTTGTGCTGCATGAACATCAGAGAATAAAACCTACTGTTTGTTTTTTCCTAGAAATACAAATTACAATGATGGTTTCCATGTTCAAAATGAAATCCAACTGTTTGCATCACAGCTCCAACTCCGTGTGTGTGTGTGAGTAAGCATGTTGTTGGCTTTTTCCATGGTCTTTGATAAGACAGCAGGGGTTGATTTGTTTTCTTTTAAGCCTTAAAAACTATTTCCTAGCAAGAGATGTAATTTGAATTGGTACTTTGTCCTTCTCCCGTGCCTTTTGTGAGTGTGCATGTTTTGGATCACTATGTTTGTAAGCTCACACACTCTTGGTCTGACTCAGAAAGAAACAGAACTCCTCCACTCATGTCAAAGCCAAGTGACTGTAAATCAGTACGGAGGTTCCTGGCAGCAACAATAAGTGCTACGTCCTGGAATGTAAAGGTTACTCATCTTGACTACTAATGCATCAAGTTATATCTGCCACAGCTATTCTCAGTATGATACATGCATCTGTTAAATGAATTCGAACCTTCCGTTTGCAAACAAGGCAAAGCGGTTCCCAGAGTCCATCCGCAGTATTCAGATCCTCCCAGAGCAGAAGGGAAATGCAGGCAGGTGCTAAAGCATGTATTTACAATACAGGGAAAGTAAAATTTGTGGGAAATCTTGCATCCACTGATGCAAGAGTTGCTGTTAGGACATTGAAAACAGGAAGCACATGAAGATCGCTGGATATCTTCTTTGCTACTTCTTTGACCTTATGAGAATTTTAAAGCAGATACACTTGTAATATATAACCTTGAGGGTTATCTGGCTGTTTATTGGTTACAGCAAGCTGCTTTTATTTCTTGTATATTCTGAAGTGACAGGGGATAACAGCGATGAATAACATCCATTAGATCAGATAAGGGGAGGGATGGCAGTCTCCAGGGAACGCGTAGGCACATGCTTCTGCTTAAACTCTGGGGCAGATCTACTGAGCCCTCCACATTTATGCATTACCTTTGGCTCCAGGCAGCATGGCTCAATGTTGGGGGATCCCAGCAGGGGATTAGCCACGTGTGTAAATGGTTTCCTGAACCAGGACCTACGGAACCAGCGAGTCCCTTGAAGTCCATGTAACTGCCCCAGTATTAAAATGGAGCAAATAAGAGACTACCATCTGTGGACACATCTAGGTGAGAAGTTGATTATGTATGATGTAGTTTTAACATCCCTAATCCAGAGATCATTAATTGTCTTCATGTTGAGGTTTCTTTTTCCACAAAGGGTGGAATAGGGTGCTTATTTATAGTCAGAACAAATGATCTGGGCACATCCAGAAATTTAGAAGGTGCTTTCAGTCTTCTGCTCTCTCTTCCTTTCATCACACTCCCATGACTACACTATAAGGCCTAATAGTTATTTTTATTATACAATGTTTTTTCCTAATTTTGAAGTCCTTGGTGAGCTTTAATGAACTTAGCTGTGTGATCCCTCCAAGAGACAAGTAAATATATGCAATTTCCCCTTCGCACACAGCCTAGAAGTTAGATATTGAAAGGTGTAAGAAGTGCTGATATCACTGGTGCTCAGGCTGTATTGTTGTGAGCCTCAGCTCTGGTATCATCCCTCACCCTGCTTTGGAAGTGGATCTGCAGCAAATCTCTAGTGAAAGCCTTATACCATGGGCTTGGGAGCTGGGATATCACCTTAATGCTGGTCACCTTTGTGTGTTTACTCCTATGGTTTCATTTAACATCACCCACATCATTAGTCTGACCAGGCTGGATTTAAGTTTGGTTTGTTTTCTTTTTCCTTTCCATTAATTTTTATGACAGCAGCATTCATGCATTCTTCCCCTAGGGGAAAATAAAAATTTGATGGAACTAAGGAGAGCCCATGTATGTTTTAAACAAAAAAAATCCCTATATTTATATCTCAGAAAAAAAATACCTTCAGTTAAAGGAATATCATTGCCTAAGAGTAATTAAATTACGTTGATGTTCCAAGAATCCTGTGTGTATAACAGGCCTGCATGTGTATATTAATATGCGTGCGCAGGTTTTGTCTATATAAAAAATAGGAAGCCAAACTCTAGTATTTGTACGTGTGCACCTATTGCATGTATGTTATGCATAGCATAGATAATATAAAGCATTTGTTTACACAAGCACACACAGAGATTTGGGCTCTAATACTTCTTTATCTATAGAATCATGTAATACAAAGGAAATTAACAGATTTATGAAATAAAATATAACAAGATTGATCTTGCAGGAAATTCCTCCAGGAAATCCCCACTGGTATGAATGAGAAACCTAGCCTAGAGGACTTACCCGGTTCTTGGGCAGGAACTGCAACTCACTTTGACCTTGTTGTGGCGCAACTATCAAGCTAGCTGGCTAATTTAAACACAATCACAGGTGCATAGCTCAGATTTAGAATCAACAAGCATGAATCAGAGCACTTACGAATGTGAGGTCTTCCAAATTTATACTCCTGGTCTTTCCAGGAGCTGAAGCCTGTGCAGGGGATGCTATCATTTGTCGCGTTTATTTTTTGCACTCGTTGCACATCTTCAAAGCACAAGCTGTGCTGTATGACAGAGGTACATTTGTGTGATGAGCTGAAGAGTCTGATGAAGCTGAAGTGATCCTCTACACAAGCAGGGAAAATTGAGGGAGCTTCTCATCGTTTTTTGAGTTATAGTTGGTTCTTTCTAATAAAAACTGGAGTTAGATGCTTGCTTCTAAAGTTAACATTTCTGTCTCTGCTTAATCGGCTCTCTCATCTTCCCTTCCTTAACATGATTGATTGCTGTGTTCTGAAAACAGTGACAGAGCTCTTTGGCAGCTTGAGATTTTGAATTGTGCTGTAGTGGCAGGAACAGTTGGCAAGGGTTTCTGAAAGGTTAATCCACTGAGGATTTATGGGTTTGTGTTGGAGAGAGAGCAAACATTATTTGTGTTGTCATGCTATAAAACTATAATCTGACATTGATGGTTATTTTGATTTTGCGTATATTTCAATGAATGGGAATTACATAATAGCAACTTCCCTATGCAGATCTTAAAGTGGCTTAGAAAATACAGTGAAACCCTTTCTGCCAGGGGTAAGGAGGCAGACAAGCTCTCAAGGTCAAACAGCAAGCAGAGGGTGGAAACTGTGTGCCAGGTTTTGACGTCCATTGCACTGCTCTCTGATGCACGCTTCTAGCTTTCTCTGCCCCCTCTTTCAAGCCATTAAATATTATTTCACCTGGCCAGAACCAGGGAAACCCATTTCAAATACGTTTTCTTCCTTTGGTCTCTACATGTTTATTAACATGGCTTCATTCAGTCATCCCATTCTTAAAAGCCCTGATATGTTTGACACTGTACATATTATTTCATTTATTTAAATCCCACATCTTGCGTTGCAGACCTCAAGCCTCAGGAAAGGGAGGGTCAAAGTCAGGAGGTTTTTCAGCAGGTGCTGTGATGCTAAAAAACAAACAAACAAGCACTTTAATACAAGGGAATTGTTTTTCACATCATTACCACTTAATAGAATCCTTTGCAATAGTGTATCACCAGTACCAGGAGCATGAGTCAACACAGAATTGGACATTTAGGTAAATATCAAAAATGTATGGAGTAAACATAACTTCCAAGAAATTTAAGTGTCCGGGATGCCCTGGACAATGACTGCTAATCACTGAACCAGGAAGCCTCTAACCATATGTCGTAATTATTATATTTTTAACACATCATTGAACGAAGTAGATGGGTGTTCTGTCCACAGTGTGTCAGATAAAAGAGAATTCCAAAAAATAAGTGAGAAGTCAGAGATGTCAAGGAAAAAGAGAGGAAGAGAGATCGGGCAGAAATTCATTTTCTTTGATAATAAAGAAGTTTCCTTCAAACTTTGGTCTGAAGTCTGGGCTAGTTCTTACTTAGTTTCAACCAGTTTGCTTATTTCTAATTAAGAGCATTACTTGGCCGTAAGGCCAGTGGGGATGTTTTTGCAATCTGTGCTTGAAATTTAAGTTGAATAGCTTACTTCTGGGAAGAAGGAGGGCAAATACAAGACTCAACAAACCTAAAACAAACACACCTTTGAGAGACTGACTTCCTTCAGTCTTCCCTGCAACACCACAAGGCAACACTGCATTCAGCTACATATTTTTGTTGCTAGTCACATTTATTTCTAACTCGAACTCTCCAGACAGTCATCTTCAAATTAGCTGTGATACCAGAGTACTAATATTAGTATGTTAAAGCTTAATATATGTGATCTGGAGCTGTGAATTGGATACGTATTCCGGATGTTTCATCTCTACAAGGCTAAACACTATAATCTTCTACGTTCAGCTGGGAAATATTGGACACTCGCTTTACTTTTGACATAATGTGCCATCTATCATGGTACAGCAAGTTTTCTAGGTCTCATCTGTTCATCATATACTATCACTTGGATATCAGGCAGAGTACACGTTGATTCCTTCCTCCGCACTTCAGAAGCAAAGTGTTTATTGTCTTGTTAAAAGTGGACGTGAAAAGGAACTGCTACAATGGTGAAAGATTATAAGAATTGTTGTATCATTGATCCTGTAAAGAAAATAGAAGAGAATTTTACTGAAAAGCAGTGAGGGGCTGAGGAGGAGCTGGGTGAGAAGTCCATTTCCTTCTTGGCTCTGAGAAAGGAGTTAAAATAACAATATTTGGAGAAGTCACTATTAGCATTTGGATATTTGACGGTTACCACAGAAATGCCATATTCTAAGCATATGGAACAATTGCAGCCTACTGGGTTGATATGTTGGCAAACATTGACTTCTTAATGGCAACTGCTGTGCAAGTGACAAAAATGCTTCTGTGCCTTCTGGTGTGAGGAAACTGTTTAAGCAACAGACTCTTGGCATGGCTCAGTGTGTCTATAGGAGCCACTCCTGCACTCGGCAGCAATGAAGGTGGCTGGGGAGCCAAAAACATCTGCCACCTTGGGTGAAACTCATGGTTTCCTCAGCAGGGAAAAATATGACCTCAGCCTGTTTCAGAGGTCCATCGCTCGGACTGTAATCCATATAACACAAGCACAGTAAGCATAACCCCACACCTACCTGTTTCACTGTGCTGAGTGTGGCATCTAGTGTGTCACTGATTTGCAAGTACCAGAGTGGTGTCAGTTAGCATTCCAGTGTTGAAACCATCAACCATTACTTTATTTCTGAGACACGTCTGTTCCTTAAGCTCTTTTGAGCTTTGTCTTCTCTTTCTGTCCAACGTGTTTGTCTCAGGAACGTTAGATTTCATAGGATTTCTAATAACATAGTGCTTTCCGTGATTTCTGTAGGTTTATCTTCACCCTGTCCTCTAAGGGAGAGAAATGAGAAGTGGTATTCTCATTTTTCAAATGGAGAACAGAAGCATAGAAAGACCTAATAGTCTTGTCAGAGCTCAGGGAGGAAAACCATGGTAAAGTAGATCTAAGTTTCACAAACTTTTAGCTATTCCGGGATTCTAGTTTGTCTTCAGTGTTTGTCAGAAGTGCTTCCTTTCGCCTTCATCTCCTCACTTTCTTTACACTCAGCTCATGCTCCAGATGATATTTGGTCTCGTCCATCTAGCTATATCAAACCAAAGGATGTTGTGGATTGCAAAAATGTCACTTTTCTTTTCCCAGCTAACCTCAGAGAACTGTCCTAGAACCTAGATATGGCTTTAAATTTTTCATACCTGAAAATCACATGACCTGCATACTGTCAAATAAGAAAGCTGCTTGTACCCTTAATTCTTTATGTATTTCTATAAAAAATTGAAAGGATCTAAATGTGTGAAAGGACAAGATGGATATCTTTTGTAAAGTGACGGTACTCTCAAGCTGAGATAATTAGCCCCAAAGGAGTCATTTCATATCTGTAAACAGAAAGAGCCATACCAGTTGTCTTAAAATAGGTTTGAATGTTCATAAAGAGTAGCTTGACCTTTCTGGTTTGGTTATAAGATACACAATGCCCTCTAGTTCTTATTCATGGTAGTATCACCATTTTAAAAGTGAAACTCTAACAAGTATAGCTACAGTAAAATCTGTAGAGTCCAATAATATTATTGGATTGCAGTTATTTAGAGGTCATTTATTTTGATTTAGTTGAAATTATTTTGAGAGGCTGGATGCATCAATTAAAAATTGGAAGTTACAATAATCCTTCTCTGCATTTAAAACTCAGGTAGACTGAACTCTTGACCTCATTGTTTCCTGCCTCCATACAGCTTAGAGATGCTTGCAACTTAAATTGAAATTGCCCTTCTACATAATTAACTTCTGCCTGCAAAAATTTTGCACCTTTGTAGGGAAGTTCAGTAGCAGAGCTTTAATGTCATGTTGTGGTTTAATCTCAGAGAAGCAATTACTGTTGCTTGGTTACTAGTGCCATTGCTAGCTCATTTTTAAACCAAAACCCAAGCTAATAGCACACAGGTTTAGGTTTAAGCCTTAATAGAAGGTGCAAGTGAGGGTTAAGTCTGATTTACGTGTCTGAACTTTTTTATCTGAGTCTTGGTGGTTTTTTGTTTCGGTACAAGTACAGGAAATATTTTTCAGTGGGCTGCAGTTTGGTATTTTTTTCTAATATGTTCTTGCAACTTCCAGATATTTTTGTCAGTAGGATGAAGTGCTGATAACTACGAGGGTTCCAGAGCTGACCAGAAGCCTGATAGCTCTGAGTTCAAAAACTTGAGGTTTATGAAAACATATGAAACAAAGTTCGTGGAAAAGAGAGCTGACAGCCTTGTGGGCAGAGACTGGTGGTTTCAACATCCTGTCCTGGCAGTAGTAACTGACTCGTTTTTGGCAGACAAAGTTTAACGGATTTCAAAAGCTTTGTAATGTGGATTTCAGCAACAGGGACAGAGGATCTTCTGGTCTTGTATTGGAACAAAGGAAGCATCCCACTGATTTCATTGGAAATCTTGGCTAAGGACTATATGCCAAATATTGTAATACTTAGTCTTAATGAAGCTAATGTTAATTTCTTGGCTTGAAGGGTCACCTTAAAGGCTTCAGATTTGTTCTTGCATTAATTAGAAGGAGATAGCCAGTGTGTATTTGACTCAAAAGTTATTTTGTGTAGACCCTCTTCCTTTCAAATAGAAATACTCAGTAGTTCAAATCTTGAACTGAAACTTGAAGAGCAAATAGGCATACTGGGAAACTTCTATTGCTGGTTTTGAGTGGAGCTTGAAATTGAGGTAGACAACCACAGTCATTCTAAGCCACGTTCATTAATTCATCTTCAACACATATTTCATGTGCAGTACGTTGTATACTTGTCAGTTTTCCCTTATGTAAGTGAATAGGTTAACTGGGCCTTTGCTATTTAGCTGGTTGTAAGTCTCCCTGTCTTTAGGTAGAAAACTCATGAATGCTGCAGATTTATAACCAAAGTTATTCCAGTATTCTGAAACTGTAAATTATGCCTCACTTCACAACCTCTCCTCTTGCACAGAAGACAATTTTAATACTAAGGGAATAAAGTGTTTCTCTCATGAATAAGGATATAATAAGACCATCAGTAAACTAAGGAAAAACACAGGCTCTGAGCATGGTGCGTATGATGAACAAGGCTTGAAAAGAGAGCAAATTCAGGCTTATTGCTGAAACTGAAGATGAATGACATCCTTACGCTTGCCATTGTAGAAAGAACTTTAAACTTCTCTTAAAGCTGAAATGCTAACCATGATATTTTTCCCCTGCTATAGATTTTCTGTTAGGTTTTTTCCCCAGTTGCAGTTATCAGGCTATTTAAACTCTTGCATGGATTTGCAGATCCTTGTAAACAGAAATGTTTTAAGGTTATACTTTTTCTTTGCTTTCTGGTTCCTTCAAAGGCTGGATTTGAGAGTTTAAAGCTGAGACCCCAGTATTGTACCAGAGATATACATACATTGCTGATATATATGTGATTATTAGAAGTTTCTTACATACAGTGTTAAATGTATCCACATGCTGAAAATTTGTATTGTAGATGAAAAAGGTGGGCTTATAAGGCAATTTCCCTGCAAGCTTCTCTGCAGAAAGTTTGTACATACAGTTGACTGTCTTAATTGTCCAGAAATATGCTGTCCTTAAAAAGCACTGCATTGAAAATACCCCAAAACCCAGAATAATTTGGAAGATGGGAGGACAGGACATAGGGTTGAGTAACTGGCCTGAAGCTCTTCTTTAGGAGGCGCATCCCTGTCTCAGGATATGGTTTTGTATTTGGAAAAATGATCGGTTTAATTATTGTTTTCCTGTTACCCGTACAAATGAGCTTTTAGTGCAGGTCTGTGCAATTTTAAAAAAAAAAAAAAAAAAAAAAAAAACAGACCTGACATCATGATGGCTAAACACTCAAGAGTTATAGGTTTAAGATGTAACTTAGATCTGCAAAAATCAGCTGGAAAGTCTTTTAGAGAAAGTTAACTGCGAGGGTGTTGCTCTGGCCCCGTCCCCTCGCCGTTGAGCAGACACTGAAAGCAGAGAGCCAGCAGCATGCAGTTGCAGCACGTGGTCGATACTGCAGATGCCCACCTGTCCTAGTGCTGGCAATGTAAAATCTACTCCTGTTTTGCCCCCTCCCCCCGACCAGCTGACTGATGATTTAAAGTTGGCATGTGAAGCACCCAGATGTCCAGCTCCAGGAGGAGTCTCTTCAGTAGAATCATCTCCTTGACAACTCATTTTTCTTTGTCTGTTTCTTGGCTTTGTAGCAGGGACCTGCCTGTGTGTCTGGTGTGGGGTTTGACTGCTGCAACTCTGCTTGATCCTCCTTGATGTATTTTATTTTCCCTTAAGTTTGTTAGAGGTGCTATTGCCTACAGTATAGGTCCTGGGGAGGAAGGAGTGGGTTATGAATCATGTGCCTAAAGTGAGGAGAAAGATGTTCTCCTTTCCAGAATAAATTTCTGGGTTTTTTTAATGTGAATATCTATAGAAACACCTATACTGCCGCACATGGAGTAGGTGAAATGTGGAAAAGTAACCTTGTTATCCCTGTGTATATAAAACACAGGAGTTTTATAACACTGCAACACCAGGTACCTGACAGCAACAGATTCATCCAGGTGAGCAAAGAGTCCAGTTATACTGTCCCACACAGGAGGACCCTGGGACAGTATATGGAGGCAGGCAGGTCGAAGTGGTGGTACCTCCAGAGGCTTTACTCTCTAAGGTGGCTGCTTGGTACTTTCCAAAACAATATAGTGGTTGCATTTTACCTCAAACTGTTCACCTGAAGCTACTAATTGCATTTAGAAATTGTCATTCCATGTGACATTGTGTCCTGATTGTTAACGAATTATCTCTCTCTCTGAAATTATAGCAATCATTGTACTTTCCTCAGTCAGTAACTGTGCTTTTAATCTTCATTCTTTATAATGGATGACCAGAACATGATCTGCACATTTATCCCTCCCATGTACTCGACTTTGTGTGACAATCCTACCTTACTCTACCTACCTCTGTGTGAAAGCACTCGGGGTCCAACGGCATTGATGGGATATTGCATTCGTTTCTGTGTTGCAGTGATAATTTGTATTTTGGTGCGAACAGGAATTTATCTAGATGCGCTTAAAATTGTAGATTCCAATGACAGTGGCAGTCTTTTCAGTGATAGAAAAATAAATTCCTTCAAAGGCACACCATATCTAGGAAAATAGAACAGCTCACTGAAAGCCTAGTCATATACTTTCTATCCTGTACCCAAAAAAGGCAGTTCTTTTGGGTGGGAAGGTCAGGCTGCCCTTCAGGTCATGGCATGCTTCTTCTGCCTTACTGCCTTGTTCCATCTCATCTTTCTCTAATGCTCCTTAGGCATCTCCTAAAGATGCACTTGGTACACTTAAGTGTCAGGGTGGCCTGTTTAGACAGAAGGTAACCTAACAAGGGAGCTCTCTCATATATTATTCCTTGTCAACATAGACACTGAGAAAGATTATTTACAAATTTGTGGTGTACAATTATGATACATCCAACCTTTGATGGATTGTGCCAGTCAGAGTAGTATGCTGTGTCCTTGAGACTGAACCGTCTCCTTGCCTTGCTAATCATTTTGACTGCTTGTCTCTAAGCTTAACTGATTTGAATTCAGGTATTTTTTGAATCAGACAGCTAAATCCCCAGAAACGGTGGAGACCATAAAAGTCTTTCTAATAGTCCTGTAATACCAAAGCGAGGTAGTTTCCACACTTCTAAATTTAGTTGGAAATTTATGTCCAATTGGTAAAACCGCACACTAGCCCTTCTCTCTGGGCAGTCTTTGAAGCCTTCACCTTCTCTCCTTACACTGAATGTCTCACGCTTTCAGCAGGACATCAGGAGTGCGGGGTTCCTACTTAATACCTAGACTGCTTATAATGGTCTTGCATTGCCTACAATAGACTTACCGCTTCTTGTTGCTTTGCCACAATGTGTAATCATGTAAGTAAGCTGGTAAACCATTACACGCTCACGAAGCCTCTCCTGTGCCTCCTCAGGGCGGTACCCATGCTGAAGCACCACGCTTTTTTGTTTTCTGCTGTGCCTTGCGCAGCTACAGGGGCACGAGGCAACTCTCTTTTGGGAAGTGTAATTCTGCAGGGGCCTGAGAAATTACACAGTCCTGTAGAAACAAACATATTTCTCCTGGCACCAGCAGAAAGCAGATGTTAACCTGATCAATTATCGATGAGGCAGAAGGACAATATGCAAATTGTAGTAGACTACAAGCAGCATCTTGTATGTGGTGAAAAATAGAAAAGGAGAGCGAGCTTTGGTATATGAAACAGATAAAAAGTGTACAGGCATATGAAGCGCTCTGTATTTCAGGATATATTTCTGCAAACCAGCAAATGAGCCACAATTCACTATTAGAACTGAAATGCATTTTGCTGGCTTTACCCAGCCCACTAATTGCCCATGAAAATTCGGGTCTGGTATTTGACACATTAATTACTCAAAAAACATTTACACTCGGGTTTGCAGAAAGGAACAAAGAGAAAATGTAACTGAGAGAATAAAAAGCTGGAAAGCGAGGGGAGGAGGATTTTAAGACAAGTCTTTTGATGCATTAATCACACGATATTCTCCAGGGCCAAATGCTGACCGCTGTAACACATTGTGGAAGTGAGCAAATGCCTGTTAGCTAGACCAAAACACAGTCAGGAATGGCAGCTACCCAGCAGGCATGGTCACTGATGCATCCACCCACACCACATGTGCTCAAGTTTCTGTTAGATTAGGAGGTGAAAACATCTCGGGGCAGGGGGAGCCCTTCAGGAAGTTTCCACTCAGCCACTGCATTTATCTAGGGATGCAAGGAATAACCAATGTCATGGCGTGTTTCGGCTTCTCCGTGATCATTCAGTGTCCCTGACTGTCCCCTGCAGAGTTGTGTCTTGGTAATATTGACTTTTTTAATGTGATCACTAGTATCAATGCATTGCCTACAACCGATTTATTATCACATCCTAACTCTTCTGAGATCACAGACACTGGTTGAGAAACTGGGTGGTAAATCTAGAAGAGAGGAAGAGAACATGAACGATGTGTTGGTGATTACACCTCATTACAGAACCAAAGTCATTTATGTAGAGGTAAATAAGAGCTTTGGGGAAATTTGGTCTGTATGAAGCCTCTGAGGAATAAAAATGATTTTTTTTCTTTTTCCTCCCAGATGCCATTGATTGTGGTGTAAAGATTATTTATATTGTGTGCCAGAAAGGAGGGAGGGAGGTTGTTTGCTGTGAGGAGAATTAAGGCATGAGTTACTATTGAAATTAGTACTCTTTATCGACTCAATCCAGTCATCTCCAATCATTACAGTTTTACAGAAATGTTAAACTACCTTAAAACTTTCATTTCTCCTTTAAAACTAAATTACTTTTGTGTTTTCTCTAGCAGTAGTGCCACCCTAAGGCAACCAAGTTACAGTAGAGCAAACATATAAACAACAATCAAGGCATAATTACTAAATGGGAATAACACTTTCTAATGCTGCTTCTCCCAACCTAGCTCTGTGTACTGTAATAGAAACTCTCTCCTGTTATTTGCAATCGAGTTCTTCAAGCAGATGTCGGATATGCTTGAGCAGTTTGGGATTGTCTGGTTCACTGATTGTGCAGTTCAATCCAAAGCTCTTTTATTCTTTCTCTTAAATTAAGAAAAAATCCTTTTTAGGGATAGATAGGAAACTCTGAATAAAATAATAAAACACATGCATATTTCTTCTATTATCTGTAGCTTTTACTGACAGTTGAAATCTTATTTTGGATTCCAAGATTCACTTTCCTCATTTTCCTACTATTACCTAATGCTTCTGTCTCAGTCATGAGCATTAATCTAAATTATGATGTGCTTTCTGTGGAATGACACAACCAAAACCGTCTTGGGCAAGAAAGACTATGGTACCCTAAACTCTGCTTTACAAAACAAGAATGTTGCTTCAGTTTCAGATAGCTTTTCAAAATCCGTGTTGCATATCCCATTAAAGCGTAGGTTCTGAATTTTTGAGATTTATTCATCACAAATCACCCTGTTCATCTTTTGATATTTGTCCTTAGAAAGAATTCACACCGCAAATTTGAAAAACTCAGAAAGCTACAGTAAAGGATCACAGATCATGTGAGCTTTCAGGTACCTCTAGATACCATAGGCTCACAGAGGTTCTCTCTGGACATATATTGGGTTAAACTTTTGTTGCAAAATTCAAAAACTGTCATTGCAGTAAAGTACTGAAATGAATACTTTTAGTCCCATTTATTTCTATTGTTATAGTAGCTTAAAGCCCTAATCAAACACCAGCTTACCATTTGGCAAGACGTTGTACAATAGCAGGGAAAAAAAATGTTCCTGTTCTCAGAGAACTTCAAATTTGCATCTTAAGGGAGAAATAGAGGAGAGCAAGAAAAAAATCTAAGCAGTAAGAGACATGAAGTGGTATCAGGGCACCAGCAGACTACAGTGGGGTTTGTTTTGTTTGTGTGTTTGTTTTCAGTTCTAAGGGACATTTGGAAATACTTTCAAGAGGTAACTTTGTGAATATTTGGAAGACAACAGAACTAGTGATAAACTTTCTTGGGTAGGAGCTGACATGTTAAGAAATAACAGATTAAATACTGGAGACAGCTACTAGCATCACCAATGATACCTTTCCAGACTTTGTTAGATAGAATAATGTTAATCCAGAGGTGACCTAATTTGGCCAAACTTCCAATACCTGTACTCAGTTGTAGAGGATTACATGGCTTAATAAGAGGTTAGTTTTCAGAGACCTGAGTTTCCTAAGCCTATCGAAGCAGTCTGCAGGACTGGCTCTTGATTTGTGTATCTTAGACCAAGAACAGACTGAGGATGGAGCTGGGATGGAGAGCGGGGTTTGCTGCTCCTGCTGCCACTGCAGAATGAGAAAGACAGGGTCAGTGACTGCTCTGCTGCAAACCAGTGGTCCAAATCCCTGTCACATCACGTACCATACAATGGACTTCTCTGCTGGGAGTTCAGACTTTCCAAGGCTCTTACCTAGGTAAAATAAGCAAATTAACCATGCCTATTTTGCCACCTCATCATTCTGCTGCCCTCCACAAATGTCTACTCTGCCTACAACAAGCACTGACTGACCTGCCAGCCAGAACCTTCTGTGGTCAGGAGTTGTAGTGCAGGTCTGGCATCTTCAGTGCCTGAGTGGTGTGATCTCAGTGGGTGGAAGAAGTGTTCAAAACGCTGGGAAAACCAGTATTTTGTTGACTGCCTTTCCAGATGGGTCAAAAGCCTTGCTGTTCTCAGCTGTCATTGCCTGTTATTCTGGATCTGGTATCCAGATATGGGACTGGGGAAGGGGGCTGTTTCTTTCCTGATGAATATTTTTCAGTGGATGGAAAAAAAAACTTCATTGTTTTGGGATCACAATCACAGACTAACAATTCACTTTAAAAAAATCAGCTAAACATCGTGATCATTTAAGCTCACAGTTTTCAAATGCTGGGTTTCACCTCATAAAGACAGATGAAAAGAGCTGAATACCTTGGTTCTTCAGTCTGTTCTTAAATTTCCATCCCGAGTGCAGTCAGATATAACCACAATGCCAATACTGGTAATTTATCATTAAAGTCACAAATATCTATTTGACATTGATAGAGAAAGAGAGTGTCAGAGCCCATCAGTGTGTGCCGTGCAAGAGTCCTTATGCAAAGACTTGGTGCAGAGGCATCCCTCGATTAGGCATTGCAGTGGAGTAACTCTGACTTGACTTTCTTGTGCTTCTAGTCAGAAGCACTTTCTGTGAGTGAGAGTGGAAATGTACAGCCAGTGCGTGCTGTATCTGTGACAGGAATGCTTCAAGCAGTAAGGCAGAGAATTTCAAAATAAACTAACACTCACAGAAATCGAGAACTGCAGAAAGGCATCAAATCTGCCAGAAATGTGCTCTGTTCAGAGACCACCCCCCAGCCTCTGTTTGTCCTCTGCAGAAAGTTATTTAAAGCCCTAACAAGACCTTTGGAAATACTTGAGCATAAACCACAACAAAATAATTTTATCTTTTTTTTACTTTTTCAACTTTCAGAAAATGTTCTTGTTAAAAGTGAGCTTTATTTCACTGCTGGGAGTGGAGTGGTTGCTTCATAAGCCCTCATCTAACCAGTATTTTATGCAACAAATGAAACCAAGGCATGTTCAAGGGCAGTAGAGGAACCCAAGCAAATGTCCAGCTGGACATAGTGAGATGTAGAGAGATACTGCCTATAATTTATTTTGCAGTGTAATTGCTGTCTGATAGTCTCTAAGGATCTATGTGTACTTTGATCTCTACAGAGTTATTTGAGAGCCAAACCTAATGCTGCATATATATATGCAAATAGATATAAACTTTAATGTTCAGGGGCATTGTGTCATTCACAAAATATAATGAGCCAAATTATCCTTTTCTTGTAGTATGAGGCCAAAATTCAGCAAAGCATAGCAGCACACACTTAACTTTCATTCTGAAGGCAATGACACTTAGATACATACTTAAAAGCTTTGCTGAATTAGACTGGACTTAAACATTTGCTTACACTGAGGTGTGCACCGAAGAGAGTTGTTTATTTGCAACTTAAAATAACGTTGTGTTCAGAGTAATGGAAACTACAGTATTTATTTACTTTCTGTCTGAAAATGAAGTATTGAGGAGGGGGGGGAAATCTAGTTTGTTCCTCAGAAAAGCCCATTTTGCAAAACATCAAAATGGCCCTTGCAACCCTATAAAGTAAGTGCCACTCTTTAGAGGTCTCAGACGCAGGGAAAGGCAAGCCAATCTTGGCCGTAGGGAGCGGTGAGCCAGTCATTTGAGCTGGAATGATCGTGAACTTGCTTTCCTTTTTGACAACAGCAGTTCTTTTTAATTAAGCTACAATATTGTCAAAGGACCTAAGGGACAAGCAGGACACATGGCAGTGGTGTGCTCTTGCGGCAGAGAAGTCCAACAGCATCCTGCGTTGTGTTAGCAGGAGTGTAGCCAGCAGGTCGAGGGAAGTGATCTTTCCCCTCTCTTTGGCACTAGTGAGAGTACATCTGGAGCCGTGTGTGCCGTTGTGGGTACAAAAAAGACGTTGACAAAATGGAACAAGCCCAGTGGAGGGTTACCGAAGTGGCCAAGGGCTGCAGCACACAAGGTATGAGCAGAGGCTGAGACAGACATTTGTTCAGCCCAGAGAAGAGGAGGGTCAGGGAGGGTTTTATTGTGGTCTACAGCTGCCTAATGGGAGGATATGGAGAAGATGAGACCAGACTCCTCTCAGCAGTGCACAATGGAAGATCAAGAGGCAACGAGCACAAGATGGACGTGGGAAAGGCTATCCAGATATACGTAAGAGCCTTTTCCCCAAGTAGGTGATCAATGAGAGGTCCAGGGAGGCCGTGGCCTTTCCATCCTTGGAGATATCCCAAACTGGACTGAACACCGCCCTGAACAATCTGCTCTACCTGCCCCTGCTTTGAGCAGGGGGTTGGACTGGAGACCTCCAGCAGTCCCTTCTGACCAAAATTATTCTGTGGAGAAACAGTTTTTTTTCTAAAAAGCACCCTACAGTCTCACATTTCTTTTATCTTCTTTAGCGGTGTTAAATCTGCTTGAGTTGCACATGCTTACCACAAGTCAGCATTTTCATCACTGTCTTTCTGTTTAAATGAAGTCTTCCGACCTGGAGCCATTTGGTGAGAGAGGAAAAGTAATTATGCACCAAGCTCTTGTTGACTGCAGATTTCCCGCTCATTTTTATGTACCTAGTCATAATCTAACTCTCATAAAATTTAAGCACTGCTGCATTGCTAGCATTTCCATTTTGCTTGGTGAATTTTTTTTGTTAATACTGTGCCTACCAATTTACTTGAAAGAGAAGCCTGAGCCTCTTTTTACAGATAACATGTCTAAACTTTTTTTTTTTTATGATACCATGTCAACATTTTGTTTTGATACTCCCAGAAAGAGTAAATTGGGTGAAAAAGTCACTGGATTTTCTTTTATTGTATTCCTTCCAAAGCAATCAGTTGGATTATTATTCATCTGCTGACTTAAAAGTAATGTCACCCACTAAAACTCCTTGTTCAGGCAAACTGAATTATTTCTGACAAGGATTCATCCATGCTAGTACTGTGCATTGAGCAGTCATTGAAAGAATATGTAGATTTAGCTACTTCTTTTAACACAGGCGGGGTAATGAAAGCCCATCTCACCTGTGCACCTCAGAAATCCATGAGTAATTAAGGTAACCAGCCTTGATTTGTATTTGGAAAAGCTGAGTGCTTGTGTGTGGTACTCAGAGAAATGATCTGTAAATGAATGAATACAGCTACATTGGTATTCAGCATTATTTGCTGCCATGGAGCGAAGCGAAGGAGAAAACAAAAATATGGAAATGAGAAGAGGAGGTAATGTGAGAGACGTGAGAAGGACAAATTCTTCTGAGCAGTGTAAGAGCAAGGACATTTTCTTTTCATTGTTTTCTTCCCTCTGCAATAGAACAGTCACTGTTCTTTGTTGGACTACACTCATTAAAATAACCTCTAGTGAAGCGCAATTCACTTTTTAATTACAATTTATGTATATCCAAAAATTGGGAAATTTTTTCAAACAGTATCTGGAAGACTCTCTTTCAGGAGATTTCCAAATCAAATCTGTAAGCTAAAGAAATTGGGGTGATTATACAAAGTTGTCCACCTACTTTGAACCCAGACTCATGATTCTTCTCTTCTTCTAATATAAAGCTGAGACACGCTTAACAACAAACTTTCCCTCTATATCAGATTGCCACTTTATTTATTCAGGTTTAGAACTGTATCTTTTTATGTGTTTCTACAATACTTGCCACATTTAGATACCGTTAAAAAGAAATCTGTAATTGTGATATGAACATTTCTTTAGAATTAGAATGAAAATAGCCAGTTCTCATGTAATGCCTGGCAGAAGAGGTCAACGTTGTTACTGTGGGTTTACAGAACAAAGGAGGAAACTAAGTCAGAGAGAGAAATGACTTGACTGCCTAGAAGACAAGTCAAGAACAAAACCTAAGGCTGCACCTATGCAGGCATGTCCAAGATTTTTCAAGTTCACTTCTAATTTTAACCACATTGGTACCTATACAGTTTGTTGACTTGTATGTCTGTCTTCTGACTTATAGCTTCTTACTGTTCACATCAACTTTGTTAGTATACCCACTGCTAAACTCAGTCCGACTGATGATTAATGAGTATTAGAAGCCTCCATCGCTTTTGAACTCTGTATTTCTAGACAGTTAAAGCAAGTAGCGTAGAGGATTTCAGAACTAAGTTCGTATAAGACACCTAGCTTCCTGCTATTTCTGTATTGTTATATACATTAGATTATTTTTTATGTTGTATCCTCAGAAACTGCTGGTACTCACCAGTACTCCTGTGCCTCTGAGACCAACAAGGCTGGGGACTCTGCAGTCCCCCAGCAGCCGTAGCTGTGCCAGGATTGTGGCTGATGAGCTGCGTTTGTGCACCCCGACACTGAGGGCAGCCATTGAGGGAGGTTCTGAAAACCCAATAGCTTTTACCTTTTGTTTAGATGGATGAGAAAAATGTGGTGCTTGTAAAGATAAAGAGGGTTTAGGAAAATCTCTGGAAGTTAAGTTCATAATCATATTCATTTGTAAGGTTGGATGTTGTGTGAGAGAGGATTAGTTGAACATCATTTTTGACACCATGATTTTGTGTCACAAGAGGAGCAGAGGGCATCTGCATGAGAGAGCTGCTCGGGCTATGTTCTATAAAGGGAAAGCGCCAGGGTCTGATGTCTTTTGCTGACATATTGAGTTTTTTAGACAGACCAGTTATGTTAACATGTAGGTGACGAGCATGATGAGTCAGTCTGGGGAACCTGAGAGTACATGAAGCTCTCGAACTGCTCATAGCCTCAGGTTTGGTCCTGAGCTCTGTCCATGAAATCCTTCTTCCTCCATTCAGAAATTTTCTTTCAAAGCTATAAGCTCCAAAAAAGTCAGGGGATAGGAAACTCACATGCCATTTTCTTAAAAGTAAAAGAATTTTTCACTAAGGACATAGAAAATCTGTGAATTTGCCACCCTTTTAGTTTGTAACTGGGGCAGTTACAAACTGTCCCCTTGGGACACAATTTAATAACCTAAAACTCTGGGTAAAGCATTCACCTGTTCCTCTAGGAGACCTTGTAACTTTTGGTGTCCTTTTTGTTACATTAATTAAGGTGTCTGATGTATGATTATTTTACACATGTCAAATATTTACAATGGGTCAATGAGTGTGTTTATAAATCCCTCTCCCTTCCCTTCACACAGCTATGGCTTCCTCTGCTGAAGTAAGCTGCTGAGGTAGGAGAGAGGCCTGCTTGGACATAAAAGTCCACTGGGTAGGCAAGTTGTGCCAAAGCATATCTAAAATAGTTGCCACCATGGCATACAGTGATAAACTCTTTCCTTCATGCAAAACGAACTGACTGCCTTTTGGCAATTTCAAGCAATGTGACCCCTACTATACTTACCTTAGCTTGTTCTTTTCAGTTTTTAGTTATTAATACAGACACTTTAGTTATCAAAGATTTGACAGGAATGAAGGATTGACCTCCTGTGATTGAAGATGCAGACAATCTCAGCTTGTTAAAATAATAAATGGATACCTGTCAAAGAGACACTCAGAGCAAATGTGGCCCCTGTAGATATCTCTATTGTAGATTTTTAAAAACTCCTTCTGCTTCCTTGTATGGATATTAATTAATAATAATATTTTCTTTTATTGAGATAGATGGAACTGCTAATTACTCTTTCCCCATGAATCCCTCACTAGTACCATTTATCCTGTAATAATTAAACATCTCAAGGCAAAAAATAGTTGGTTAGAAGTAGTTAGTAGTGATTTAAGTGATGGTTAAAAATTGGCACATAAATTACTACAAAGAAGGTTGTGGTGGTTTGTCGGATCTACCTCTAAACAATTAGAAATAACAATGCAGGATCGGAAATTTTGTTTGGTTCCACTCTTCAATTTCTCTGCTCTGAACAGAGCAAAAGAACTGCCTGATGCTGGAAATGCAGCACGCTATGAAAGCCCCATAGCTGCATAAACCCTTCTGAAGCCAGGGTGTAGCCTCAGGAGACAGGAGCAGGTCTCATGATGCAACCATCTCAGCTGGCCCTGTACCAGCACCCAGGTGGTCCTGAGCTCGGTAACCGCAGTCCAGGGACTAGGAAAATGCAAAAGTCCCCAGGCGTTCTTCAGTGTTATATGATGCCTTATCCACAAAGAGTCCCATGAAACAGTAACGCAAGCTTTTGGCATGCTTTTTTTTCTGGACCAATTCTCATTACACTCCAAAATCCTGAAAGTCTGCTGCTACTCACTGCATCTATTTCAACGGTGTGTGTTGCTGTCAGTGATAGCACCCAACCAGGGTAGCTTTTGGTGCAAACTTCCAATAAGTTTGGCTGTGAACTTACCACACACAAGCGATGTCTTACCCCATTAATTTTTGTTGCTGTTGGTATAACAGTGCCCAGTATGCCTGTACTTCAGCCAGGGTGTTCCAGTGGCACAAGCAAGATCAGTAACAAGCCCTTAATACCTTTGAACTGAGACAAATCTTCCTCCCTCAAGTGCTCAGAAACATTGATGTTATTGAAATATAAGACTGCTTAAAAAGGAAAAATAAATCTGTGTTTCCTTAGTCTGTGCATGGGCAGAGATACTTTTATTGAAAAACATTTCTGGTGACTACCTTGCTCCACTGTAAAGACCCTAGTACTATATGAAAGAGAGGCAGTACGTTGGTTTGCAAGGAAGTAAAGAAGTTCCCGAAGTAAGGAAACCTGCACTTTTCTGTGGAGAGTAATTGAATATATGTATATGTTCTTCCATAATAAATTGTTAAAGAACATTAGTTTTGGACATTCAAAGCATGCTGAGTTGGTGTGGAGAGAGATAATGAAATGAGCAGGTATTAAGAAATGGCCATCAGAATCTCCACTGGAAGCAAATCTAACACTTCCAGGTATTTTTAGGGTAATTATTTTAAGCTGTGGGTGAAAGTGGCATTTGTTACACTGGGTCTATGTGGAGGGAAGAATATTTTCATTCAGTTAATATTTTTTTTTAAATTTAAAAAAAGAACAATAGATGGTCTGGGTGGTGGTTTGAATTTTCCTCACGCTTCACTTTCTCAGTGCAAGAAATTGAGTACTAAATGTCGTCTTCCAAAAGCAAGGGGAAAAATGAGCAAAGTCTAGTTTCTTAGGTTGATTTTCTTTAGGCTTGGTTTCTTAAAATAGACCTCTTGTGTTTGGACACCATCACACAAGCATTATTAATTATCACCCTTATCCTTCTGTATGGACACCATCCTATAGGCATTGTTTATAATCACTCCTCTATACAAGTCTCTAAAAGTTGTATTCAACAGGCTCAAAACAGAACACAGGAGCTTTGGAAAACTTTACAGCTCAGATTTAAATATCCAAAACTGATGCTCGCAAATCAGTTACAATGTCACTTCACAATGGTTTTGATAAATCATTTCTCAAATAATAAAAAATACAGAAACTAGTTTAGGAAAGTTGTGATCTGTTGGTAAACTAATTGTCGCATAATATCTATTACTAGAGAAAGTGGCAAGTATAATGCTTTGTATTTTTTTTTACTCTACATAACATTCTTCACCTACTGCATTCATTATTTCAAGTATTCTGTGAAGCGGTATCTTTGGTTGGAAGCCCACAGGGAGAATTAACATATCATCATTTATGCTCCTGTTCTGAAATACCCTGCAAAGGAAAAGGATCTCCATCCAGTCTGAGATACATGACCATGAACAGAGCCTTTGTGAAAAGAGCTTCATTTTATAAATAACAAATGACCTTCAGGTAGAGGGCTTGAGTCACAGCAACTAAGAAGTTACCATTTCCTTTGCTTTAAGCTACTGCTCGTCCAATTAATTTCAGTGACTAATGAGGTACCAGCACCTGCTCCTTTAATATGAAGGTTTGCGTAGATCACCTTCAGTGGTTTATGTTGTGTTTGAGGAGACTGAGGACAGCAATTTTCCTCTCTTCAGTGTTACTGTTTCTTGTAAGTCCCAGCCCCTAGCTGAGTTCCAGAAGATAGAATCGCAAAACAGGAAAATGATGCACACTCAGGTTTAGCAAAAACCAGCTGAGTTGATGCTGCGATAGGGAAACTTTAGCAATTTATTCATTTGTGGTTTATGTAGAGGAATACCTGTTAAGAAAGAATAAGGAAGAAAACAGGAGATGAATTCTCTCAGGAATCAATGTGGTGGCAGAAATCAGACCATTAGCTTTGAAATACTGAGAGTAGGACGTGAATAACTTTTTTAACCAATTGAGGACAAAGGAACTGACTCCAGTGTTCATTAGTCTAGCCAATAAAACAGTATCACTGTATCGGAGTCTTACTAAGATCGATGGAGATTGAGGCACAAATTTGATTTTTGTCTATGGCTAATAAAAAATCATTTACCACTTTCCAGCCACTGCAATATCTTTGGAACTAAAACTAGGCTTGGAACTCACTGAGTAAGTATATCATGATCTTCAAGAAATATCTAAAGTTCTTAATCTATCAAAGCATTTGTAAAAGTTTCCAAGGTAGAAATGTTTAAAACAACCTTGTAAGCATCACATGTGTCTTGGGGAAAGAAGGAAGAAAAGTTCCAATATTCTGAGCATGTATTTTTAGACTTGGGATTCTGTACTGAGACCCTTAAAAGGCAGACTTTGCACTAATGTACTTGCTTATAGGAGTTTTGGAAAAAATGAGTGATTTAACCTGGTTTCAAATCAAGCTTGTAGAAGCCCTGACAGTTTTGGTTAGGAACGTGGTCCTGCACATTGTGCTGTGGGGAGCTTTGTGCTGGGAATGGCACTAGACTTTTCTGGAGGGTGTCCTTTACAACATGTTATTCACTAGACTGGTGTTGGTAACACTCAGTTAATCTATTTTGTGATTCTAATCAAAGGCTGTAATTATTTTAATACTCAAGCTGGCTGTACACAAAAAGAATAATAATGTTTTTGCAACTGTATTGTAAATTAAATTTGCCATCACCTGCTTTAGATTGTTTGGAATCTATGAGTCAAACATAGGGGCCAATGTTTTGAACTAACCACCATGGTGACTTCATTTCTTGGAGCACAGCTGCATCTATATTAAAGTGCCTAACATGCATGGGTGCTCAAGTCACGCCCTCAAAAAGGGAGTGTTATCTCTTCTCCAACAGGAAGAAGTTAGACTTCTAAATTCAGCTCCTGGCTTTTGTTAGATTTACTATGATGCTTTATTCTTTCTTTCACCAGAGACTTCAGGCAGGTAATTTTGCTTATTCAGCACCTGTTCTTAGCAAACTGTATAAGGTATGTAAAGATGCATGTCATATCAATAAGGTCAAAGGACAAATAGTAAATGAATGGCACATGGTATTCCACAAGTGCAATAAGGAACCTGTACCTGCACCAGCGATGCACAGTTAGTTGGTAGCAATGAGGCACTGACTGCTCAACAGAAGAATTCAGTTTGCTTTCTGACAGGGCTGCAAGGAGAACACCTTGCAGGTTGAGTGCAGCTGCATCTTTTTCTTCTTGCTGCCTTAGGTTATTATTTTTATGGACCTTGGCAGTGTTCTGAAAGCTAGAACACAATGAAAATAAATATATATGCAGCAGCTGTATGCTTCCTGTTTCATCTTCAGAGAATGGATATTGTCATAGATAAGGAGAATATAAATCATAAAATCATTCAAGTGTGTTACCTTACCAGTACCATCTCATTGCTACTACAGTGTCTTCCATGACACTGATTCCCTTGGTCTGTAGGAAAGCAGCAATTTCTGCTTCTCACTTCGTCAGCTGTCTAACCAGGCAAGCTTTTAAACCCCAAAACACCGTATTTGAAATTCTAGATCTGCTGAACACAATGCAGAATTACCATAGCCTTCCCTGGACCCAAAATCTCATATTTTGAAGCATAAATCTAGAGCTTCCAAATTGGTTTTGTTTCTTGTAGCTTTCTTGTAGCATTCATTTTTAGCATAACAGCTCTAAAAAGCCTCCAATGAGATCCCATTCCGTACTGGAGAAGTTGCACCATCTCCCAGTATCAAAATAGGACCCGTGCAAAATATCTTTCAAACAGGCAAGACAGACTGTCAAGGAATATTAGGAAAGTAGCACTGTTACCATTTTCAAGTTCCTGCTACTGAGTGTCTTCTCAATAGCACAGAGTTCTCCAGTGACTTAATCTTTAAGCCAAAACTCTCTTAAGTATGGATGAAAAAGTTTCATCTGCAATTATGAGTCAACTTCTCAAGATACAGGGCATAGTTCCTTTCACATCTGTGGACAAACAGTGACTTACTTGAGCTGAATGTATAGGACCTATACATCTTTTCATTTTCCAGTGAAACTGCTCTGGTACTGTCAGTTATCCCTTCATTAGCAGGCGTGGAGGGCATTGCAGAGGAATACTCTCCCTCGTGGCCTTGGAGCAGATGGTGCACATCAAAAGGAAGGTCTGCCCACAAAGCAGAACTTCCTCAGATGTGCATCCTGTGTTCTCATATCAAGCACTGGAAATAAAAGTAAGCGTTTCTGTCCCCAAAGTAAAGCTTACAACATCCCTTAAACTACCACAAGAGGATGAGCGTGCTAAAAAAAATTCTGTGAAGGCTTCCACTGTTTGAAGAATCAGGTGTGGAAGTAGTCCACGTTTGCCGTGATCTACTAATCTTCTTTCTCTGTGACTCAGAGAAGAAACACTCAGAGATAGTTCCTAAAGTAGGACTCTGCACTCAGGTGATTCCCCCATATGTTAAAAGTGCTATTTAAAGTCTCACATTGCAGCGTTACAATGTCTGAGTATCTTTTTCTCTTCTTTCTTCTCTAACAAGTACTGGTGGCCCAAGTCCTTTCTTTGTCGCTAAGAGCAGATGGAGTTTCTCTGCTCTTGCCTCTTCTAGTTAGCCGAGGTCTGCCAAGGCTCACCTAAATTGCTGAAAAAACAATCAAAATCTCTAAGGTCTATTCAGTTCTTGGTTCCTCTTTCAAACTGGAGCCACTGATGCCTTTTTGCTCTGAGGCCATAACCCCTCAGAAGCTATAACTTTGGTCGCTAAACCTTTTTACAAAGTGCCACAAAAAAACCCCTCAACCTACTCACTTATCTGATGATCTTGCAAATTGAGCTATTTCATATTATTCTGAGGGCAGAAATAGCAAGACTGCTGTTTCATTACTAGTTACAATTGGCTAGTGAGCAGTTAGTGTAAGGCAGGCCACATATCCATTCGTCTTGTTTTATGGGTGGAAATCTTGCATTGAGCTATGGAGAGTTCTGATTCCTTTCATCTTTATGTGGGTTGTTAATCTAAGGGCAGTGGTTGCATATCCTTACTTTTAGCATTGTTGAAAAGAATTGACTAAAAACCAGTTGTTCTGGAGTGTTTTTAAGTGTAACCCATTTTTCATTCCACCTCTTTTTGCTGTAGAAATTCTGAAATCTATTCAGATCGCATAAAGTACAAACAAAGAGAAGCCAAGTGTTTTAGTGCAGCGACCAGCATGCCTTGCAGATGGGTTATAATAAGATGAGAGCTGTCTTTGTCAGAACTGAATCCATACTTTTCATGTACAACCTTTACAAATTGTGCCCATGTGGCAGAGTTTGAATTACTTTTTTTACAGCTTTAGAAAACAAATGCAAAAATCTTTCAAGTGCATTCAAAGTCATTATGGTACTTTGCTGAACTGAATCAATTGTCGTAACCTCTGTGGGTGTGTAAAATATGAAATTACTATCACTCTCATAGTCTTTTCCAGTTTGTAAATTAGAAGGAATTGATTATAGGTGCTTTTGGAAAGGACTCTGGTGTATTAAAAGTGTCTTGATGACAAACAACAATATATTATTTGTAAGATCTTGCTTGATGAAACTGTCTTGTCCACTAATGGCTGTTTGTCTTTGTTATTGTTCTGACTTGCCTTCTAACAAATTGATGTGTGGGCTGAGATTTATCATGTGATTACTTGAGGAAACAAGAGACTTTGCCTATTAAAGTGGTTATAATACTTGTTTTATTTGATAATTTAAGATATTTTAGAGTTAGTTAATGTCAATATTTTCTAGTTTAGTCACTCTTTCCCCAAAAGCCAATTTTTATAAATAGTTGCTGTAAATTTATTTTAAAATGAAAAAAATTGTCTGGTTTTCTGACTACCTATTTCACTATTCACATATTTTATTCATTTATTTTCTATATAGTGTTATAGACTTATAGTCTATAGTGGTATAAACTTAGTTTCTATAAATGATGTAGAATTTTTCTTTATGTATTAGAATTATTTCGTATCTTGCTATTTTCTTATCTATTTTTTGCTTTTGTTCTCTGAACTTCAGTTAATAGCAATATGTGAACCTCAAAACATTTAGAGCTTCATTTTTACTCAGACTAGTAACCAAATTCAGCTAAGTCTGTGACAGTTTAATCATTAGTATCAAAGTAGCCTCTTTGAAAGTATTTGTCCCTGGTTTAAGAAAACAGTAGATCAAAGAAACATAAAAATATGTCATATTTTGAAAAATCTTGGTGAATGTATATATAGTGTTGAAATCCATTCTTCGAATTCTCCCTAGTAATGTTTTAATTCTTAATCTGCAGCTTCTTATTAAGCAGAACCTGTTCTGCTTGATTTTATTAGAACTGAATTGCTGTTTGTTCATTTTCCAATGCAGAAATGGCATCTCGTGTTTTCATTTAGGCATGACATACAAGAAAAAAAGAAGATGATACATGAGAGGGTTGAAATAATGCATATTGACATAATATATAGATCATTAGGATTTGGTTTAAAGGTTGCATTGGTCTGGCTTTTGAATGGCTGGATACTGATAATACTTAACTATGGCAAGAGAGGGAATACACAGAGGTGAAGACCTGCTTTGCTCTCTTTCCCTGAACACCCTCTGGAGCCCACCAACAAAGACACATCAGCTTTGACTGACTGACCCATTATGGCAATTCTTTATGGGCTGTCATCCCAAATAAATGCAAAGAAATTCCCTAGGCCATAAGTACACTAATACAACAGAAATATATTTTAGAAATAATTAGACAGTTAAATATATTTTTTCCATGTTCTTCATTGTGATGCAATAGGACCTTATATGAAGCTGTGGGATTATGATTTACATCACGTAAAAGAAAATCTTAGAAACTTTGGAGCTGCACATTATATTGCTGTAGTTTAATATGATCTGCAAATCACCACAGCAGAAGATCTAAACCTATCAACAGTGAAATGTTAAGATGGACATTACGGGATTTTTCAGGGTTGGAATCAAGTTTCATGCATCACATCATTGGGAATCAGCCCTGTTGAAAATTCCCAGTGGTAACACCGATGGGTTATGATGTGAGAGGTTGAACAACAATACTTGGAAGGAACGGAGAGAAATCTGCTCTGCAGCATAGGGGAAGTTTAAGATGTGTCAGGTTGTTAAAGATGATATTCCCATGTTTTTCATTGAAGCTTTTAGAGTTACATGTAATGGAAATAGATGAACAGAGGAGCATATTGTTCATCAGGTAGGTTTTCTCTGTGTTGCATTGATTATGTGTATGTATCAAATGACTGCATATGTGTCGTATGAAAAAAAAACAAGTCACCTGTTATGCTGCTATTCAATACCCGTCACATTTATTTTTTCACAGACTGAAAAATATCCGTTACAAACAGGAATGAGTGGTTAAATAAGACAGAAATATCTCAGTCTTAAGAGTACAGTGTATGTTTGAATTTGACAAGGAAGGGCTTAAAGACTGTACAACAGCAACAAAGGCAGGAGCTCTTTAGAGACCTTTAACGCTTCCTTAACGTTGTAAGCTGACTAGGCAGTGAAAATGGTGACAGGTGGAGCTTTTACAGCTCTACTAGTATTTGTGCCAAAATTCGGACAAGCTCTAGTTCAAATGGCAGCTTGCATCCTCAGATGACAAATTATACCTGGTCAGCAGAAGAATGGAAAACAAGCAAGACATTTTTTTCTACCTCTGGGTTCTTTATGAAACTGAAATACTGCTTTCTTAGAGCTTGCTTGAAAAAAAAAAATGCCCTGCAGCAGTGATAAATGTCCAGGCCAGTAAGTCCAACTGACCAGTTCAGAGAGGTCATCCAGGTGTTCTTGTCAAGGAACAAACAGATAGATGATGCTTCCCTACATGATCCTTAGTTACTCCACACCGTGCCTCATTGAAACACTTCAGCATGTAATAGCTGTCACTCCTTTCAAAACCGTAAACCTGTGATGTCTTTATATAGCTTCAGAAACAGTACAGCAGTTCACTGTGGCAAGCTTTATGGTTCTGACAATATACGCCTTTGCTCTTCTTTAAAACAAAAAGGGTATTGTTGAAATCCCTGTGGCTTTATTACATACAAGTGGCAAGCTCTTTACTTTTTCAGTAATCCACGTCTGTCAGCCACTGCTTACGAGATAGCCCAGGGGTTATCTGCCCTCTGTTATTGCTTTGATTCCTTTCATTTGTTTGCTTGCCCAATTTAATATCAAGGAGAGACCCAGCTTCTTGATGATTTTGTTGGCATAACACCAAGCTCATCAGCACTTAACTCCAAGGTGGTGCTGTGGTTGCAGCTCTGTGTGTTGGAAGCTGCTATATTGGGTCAGCATCTTTGCCTAAGCATCATGCTGTTTGGTTTATTCTTTGTTCTTTCTCTGTTGCTCAATAGTTGTTGTGCAGCAGCCATGTGGGCTTGCTTCATCATCTCAGAGAAATGTTTTGTAAAGCAACAAAATTTCCTTTGAGTGTAGTGAACCATTCTGTTATGTGAATTTTGGGTTTTTGTCTGTCTAAATGTTTAAAATATGAGGGGATACCACTGCTGTAGTTCCTTCTTGTCTACCAGCATGCATGAAAGCTGCAATACATAAATAACAGATGCAGAAGAAAACAGAGCAGAAAATTGCCAATTAAAGAACATTGTGTAACAACTTCTCCATCTGGGTCACCAGCAGGGTTTGAACCCAGAAGGTGCAGTGCTGCAGACACCAGGAGGCTGTTAGCCCTTTCTGCAGCAGCCCTGGGAGAGAGCTGCACAATAAACCCATTGTCGCTTGTGCTGCTTTCCTACTGGTGATGAGAAAGGAGGAGTTTCTCATTTAAGTAGCATCATGCAACAAAAATTTGGCCAAGTTTGGTTACTAGTGCAGTCAAAGCAAAAGACCTCTCCAGACAATCACTTCCTGCAGTTTAGCAGGTGGGGTTTTTTTCCTTCCACAGGTGCAACCATGGTAACTAATTTTTTTTAAAGTGTTGATGTATATTGAGTTGATGATGTGTGACTGTTTCCCACCTTCCTCCAGGTGCTGTTGCTCACCTTGATGAATGTTTTCAGCTTTGCTGACGTGTACCTCCTCCTTTCTTGCTGCACTGTTGAATAGCCATCACCAGGCTGCTTAATAACCAGCTGCTGCTTCCCTGGCAGTACAGAGGAGAAAAGGGAGTGTGAAAAGAATTGCCCTTTCTCCCACATGGTACAGTCCTGTCTGTAGTGCTTTACAGAGATTGTCATCTTAGAGAGGGAAATCTACTCTAGTCGTTGGTGCTGGGGATTTCTCTGATACCATGAGAAATGATCTGGACACCTCTATAACTTCCAGTAATATTTATAGACAAAAACTAAGTCACCCGCCAGTTTCTTTCCAAGAAGAGAAGCAGTCATGGGTACCGCAAAACAAATACACTTCAGAGTGCCTGTTTCTTCTTTGGGGAATCTGCCAGGAAGTAGCTCATGAGCTTTGCTACCCATGCTTCCCGCAGCCCTCTTTCATAGCCAGGCACATCCTATCGGAAAACCCTCAAATCATCTCCTCATGACAGACTTGCCCTTGAGTGCCTGAGCAGCTCTCAGTGTGTGGGATGGTTTGCTACACTAAGTGTGGAGGTGATGCTTTCATCAGGTAAAGAAGAGGGTTTCTGACACATCAGTGGGGAACGGTTCCCACAAATCCCAGTGTCAGGTTGAATGCGAGGATAACTTGGCACTTGTACGCCAGCAGAGGTGTTAGCCTTCATTGTCAGCTTTCAGAGTGATTTACAAAATAATTTTAAAAATTCATGAACCACCTTCTTTATAAAGCCATTGTTGTGAAGTTGAATATTTTATTACACAAGGCAACCATCATTCATTTCTAGGAAAGAGTATGTGACTGTGGTTTTGAAAGGCCAGGATGCTGGGATGGTTGGTATGGGAGGAAAGGAGTTCTTGCACTGTATTTAGTGACTAATCACTTCAACAACACTTTCATACATGGGCCTTCCAAGAAGGGACTACTGCTCTTTGGTATGGTTTCTCAGATTTCATTTCTGTGAGCACACCCTGTCTGTGATATTTTTCTTTTTTAAATTACCTTTTTTTTTTTTATGATTGCATATTCATTCTCATAACTTAAAAGCTGATCTAGTTGGAAGTACAAGTTTTCTAGTTAACCTGTTTCAAGGTCAGGTACAAGTTTTTCACATGGTTCATTGTGACTGCAGCTGCCCACTCAGAGCAGAGCAGGACAACATGGATCCTACCGAGCTTTGCAGATGAGTTCTTCCCGGTCAATAATAAGTAAACACAGGGGAACAAAAAAGCAGTTAGTTCCTAATTTGTAGCAGTGAAGCCCTGTAATATGGTATCGCTCTTGCGGGTAATTAGCCATAAGCTTTGTCCTGAGTTTGCCAGGCCTCAGGACAGAGGCACGTCAGGTCTGCCTTGCCTGAACTCTTCTTGCTTTACTTGGTTTAGCCGTGATGGCAATTTCTCTAATTGATCGGGTGTCTATCTCTGGTTTACTTTTGTTTGTCTGTGATGGAGATCTGCACTTTTATATAGATAGCAGTAACAAGCAGGTGTTATAGGTAGTACAGGATATTTATGACTCCAGTACAATGATGCAGTGTAGAGAAATACAGGCTCAGTGCGACAGCAGGGACACTGAAAAGGAGGTGCAGGATGCAGCAGGGAGGAGTGCAGACATGAGAGGATGAGAGATGGGACACAGGCTTGGCATCGGAAACATAACAGCTGTAAAGAATTCACTAGCGGTCAGTTAAAAAAATGCAAAAAGGTGTGCTTCCTCTTTATCCATAAACAAGAATTTGACTAACATGCTCTATATTGCTGTGTGATATTACAATAAGAAATAAAATGCTTACATGCTGTGTTAAGAGGTGATTGGCATGCTATGCAAACATGGTCATGAAACTAAAATCCAAAGCACCAAGGATAATTTAAAAATGACAGCCACATCTCCATGAGTCATGCAAATCCACACAGCTGCACTAAGTCAAACATAATCTACGTACTACTGCACTGAATCAACTAGAGCATGAGCACAGCCCACTGACCATGATTAATCATGATAAGGGCCATAGGTTGAGTTTTATTGCTTTGTCTTTTATTGAAAAAGCAACCTTTCCCCCACAATTTATTAGTTTAAAAACTGGTATTGACCTAAATTTGAGATAATATTGGTAGAATATAACTCTATGCCTCTGTGATCAGTTACAGTGCAAACACCTCCAAGTTCTCGTTTTTCAGCACGTGAGTCTTATGTTTTGGGCTCTGTCTCAGCCGCCCTCACCGCCCCGCAGCCAGTCTGCTGGGAGCCCCCACACTGGGGCAGCCTCCCCAGACTGATACAGGCCAACAAAGAATTCATTGGACAGGGTTCCCTCTCCCTGCCAGTTCAGGGGGTGGGGGGGCCCGGTTGTCTTAGTGCTCAGAGCACATTAAGCATGTTAAGCGTTGGAGAATGGGATCTTGGTCAGGATTCAGGGAGGAGCACTGAATGCAGCCTCTGAGTTTTACCGTTCTTGCAGGCAAGACGCTGTTTTTCAAGAGGGTCTGTACCCGCGTGTGTCTGTATGCAGGAAAAGGGGTTGTTTTATGAGATTTTTTCAACTACTTCGAGAGGCTCAGGTCGTGGCACAGTAATATTTGACAATGATTAGAATCTTCACTTAGGTATTTCTGTAATTCAAAACTACTAAATGTCCCCTCTAAGGTTTTTTTGTGATTTCTGACCTTTGCAATACTTGAGCTTCATCAAATGGCCAGAAGAGGAGAGATGTCTCTTCCCATGGCATAAGCAGTCTGACAGCACTTTGAGGTACTAAGTATTAACTTTTCATGCTTGAGAGACCCTGGTCTCCTTGGTCCCCTGCTTCCTGCCATGAAGGAGCGATATGGTCTGTATTAGCATCTGATAGCGGTGAGCAGCAAAAGCAAGTCCTTGAATGGCTCTGATACTAACATTGGTCATGGAATTTGACAGGTGCTGGCAGGTACACTGCCTTTTGTAATACTGACGGAATCCCGTGGTTATGGTTAGGTAACAGAAAGCAGTCACAAATCAGCATTCCTGCTTTCTACCGTATTTTATACCCCACTGACTTCAGCTGCTAGCCATTGGCCCAGGCTCTCTGCATCTGATGATAATGGCAAGCCCATTAAAACATGAGGGGTGAAGGATACGTTTTAAAATTTTGCTTTAAAAAGGACAAGGAGCACTCACAGACAGTGACCACATCGTAACTGTGGAGGGCAGGTTAGCCATAAGCTGTGACTACTGCACAAGCAGCAAATGTCCCATCAGGCAGGTAAAACAAACAGAGAGAAAAGTATCATCCTTAATTGCAGTTTTAGCAGTAACGACATTTTCATTAGAAAAGACCACAAAATAGTTCCACTGAATGTGAAAGAGCGTTGCCAAAGCAGGGACCTGCTGCACCTATAAAGTATAAGCATATTAAGCAAGATGTCTACCTGGACATAAGCATGCTAAAATAGTGTATCTGATGACAGTGTGTAAGTATGCCCTGATGTTGTAACACTACTAATAGGCTAAGCAGCAAACGCACAAATCTAAGCAGAAATATAGAAATAACAGCATAATGGTCAATGGGGAATTGTATACTTGCACAAATGGGAGTACAGGAAAACATGTGTACATGGTAAAATCTTCAAGAAAAAAGGGTATAGGACAGGCAGGAAAGATGTATGGTGAAACAAAAAAACCCCATATATGTTTCTTTTACATATTTTTGTGTGTGTGTATACATCATACAGAACAAGCAAGCAAGATGTCTGGTGGAACCAGAACAAGTTCTTTGTCACCCCCCAAAATAAACAGTCAGCAGATGGGAGCTCCTTTTGGAGAGGTGGGCTATGAGCAGTACAACAGGAACAATAAGCAAAAGAAAGGTAGGGAAGAGCTCATAAACTGGGCCGTCCTGAATCAGCGCTAATTACCTGCACCAACCTCATGGTTGCTGTACATTCACAGCTAATTTACAATAAGATTCTTAAGGGTTATGTGATTTGCATATGTAATGCTAATTATTCATGAAGACTAATAATTAACCATTGGCAGTCTATCTTGTTAGTGAATGTTAATCTAGTGTTGTTCTGAAATTTGAAACTGGCCTGATCTATCAGTCTTTCAAACACTCCCATCACATTGATATCTTAATTGCCTCATAAGTGCATGCAAACATATAATATATGTGTGTATTCAGTTGCAAAAAGGAAGAGAGAAAAAAATCCAGGACATGAGTTGCTCTAGCCTTGAAAGCCAGGTCAGAGACTCTGGGATATGGCCCATGGCAAGTTCTGTTACACAGCTAAGATAGACAGAAAAGATGCACTGCCTTAAGTGCTAACCACAGCCAGCAGCAGGGGCAGCCAAAAATCCTTGTACTTTCTGATTCTGAATCAAAGGTTTCTTTCCATTCCTCTATTTTGCCACCAGCTGATCAGCCCCTATCCATTTTTGCTACTAGCGCTGTGATGAATGCTGCTCTATTGTAAGAAGTGCATGTCCCCTACCGAGGTCCATGGAATTGATAGCTTCTGCCTCATTAGAGACCATATCAAAGGTCAACTTCTGTAATGGAATAAGCTTCAGCCTTCATGCCACTGATTTGTAAGCGGAGAAAGGGAGGATCATTGATGCCACAGGCACAAATTAAACAGAACTGCATTTTCAAATTGACAGTGCCCTTCTCTTCGTGGAGTTTCATACACCACAGTATAATAGTATATATATACACTATTTTAAGAGTGTATATTATATATCAAAATCATTTAACATAGCTCTTCAATCCATTCCTGCCTCCTCTTGTTTCTGATTAATTTTTTCTACCCTAGCACAGATTCTGAAACGCTGAGCAGCCGCAGAGATCTTTTAGATAACAGCAATATTCGACCTGCCATAGAAATGTTCTCATATTTAGCATTTTCTCTCCAAAACTGCTCTCAACCTGGGCAGGTATGAACTTTTATATCCATAACATTGTGCATTTTTGTTACCTTTGGAAGTACCAGCCTGGGAACAGAAGTGTAGTACTGTTTGAATTGGGAACTACCCACCTCAACAACATTTCTCTCCCTGCAGTCTCAGCAGAAATTTATGTTTGGGACACCTATAGATTGCCTTGTGCTGCCTAGTCCCATGCAGGGTAACCTACTTCTCAGATACACTTGCTCAGCACAAATTTTGTTTTCAATCAGGACGTATGTATTTATTCAAAAAGGTACAATGTTCATCCCAGCATGGGTGGATTTTTAATTTTTTTTCTTAAGTCTCAAGAGACTTCACAAGATAGTTAAACTTGTTTGTACTTCTAGCAAAAGGCACAGCGATTGCTGACAGACCAAGGTAGTAGCACCTCTGTATGTGCATATATCCCCACGAGCTGGTAGAAGATGACTGGAAAGCACTGGGCCTGTTTAATGTGTACAGAAGTCCTGCCTGTTGCCCCGTTGCCATGATAGCACGGGCCACAAAAATGCAGCGCTTCTAGAAACTGCACTTAGGAATATACACAGGACCCTTCCGCTGTGTAACCATGCATCTCCAGAGGGAGACAATGAGTCCCTCGTGTGACATCTCCCTGCATTTGCCTTCAGAATTTCCTGGCAAACTATTTTGCAAGTGTAGAGAGGAATGCTGCTCTTTATTCAGTCACTTATTACATGGGGCTGTGGTACTGTTTGAATCACAAATTGCATGCTAATGGCCTAATTCATAAACCATTGACATTTTTTATGAGTCCTTAACATTCAAAAATGAAGAATTTGTGCTCAAAAAATAATTTGCATTGCAAAATTCAATAATTTAGTTTCTCATATTCATTAATGCCTAAGCCCACACCACATAACTTATCCCACTCTAACTACACTTCCCAGCACACTGATAAAAACAGGATACACAGTAGTTCACATAAAGTGCTTCTATTTGCAACTAACTCTTTTACCTGCACTGATTGATTGTATTTGTAGAGAGGAAAAATCCAGCTATGCGGCAAGTGTGATGAATGCACTAAGCAATGGCTGCTTTGAAGCTGCTTTCTGCTCTAATCATGTTTTCCTACAATGGCATTAACTACCATAAAATATGAGATCATAAAGGGTAACGATATCAGACAACAAAATCATCCTACAGCCTGCTCAGTCCCACTCTGTTAGGGAAGGATTTGTGTTTCATTATTAAAAACTTGCTTTGCGTTTGACCTAATATCACTGATTGTCAAAACCAGATGAGAAGAGTAATAATAATGTATAGCTGCTAAATCATCCACAAATTCCAAGTGCCATATATCACCCCCTTTTACAGAGAAGGAAACTGAGGCATATGCAAAGCGAATAGCCCAGTAACTCTTGTAGGGTCAGCTAGGCCTCCCTGGCTCTGTCCATTGCTCAACACAGCACGTCCTGTTGGATGTGTACATGCAGGTAATAAGGTAGTGTGATCTAAACAAGTTTTATAAGTAGGATTTTGGGTAGTAAAAGCAGAACGCCTATGGCACCGTAGGCCTCTGTCCTTTCAGGAGGGTGAATGAGCACATCTGGAGGAGCTGCCCGTTTGCCGTTGGATGGTATTGCACAAGTACTCCCGGACAGTGTTTGTTAAAAGAGAAGTCATTTGGGGAGTCTTTGCATAAGGTAATGCTCACATGGAGAATCCAGTCTCCCAAAAAGGATGGTTGCTTGCTGCCTGGGTGGAGATGGGAGTCTCTGTTCTAAGTGTCCTTGCAGAAGTGTCTTCAGCTGGTTTAGGTGAGACGGTGAGAGTCTCCAAACTACCGTGCTGCTAAATTATTATAACTCAGCTGGCCTGCGACCCTAGGGGACCACTCCAGTATGTTTAATTCATTGCTATTGGTATATCTTGACTAAAGACAAAACATCTTTTAAACAGCTTAAGTACATACAAATTACTTCCCACATACCATTTCTGCAGCAACAGTTTCTATTAACTATTCACAAATGTCTTGGTGATACACAGTTTGATCCCTTCTGCAACAGAAATGACCAAGGCAGTCTCTGGAGGGCAGGGCCAGATTCTCCACCCAGGCTGTTAACTAGCACATTTAGGCATTCAGACTGGGTTAAACACAACAGAAGCTGCCTGGGGCAACTTCTGCAACTGTCCAAAATTCCCTCCCAGAGAGCTCCTATAACAATCATTCAAAAATTTAATTGTGATGGTTCAGTCAATAACCTCCTTTCCAGCTGGCCTGTCTCAAGCCAGTCCCTTACCCCATCTGTGCGGAGGCTGGCTGGGCTTTCCTGGGTCACCCAGAGAATTAGTGCTACTAGGACCTGTAACTCAGCTACACCACAAGTAGAACTAAAGTTATTTCTGCCTACATACTCATAACTGACCTGTAACTTGTGTCCCCTAGCTCTTGCTGTAGTCGTTTCCTGTAAGGTATTCAAAACTGGCTCAGATACCCTTACACTGTACCACAGCATAAATTGCATGCCTACAGCTGCAAACCCAGTTTTACTAGATTAAGGATTGTTTTCCCTTTGCAATGACATTTCAAATAATAAACTTTACACTCATCTTGAGGGTTTTTTTTGTTACATTTTTGTTCAGTTCTAGTGAAAATGAGAATTGACAGGATAATTCACCAGCATCCGTTCCATCCCAATATAGGGTCTGATCTTACATGCATTTAAAGCCTTCTCCATAACCCAGTAGAGAAAGGGGTGCTTATTCTAGACCAGCGAGTGCTTTCCAGTGTCATTAACTTCTTGAAAGTGAAGTGTATGCAGTCCCCTTGTTAGGTTAGCCCTGAAACTTTAGCCACAACGTGGGAAGTGCAACATCAGGACTCACACAGGCATGCTGTTGCTGAATGGTCTGCAGGATCCTGGTCTTTTGCTGTACCGTTTCTTTCTCATTTTCAGTCAGCTCTTAATGTTTCTTTGGAGTATTGGTGGCTTTAGAACTCCAGTAGCTGAAGTTGCTGGCAGTTGATAAAGAAGCAGCTACAATATATTTGCAGAACTTCCTGTCTGAGGTTGGTTACTAAACAGACCTGAAGCGCAGTTCCATAATTACATGATGGCAAAGGCTTTGGGAGCTGCTGAACCATGGCCACTTCAATTTTAAAGGTCAGATGAAATGCTGATTTACTATAAAATGAATCAATACCAAAAAAAAAAAAAGGAGAAGAAGAAAAAGGTTGAAAAATCTGAGCTTCTACATTGCCAGTAGAAAACGCATAGATGTGAGACTGGCAGATAAAGTGTGTGTGCAGTAAGTGGACATCACTTCTTCCTTTCTCTGCCAAAGCTAGAGCAGCACAAGACCTACAGGACACTCCTTCCCATGGGGCACTCAGTGTTTGCAAAGAGGCCCAAGTTGGTACCTAGTGTCAAAAGCACCAAGGCAAAAGCTGCCTTTGCAATTCCCTGTATGAGGCGTACAACAATGTGGCAGCTTCAGGCTTCCTCAGATCGCCAGATAAGCTCTTTTGTTTGTTGCTCTTCTGCCATGTGAGAAGGATGCTCGTGACACAGGTACAGATCTTTCAGTGATGCCTAGACAAGTTTCCAAATCCTTAATCTGTTCTGGACATGTCTTTTTTAAAATATCCTGTCAAACTGGCGAAAGCAGGCTGGCATGTTGGCAGTTCAGGCCTTGGTGGGGTTTGGTCATCTCAAGGCGTTGCTCCCCTTAGGTGTTACACCAGAAGCAGTGGGCTGGTTTACCCCTGCAGTGGAAGTGATGGGCAGACCCAGGAACGGCCAGCAATCTCCCAGTGTCATACCCCCTGGGCTCCCAGCTCCTGCTCAATGCGACCATTTTCCCCATCCCTGAAAACTGCTGTCTTACTGGGACTCTTTTCAGGTTTGGGGGGAATTAGAGTCTATTTTGCATTTTGATTGAATCTAAGATTCTGTAGTTTATCTCATGGAGCAAATGATAACTTTTAGGCCCCAGTTGTGCACCCTTAATATTTTATGCACAGGCTGTTGTAATTTCCTCATTTTGCAAGAGGACCTGTCCTTGTACAAAAAGAAGCTGAAATCTCCATAAGATCCTGTTGTGCTCAGGTCTACCTGGGATGCGATGAACTTTAGCACCTAGCTACAGGGTAATTGCAAAGCTGTGCCTCTAGGTCCAAACCCAGCTAACCTAGTGTGTCGTGGTTGCCTGCAAGAGAGACTAGATGAAAACCCCATCTGCTGTCAAACCTCTTGTATTGCTATTTTTGATGCTGTAATCCCCGTCTCGCATTTCAGAATTGACATTAAAGGAAGCATGCAGGTCTGGCTCTGGTGAAACCCAGAAGATTGTAATTATTTTAATTGCATAATTTTGGCAGCAATAAATTGGGGCATGGGGCTGCTTGCTGGTTTTTGAGCCATTTGAGTGGTCTCGGGTCAGTCATATTTTCCTGCTTTTCTCTCTAGCTATAAGCTCTTGAAAAAATTCCCTGAGAAATGAGAACTGATTTCTGAGTGTCCATATGATATGCTATTTAAAATGGTTTATTTGTTTGAAATTGTAACTTTTTTAAAAAGAGCAAATTAATACATCTGTTTTGGTTCCAAAAGATAAGATCTTCATAAGTAGAATTGGCCAGATCTCAGATGCCACCTATTTAACAATACAGTCTTAAAGGGTGATCATTCTGATTTTAAGCAATCCTTTACAATTAATCTTTGAGGGCTAAGTAATAGGGTGACATAAACGAATGTACCTCAGCAGTGTTTTTCTGACCGATATATGAACATTAATTTTTCATAGACACATTTCAGCATGCCCTCCTCCAAGTTAGAAGCTGTAATTATGAGTCTGCCTTTTACGTTGCCCTTAAAAATGAATAAGCCTTCCTATTATTACTACACAGCAGATGGAGTGGCAGAACAGAGCTGCCTTGTGGATTGTTAAACCAAACTGTTGCTAAGAAAAAAACACCACTGAAGACCAAGATCAAGTAATCATTTCAGAAAAAAACAGGTGCCTGTGCCCCTCCAATACATTTATATGTTACATCCAAACCAAAGACTGACGAACATGGGTGTTTGTATGAAATGCCGAAGCAGCGTGAGCTTAATGTTACAACTTCTTCTAAGTGAAGATTGCATTTGTAATTTAAAGTTGTTTCAAAGTAGTGACGGGAACTAGGGAGTTGTTTGGGGCGATAGAATATAGAATATCATTACAAGCACATGCAGATCATATTTTGCTTGAACTAATTCCTCCTGCTATTTTAATATCAAACATAACCCATGCCAGTTTTACATCTCAAATATATTTGGTATTTCAAAAAATAATTAATAGTGTCAGTTTTATTAATGTGTTAAAATATGAATTAAAAACATGACAAATCAACGGGAAACAGCAGTCTGTTTTAATGAATATTTCATACTGTACATCAATAAATCATAGATCAAAGGGAATGAAGCACATTCTGCAATATTTCTTTTCTGTCTGTGTGGGGTTACTAGAAGTTTTACAAGTTGTTTTGGCACTTACTTAGTTCCACATTTGAATTAACATTTTAGGAAGGAAATAAAAAAAGTTATGGCTTTGAATCCCAGAAGACTCTGATGATCAAAACAGATTGTCTTCTTTTCTCTCTTTATCATTTCAGTGCTTTAAAAATCTGTGGTTGACCATATAATTGCAGGTCTGTGCCGTGCGTGCAGGTAGCTTGCGGTTCTGCCTTCCCAAACCAGGCTATTCCTGAGCTTCTCAAATGAGGACTAGCAGAAGGTGAAAATGTTCCTTAAAAAAGCGTCTTGACCTCGTATGCAGCTTTATGACTGATTTGCTGCATATGGCTCTGAATAAGTTGCCCATAGCTCTTTCTGATGTCTCTGTTTTCCCAAAGTACAGGTGGATTTGCATTTAAGGGCTCAAACATGAACCCCTGTCTTCATCGGTTGTGTGTGCATATGTTTAGCCCCTACAGATCCTTTAGTGAGATATACTGTAGAAACCAAAAACTTTACCTTCTTTTTTACAGCTGAAGCAGGAATCAGAACTGCGTAGGAAGTAAAAGATTCAGATACTCAGTACTTCTCCTAAGCTTTCAATTCAGTGGTTGATTAGCACTAGGGACAGTTAACTGGAGATCAGAGAAACATAAAATCCCAGGTTGGAAGGGACCTCAGGGATCATCTGGTCCAACTTTTCTTGGCAAAAGCATGGTCTAGGCATGCTATCTGATTCTTAAAGGTGTCTAATGTTGAGGAATCCACTAGTTCCTTAAGGATATTATTGCAGTGGCTGATTGTTCGCATTGTGAAAAATTTTCCTCTTGTGTCCAACTGGAATCTCCCCAGGAGTAACTTGTACCCATTACCCCTCATCTTTTCCATGTGACTCCTGGTAAAAAGGAAGTTCATCTTCTTTGTAGCCACCCTTCAAATACTGGAACATGGTGACAAGGTCTCCCCTAAGCTTCCTCTTCTCAAGGCTGAACAGACCCAGTTCTCTCAGCCTTTCCTCACATGGCAGGCTTCCCAGTCCCTTGATCATCTTTGTGACCCTCCTCTGGACCCTCTCCAGCCTGGCCACAGCTTTTTTTTGCATAGCGGGGACCAAAACTGAACATGGTGTTCCAGGTGTGGCCTGACAAGTGCTGAGCAGAGTGGGATGAGGACTTCTTTATCTCTGCTGGTGTCCTGGTTTTGGCCAGGACAGAGTTAACTTTCCATGGGCTGAGTCCTGATAGGTCATTGGACCATTCCGTGTCACGTGACACCAAAGCTCAGCCTATAGGCGGGCGCGTTGTTTGGTTTGTGTTGGGTGTCCTGGACCGGCTGCTCTGGGGGGGGGGTTGAGATCGCCGCTGGGACAGGCTCTGTACCGGTCGCCGTTCGGTGAGCCACTACTGCATTTTACCCGTTTTGGACTACTATCATTACTGTTGTTCTTTTGTTAACTAAATTTTTGTTATTTAACCAACAAATGACTTTTTTTTTTTCTGTCCCTCCCCTGTTCCTCGGGGGGGGGGGGGTGGGGGGAGGAGTAAACAACTGGCCACGTGGCAATTTGCTACTGGCTGAGTTCAAACCACAACAACTGCTGATGCCCTTGTTGATGCAACCCAGCATCCCCTTGGCTCTCTCTGCTGCTGCAGCACCTTGTTCACTCATGTTGAGCTTATTGTCCACCAGGACCCCCAGGTCCCTTTCCACAGAGCTGCTCCCCAGCCAGGTAGATCCCAGCCTGTGCTGCACTCCTGGATGATGTTTTCTCAGGTGCAAGACCTCACACTTGTCCTTGCTGAACTTCATAAGGTTCTTGTCAGCCCACTCTTCCAGCCCAGCCAGGTCTTCCTGCAGGGTGGCTCTTCCTTTGGAGGTGTCCGCTTCCCCACCCAGTTTGGTATCGTCAGCAAACTTAATCAGGGTACACTTGATCCCATCACCCAGATCACTTAGGAAGATATTAAATGACATTGAGCCCAATATCAATCCCTGGGGGACCCCACTTGTGACAGGTTGCCAGTTTGAAAAGGAGCTATTTACCCCCCACCCTCCAGGTGCGGCCTGGCAGCCAGTTCCCCACCCACCCACAGACCACTTGTCTAGACCATAACGCATCAGCTTCTCTAGGAGGAGGCTGTGGGGAACCGTATCAAAAGCCTTGGAGAAATCTGGGTAGACAATGTCCACCACTCACCCCCCATCAGTGGGGTGATGAGACTATGGGCAAGGCAGCTTCTCTGGAGGAAGCTTCTCATTCAGAATCTCAGGTTTTCTCTAAGTATGTAGTTAAACAATATCTTTTAGGCTACAGAAATGACCTTCAAAAGAGGAACCAAACTGACATCTGCAGCAATGTATGCCTGAATTTGTGTAAATAATGACTGCAGTGAACAAACTTGCCTTGTTTATCCTTCAAGACCTTAAACTTGATCCAGTCCAGGTAATATCAGTGTGGTTGTCAGACTCAGTTGTCTACATTTTAAGCAAGAAATTCCTGACTTGCTAAAGGTCTCATCAGTGTATTAGAAGCAGCACCTAAATTTGCCTGAGTGGACAGATTCAATTCATGAATCATACTTGAAATTTACGCTTCTATCCATTTTAACCAGATATCCCCTTCAACAAACATCGGATTGATTCCACCTGAGGTATTTGGTCAGTCTCTGATCCTCTGAATCAGTTCTTAGGCCCCTAGACCAGTTATTATCAAAAATGCATCGTGGGTGACAGTTCACAATCAAGACATATTAAATGCTGTAAAAGGGCAGGCATATGAGGGAACACAGCTAGGGGTCAGGGTTTTTTACAAAGGTGTTCATGTCTTCCTAAGTATGAAGGTGTGGCTCAATTAGCCATCAGCAGCACAGGAAATGTTCACCAGTGAATTTTACTGTGTCTACTTCTGTGGTGACATCTCCTTCCAGGGTAGTCAACAAGCTTGTCTGTATGATACTTTATAGTCAGGAGGATGGATATACAGCTATCCTTGGATATGAAACCTGGAAAGTGGCAGTAAATTGGAAACAATTTGTCATGTAAACTAAAAAGGAAGAAAAAGACTGTTAGAAAGCAGAGCTCTGGCCAAATGTTCCTTGCAGCACCAAAGGCCACAGATCCTGACGTCCCTCCTTCTGTAGGCACCCACCTGCAGAGTCTTGCGTTATTACCTATCATCCAGCCCATCCAGAAGTAGGGGTTTTTCCTAACACCAGCCTTTTGTTTATTCCAGAAATGCTATACCTGCGATTTGCCCTGCTAAGCATGCTTCCAAAGTGACTTTTGGAAAAGGCACTATTAAGATTATCCTGTTTTCTCAGGAAGCTTTGTTTAATTCTCCCTTGTAGGCAGTTGAGATAGTTCTGCTTCTGTGGACCAAGATGTTTACTTATCAGTTTGGCTGATAAAGGACCTTCATTTTCAAGGGTATATTTATTTGTAAAATGCATGTTTCTAAGTGGGCACTGGACAATCCATCAGACACACTACGTAACAACAAATTATTAAATTTGACTAACCCCCATTCCCACCAATAAAAAAACTTCCCTGATGTCTGTGGGATTTGGTTCAGGTTCAGACTATGTGGGAATTAGCTCACAGTCAGAGCTGAGTGAAATATTTGCAGCAATCAACTCTCCTTCGGTTTAGCAAACTTGTTTTCATGTGTTGCCTGTGAGCAGGCCATGAGTTTCACATATGGAATGTAGCTTTTAGACACAGAGAAAATATGATTTGGTTGTAGCAGATGTGAATCTTTCCAGGAAAGAGAGAGAGGTACAGACAAACGGGCCTATGGCAGTGTCCCCATTTATCTTTTTCACAAAGGTGTTGGTTACTTATACACAGGTTTATAACATTTCTTGCTTTGAAATTTTATCTAGAACTTGATATACTGTTCATTCGTACTGCTTTGCTTAGCCCAAAGCAGTCAATAAACAGGATTAAGGCTTCCAAATTTATGAGATCATTAAAATTTTATTTTTCTCACTGTAGTTTTCAGGGTTCAGTTTTGTGTCTTTTTCTGCAGTGCTGAGAACTAGAAATCTGAAGACCCTTCTCATTTTTAAATGCAAGCTGGCCTTCTCACACAACTAAATGAATCCAGTACGGAGACTTAACAACATATATAAGAATAGAAATAATTGATCAGGCTAGTAAGGTCATAGTTTTCTCATATAGAGTCAAATATTAGAAGTGAACCTCATTCTTGTTTATAGATTCAGTGGTAAAATTATACATAAACATGGTTTGGTCTGAAAGACCCAAGGGTGAAGTTTCTCTCTTTGATCTGCTATAGGCCTCAATTAAAAGAAATGACTGGCCTTTCCAAAGAAGCCAGCTAGGTGCTTTCTGCCAAGTCCTCTATTTTTCATTTTCTTCTTCCTACAAGAGGTAAGTATGGTGTTTGCATAGTGCCATAAGATAAAAGGAGTACAGGCAGAAGTTGCCTATCCCACTGCGGTTGATAGTAACTGATCCTGCTTCATATCACTGATCTAAGTAACAAAAACCTGATTTAACTCAGAGTGTCTCAGAGACTTGGTGCTATACACACAAAACCCCAAACTAAGAATGACGTGTAATTCTAGTCAGATCGTATTTCTGGAGCAAGAACAAATGCATTTTTCTATAGTGAATTATTTTAATCCATGGCAAAAATTGAGTTTCCTAGAGAATCTGACACAGGAAAATACTGTCCAGATTTGATACATTTTTTTTGTTTTATAGCAGCATTGATGCAAATCCCCAAATGAATTGGAAATCATCCTTTTAGTAAGGTAAAATTTAGGAAGCCTGACAAATGACAGGTAGACTTATGAGCAGAGGAGCTTTGTAAGGAGGAGAGTAGCAGAGGCTGACTCGATCAGTACTGCACCTGGGGACTTCTGATGTCAACTGCAGCCACGTAGTGATACCCCCCAAACGCCCTTGTTAGCTAGGGAGCCAGGGGACAAGCTGCAGAGTGGACAGAAATAAGGTGTGAGAAAGCTTTAAACAGAGACAAAGCTAGATTATGTTCAGTGTAAATCATGCAAAGTTTATTATTGTTCAGTGGACTGTAAGATGATTAGAGTGAATGACACTAGCTTCTCCATATATAATGGCAGTAACTCCTTGTTAGTGGCTCATCACACAGAAATATCCTCCTGTGGCTGCTTGTGGTCTTGGAGGGAGAGGCTTTGCCCAGAGGGTTCAGAGCACTCCTGTTTGTGTGTCCTAATGCTCTGCATTACAGGTGGAGGTGAAAAGCTCTCCTTCTTCTTGGTGTCACCCAGCAGCCACTGGCCCAGCTACCTTGCTGTACATCCTTGAGCTCAGCTCAGCACCACAGTGATCTCAGAGCTTCTGACTCACATCCCCAGAAGCTGAGGACACAGCAAAGACGGGAACAAATTTCCTACAATTCACCAGGTAGATATTCCCATGCAGCATATTTATTTGTGTGATACCACCACCCCCTTCTTTTTTTAGTAGAAAAACAGAGAGGATTAGACACATTCGTTTAGTTAAAGATGCAAGGCTATTTACAGTAATTAGCTACCACTACAATTAAGTAGCAGGATCACGGATAGAAATGGAGACCGAAGTGATTCAGTGTATAACCGCTGAGTGATGTGTTTTTGCTGGACTTCACCGATGTTCCACAAGAATGATAAATCCCCAGATCTCTGCACTGGGCAAAGAGGAGTTTAAGTCTAACAATGATTATACTAATGCCAGAAAAGGCTACAGGAGGTCTTTGAGGGTTTAGGTAATGGAGTACGTCCTTTTTTCCCTCATCTCAGAGACCAGGTGGCAGTACTGTGTTCTGCCCCATTGATTCCTCTGGGAGATCCCCAGCTGTGTTGGAACACTGAGTACCTATGTAATCCCAGCTAGCAAGACAAAAATCCCAACCAGAAGGGGAAGAACCTATTGACCAGCAGCACAGGAAAAGCAACTTTGGTCTCTGAAGACAGAACTGGAATGCCAGAATGTGCAGAGATTAATCTGAAACTAGTATCAATTGCTTCCCATCATGTTCAGTATATTTGACTTAATTACCTTAAGAACAGTTTAAAAGTGTTATATTGTTAAAACTGCCAGATGGAAGACATGCTCTGCTGATAGCAAGCACATCAGACAACGGTATTGAAGAGATTTCTGAAAAGTTTTAATTAATCTTTCTCTCTTTTTTCATATAATTGACATTATTTTGGGCTCATTTGTTCCATGGAACCTGAGCACTTGGCTCCTGGTTACAGGACTTTAATGGATAAAGGTTTCCCTAAAGAGATATAATAAAAGAGGAGTCTCTCAGCTCATATGAAAGCTACTGCAGGGTTACCTTAAAGAAAAGATGGTTTCCTCCACTATGTGAAGCAAAACTTCATATATCAATGTTGACATAAGATGGTGCTAAATGGGTAATTTTTTTTTCCAAGCGTTTATCTTCTCTGGCTGAGACCCATTATTTTATTGCACCGGTTGGAAACCACCACACTGCATGACACAACCATGTTTTTAATTAGTCTGAAAAGTTTTAATTGGGAAACAAAGGGAGATATCTTATAGATTATTATTGCAACCTTTAATTGCCTGACTCAAGAGACCATTAATTATCTTGATGGGGAGATGACACACCTTTCTGAACTAAGACACTCATATTTACAGCACCTTTTACAGACTACAGTACCTGTTGACTTTCTTCCAGCCTTTCATTAAGGAACTGCTGTGATAGGAATTAACTACAGTAATTCCATTACAAAACCTGCTGTCCAGTGGAATTTTTCTGGAAGATTAGATTTCTGAAAGGGAAAAAGGCCATTTAAGCTAAGCATTTCCTCAAGGCCCAAAGTAAATAACCGACGAAGAAGGTCAGAATGAATTTAGAACTCTTAAAGGTCTGCTGTACACTTGCATGCAGTGTACAGAAAATAAACAGTGCAGCTTTCCAGTACAGTGATTTTTATTGTTTTAAATGTTTCACATTTCAGTTTAGGGAGAGATGAGAAACGCAGAGGACAGAATCTGATCAAAATGATTTTACTTTGAGGAAGAGCAGCATTTTAAGCAGACATTTCAAGGTTGAAGTGATACTGGTAGCAGTTGCTTGGGATTAACTCCAGAAGAAAACACTTGTTAAACCCGTTGGGGCAGAAAGGCAGAGAAAAATCCAATGACCTCAGTTCAGTTCATGCCACAGTGCATTCACCATGCATAGGGAAGGTACAGAACACGGCGTCTGGGTATATATTATGTCTGTTTATTATTAACTTAGCAGTGTACTGGTACCCAGCATCTGTCTGCAGTGGGTGGCATTCATTGGCTGCTTTCATCTGCCGTTTTACAGCTGAGATGCTTTCAGGACTTGGTCATTTTTAGTAGGTCTATAATTGAGTCTGTATTGAGTAAACTTGTTGGGAGACTTAACCTTACTTTAATATTGTCTTACTGGAAATTCAGAAGATTACTTTAAACTGTGTTAATATAGTTGCTATTGCTTTTTTTTTTTCCTGGAGGTCAGCAATATCTACTCTATTCCTGTGAAAAGAAATTAAAATATTCCCTGGGCTACCACAGGGTAACTAGATACTGAGTTTATTTTAAAAATGCAGCCAGGTGACCTCTTTTTTTGACCAGAAGCAGACGGACAAGCGGTGGCTAGAGCTTTGATCCCATACAAACCTGCTTCCCTACCAAGCTTCAGCTAATACAGCTCAGTGGGAGACGCTATTACACTCCTGCTACTGGGGCTGGAGTAATGAGGAAGGAAAGGGTTATGTCTGAGTCATGGTACCTCACAGGTGATTCGCAGGGAGTTACTCAGAGATGGAGCTAACAACACAATTTAAGTTATTGTGCCTTTCCTGTACACAACGGGAGAGGTAAAGCTAGTTCAAGCAAGCCGAACACATGCTGTATCCCAACCAAGAGTGTACATGTACATGTCCATACAAAAAATCGTAGAAATGGATTCCCCTTTGTGTGTGCTCTGTCTGACTGAACAATGAGTGGGGAAACAAAGTTTTAACATGCACTTTCATTGGGGAAATCTTTCCGCAACTACAGAAGTCGTTACACTGCATCTGCAGTAGCTACAGTCATTGGAAGCAAAGTGGCTATGGCTATCAGCGATGCTGGAATGTCGTCTACAACAGAGCTTTTGCAAATTAAGAGTCTGATGCTGCATACTGATTGAATGCTGCAAACTACTTCCCCCTTCACTGTCCTTCATTTCTTCTTCTCTCAAGTTGCTGTCAGTAGTAATCCCTCTTCTAATATACTGAGATGGGGAAAATCTCTCTTCAGGGTTTTTCTGGTTGTTTGTTTGCTTTTCAATTAATCTCAGCTAGGGCTGTTCAGTTGATGACATTGGTTTGCTATTCACATGTGCAAAATTGCAGACTTGACATGTGCTATGTGCAAAATGTGCTGAGGGTAAGATGCAGACCAAAGGAAAAATTTTTCTAGAGTAGTGGCCATTTAGGCTTGACATCAGTTCTAAAAAGCTACATGTAGCTGTGTTATTGGATACTAATTCTAAAAGGCTGTTCACCTGATGGTGAAAATATACTGTTCTGTGGACAACTTTAGCAGTTTATATAAGTAATTACTAGCTGATTCCATTTAACAATGATGGCACGACTCAGGGACCCACAGCATCAACTGAACAGAATGCCTCAGTGCACTGGCATGTACAGGGCTACATATATATTATTTGTGAGGAAGAATTAGTGTATGAACTTAACCTAATAGCTGGATATACAGCATAACTTTGTTTATTTATTTTGATCTGTTCAGATGTTGTCTAGTTTCCCACCTGGGAGATGAGATGAGCTGAATGAGGAAAGCCAGTCTGAATGCCTTAAACTTCTGGGAAATTTTCTTTCTTTGAAAACAGTGGCATCTGCACATCTTTGTGTCATTGAAAATGTGACTAGGAATATGCCAATTTAATTCATTGTACAGGAAATACAGCTATTGTTTCAGGATTTAGTTAAATACTAGAGTCCTGTAAAAAATTCTTTGGAACGAGAATAAATGGAAGAAAATGTAACTTGGTTTCTAATAATCTTAATACTAAATTTTAATATGTTCTTCAGAAATTCTGTTTAATTTGTTTCATCTAACTGTTAGTTTCATTAACTGCCTCTTAAACGTTTAATTTGAGGGGTGCAAATAAGAACAGAGCATACAATGAAGACATCACCATGAATGGATTCACTGATTTTGCATGCACGTCAGTGCTGTAGGAAGAAAAGTACAGCACGCTGGACTGCAGTAACACTGTGTAATTACTTATTAAACCACAAACTTTAATCACATGCTGAACCACCTTTAGTGTTAACAAGCATTAACTATATGAATTGATGCAAACTCAGCTCCAAAGCTTGGTGTCTCCAAGACAACAGAAAAAGTGCCTGAAAAGATGTAGGTATCAGTCACTGAGTTTCAGCTGTGTGTGACTGACAGACCAGATTGTCTTCTGCTTCCCCTGGCCGCTGTAATGCTGGAGAGCTGAATCTAGATCTGGTCTGTTCTGGGAAGGAAGAGGAAGCCATAATCACACAGGAACTTAGGTCTGATGGGCACTGTGACAAAAATTCAAAAGCTTTGAATGTTCTGCCTCTTGCCCCCTCTTTCTTTTCTGTGTTTTGTTGTGGTTGTTTTATGTTTGTTTGGATTTTTTTTTTAATATATTAAGACCTTCTGTATGAATGGAGATTTTCCTTGTACTTTAGTATATCAGGAATTGAAAATACCACCTGAAACTCTTCCCAATATGTGGGGTTTTTTTTCACTTTGTAAGCAATTTCAGCTGTTGCTTCAAATACATTATAGAACTAGAAATTACCATTTTTAATCATTGGTGAGAGAGAGGAAAGATCATGAAGCAAACTCTCAATCAGCTGTAGTAGGATGTAGTTAGAACCACGTTGCTTAAAAATATCCTCACCTCTCGTTCCTACTTGCCAATAGTTAGTTGGTTCTTATCCAAAGATCAATGAAGCCAATGGAAACATCCTCCCAGTGCTATTTGGCCCCAGATAAGTTTGTGGACCTGGACTTTCAGGGTACAAAACTAGATCAGGAAAAATTATCTGGTTTGATTTTCTTCAGGTTTCAGAATTTTAATGTCTTTTTTGCGTTTGGAGGTAAGAAGGCACATGAACAACTGTGCTCTAAGACCCAAAGGATCCTGCTGTCTTTGATAGGGTTCCTTGCTCACCTGAAACCAAGAGCTTTACTAGGTCCAGGGAAAATGTGAATGACTCACGAAAAACTGCTCTGAGAAGGCAACAGACTCATGACTGTACAAAGCTTCAAAGCAAAATTTTATATAAGAAGATGGTGCCTACAGTCATAGCATGAACACTTGCAAGTGAAAGGGAAAACAGTCCATTTTGGCTTTCTGTATCTTTCTCCCCTGCCCCGCACTCCCTCCCTTCATTTTTTACATTAGCAGTGGTTACTGATTATGTGATTATCCTTTGTGTGTTTTTCAGGAAAGAGAAAACTCACCGATAGGAACTGAAAGCCTCCTGAAACTAAAATCCCGAAGAAAACATTGAGTATGGTAGAATGGAATTATATGTAGGATGATTTTAGGCACTGAATCTTAGGAAGTCTGTGAAATTACTGTGCAGAGCTTCATAAAGAATCGTGAAAGGTGAAAAAAGACCTGTAACAGCCAAAACTAGTTCATTATAAAATGAAGCCTTCACCATTTTGAAACATTTGATTCCTAGCTATGATACACCACCCCTGCTTTCTCCTCATGGCTGGAAGTGGACTCCAGGTTCCAAGCATCTTTACTGCCAGGAGAGGCTTATGGTCCTAAGCCAGACAGAATGGTGAGGTTTATTACGTTTGTAACTAAATCAGATTTCAGACAGGATTTTAAGTGAGCATTCTCAAAGGAAGGATTCTAACTGAGGACTCTAGGTTGAAGGGAAACACGGTCTAAGTTTTATCTCTATTTTTAATTAATAAAAGAAAGTCCAAAGGCAAAGCAAAATGGTTTGGGACACTCAGCCAGCTGGATGCGTTCTGTTAAATGTCTGTGCACCTATTCATGAAATAATTTGGCTGAGATTATTAAGTGACTGCTTTGTGCTCTGAATGGTGGTGAAACTCACTTATTTCCTGAGTTAGCACTGGAATGTGCCTCCATTAGGTTTGTCACTAGCTTTTTTCCTCATTCCAAAAAGATGGGTAATGCAGTTATCCTGACACATTGGGATACTGACAAGCAACGTCAAATCTCATGATAGCATATAATGACTCTCATTTTCAAACAAGGAAGAGAAATGGTTGTTATTGCAAAATGTTGTTAGATTTTGTATTAAATCTTGCATAGTAACAGTATAATTATAATGTGTCATCTCTGGCTCAGTAATTTGACAATTCAGTTCTTTTTTTGGGGGGCAGATGGCCTATAACATACCATATTTTTATAATTAGTTTATTCTCTGCAAACTCAGTATGTAATTACTCCCTCATTCATTACTAGTTTCTTTGAAATCTTCCTTTTCAAGAACTAATAAATCCTCCAACACAAGTGAAGCTTAAATCTCTCTTTATACTGTTCTCTATCTTCTCTAAGGAACTTATATTTTTAATACTAAACACCCTGGTTATTTCACACTCCAGATTACTTTTAAATACATCTTCAACATCACCCTCTGTGTAACACTTGGCCACTTTTCTTTTTTACCCTTCTTTCCCTCAAAGAGTAGTGAACTTATTCCTACCTGAGAAACATGCAATTTTCAGATGAGGTTTTGTTGCCAGGATGGTTAAGTACATAAATAAGCAGAGTCTAAAATGGAAAGAGCTATAGGTAGATACATATATATGTATGTGTTACATTCCAGTATATGATGTGTGAGCGCTGTAGCTCACAGTGCCAGTACAGCAGGCATCCGTATAAATAAAAAACTCGTGAATTTTTTTTGTGAGTATTTGAATCCCTGCTGCAGTACTTAGTTCGTTTTAAATTGTCCTAGGTAGTGACATAATCTTCCGACAATAAAGTTTCTTTCCAAATCCAGAGCTTCCTGTGTAGTTGCAGGTGCTTCAAACTATCTCAACCAGTCTTCTGAGCCCAGCTTAAAACTCTGCTACGAGCTTTGCTCCCCAAGAACAGCCCCTTTGTTGTGGTGCTTATCTGGGTACTGCCTGTGGCCTGATGCTGCTACTCCAAAGTGGTTCCCATACTTGAAAGCACAGGCTCAGATTTTCAGTTTGCCTTCTAAATAAATTGACTCTTTAAAAAAAAAGTACAAATAAACAAACTACAGGAGAATTCTGGCTTTTTCTACTCCTCTTTCTTTTAGGTAAGGTTGTGTTCTGCTTATTTTCAGAATAACATTATTATCTTAGATGTAAACCATATCGTGGAGGCTGAGATTTTCAAAGCAGCTTAAAGGATTTAGAGACATTTTCCATTCAAATTAAGGATCTTTCTTTCAAAATCCTTTTGAGTAGTATGTCTCGGTGTTTTTTGTAGTTGCTGCTGCTTCTGTTCATTTCTGTTGCTTAGAAATTCTTTGTGCTGCCACTTAATGTTTCCCAAAAGGGGGAAGAAGAAAAGGAATGGGAGAAGGGGAATGCTACACATTACATTTGCTGCTTGTGCATCTCACTGGCTGAGCAGTGCTGCTCAAAAGTGCTTTAAAATCCTCCCTGCCCCATGCAATGCTGACTTCAGGTGTTCTCCTGCATCTAAGCACGTGGGAGAGTGAAAAAACTTCCCAAGATTTGGGGTGGCAGCTTCATCTCCTGCTGATTAATTTAGTTACTGTCATTATAAACTGTTCTTCTGCCTCTTTCTTAATCCCTTTCCTGCCTGAAATAGGATACTAATTCATGCCACACTGTGCTACACGGGGCTCCTTGCTGCATTGCACCTGTTGATGTTTACGTGCCAAAGCACATTACGCCAACTGCAATGGCAAGGAAGGTATGACTGCAGCCCAGCCTGCAAACAGGACGGGTTTGTCTCAGATCCCCCAAGAAGCTGCACTTGGAGCTCCCTGCCTTGCTTGGTACCAAAGAGCAGTGCTCACAGACCCTGGGACAGGAACGCACTTGAACATGCCAAAGCCAAGGTGGGGGTGTACAAGTTGTTTGCATGACTTAGGAGACAAAGAAGTATCACTCCTTTTGATCCTTTTGAAACAATGTTTTATACCTTCCCTCATAGTCCAAGGCAAAAAATGAGGCATTACTTTTCCACATGAGCCTTCCTTTCTACTCTGCCTGTACAATGCAAGCTCCAGAAAACAGGTATGTTACGGGGAACTGTCCTCTGCACCACAACTGATGGCTGTATGGGGAATTTGTTGCAAATGTTCGATTTGTAAGAAATGACTGGTGGTGAGCTGTATGCCATTAGAAATTCAGATATTTTTAGGTCAGAGTAGCCTTACTGTATTGTATCAGTGGCCCGTTTGGTTCAGAAATGTCTGTGACACTGGCCCATGCTAACGGTTGAAGGAGACTTTATAGAAACCATTTTGGAAAAACCTGCACACAAAAGAAAACATTTTACATTTGTTAGAAATTGCTTGTGCTGTAGAGCTTGAGCCTTGAAGCATCCTAAATTAGTTGAGATTTTAAAAATTTTTTTCTGATTTTGGTTGTCAGCGTAAGCATTAGCATTTCAATTCTATGAATCTTTTAATGCTAATTACATAAGTGCCCAACCTTTTTTAAAATGCAGTATAGATATTAAAAGTAATCACTTTTAATATCAATGAATGCTGCTGCAGTGGGTATCTGAGACTACCTAAAAACTTAGTCTGATTTTGTCTTCCTTTAGGTTCAAAGGGTGTCTTTATTTCCACAGAGCACGTACCAGAAGTGACACACCTACTGATGATACTGTGCCAGCACAGCCCACCCTTGGCAAATGGACAGGAAAACACCACCACAAAAATTAAGTACGTGAGTGTGATTGTTGTGTGTGTGGATCCAGTACACAAATACCCAAACCAGCTGGAAGGAGTCTGTCCAAAACTGTTTGTGCTAAATGGAAAACCAGCCATCAACCAGATTAAACAGCTACCATGGAATCATAAAATTAAAAAAGAAAGGGGGGGAAAAAAAAAAAAAAAAAGAGTAGTGATGGGCCACATAGCACAAAGTCAGCAGGATTGAGTGCCTCTTCCAGGGCACCACCACCCAAAAACCTCCACCAATGTGTTTCACTTTCTGATATATAAAGAGTCCCTGGTGTAGTCTGTAATCTGGTGGTTTGTCTGGGCAGGTCATGTTCTGCAGAAGTGGCAGTATAATCTTCTCATAGAGACAACCTTTTAGATCCTGTTGAGTCATAAATAACTCTTCAGGAGCTACTTTCTTACTCACCACTTCTTGTGAAGCAGATAGGAAAGGCACCAGGTGTCATGATCAGGCAGCATATTTGAGACAGGCAAAACTGGTTTAAATTAGCCTAAATGAGATAAGAGCTTTGATAATTAAGCTATTCCCACTTGCCTTTTGCTGGACTCAAAATTCCCTGCCTCAGCACGAGCTCAGCCCTGCCTGTGACATCCCAGACATTGGTCTGAGCTTTTCTGAAGCATCTGTGCAGCACCTTCACTGCCAGCCCAGGCAGGAGCTTTTCCCCATAAGTAAGCTTGACCACCCCTGCTGCAATTTCAACCCATGTACCCTTTTGTTTGGTTGCTTCATGTATTCTGATTAGTGAATACCTACTGCACTAAATGCATGAGGGCTGTAATTGTATTCAGGACCTTTAAGAAGCTGTATTTTTATTATGAACCCATTATAAACCCTGCATTAAACCATCTTTTTTTTTTGCTTTGACATTTCAGTTTCAGACCATTTCCTCCCAAATTGTAAACATGCAGCTCCATGAGCAGTGCAGCTAATGAAGCCTGCTTTTCAATAGATTTATATCTTGTTGGTTGGATTCCCTGGTGTCCAGGATGATGTCAGCTCCTTCTCAAGTTTTTATTGCACTTAGGGTTGGCTTCTCTCCTTTCTGTCCACCCTCTACACCTTCTCCTTGTGTATGAACTCTTTGTATCTACTAAACGGTGTGTCGGGCTGTAGTTTTCCCCTTAGCAAGGTCTCTTTCCTCAGTGAAGTTTTTTGTACTTGCAAATCGAGTAGACTTGATTTTGGTAGCCCTGTGCATCCTGAATATGGATCAGATCAGTCAATAGGTTCAGAAGGTATTAGGGACAGATGAACATGCACAGTGTAACTATAAGAAGCCAGGATAAAAATACAACTTTTTTTCTTTCTCTTCTTTTTTTTCTTGGTTCCAGATTTGTTCCATTCCCTAAATTTTTGCCTCCCCAATGAAGTAGCATGCAGTAGCAGTTAAAGTGCCCAGAAGAAGACACCATTGCAGTTGTAGGGGGAAGTGCACCAGCCTTGGCCCTTCTTGCAAACTGAATTCAATTATTTATCGATAAAATCCCCTTAACCATTCATTTGCTTCAGTATTTGACTTCTTCAGTGCAGTGGAACATAGTGTCAGGTATTGGAAGGAGAAGGAGGTATAATGGAATACACTTTCTTTCTCTTACTAAACTGCACATAGGGAGAGAGTTTTTTTAGTTTATTTTTTCTTTCATTGTGTTGAAGCTTTCTAAAAAGCTGCCAAATTCATTGTCAGTATCTGTTTTAAAAGCCTTATGAAACACAGACTGCTCCTGAAGTTCCTTTCAAATTAATTGTATTATTGGAAAGTTAGCTTTTCGAGTCTTTTCTAGTATTTTCAGGAAGGAAAAGCTGAAAATCAAACGGGAATTTGTGTGCTCACTTGATCTCTGTGCTTTTAATGGTTACTACCAACTGTGATCACCGGTGAGACAGTGAATTCAGTGAAATTTATTTCAGCAAATATCTTACAAAATACCATATATTATTAAATGGAATTTGTTTCTTTCTGTTCAAAGTTCAGCAGATCAAGATTTGTCTCTCATCAGGTCCTTTGCTAAAAAGGGCAAAGTGATTTGAGGCGTAGCAACCTTTACTAGCAGGAAATTATGGATAACCTATCTATAAAGAAAGCTTCATCTTAATTGATATCCATTAGCACCCAGTCCAAAGCTTACAGAAGTCAATAGAAATCTTGCATTAATTTATGTGGGCTTTGTGCCGACAGTCCGCTCATAGGCTTTTTCTAAGTAGTCTTATTTATTGTTGTAGATGTTCTGTTCCAGAGAAATGTTCAATCCTTTTCTGAAACCCGCTAAGCTAAATTCTGTCCACCTGTTCCTTATTCCTTACACATTGCTCAAAAACCAGAGGTACAGAGTGTTTCTTTATTATCTTTGATCTCTAAAATTGAACTGACAGCCTCTTGGCAATAATCACGCTCATGAGATTTCCGATACTTTTAACCTTTTACCTGGATGGGAGAGGCTGCAGTTTGCGTTCTTGTCCATCTCTGTAAGGATTTAGCCGTATAAATTTTAGACCAAATCTTGGAGAAAATTCGGTTGGAATTTAGCATACATGGGTGAAAGGGGTTTTATCTTGTCTGTGTCAGTTTGTTCAACTCATTCAGACATCCCTGTTATAAAATAAATACTGCTTTGTGATCTCAATAAACCTTAACATCATATTTAGCTTTTGTAGATGATGAGACAAGCCAAAATAATGAGGGAGCTGGTTTATCTGAAAATGCTGCACAATTTGCAGCCTTTGCTGAGCAAAATATCCATATACATACTGAGGTGCTATATTATCATTGGTGTGACCACTCCAAAGGGAAGGTCTGCTGTCATCTCTGATTCCTGCAAAAACGAAGTGTATGAGCTTTACAACATCATTTACTTCATCCGTATTGATTAACAAATTCTGCAAGAAAAAAATTAATATTCTTAAAATAACAGTGCATTGACAAAGAATTGGACTTTGGGGATTCTTGCAGCACATAACCTGAAATCCATGACCAGACATTAGATCCAAAGATGGTCTTTACAACATTTTCTGGAGTAAGGAATTGTACGGTACTAAGTGTTGTAACCCAGAGAAGTTTTACTGCCATTCCTTTGTCAACAGACTATTGCACTGGCTTACAGGACCTGGAAGTTTGTCTAATGCTTTGTGCTAAAAAGGTAGTGGGGAAAACACACAGGAAAGTGTGGCTAATCCATTTCTGAAGAAATATGGATGAGAGGATAGTATATGCTGCAAGAATTCCTGGTTTGAGTAAAACCACAAAACATTCCAAAACTACATTCCTTAAAATACGTTTTGGGAGAGGAATTTGAAAAGTAGCGTGATCTATAAAAAGAGTAAATCCAAGACAGATTGTCAGCTGGGGTAAACTGGCTGAGGGAAATAAAAGTAACTGCCCTAATGAGCCATGGATTTTAGCCCATTGTTTTTATTAGCCTTCTTCTGAGACTGGTTTTAAAAAAGGGGAAAAATCTTCTGTAGCAACTGCATGCCTCTCTGCATTGCTCGCCATGTGCCTAGGCAAGAAGTCATGTCACCTTCATTCCTAACTTTTTTGATACGGGCTTTTCTGTCTGTCTGCAAGTTTAGACTGCTGTTTGTTCCCCTGGCCCCACAGCAGCATTGGCTTCTTCACAGCCAGAGCCAGACAAAAGCTGCCACAGAGCAGAGCAGACAGCATATTGAGTAATGGAGCTGCTTGCTTCTGAAGAGCCGGACCTCATCCATAATTCATAGTTGCTTTTTCCTCCATGCCTTTGTCTGCCAGTCCAAACAAGAAGGCGCAACTACCCTGCATCTCCAGTAGCGAACAGCAGTTGGTGACGTTGGCCAATTATTTGCACTGCCCCAAAGGAAACTGGGAAAATCATCTTTGGAAGCACGCAGATTTTGCTTCCTGTCACCAGAAAGGTTACTTTCTTTAGTCTCTGAAGGCTTTGGTAGATCAATTCTTTTGCATGGGAAAATAGATTAGAAACATGCCGTCAGGTACACTGTGCACAAGATAGACAGATGGAGACAGTAGTATCTATCTGCTACGGGGAATTGTCAGAGGGGCACAACTCATTGCACCAGTTCTTAGAGGGCTTAATTTGCTGCTGGTAAATAATCTATTTTTTATTACCTCACATCCCCAGATTGTCAACATTCTCAGCTTTTTGCCACAGCTAATTAGACAGGCAAAAGCCTTATAGCCTAAAGAACAAGTCTGAGCTAAGCACCTGCCAAAATATCTGACTTTTTTTAAGAACTGGAATGTCAAAGAGTGAAGGGGCTGCAGATCACATTTAAATGCTTTGAGCGTCAATAAGATGATTAGACCCATGAGGCAAACGTTCAGAATTTCTCTTAGACTCACCACTGAGAGAAGGCAAGATAAAGCTCTGATAGATAAAAACTACTGTGCAATGGTACCAAAGCTAATTATTCTGCTGAACTCTTAGAGAAATCTTGCAGGGATGTGTTGACATCATGCTCTGTGTGGCCACTTCTGTTCAGAAAAGCAATATTTAATTGCATATTTGAATGAAGTCTCCTTGTGTAAAGTATAGCTTTTAGAAAAGAATTTATCTGAACCAAAACAAAGAATGACCTTGCTGTTAGCCAGGTATGGCAGATTTGGCAGGGAGCAGGGGCTTTTTATTCTTTTTTATGGTGTTTTTTGTTTGGTTTTCCCATCTGTTTTTTAAAAATCCTGTTTTCAAACGATGAATATAGGAGTTTTTCCAAAGAGCTCTGCACCAAGGACAAAAGGCACTGAATGATCTCCTGTGTCAGACATGTCATGATTAAGGTATGCGTGCAAATAGCAGCAAAGGTATCCTTGCAGCCTCCGTGCATCCTCAAGGGACAGACTAGCAGTGTTAACATCTCTGTGTCTCCATGTCCCACGTCCTCGGTGTGCCTGCCCGAGGCTGGCTTTCACACAATGTAGTGACTGCAGCCCACGCTGCCTGCAGCACCTTGTGGTTTTCCCAACTGAAGAACAACTTGTTCTTCAAGAGCAGGAGAATCTATAGTGTATCCATATATCTATAAAACTGACGAGTTATACAGTATTCATATATTTGGAGGAAGAGATGATGGTAGAGATACTGGAGAGTGATAATGGCTGCCAGCTTCTCCAGACCTGAATGGTAATTCAGCTTAGTGGGACTGTCACTATTTAAATAGAGTGGTGCAATCAAGCTGTTGACTACCTTTGATTTTCCATGGTTATGAGCCTAGCACCTATTTGTGCCTTTGGAATTCATCCCAGAATTTGCTGATTTGTGATTTCTCATCAGGGACCCTGCTCTCTCAGTTAAAGTGAATAACCTGCTTTTTCCTTATATTAACTTCTAATGCAATAACTTTTTTGACTTTCATGCTTCTGATATTACAGAGGTGGAGATGGAATGGAGTTCAAGCAAGGAAAGTTGAGATATATCATCTGCCCACACTGAAGTATAAGCATTCACCAGCTAATGCCATATATTGTTCAATGATGTTGATGTTGCTGGAAAAAAATCTAGGATTGAAAATAGTAAGGATAAAAAATTAGCAGACCGTGTGGTTTCTTTTCCTGATTGAATACAAGGTGATAAATTTCTTTTTGTTCTATTTATAGGAATAGTCTTGTTTTATATTGATTTACTGTTCTTAAAAAAAAAAAAAAATCAACTCCAAATAATTTAGAGATACAAGAGAACCCACTCTATTCTGTCAATGGCTTTCTGAGCAAAATTTAAAGTAGCTCTTTCTTACTGTCCTCAACACTGAAGATGTTCTCCCTCCTATGTAACTTAAATAATTTCTGTCTATAGAGATCTGATATATTCTGAAACTAGCAACATCTTGAGAAATGGATTAAACATTCTATCTTGTAAGAAATAACTGTTTCAAGCTCAGTCTCCAATGGAAGACCACCATATTGATCCACGGAGGAATCACCTATGCAGATCTTAGGGTTATATCACCCAGACTATGCATAGGGAAGGATTTTTAACCATGTATGTATAGATGATGTTTTATGGTAACCCTATTCTGTCACTGCATAAGTCTTTCACACAGTATGTAATTTGAATACCACTAGGCATTACAGGCTATCTAAACAGTTTGTTCCGTAGACAGGCTACAAAATCTCCTATTGAAGAGGGGAGAGTAGGGAGAGCAGCTGGGTGGGTGTCTGACAACTGGCCAAGGTCAACCCAGCACATACGGGTGTAACTCTGTCTGTATGGTCATGATTGATAAGAAGAGTCAAAATGCTAAAATTTTTCTTTCATTTTCCTCAGTTTAGCGTGGAATCATTTTTAATGCTTTTAGTTATTGTTGTTTACCCGAATTTTCAAAATTCAAGTTCTCTGTTTCTCCCCTATTACAAGGAAATGAGTGAATTCTTGTTATTACTCCTTTCTATTTGAGACATTTTGTAGTATTTTCTCTCCTAGGCAGAAATGTCAGAAAGTGGCAGAGTTCTACAGCCATGGTCTGGTTTTGCCGTTTGAAGTTTATAGTTTCCACTGAGAAAGCCATGAAGATTCCCAAAGCAAAGATGCAAAAATGAAGGTGAGCAATGGACAGGCTGAACTAAGATTGCACATTGTATTGTATGCCCATAGCAGAAAAAGGAAGTTAAAGTTACAAAAACAAAAGACTTTGTGGCTACTCTCAGCTTGCATTTTTCTTAGATCTGGTTTTAAAAGCCTGGCTAGTATCTTTCTTGATACTTGCTTGACGTTAGGACAATACTGAGTCAGGCACAGTATGTCATGCACAAGTGTCAACCTTTACTTTGAGAAGTATACCATCCAGTTATGGCAAAAGGTGGGAAAGGAATTCGTAGAATCTGAGGCAAGGAGCTGATGTGGTCTTGCTCTCACTCTCTGTCTTTCACAGGTGCACACATACATAGGCACACAAACACCTCCCCATGTACGTAGATGGTCTTCCATCCTTCCTGGTGTCTTTTCCATAGACTGCTCTGTCAACCCTTTTTTTTTTTTTTTTAATTAACTAAACATTTCACATATCCTGTGAGAGAGTTTCTAGGGCTGACCATGTCTTGTTGTGCGATTGGCACTGTGCTGCACGGCTTCCCCGTGGGTGCTGATGTTTCAGCGGAGGTGTTGCAGTGCTGCCGGAGTGCTTGGATAAAGAGCTCAGCTGCGTGGCTGTGTTCAGATTACATGCAGGGAGCCAAAGCAACAATTTATACAGTAGTCTCTGGTGCACTTCCACCTTTCCTGGCAGTCAGGTTAAGCCATCTCAGAAATCCCAGTCTTGGCAGGGAAATCACTGTTTTCTGGTTTCCCTAGCCTGGAAATGCGTTCCCTCTCTGCCAAGGCTTGAGAGAAATGCATCCATAATCCACTGCTCCTGTTTATAGGAGCAAAGCTTGCTTTACTTTACTTGAATTTAAATAACGGTATTTGCACATCCCTGATGATTTTTTTCTACCTGTATTTTTATCCATAATAGACTGCCTTTATACTAGCAGTGACTGATCAATTGTTTAGGGGTTGGTTGTTTTCAAGGCAACGCGTGGGTGATTCTCCATTCTTTCCTGTGGCAGAGCATGCTCTTATCAACACGTTACTTTCTTTTCACTGGAAACATAGCTTTCAGAAGGCATGTAAAATAAATGGGGTCTGTTTTAATTCAAGTGGCGGTTCGGAAACGTGTCTGGTAAATCAACATCCAAAACCTCTTCCCCCTTGGAACCGGCCAGTGCAAGACCTGCGTTTTCAAGGTCTGAGTTTGTTTATCTTCTTCTAATTAACAGGAGTTAGTCTTTCAAAGAATATACAGCAAGTGAAAGTGAAGAAGCTGGAATGAGTGTTCTCTGTGGTCTCAAAAGAAATGCATTTGCTTTTCAAGGGGAATAGTGAGATTAGAGAGAGGCCTGACTTGGCCTGTCAGGTCGCCGAAGCAAAATCCATGCTGGAGTCTGCGCACTGATGAGGCCAAGAAAGGAACACTCACAGAAATGTGTGAGTTTACCAGCTGCAATGCTGATGAGAGGTACCTGAAGCACAGAGCAGATAGAGGCAAGGGCTCAGCCCAACAGAGAGGGCATCAGGGGTTCGGGTACCACCCCAAGGCAGCAGGGAGGACCCACGCAGAGCTGGAAAAGCAGCTCAGACTCTAGCATCCCTTCAGTCCTGGGCAGAGCAGGTCAAAAAGTTGTGTCCTGCCACAGATTGGAGATGTTTCTCCAATTTCCTTTTCCTCTTCCTCCAATCTCCTTTTCCTCTTCCACATCTAGTTTATTTGCTTTATCTAGACATAGAGACAAAGACTAGCCCTCACTTGGTTTGTACCCTTCCTATTGCACAGGGTTTCTGTCTCATTTAGTGACTTTAGGCAGTGCTGAAGTTCAATGAGGAGGAGCAGGGACTCAGCTGGAAATGCCAGTGTGCCTGCCAAACTGTCACCCGAGGTGTTTTCAGATGAGGATGTCTGCAGAAATTACACTGAGGCTTGGCATCACTAGGCAAAGCTACTCTCTTACATCTATTGCTGACTAATACAGACAGCATAGTCTGTCGCCCCATTAAGAAGCAGCAGCTGCACTGAAAAAAAAGAGTGGAATTCTTTAGGAGCAACTCTTATTACCAGAAAAGAAACATCTCTCATGTAAAGAGTCAGTCCATTGCTGCAAACTTTAATTTTCCTCGTATTTCCCCACCCATTTCACTCTGAAATGGTGCTTCTCCTGCCAGCGGGTGCTGATGGCCGGGACTGCTGCCATTGCCACGGAGGTCCCTGCCCCATGCCGTAGGTGAGCAGCACAGCACAGCCCCTCCAGTGGGTCTGTCGGTATTCCTGGTGCCTGCAGGGCTGCTGTACACGTGGGATGGCACCTGATCCTGCCTGCCACTGCTGCTCAGCACACGGAAGGACCCCTCCACGCACCAAGCAGCAGTGGCAGGCAGGACTGGGTGCCCTCCAAGTCCATCAGCCCAAGTCTCAAGGCCGATCACTCCAGCTGTGCAAGTAGCTGAAGTTATTCATGAGCACTGCTGAGTTCATGCTGTTGTTGGACTGCTGAAACTCAGTTCACCTTGGAAAGGGGATAAATGCCATTGTTCACCTCTGTTTAATGTCTTGCAGAAGTTTTTAGTGGGGAGTTTTTTGTTGGTTTATGTGTAAGGAGTGGGGGTTCCTCCTGCCCATCCACAAGCTCAGCTTGGGACCTCGATGTCAAGCTGTGCTCTTTCTAGCTCACATTTCATTACCGATAATAATAAGAGTTTTCTAAACAAGAGAAATCTTGAAGCTTTAGCATTTTTACCATGCAGATGTAAGGATCATCATCTCAGTTGTTCCTGCAGATTTAAATCATCCTTGCCTGTGTGGCAACCTACCTCAGTGGCACTAACACAGCTGAATAAAATCAAGCATGAGCCTTCCCTACAGTTATAATTTCAAGGGCATTGTCTCGTTCAGTTCCAGCTTTATGTGTCTCTAACAGTGAGATTTTTCACACCAAAAATGATCTCTTCACAGATCATCCTACAGACTTCTAGCTGCTTCTTATGCAAGTTTTTCCCAATAGTCAATCTGTATTTTACTGGTTTGTTTTTTCTTTCTACTTTATCCTTTTGTTCTTAGTTCCTGGATTCCTAGATTTCCTCCAAGGAACCATCTGGGGCAAAAATACATCTATTGTCCCTCTTAGCTCTTACCGCTGAGAAACCTTCTAACAACAGAATTGCTGTGCTTCTGCTTTAGAGGTTTTTGGAGGATCGCTGCAGGGCTGGCTGCTCCCATTTACTGAGGCTATCGTAGGAAATGCCTGGTCCTCTACCTACTCTCTCTTACTATGCATTGCAGTTGAAGCTGGTTTATTGTCAGATTTAGAAAAGCAGGGAAAGGTTGATGGTTCAGGTGGGGGGGAGTGTTGCTTGCTTGTTTGTTTGTGGGATGCTTGTGGAAGTTTGTTTGAACACAGTGATTGGTAAGAACAGGATTACTGTAGATCAAATAAAACCTTGAGGGGTTTGGGGACTTTTTTTTTTCCTTATTCTTAAGAATATATTAGCCTTCAGTTCACAAATAAATCACAAATTCCAGAAAATCTGAATCTCTTGCTTGAGCCTCTAACAGGGTATAAATAAACATATACTCTGTTGCAGCACGTTTGGGGAGTTAGAGAGATATTTTTGTTTTGCTAACCCTGATGTCTGTGTTTGATTCTGTATTTACCTTAGCATATCCTGAAGTGTTTCATTATTTGGGGGAATGTCAGTGCTTTTGAAAAATTAAATATCTCACTCATATCACCTATTTTAATTTCAGTAACATTCCACCCAAGAGATGTTAAGCTATGTCACGGCTTTGTGCCCAGTAACAGCAGTCAGGTATTTGCTTGCTGCAAGGCAGTAGAGGAGATTTCTTGCAGTATCTGACTGGCTTGTAGAGTCCAATTTTGCTGATTTTCTATGTAGGCAGAGTAGAATAAAGGTATCCCCCTCTATTAATGCAGATTATTTAGACCCGAGTTTCCTAGTCTTGCTTTGCTTGTGCATTGCCATCAGCACTGCTGGCAGCAGCAGTATGAATGCATTACCTAAAGGGAATAGTCAGCTCTCCAGATATCATCCATATTCTCAGTGACTAGTGATTTTGGTGACAGGACTAAGGAAGCCTAACTATTACTAAGTATTGGGAACCAAGTCTTTGGAAATCCTTTAAGAACTTCTTAGGTGGACTCTAAAAAATGTCTTGCCGCTTCTGACAAATGCTGGAAATGTTACAGTCTGCTTTTCTATAGAAGTGCTTACTTAATTTCTACAGATGACTTCGTGTGTGTGTGTTTTTCTTCCACTAGAAATTTCTGAGCCTATTGACAGATTTCAACTCAGCCTATCACAGATTAGAAGTCCTAAAAGAAAAAGATAATTAAATTCTT